>NC_139766.1:40614742-41237242 GCF_965231275.1 Zosterops lateralis
ATGTCTGTTTAAAACCTTTGGAATATCCTTCAATACTGTCCTGAAATATTTAACATCTATTACAAAACTAAAAGGCCTCAAAGTTTGTCTTGTTTTTCAACATGTAACATTTCAAATAGCCTTATTGAATCAAAATTGATCCCATGACAAATACTTTAGTCAATCATCTTCAAACTGATTTATGCAAGCAATAAAATGAACATAATTTAAATCATAGGATGATTTCTGTTGAATGAAATTTCCAGAGGTCTTTTTGGTCTGGAGCTGAATTTAAATTCAACTTTTTGCTCAAGGAATTTGAGCTTGACATTTATTATTGAATCTAAGCAGCAGACTATTTCATCAGTTCAAAATAATGACCAAAATGTAACATAAATGACTGCTTATCAAGTATATATTGACTTACACAAGCTGGGAATGATGACTTGTACGTTTTATTTTTTTTTTTTTTTTTAATCTGCAGACACACTTTAACTCACTAGAAAAAACTCACTTTTCCTGTGCAGGAAAAGTACTTTTTACAGCTTATGATAAAGACAGACTGACATTTAATTTACAAAGGTAATAGGATCATGCCTAAGTGTAGGAAAGTCACAGAAAGTGCTGAATTTTCTAAGGCATGAATGGAGCAAGTGTAGGTCATTGAAAATGACTGTGACATGCAGGGAACTGTGGAGATAGAAAATACCTATTTCTCAAGGAAAAGAGGAAGGAAATGAGAGAGACACGATTTGAATGAAAAAAAGATACACATAAGTCAAATTTAGCCAGAAATTTTAAATTTTAATTGATGAGGCTCTATTTGTAGATTGTAAAATAGAAGTTGACTTTCAACTATAGCAGTAGTCTTAATTTTGGTTGTTTTGCCATGTTGTTTGCAACCTTATTGCACTTCATGAAAAGTTATTTTGTGTTCTCTTTTAATTTATGTGCATAAAAATATGTCATATGTCTGAGGGTAATTTTAATTAAAATAAAAGAAAAATGGCCCTGAAAATCAGAGGAATGCTTATATTATGTTTGTAAGTCAAATGATATCATAATGTACATTCAAGATGGGTTACTGTGGCTTTGGAAAAATGAATAGATTTAAGTGAAGGGCATTTAGAAGGACAAACTTCCATAAAACTTTTTTCCTGAGTTACTAGTCATCATATCTTCTCCAAAGAAACAAAGAAAGCAACAAACCCTGAAAGCTTTCATAATTAAGAAAACTGGTGCTTCAAAATGCTTACTGCAAATTGAGTGCTCTCATCTCACAGTGAGAGCCTGCCCACCTCTGGATTCTCATTCAGCCTGGAGTTTTCAGTAGTTAACACATGCCTCTGTGTTTTGTTGAACTGAGACATTAGGTTATACAAGGAGTGTTATTTGCATAAGTATTTGCACTTATGCAAATACTCATAGATGGTTTAGAAAACAGTAATTAAGTATGGAATTATCCTATGGATTTTTCATTGAGTAGTGGTGCTTTCCATAATACGCATGTAAATGAGTTATACTAAATAAATGAGAAACAGCTATTTAGTGGTTCACAATGGATTTAAAGCATGAGAGTTGAGGTACAACTACAGACTCTCAAGACAAGTCTATGGTATCTGCAAGTACTTTGATATGATTTGGTAAATACTAGTTTTCTAGTGAGTAAGATCTGCAGCAGCCTCAGAGGTGACAGCAAACCCCTTTTCTTAGAGGCTTAAAGAATATAGCCCCGAGTTTGTCTTTTGGATTCAGAAATACAATTAAAATGGCTGCACATAACATGCTCGTTAGATCTTGGCCATAATGAATAGCGCCTGAGCTAAGCCCCTCTGGAGCTTATCAGAAACACTATCTGTTCCCAGGAGCTAATGAGAACCTGGATTTTCATAGACAACCTTGGAAACTTTTTCTTCTTGTCTATCATCCCAAATTGGGTAATATTTTCATTATTAAATTAAGTTTCTGACCTGAATTGAGGCCAGGATGGAAGATCACTATGACTAAAGCCACTTCTTTGTGTTTCCAAAAGCAGCAGCCCAAAGTGAGACCCTCTGAGCTCTCCCAGACCACAGCAACTGTGACCAGCAACCTCCCTCTGCATGGGACATCCCTCAGAGCCGTTGAACTCTCCAGTTTGCTCTACTGGGAGGATTGCTGAATGATAATGACGGATCCAGGGCTGATACGCCAACTCCTTGAGGCTCAACCCTGTGCCTGTTGAGAAGATGCAAAGGCATCTGATGGTGCTGTTAGAAAGAGGGTGCAGACAGCCCTTCCTAGGTTTGACAAAAGTCTCTCAGAGCTGCTTTGTTTGGGAAGCAAAACAGAAGAAGAGTTTCTAGGGTGACCCCTAGTTCCTTGCTTGCCATGTTTTGAATGTCATAGCTTCTAACTAATGTATCTAAAAGTCCTTATCCTAAATATAAAAGGAAAAAAAAAATTAGGACCAGGCGAAAATAAAAGTGGAATTTAATGTTCAGTGGGTGTTGTACAGTTCTCCAGATGAAGATGGAGCTTTTATTAAGATAATGCAGTTTTTCTCAAGGGCCTTATTTATTAAGAAGTAGGAATGATCATCATTAACAATTTGCACATGATCTCAATATCTGTGTAAGGTAAGGGGCAGAGAGGTTATTCCTTGGTTGTTTGCAGCTATTTTTTTTTTCTCATGTTGAAACTTCTATTTTCTTTTTTAAATTTGGGCTAGTATTTATGTGCAGTAACAAGTGTTACTGAAGCTGGCAGTGTTCTTTTTTGAGTTGTGAAAGCACCACAGTTTTCTTCTGCAATAAAATAACCAATTGGTATAATATATTCTGGGATTATAGTGCTGTATTTAAATTATATTTCTAAATAGGTGGTTTGTTTAAAAAGAACCCTGTTGTGATAAAGATTCGTGTTATTGCTCTGCAATAGCTTTACTAGTATCTTTTTAGGCTCACAAGCTTATGAGCCTTTGTTTTTGTTAGGGTAAATGTTTACATATTGGTGTGTCAGTTGGTAAAACTAAAATGCTTTTGATCCATCCACTTCTTGCTGCTTTAACAGGGACTTCATAAACTTACAGTATGTTATATTGGAATTTTTCCCGTAGTTTAGGTGAATCTATAGCTATGTTTCATCACACAGGAATGGGAAAGCTATCCTCTTGAACTTGGAGTTTTCACTGAGCTTTTCTCAGTGAGACTTGCAGAAACTGGAGCATATTTAAATTTTAATTTTGTGAGTTGGAATAAATTCAACCTATCCAAGATCTAGTTTAAATTATTTTATGAGTTTGCCAAATCCTGGTTTATTATAGCAGTTCAGAAATTATTTTGCTAGCAACTTCTTTTTGCTGTAGATTAAAAAACTGTTAAGATTTTATACAAATATTTATCTATGCATGCTTATTATTGTAATGTGTATATGTATACCTGATAGGAACGAAGGTCAAGGATGTGTGGATATTTTTGAATTTCAGAGTAACACTGTGTTTCTTTCTCGTTTACTGTAAAGTTCTGAGAGAGTTTGCAGGAAAAAAAGAAAGAAATGGAAAATATGGATGCTCTTGAAAATAGGAAACACTGTAGTAAAACACCTCTCAGCAGGACAGGCTTTTGGTGTCTGGGGAGAACAGGGGCAGGAAGGAGACCCTGAGGAAGAGAAGTTGTGTTCAATGCTGGGTTTGCCAGTTGTGCAATACAACATCTTTAAAGCAGTCTAGCAGAACTCAAAGAAATTGAGGTCGATATTGATCCTTGACACTACAGTCCACAAAACAATTTGTATTTTACTTTTTTTAATTTACTGGTCTACAATGCAGCTTTATTGGGCAGAGCAAGAGTGAATTTTATAATGTGAGTGCTGAATAAAGAGTTAAAGATAGTATTTTCAGACAGCAGAAAAGCTTTGAATATGCTTTGCAAATACTGCCACCAAATGACTAAAAAGAATATGTAAAGACTGTGCTATTTCATGTTTAAGGCCTTAAAAATATTCCAAAGTATGAGTGTTTCTTATAAATATTCTTGATATGATGACTTAGCCAATGTTCCAAAATTTTTATTGATATGATAAGCAGAGATTGCTGCATGGTGCATTTTCCTAAATAAATCTGGTTAGATAGATGTGAGAATACTCAGAATATTTTGAGATATAGGGAGGTCATAGAAGCATGCTGTTAAAGGAAGTCATGTCTAGTGTTATTGAGAGCGATGCATTTCTCAACAATTATTGGCTTAATCATGCCTTACTAGGGAAAGGACTGTGTGAAAAAGAAATATCTAAGAAATATGGAAAATATTATTTCATATATTTGCCTGATTTTGGCAGATAGAAAAGCATCAAAATCCCTGGTTGCATCCTGCTCTGGAACAAAAATACCATGTAAACACATTCTTTTATATATCTGTTCCTTTTTGTTGTGGGAATTGAACTACAGTAACAGGGGACTGCAATAGCTAGTGTGAAAATACTTGTCATGTTGAACTTTATAAAATGTATATAATATTTAATAATTATATAAAGATCTTTATTTATTAGTTAACTTAATATTAAGTATATCATTATTGACTGTATTCAAACAGTAGGTAACTACTGATTCAGGAAATGCATTCATTCATCAGTTATGTCCAAGCCCAAGCAAAACAGCAGAACAAAAAACGATTTCCTGCTTTTCATGAATAAGCAGCTCTGTTTTGATTGCAAATCTGTTTGTCATAGCAAAAGGCATAAGAATAGCTCTTCTTAACAGACAATGTAGGCAGTCGTAAGTGCCTCAAGAATACTGGGCTGTATCTGTGAGATGATTGGAAAGGAAGATCAGTGAAAAGCAGTGGGTTTTTTTTATAGTTGTTATTTTAGAACAATATTTGATTACTATATTTATGGTTATAAGATATTAATCATATTTACTTTTATTATAAGGTTGCGGTCTTGAAAATTTAGGAGATTTGAGTTGGGATGTACTTGCATTTAATATCTCCTCCTGCTTCCAGACCCTGTGTGCTTTCCCCTCATCTTGATTGCTTTGCTTTAATGCTCTGGTATTCATCAGGCTTTGATCAGTTTGCTCCTCTTTTCAAGCCTCATTCAGAGATAAACCTCTTATGCAGAATTCCCATAGAGAGTGCTGGTATCCATAAGCTTTGCTGTCCCTGATAAAGGCCATATGCCACAATATGAGCAAGTCCTGTGTTTGAGCCCCAGAGACGATAGAATCTAGGTAGAGTAGAAGTAGCTGCAAATTTGTAGGATTAATGAATTAGAGTCTTTAAATTTCTATTACTTTAGGGGCTGCTGATACAAGTGAGCAATTAGCAAACTGTAGGTGAGAAAGGAATGAAGGATTGGCCAAATCTTCCTGGGCAAAAATGGAAAAAAAAGATCATTATTTGTTTGAGTCTTTTACCTCTGTGATACCTGCTATAAATATTTTAGTTTCCTATATGCAGAAAATAGTGTTGGCTATTGTCTCAGAACTAAAGCAATATCTTGAGTATGTTCAGAAAATGATTGTTGCCTTAGAAAGTCAGGCTGTAATATCCAGCTGTCAATATACATAAGCTTTTAAGGCTGACTACAGCACTTCCTTTTCCTCCATAGTTTAGGTGTTTACAATTTATAATTTAGGTCTAAAAAATTAGAGGAAATCTGATTATCTGCAGAATATACTTTTGATTATTCCAGTCTTTTTAAATTCCTTGGAGGGTGTGATGGAAGTACTTTACATTCAAGCAAGTCATAATATATATTCTCTCACAGTTTAGTTCAGCTTGAAGATATAGCAGTTACTAATGGGTTAATGCTTTTGAAAAACCTCAGGCTAAAATAATAACAGTTGGGAAGAAATTTCACTTTGTCAAGTAAAAAATGTCATCCAATATTGTTTGTTATTAAAATCAGTGTGTAATTCAGCCTTTTAGTTCTTTTTATGAAAAGAAGAAGAAAAAATCTTTTAGGCCTAATTTGTTTCCAGGATCCACATCTGTGCACTTGGAGTACATTCTTTGTCATAATAGCAGCTGATGAGACAACTGATGTTTACTCTAAACAGGGCTGGAAATTTTTAAAAAATGAGATGATTTTTCCCCTTACCCTAAATTTTACATACTCAAGAAAGCTGTTAAGTACTACTTTGCCTAAAGTAATAGCTACTTGACATTAGGGAAACGTGGAAGTTGTATTTATAATCAAAAGTTAAGAGTGTGGGAACATGTGGTTTTGAGATGTGTGAAGAATGGCCCAAGCTCTTGAAATTTAATGAAGGGCTTGCTATGGATTGAAAAGCATATCTTTGCTCACATCTTTAGTCTTTCTGGTACACCTTTGTTTTCCACCCTCTTTTGTATCCATGCTGCTGCAAATTTTCATTAATATCCACTTTACAAACACACTTTTCTGACCCATAAGAAAAACAATGTCTTTTTGGGTGTTAAGCACCCAGAAGCCACCTCATGCAAAAGTTCCACTCTGTGGGTTTCCCCGTCTTCTGCCTTTAGTGAAATATAGCTGGGGTCAAAATTATGGAAAAGATATTTTTTGTAATGATGCCCTGCCCTTCCACATAATAGGTAGCTGTCAGTGTAAAACAGCAACATATCCAAGAACAGCATCAATTCTGCTTAAGTTTTTGAGTGGTTTCAGGGGACCATTCTGCAATATTGACTCACCAACAACAGATCTTCACCTATCCATCCTATTTTGTTAATCCTCTTTAAGCATTTGTACCAATTTGGGTTGTGCTGTAAATAGAGAGGACTGAGGATTGTTTTGTTGTTGTTGTTGTTGGGTTTTTTTCCCCCTTGAATTGTTATAGTTATGGAAGCAGGTATTTTTTGCTTCCTGAGAAATCAGAAAATAATATAGTAACTTGCTGTTCTTCCCAGTGAGAAATGAATCTGCTGTCTCTTTGAATCTATCCACATTTTAAACAATTTACTCTACACTAAATGGCAGAATGTTGCTGCAGGTGGAGGAAGGAACATCTGCACCACTTCTTCCACCCCAGCTGTAAGGCTGGATAGAGGAGAGACAGTCACATCACACTGCTATACTCATTTTCAGTAGTGAACACAGGGACAGGTAGGGTGGCCTGGTGATGGTCCAAGTAGCCAGAGAAGCCAAAGGAAAAAGGCTGTTGAGAGCAGCAGACACTCAAGAAGGAAAAACAGACATTTAAAAATCAGCCCAGCAGTGGTGGAAGGGGCTCTGCCAGCTGAGCATCTCCTAACCTGTATAAACTGAATGTAGGAGGGTCTTGGGCTTGTGAAATGTAGGTTTGGGACACAATAATCATGTCATGTTCATAGGGTGGAGATTCTCAATTGCTAAAGGGGTTTTGAGTTCTGGAACTCTGACTTTTGTCAGAAAAGTCAAAGAAATTCCAGCTAAGCAGGTATGTTTTCCATCACTGATTGCTGAACTACTTGAGAACTATCCATCTTGCTCTGTGTTGTGCTGAATATCAGTTTGGGGACTGACCTTTTGCTTAATCTTCTGTGGTTTGCTTTGGTGCTTTCCATTGTGTGGGGATTTTTGTTATATCTGCTAAACTTTGGTTGTGGCTGCCCTTTCATGTAGTCCTGGTGTGAATCTTGGCAGTTAGGATGACTTTGGCACAGAGGTAGATGCTACTCCTGTACATATTCATTCCAGTGAGGGTCATATTCTATTCAGATTAAACCCCTTTTTTTCCCTCCTCTATACACTGTAATTGTAATTTTTAATTTATAAATGAGAAAGGTAAGACAAGCTGGTGATTATTACTATTATAGTTTGAAGTTTTTGTTTATACATAGATCTAATAACATCTTTTAAGGAATTATCAAAAGAGAGCTTGGACTGATCCATAGAATGCAAAACATACATTACATAAAGAAATTTCTAAAAAAAAAAAACGCCCTGGAAAAAAAATGCAGGGCTACATATTGAAATGAAATGTAGCAGCTGCTACAATGATAGATTGTCACCCTCATCTCCACCCCCAAAACTGAGGTTAGAATTTGACTAGTCAGTCACTAGGGGAGAAATTGAACAGAAATATACTGACAGCTTAATTTTAAAAGCTGCTGTATCTTTCCAGGTAGCACAATCAAATAATATTTTAGCTAGGGAACTTCAGGAAGCTTAAACCTGACAGATATGCAAATGCAATAAATCAACAAAAAGCTTTCTCCTCTTGCATCTAAGTGGGTTGCCTTTAGTTTTATTTGGAAAATATTGAATTTTTTATTTTATTTTTTTTTAACTCCTTTTCTTTGCTATATTATTTAATATTACATTGTAACCTCTACAGCATATTAGCTTCAGCAAAATGAGAGTAAGACAGATTGTTTTCAGTAACTTCAGTTAGCATTTTCTTTTAGTGTAACTCACAGGAAGTTCATGTTTCTTTCACAAAATTGCATGAAAAGGTTGGATGATTCAGCATTGAAATAGTGAATCTTAATCAAAACATTTCAGATTATTTTCTTAAAGTAAAAAAAGCAGACTGTATGAAAAATCCCACAGTTACTTATCAATAGCATAGAACAATTTTCAAGAGTCAATATTGTAAGAAACTCAACACTGGCGTAATTTTTTTTTCTTAGCACTTGCAGTCAACTTCTTTGTAAAACACACCTAGTTATGCTTTAAGAAGCCAGAAAGATTCTGGTGAATGCTGTGGAAGGACTCTTGAAAAAACAAAGGGACAAGCAATTTAGTCCTTTAAGTCTTATGTAATTAGAATTTGACATTTTCATGGCATCTGTGTTGAAGAACAGCTGTCAATTTTTTTTGTGAAGGAGGAGGCTAAGTAAACACACATCACATTCACAGAATGTTCATCATTCCTTCAAACAAATAATAACTGATTTAGTTAAAAAAACCAAAAACCTGACAAGCCCTAAAACAGTAAGAATATTGTTAATAGTTTGCAAATCAGGAAAAGTAGAATTCTATCCTCTCTGTTCTCATATTTTTCACATTTTCTGTTTGTTTAGTTATACTAGTTGAAGGGAAGGAACCCCATCTCTCCTGTTCTTTATATCCCAAACAAGAAAGAAGATTCATATATGTTTGGTGTTATACTTTCATTTAATAAAGATAAAATAATGGAGACCTGAGTGCTGTGAAAATTCCTTGGCTTCTCTTGCTAACTTTTCCCTTTTTCTGCTTTTCACTATATTTTGTGACCAAGTCAGTTTCAGCTACAGCAGAGAAATACTCACAGTGGTAACACATCTTATGCTCCTCTCTTGTCCTTTCACATTATAACTTTGCTGTGATTCTGGCCATGCTGATGTGGTTATGCTAATCCCTGTGGCTCCCCCAAAAGGAGTGGGGAATGCCATTCCTTCTGCTTGCCCGGGGATGTCTGTGATATTTGATTATAAAATATATTCTTTATATCCTAGAAGAAAGAAGTATGGCAAAGATGTTTGTGCAAACTCATTTGTGATTCATTGATTAGAAGTACTTATTTAATAACAGGCTGGCAAAGGCTCCCGAACTATGGCATTTGGTGAAAAAGAGATAATGTGCTAAGAAACAGGATACAATTATTCTGCATGCCAGCTTGCTGGGGACTATTAATGTGCTATTCTCTACAGAGTTTCTGCTCTGAGTGACAATTTAAAGCAAAAAATCAATAGTTGTTCAAGCAGAAACAATCTGCACGTGTATATATACATACACACACACATATATATATATAGAGCTGGAAACTTTTAAGAGATCAGCTTTATTTGGTTACTACAGAACAATATAATGGAAGTTTTCTGAATGGAGGCTTCCTATTTTTTCTGCCGACTAATTAAACTATTCCATGCTCTATGGACTTTGCCTCCAAATAATTAAGGTATTAATCATTATCTTTCATGCTTTCTCTTCCACTGCTGTGTCATCTTGCTAAGCAAGTATTAGGCCATACATTCTTCAAGACTTCCTGTTTAGTAGTTACTGGTTTACAGTATAGTGTACACTTTGAAGATAAGAACTGTAAAGGCTTTGTAAGTACAAGAAAAATCTTTTGATTTTGTCTATTATCAACTGTGCGTAAAACATCAGGGAAAGATGGTTTGCTGTATTCCTTCCTACAGGGATAATATAAATATGAAGTTTGCCTTCTCAGGCTCAGAGACATGAGCTAAATCTACTGGCTCACAAGCCATTTGCCATGTGGAAGGCATCAATATGGCACTGTACTGGTGTTCTGGAAGACCAGTGTAAAGACAGCCTCTATCACTGTGAGCACTGCTGTCTGCCGCTGTGGCTGAATGGCTTCTTGGTTTATCTCTCTCCAAGGAGCATATCAACAATAAGCAGAAAGGAATGCTCACCAACATAGCAAATGCACTAGTGCACTGTTGTATTTTCATATTTTATAATATGTTTTCATTTATTTGAGAGAGGGATTTTGTGTGCGTGCGTGTGATTTCAAGATATTTCTTCATGAATAAATGATAAATATGGAACTTGGGACTGCTAAACTCAGTCAGTTGTTTACCTAGATGGAGCATTATAACTCTTACTATTCTTTTAAACCTGACAGTCTTTGAAGTGTGCTTAGACAAAAGCTTTCCCAACAGACCTCTTTTTATTTATCAGCTATGCATATAAGTAATGTGGAGACTTTCCAGCAATTCTTTCACTGCCACCTATTTTCAGATATTGTATTTATTTTTTTTTTGTCCTTGTCATGGTATGTCTTATTATGTTTAGCATTTATACCTTACCCAGAACTTTATTGGCCAAGGTTTCCAAGAATTGCTTTTTCTTATCTAGATGTGAAAGGGGAGTTTCATCCAAAAGATAAGCATATGGTCAGGCCGTAATCTAATTTTCTCTGGTACTGAGGGTGACAATCAGGAACTGTAAGGCTATTTGAATGAAAGATGTTTTGGGGACCCCCTCCTGAGTTGGTGCACATCTTTACTAAAACAAGACTGTTGGGCTAACAGCAGGCTAATTCAGAAATGAAAATGCTATATTTTTAGGGGGTGATTTTTTGATTCCGTTTGTACCTTAGTGTAACCCACCAGGTCATTCCATGCATCTCAATTTTATGGTAAGCATAGTAATAGTTTTCCATAATATAAAATTATTTGAAGCTTTTTGGCAGTGGTCACCCAAAATGATTGATTGATTGGCAGACATGATTTGATCCACACAACTTTTGCTCCTGTTAAAGAATATTAAGTGTCTTAGATTGTATCTAATGTTAATCAACCTGTTGGCAGACCAGGTGGTTGGCAACATCATCTCATTGCTTCCAGCCTGATTCTGCTACTTGAGAATGAGATGCATGAAAGAGCAGAAAGTAACTTTTTAAAATATATGAACATACAATTAGTATAGCAATTTATATGTTGCAAAATTCTGTAAGAATATGCCTACTTTGCAGTGCTGGCAAGCAGCTGCAATCAAAATAATCAAAAGTCATATTTTCAAATAATTTTATGCTAATATGGTGCCCTGTTGAACTTTCTAGGCACAGAGTGGGAAATGGCAGAGTAAAGCATCCTTGTGTGATATATGCCCTTTCAAGATATTTGTCTAAATTATGTTGAATAATTCATGGTAAGTTAATTAGTTAATTAGTGTTCCATTCCAGTGGGACTTGTGCTGTGTCTGAATTTGAGTTTCTATCTTTGTGCTCTCACAGTACATCATGAAAAAATGACAATAAAAGTCTTGTCTCTTAATTATTTCCCTACAGCATTTTTCCCCATTTGCAAGAAACATTTCTGTTATCTGCCCTCTTTTTGTGCCTTGTTTTGTATTTCCTAGGGCATCTGTAACAAGAATTTTGCAGGTGAAATGCAGTGTGATGCATCCTAGCACAGCAGGATTCAGAATAGTGAGAGTAGTAGCAAAGGCTATAGTACTGCAGGAATACAGGGATGTAAGCAGTATGAATTGATGCTGTCACTCTGGACTATGGTACTATACATGTAGGTGCCACTATACAGAGGCACCTACATGGGACACTCTGCTAAAGCAGATTGCAATATCTAAAGTTGTACACTCTTACTGTTCCCTAATTTTAAGCAGATTTAACATTTACAGGTTTTTGCAGTGCCCTGGCATCCTGTTTAAAGTATTGCCATGTGAGCAGAGCTCAGCTGGACTTCCCGTTTCAAGGGCCAGAGATGAAGCTTAGCAGATACATGAGGTTTGGAAGATTCCAAAAAAGCACCATATTTATGGCTATGCACAGCATGAAATGAGCACATGGTACTTTTGATGCCTTGGTTTTTCCTTCCTGTTTTTCATGCATATACCAAAGACTTTTTGGGCATTTTTGTTGTTGTTGGGATTTTATTGTTTGCTTCTTGTCCCCTGGATGATTAATTTCCTCCTTACATTTAGAAATTGAAAATTTTCTCCTTCAAAATTTCAAAATACTGCAATGATTTTTTGTGGGTAACTTCTACTCCCTTGCTCTGGAGGAGCAGGAAATTTTCTTCAGGAAATGCATTTTTTAAAATTAAAAGCAGAAATGTAAGAACTAAAAGTACTGGTTTAGTTTACAAAACAGCCAAGTCTTTGTCTGTGCAGACATCCATTAGATTACATGATTACCTGGTCTAGCAGTACTTTATGATAATTTTGAATCTTATCATCACTTAGGTCTTCTCACTGAATGGTAAGAGTGAATAGCAAAAAGAAAAGAAAATAAGGTTAGAATTATTTTAAAGTAATACTTAGAGATATTTTATTTCCACAGATTCAAAACCTCAAAAAGAAACTAACAATTTTAAAATTAGCTGTCACTGATTTAGAAGCACATGGGGTAGGAATTACACATGCCCACTATACGCCATTAGTATATAAAGAAGTGGAAGATCATCACATAATGAGGGACAGGGTCATTTTGCATGCTCAGTTTTGAGGTCCATGAGTTAATATTGCCTCTTGAAATCCCATCCTTGTCGTGCCCAATTTTGTGTGGTCAGACATGTTCCTGCTGGAGGTTGGCAAATATTGGCTGACACAACAGAGAAATGATTTCTTTGGTGGCCTTCTGATTGATTTGTTCCATTGCAAAAATGAGGCTGTTTGTTCTTACAGAAAGGCAACCCATAATTTATCAGTACTGCTTTAGGTGAACAACTAAAGTCAAGGTCTTGCAGTCCAAGTCTGGGAAGTGCTCATGTAGTCATACAGAGATCGTTTACAAAATCACTGAGCTGTGCTGTCTCTGAGTGCTTCTCCACTTAGGCAAAGTGAAGTGGTCTGTCATAAAATACTAATGGGTGAAGTCTGCCCAGGATCTGAATGGAATAGATCCTGCTTTCTCATCTGGTCACCCCATCTGGAATACAGGGCAGAAGTCAGTGACTGACAGTTAAGATCAACTGCTTTTGTATTCTCTGTCTGTCAGTGATGCCTTGCTTTGCTACTGACTTTAAACACAATTATCTATGATAAATGGATAAATGATAAAACCCTGTAAGAAAAAAAAAACAAACAAAAAAACCAAAAAAAACAGAAAACAAACAAACAAAAAAACCCCAAAAAAACACCACAACAAACAAACAAACAAAAAAACCAAAACAAAAAACCCCAAAAAAACCAAAAACACCCACAAAGAAATGACAATGTTCAGAAAGCTGTCTTTTTGCTCTTCTAAGTTACCAGCTCCTCAGGTACCCAGCTAGAAGGTAGTGTGTTTCAGGGGCAAAGTCTTGGCATACAAGGCAATGCTAGAAAAATGTTCCCTCTTTAGAGGGAAAAGCAGAATGGAACTCTCATCAGTTCATCAAACCATGCTGAGTCTCAGAATAAGAATGGCTCTAGAAAAGAGCAGAAATAAGAAATGCCACATGGGTTATTATGTGCAAGATGTGCAGGATCCACATTTCTTTTCTGGGCCTGCATGCTGCTCACTGTGCCTTGCCACAGCATGGGAAGAAGACAGGGGTATGTGAAGGGGAAGTTGCTCCCAGCTGATTGTTATTTTGGATATTCTTGTAAAGAATTTTTATTAGTGTTATTGCTTTTAGCAGGTGTGCACAATGTTAGGAGAATGCTATCAGAAGAGCAGCTTTTGTTTGATAGTCCTTATGTGTTTCCACAGGGTTGAATCATTGATCAAAAATAGGGTCACTATGGAAACACAAACATCTCTTAGTGTTTTCTTCACCATGTTTATTTTTAACACTATTGAATCTTATGAATGGTTCCTCACATGTTGAGATTTTTCTGAATGTCCTTTGTTGTGTAGAATATACACATAGGTTTTTACATAAACCTTCGGTGATTTAGAATAATTTTTGCTAAGGGTATTTAAGGAACACAAGATATTTCTAATGCATGAAATTTTCCCCAGACTTTGTGACAATTCAATATTTCTTGAATTTTACAGAATGAATAAGTGGCAGCTAACCTCCTGAAATGAGGAAAAGATGGTTGTGTATTTCAGTGTAAGAAACACACTCAGAGTTTAGGGGTTTTGAGTCCCTGAGCACATGTTATTGAACTCTTATATAGACAATCATAATTTTTACAAGTGTCAGCAACTGAAGCGTAGGAACTGCTTGATTTCTTGGGCAGTACCTTGGGAATTACAGTTGCGTATTTAGATCCTAAATGGTATTTTAGAAGGTGAATATTATAAATCAATCATTAATGCCTTTGTCAACTGCTTTATCTAAAATCTAAACCACATCCTATGAGAAAAATTGTCCATCTTTTTATTGGGCTGTATAAATTAATGCTGCTGGTGAAAAGCAAAAACACTATCAAAATGCTATAGTTGTGAGATTGATTTTAGTGGGGGCACATAAATAGTGTTCAGTGCCATCAGTAAAAGTGAAGACACAATCTTTAAAAAGGCAAGCTTTTTCTATCTGTCACTTAATGAAATGAAATTGTACTCTCTCACTTTGCCTCTCTTCCTTGCCTTTCTTCCCTACCCTTTCAAATTTTCACAACAGTAAACTTCATTTCACTGGTAACCTACATATAATTTGATTCCAGCAGAATTTTGTAAGCTAAACTTGACAGAATGGGGACACACATTCAGAGGGGAAAAAATAAGAAGACATACACCATTCTTTATTTTCCCCTCTAAAAACATAGCTATTTTAAATCAAAGTAGATGATTCTTTGCATATTCATGTGCCCCAAATATAAGTTCTTGTCAAAATCATCTTTCTCTAAAGAACATCCATTGCAGATCTCAGGCCCTCGTGTCAGTTGCACACAAAGTAGGATCTAATACAATCTCTGAAACTCTCCTGATTTCTGCTGTACAATTATTAATTTTTCAGAAAAACAAATACCTTCCTTTTGCAGACTTGCTACCAGTTTGCCATTCTCTGTTTTGAACCTGAAATTACTCCTGTAAGTTTTGTAGATTGGGCCTTTCAGGTTTCATAGAAGAATATATCCAACATCCTAAGTAAAACACCTTTGAGTGTTACCACATTAAAGTGCATTGTGCATAATACAATATTAATAAAGTCTTATCAATTGACAAAACAGTAGAAAAACTAAGAATTCTATTAAAATAACTCACTTGAAAAACGTCTGGAAATAGAACTAGGAACACTGTTTGCATATGGGTAAGTGTCTTATCCCTCAGTTCTCAAACCACGGTGAACAATTTACTCAGTGCCATCAGCAGCATTTTTGCACAAAAAGAACCTTAAGGCCTTGCCATAGTTGTCATAATTTCTTAGTCCACATTTTCCTTTGCCAGTCAACCCTTTCTCATTGCTACAAAAGCTTTGAAAAGTTAATATAAGATTTATTTAAGATAAGCTTTTGCTGGAGGAGACAAAATAATGAATTATGTGTTAAGTTGATCTGATGTAACAGTTTAGAAAAGCAACTCTATTTATTGGTTTTGCCTTAATGACTTTCTGAACAAGGACCTAAACTACAAATCATTTAACTTCTCTGTAGGGAGTAATAGTGAATTTCAAGTTATATTAAAAAAAATACGAACAATAGTTTGCAAGTGTGCTTGTTTTGGCTGGGATAAAATTAATTTTCTTCACTGTAGCTGATATGAGCTCTGTTTGGGATTCATGCTGAATAGAGGGTTGATAAAAGATGTTTTAGTTACTGCTATTCCTGCAGCAAGCAGGAGGCAGGTGCATAAGATGTTGAGAGGTGACACAGCTGGAAGAGATGACCTCAAGTGACCAAAGGGGTGTTCCATACCTTGAGGCATCAATCTCAACATTTCTGAAGACAGGGACAGTTGGCTGTGAGCCACAGCTCAGGCACTGGCTGGGCATCATTCAAATGGTGAATGGTGGTGAACAACTGTTAATTGTTTTTCTTTCTTTCTTGTGAAGGTGGTTTATTTTTTTTTGTTTGTTTTTCTTTTTTTGGTTGTTGTTTTTTCCCTAGTTACTGAACTACTCAGCCCACAAGGCTTCTGAGTCTTTCCCTTTCAATTCTCTTTCCCCCTTCCTGAAGGGGAATGAGAGGCTGTGTGCTATGCATAAGTTGGGTTAAAAAGTTAAATCAGGCAGCAGAAAAAAATTAAACTCTTTTTTATAAAAAAGGTCATGTAGTGATTATCTTTGAATTACAGAGGATTTATTGGTTTAAGCAATCAATACTTTACTTAAAATAGCAAATTTCTCCTCTCAGATTGGGGTCATAAATATTTTTCCACTTTATTTACTATTACTTTTGTATTTACTAGAGCATTTCAAACAAAAAATATTAAGTGCAATGCTACCAATGAATAGAAGGATTTTGCTTTTACTATAAACGTACATAGCTTATCCCAACTACATAAAATGAAGCCTAAGTTAATAATTTATTTGCCTTTTTCCACTACAGTAGTTGTGAATGACATTTTTTAAATTTAAGTAGTAGTGTAAAACACATTAAAATTTAAATGTTCTCTGCCAAAGACAGTTGAACGCTTTTGAGATTCACTTTTCCTTGGCTTTTTCACACTGTTTTAGGAGAATTCAATATTTTTTAAGCTCTTTTAAGAGCACCTTTAGGCCAGATGGAAACTAGTCACTCTGGTAACTCCTCTAGATGACAGAAATTATAATATCATCTGGCATTGTCATGGCAAAGGCTCTATAGTGCCTTTCATATCTCTAAAAAGGGGCTTCAATACCAAAGTGATATTCTTTGAAACTTTTGTCTCAGTGTTTCAATCTGAAGATGCTCAGTTCGTGTGAACCCACAATGTGATCATGTCTTCCACATCCATGTGATCCTGCTATTATTAAAACTGGTTTTGGGGGATAATCTATGTCTTAGCCCATTGATTATTTAACAAATAGCAGTTCTATTCTCCTAATAATAATAATGTCTCCTAATAGTATTTTAAGAATTACCTTTGAAAGGTTACTACTGGTTATGTGATTATAGCCTTCACCTGTGATGTGATAAAACTTGCATTCCTGTGTGGAACCCTAAGACTTTACTTCCCTGATCTTGACCAGAATGTTTTCCCTGAAGAAAAACCCACCATTTTCTAATGGGAAGTTTCATTGAATCAATTCTATTTTGGCAAATATTTTTTTCCTACTCAGTCAGGAAATAGTATCAAAAAATATCTGACAGACCCTCAATGATGTCAAGGAAAATAACATTTAGTTTATTTTCCTGTATTGATATTAATAAGTATTTTTCTTTTGAATATAATTTATTTATTTATTTGTTACTTTTCAATATCTTCTCTCTTAACCCTGATTGGAAATGAGGGAAAAAACAAACAAACAAACAACACTTTAAGTAATGAGAAAAAATGAGAAGCAGTTTTACATTGGAATGCCTGAAATTAGTTTTCTTGATGAATTTGTGTATCTAACTACAGCTTTGTGTGTTAAAAAAACCCCCTGTATCTAATTATATTGTATGTATATGTTCCATTTAATTACTAGTGAGAACAACTTAATTTATAAGCAAATGAGGAACACAGTGGTTTTGTCTGGTGATACCAGTATATCATACTGATATGTTAATGTGACATATTGTGGTGAATTTTACTGAAGCATTATCATTTTCTTTGTTTAGTTAGCAGTGCAAAGAAGTGGAAGGGAAATAATAATTAATTTCCTGTCTCCTATCAATTTTTTTTTCTTTTTCTTTTGTAAAGAGCTCTATGTAAAGAGCATAAACAGAAGTATAGCAACTTCACAAGCAGAAGAAACAATAATATGAAGTCAATGTATATTATTTTGCTGGCCCATTTATTTTGTTGAAACAGAGCATTGCAGACCAGGCTTGTCCCAGGCCTCATTTTTCTTGTGTAGATTTCAATTAAATTCTCCAGCTGCTATCATTATTTTCCATTAGCATACAGTATCTGCTTTGTAGCTTCTTGAGAAATGTTGACTGGTCTGTATGTGATCTCCATTTTCATGAAGGATCTGAGAAAGAGCAAGGAGCACAATATATTGCCTGATTATCCCCTGCTAATTAATAGAGAAGGTAGAAGAAATCTTGAAGGAGAGGTGACCTGTTGTCACCTGTGTCTCTTGGCAGGGTGCAGAATTGTTTTACTCATGCAGAAAGCTGACAGGGCTATCAGTCTATACCCAAGTTCTGCATTCTTCTGAAAACAGTCTTTGCACAAAAGTCAACACTGACTGGTTTGTTTTGTTGTTTGGTTTTCTTTTTCTTCATCAGACCCCAGCTTTGAAGGTCTTGCAGGTATATCAGATGCAAACATCAAAACTTAATAATTTAACTCCTGTTTCCAGAGAGAGAGCTGGCCCTTAAATGGGAATAAAAGTAAATTTTCACCAAGGAAGTTCACAGTTTGTCTCAAAGGCTTTTTAGTGGATAGGACAAAGGAAAAATTTGTTTAGAGACCCTACTTCAATGTAATGTGTTGGTAGATAATACTGGAACATTTGAATAAATGTTGATTTATTTTGTCCAAAATGGAAAAAAATAATTACTAGAATATTCTAGAATCTAAGACTAAAAAAAGGACTTTAAATGCATGCCAGAAAATACATCTGAAGGAAAATGTTACTCTTGTCTCTGTATTAAGACTCAATTAATTCTAGAAAATATACTTTTTTTTTATGGTTTCAGAAAATTTAGAAATTATTTTCATGATTTCAAGAGGAATCTTCTGTGCTTAAGAAAATTATGGTGGCATTGAAGCATGAGGCCAAGCTGAGCTTGTAATCATTCACATGTGTTTTGCTTTTGAATGCAAGCCTTAGAGTGCAGGGCTTTTTTCTCTTTAGTAATTGTTCTTACTGGTCAGCAGCACTAACTGGAAACCAGCAGAGTGAGCATATAAGAATTAGTTCAGAAATATATGGGGATTTGCAAAATACTTTGAGAAGACTTAATGGAAAGTGCACAAGAACAAGGGAAAAATGATGGGTGACCTTACTGAAACTCTTTGTTTTTAGCTGTTTGGTGTTAATTGGTAGTGTTTTGGAGATATTCCTAAAATATTTCTTATGATTATTTTGACAAGCACTACCGGAGATTTGTGTTACACAATCTGAATTTTTTTGTTATAATTCTGAGTGCTTTGCTAAGATAATGAGATCTTAATTATGTGTAATTATTCTTTTCTCATTTTTAATTTCTCTCAAGCAATTCACCTTTTTTTTAAGAAAACTCTAACTAGAGTAATCAGCTTAGAACTGTACAATTAAATTTTTATTTCTTACACCCAACTGCTTATCTTGTTAAGCTTTATCAAGCACATTTTTAATCAACATATTTGCCTATTGCAGTGATCATTAACAATCAATCTAAATAGTCCTGATTTCCCACCTTCTTGGAGGATCTTGATCTTAGCCTTCCATGGAAAGAGTTTGCATTAAATTTTTGGTGGCCTTTTCCCTCATGTAATGATCTAAAGTAAACTGATTGAAGCCCTAAGGACACCTGAGCAGAAAGCAAAACCCACAGAGGTTTGCAGAGGCTGAATTAGCCCTTTAAGCAGTAGACTGCCACATTTCTAGTGCCATTTTTTTTTTCTTGGGTAGGGCATCCCTCTCTAGCCATCATTATCTCAGCCTAGACAGATACTTGTTTCTGCAAATTCCTGCAGAAGAGAGCTACTGTGGATAGAGGTAGAAGTAGTGAAGATCTTTCCTCTGGCTTAGTATTTTCCCCATGTAATATAATATAATGTATTTAAGGAGATCTTTAAAAAGAATAAATCTATCTATTCTACTTGGTAAAAATGCTTCTATCAATGCTTCATTCTGTTTCTCATGTTCTTAATGTTTCTGGGAAGATACTGAAGTTACTGAATATATGTGAGGGTGGGTGGAAGTATGCCTTCCACATAATGAATGGCATGTCTAAATATACACCTTCTGAGCAGTATTTCTAAACTTGGGCCCATCTGTTTTTCTAACCACTTATGCAATCAAAGCAGGAAGTATTGAGTAGGTTGAGGTGACAATGACAGAAGAAAATCATTGTAACTTTACCTTAATCTTGTTTCTGGAAAAGCATTCTCCAGCTTGAAAAAGATAGTAGGAAAACTTAGAACAGAAATACAATCACAACACCTCAACCACATAGTTTGTGCAGTAAATTAAGTATATCTACTATTGCAATAAAAATCTGATAGTATTCTTAGATATAATGGTATTTGAAACCCCAGCTGCAAGTGAGGCTTTAGACCAATTAATGTTATGGTCAGGGGAAGGAAAGGTGTGTAGAGAATGTTATATACCCAAATTAAATTAAATTATGGGCTATATAAAATAGACAGTTATTTCAGTTGTCTGAGGACTGTATGACTAGACTGACTGCATGACACATTAAAGGCCGTTCACTGCGTATATGTTATTTTTAGTTAAATAGGAATAATAAAGAAAGAAATTAGCATGGGAAAATGAGAATTTTCCATAATAAAATTAACTATATCTGACATACAGGATATTGAAAAATAATAATAATAATAAAGACTAATATCTTGGTCCTGTGATTTGTGCCAGCTCAGGTTGCTTAGCATTTTCATCAACAATCCAGGCTTTAAAATGCATTTAGTTTTTCATATCCTGAAAACCTAAATGCTTTTCTTGGTTTGAGGATAAAAATAAAATATTAATTTTCAACTCTAAAATAGAATTTAAGAACATGTTTCAATTTTCAGAATATTATTGGAACTTGTGGGATCGTTTTAAATTATTTAAAAGGCAGTGACATTTTAATGCATTTTTTTTTTTAAATATGCATATCCCCTAGCATGTGCTGGGGTGAAAACATATATAAAAATGTGTTGTGGTGATTGCAGGTTGACTTCATCTTCTAATTTTGTTCCTTCTCAAGTGCCTCTTAGCCTTTCTTTGATGGTGTCTTGCAGTGTTTTGTGCTATAATTGAAGCCAGAGCTTTTTTTTTTTCTTTTGGTCTGAGTGTCAGGTATTTTTGTAGCAAATTATCTTGTCAGTTGACACTGAAAAATACAATGTTGAGATGACTGTCAGTGAATTCTAGTTTAGACTGAATTTCAGAAGCATGTGAACCAAGTTGTGAAGCTAAATTAAGAGAAAAATAAGCATTTGAAACCCTTCATTTTGAAGGTCCACCTCAGAAAGCATTGTCCAGATCTGCCAGTGCCAGGTGTCCTCTCTGATGTTGTTGTAATAGTGCCATGCTAGGTCAGAGCTCCCACAGCTCAGTGCTTGTGTACCTGTGTCTTAAAGCTGGGCATAAATCCTCTTTCTGATCCATTTGGAGCAGCAGGATTTCCTTAGTTTTGACTGAGACAGAAGACGGGTACTTTATAAACCCTTTGTGACAGCTTTTGTTTCTGTTTTGTTAAATGGAGAACAGACACTGTAGGGCTGTGTGACTAGAGCTGTGGAACTAGAGAATGGGAGAGCTGGACAGAGAATTGTAGGAGATTTGGAAAATGACAGTTTCACTCAATGGTCCTGCATACAGAGGCGGGTTTTGATAAGTTTTTACAGTGTAAACCCTCTTTCTGCTCTGATGGAGTGGAATTATTATTATGGACTTTTTCCACTATTTTCTCCATGATTTCAAAACAGTTTTTCAAGGATTAATTTGTATCTATGACAATTGTACAACTTGTGCTTTTGATTTGGATTTTTCCTGCTTTTATCAGGAGGTGTAGTATTAGCAATGTTTTTTGTTGACAGTGGGAGAATAGCCAATGTCAGAACTGGCTTTAGAAACAACAAAAATATAAAACTTCTCCTAATTCTGGTCCTCTGTGATAAAAAAGTCTGTGAAATGTGATGATTCAGTATTCTGTATTGTTGAGATGGGCAATACAATGGAGTTGGTGTGCAGTACTCTGACATTTATTGCATAAGCATCGGGATAGAATTCTCTCTGCTGGACTGTACACAGGTTTATCTGTTTTGCTGAATTTAAAGTTGAGAAAAGGAGTTTCTTTTTCTTTCTTCCCTGCCATTCTCTAGTATATCTGTACAGCATTTGCAAATTATATTACTTATTTGGCATAATGGTTTAAACTATTATATGTTCTCCCTTCCAACTTCTGTGCCTGCACAATAGGGTGTATCATTTGGTAGGGTAGGTGCTGTAGTAATTTCTGGTTGTTGTGATTTAGCCAACGGATAAACACCACACAGCCACTCGCTTGCTGCCTCTGCCTGCTCTGCTCCATCCCTCCAGCCCTGTAGTGGGAAGGAGAGAGAATCAGGAAAAAAAAAAAAAAAAAAAAAAAAAAAAGGTAAAATTCATGGGTTGAGAACAATTTAATAGGCCAGAAAAGGAAGGAAAAATAATAATGATGATGATGAGCAAGATAAAAAGACCTAAGAGATAGAAAGCAAGTGATACACAATGCAATTGCTTGTCAGACAGCTCCTGAGCAGCAACCCTGTACCAGCTTTTCCCTTACTGTATCTGCTGGGCATGATGCCACACTGCATGAAATATTCCTTTGGTCAGGGAGGGTCAGCTGTCCCAACTCTTCCCCTCCCAGCTTCTTGTGCAGCCCCAGCCTTTCACTAGTATGGTGAGGAGAAGAAAAGGCTTTGCCTTTGTGTGAACACTGCTTAACAATTTATTATTGTTTAATTAAATTAATTAGGAACAATTAAAACATCAACATCATTCTCATCATAAATCAAAAGTACAGCACTGTGCCAGCTATGAGGAAGAAAATTAACTCTATCCCAGCTGAAACTAGGTCACTGATTATGGCTCTCTAGGATTTTGCCAGAACTCCTTCTAGCAGAAGCAAAAAGTACATGCAGTCTTTTAAAATGTTTTGAAGGATTATTTTAGAGTCTATGAAAGTTTAGTAATCCTTGCTTTAATCTTGTACATTTTGATTGACTTGTATTACCTCCCAAGAGTTCTGTTCTGGGCAACGATTGTTCTCCCCCGAGTGTACTGTGAGCCTCATCATACACTTCTTAAGCAAAATTTAGCAAAAGTTCTGGCAGCTTTCTCAATTCTGTTGAGTAGACTTATGCTACACTCTCATACTGGTTTTTTTTCTGACATGTACTCAGGAGAATAGTTAGCTGGCCAGACTTCTTGTTGCATATAAGGGCTCTACTGATTCAACAAGCCTTGCTCCTGAATCTTACCCTGGATTACTAATACTGGTAGATAGATGAGTTCCTGATGATACATTCTCTGGGTTCAATTAGGATAGGAAAAGCAGCTGATACTACTTTCTACAGCTAATTCTCGGGGGAATCTCCAAAGTGTCCAGTTTTTCATGATGTGCCTTAATAGTGAAACCAACAAATCACAAAATTGTATTAAAACTAATTGGCTTACAAGCTTTAAACATCAGGACTTCAGAATTTTTCATCTCTGGATAGCCATGTTTTATTTTAATGTAGACACAGTTTTGTCATTGTTTAGTAATGACGCTGTCTTGTGGTGAGACCACATCATACATTAACCTTCCCTCTCCAAACTCTCCATCCCCCTGAGAGTTGGAAGGAAACCTAGATATAAATTAGATATAATAGAATCCAGGAGAATCATTTGTTACCTTCTCGTTCTGTGTGTATAGAGCCAAAAGACTATCCTGGTTGTGCTCTTAGGAATATTTTTTTTTCATTCTTCTTAAGAAACACATCAATAACAAAACAAAAACTCTGACAAAAATTGATTTGTTTTGTTTTTGTTTTTGGGGGCTGTTTAAATCATGAGGAGAAGCTAACAGACTTCCATGTCTTTGTAAAAAGCAGTTTTCCACAGAATTATGTGTGAAATCATGTTGCTCTGAGCACAGTATGAATTGATAAAGATAGAAATTTCAAGCTGTTAGTAGAGAAAATTTCAGCCAGTGCTCAATGTAAAAAATATTTCTGGGATTATCTGTATTAAGTTAATAAGGAAACAACCAAGTTTTTGCCCCTGACTCTTTATGGTGTGTCTGTTTCCGTGGTGTTCTTTGCTGCTTTCTACCCTCTTTTGTCTTCGGATGAACAAGGTGTGAGATGGAGGGAAAGAAAAAGAAACAGCATTGGCAGTCCCTCCTTCACCTCTGCAGGTCTTGCATACCCTTTGATTTTGGCTGATAAGGAGTGCCTGCATTTGCTTGAACCCCAACCCTCTGGGGAGTCAGGAAGGTAGAAAGAAACCTGATGCTTTGCTGTGTCTGCTCTGACAGGCTGTGATGGCAGGCATGTCAAGTATGAACAATATTGCAAAAGGCAATTAGGAAACAAGACAGGTAAAGAACAGAAAATTCAGTGTTAAGGTGTAGGGGATGAGAATTTCAGTCACAAAGTTGTTTGCACCTTTCTACACTGTTGCTTCACACCCATCTCTGGAATATATTTACCGTTATTCTCATCATCCGAATTAGTCAGGAATAAAGAGCTTAATAGCTTTCAAAATGTTGGACAACATTTCTGTAATGGAGCTAATTTTGAACAGAAATCTGATATCCTAATTTGTGGCCTTATAATTTCATATAAATTCATATTCAATTTCATAATTTCATGTAAATCCTATCTCGAATTTACATGGCTCTTTCAAACTTTGAAGCCAACATCAGCAGTTAAGGGCACTTCCTGTTCCTACATGATTCTCATGAATCTATGGACAAAACTTTGTTGCTTCCTCCTGCTCCTTGTTGCAAGAGCCTTGGAAAGGATGGGGTGTTACCTAATTCTATCCATGAATACTACAGAAAATAAAAATTAAACCAAATGTTGCATTGTGAGTTACGGAGAAAATTTGAATTCAACATCTCTTTCTAAACATGTAGAAAAGAGTGAAATATTCTTACTCATTTGAGTGAAGATACATAAGGTTTGGGGTTTTTCTTTCTTTTGTATTTGGTCTTTTTTGGGGGTTTGTGTTTTTTTGTGGCTGTTTACTGACACAATGTGACAATTTTTCCTGGAAGCTGAGGTACTGGTAGAGGAAAACAAAGATTCAAGAAACACTCTCTGTATCCCTTTTAGCGCATTTGATGTACAAAATCTTTTTTCCTTGGAAATCTGTATTTTCACAGATAGAAGTGTTTCATGAGTTTTGACTAGATTTCTGTATGGAAATTTTATTGGGTTTTGGGTGGATTTCAGTTTTTATGATCCTAGGTGAAGTGTGAAGGGAAGCACTGTGCATGAACTGATGCTACTTGCCAGTGAACATGTAAGAATCAGGCTATGATCCAGCATGAGATGATCTATTTTTTTTAAAAAAATTCAGTAATATATGAAGTCAGAGGCTTGAATGGGGGGATTGTTCTAATGTTTGTGAGCTTTTTTCTACCTTATTGAGTGTAAGAACTGTCTACACTTACACACTGAGTGAGGCATGATAGGCTGGCATGATACTGAGAAACTTTAGAGCAAATTCTTGTCCTTGTTTTGTTTTCACTCTGGAAATTGGAGTAAGAGAGACACCTTCTTGACAATCTTCTTTTGTTCAAAAAACAAAAGAAGATTGTTTGTTTATTTTGTTTGTTTGGCCTATCAATGTGGCTATTTTGTCTTCCTTTCCAGGAGAGCAGAAGATGCTGTTTAGGTTTAAAATTGGACCAAACATTTAAAATTAAAATCCATTAGTCTGGCATGTTCTAGTTCCTAAATACCTAATATACTTGCAGAAATACAAAGTCTATAAGAATATATCATAGGAATATCTTTCCTCAGTTGTATGATGGATGTGGGCTGTTCACAGATTGGTAAATGGGTTGTCATAACAATTACACACGTGGTTGAAATTACATCAGTAATGAGTTTTGAAGTGGCCTGTTATGTAACTTACACTGAAATTCTAGATGTCTGTGGGTATGAAATGCTATGTAGCTTTTTGCAGCTATGCTGGTTGAAATGTCACTTTTCAACGCCGCATACTCAGGATAAAAAACTAACGGATTCCCCAGATATGTGCCTTGAACCTAAATTAAAACTTTTTCAGAAATGATGATAAAATGAGTGCATTGGTTCATAAGAATTTTGAATGCCACTAAAAAATAAAGAGATTTTCAGATTAGAAAAGAAAAAATAATCTTATTTAAAGAAGGTTTCAAACTCCCAGTTTCAGAATTTTTTTTCTCCTGAAAGCAGAATGTGTGGGTTTTCAATAGCAGGGAAGAAAGAATTTGGATAGGAAAATGGCATCAAATATATATGCAAATATTTTTAAGGGTGTAGAATTTAATGCATAAAATTAAATTATGTCTGTAAGAAAATAATGACAGCAGTACCACAATGATCATGACTGAGTAGCAAGAACACCTACCAAACTGCTGCCATATGAAGACTGTGACATTTTGTTGTTACTGGTTTTGTTTGTTTGTTTTGGATTTTTTTTTTCTTTTCCTGGTGTCTGCTCCTGTAACTCTTGATATGAAAGGGAAGTGCCTGGTGGCAGTGTATGCCTATTTATTATTAGGCGTAGTTCACAGAAGGTAGTAGAAATTCATGCACTATTCTCTTCCTTCTTCAAGTTATTGTTTTCCCCAGCACATTTTTTAACAGAATATTTTTCTAAACTTCTGTTCTCAGTGCAGATTCCTTTTTCACTGCTTCGACAAATGCCAGCATGTTGCTAAAAAAACAAAAGGCAATTTGAAGAAACTGTGTTCATCTACTTCATAAAAAGGTTTAGCATGAAGTCTTTGAACTGCTTTAATTCCTTCCAGAACAGAGTATCTGAGTTTCTTTATTAAAACCATCCTTTTTTTCTTCCCAGCAGCTACACTTGCTCTCTTAATAGTTGTAGAATAAATTAATTTCCCCACAGTTTGCAGAGTTTGTAATGTTTTATCATTAGTAGCACCTTTTAACACTGACTACTTTTAAAAATGAGAAAAAAACCCAAACGATAAAACCTAAACCCGACCAAACTAAAAAACATGCCCAAAAGTTCCAAACAAAAATGTATATATAGATTAATAAACTAATCAATGGAGGAAATTGTTAGCTTCCTATTGCTTGAAAAGCATATTAAAAGACTAATAAATGTGGAGGTTTGGAGGTTGGCTACTTCTGGAGCTTTCCCAAGAGGATTTGAGGGTTTATGTTGTTGCTATCCTTCTGAATTCTCTCAGCTACAGCCGAATTCTACTTCCACAAAATTCAGTGATTTGGACTTCAGAAGAAACTATTTTTTGCAGTTAACTAGACAAAGTTATTTACCCTATTACCTATGTTGCTGAATAAGAAAGGAATATAAACTGTTTTACTTTCTGAAGAATTTATAAACACTACATTAGCATGTTTTTGAGTGACTAATTAGTATGTTATAATGAACTGTAATTATTGCATAAGAGAGACTATTATTTTATGATTATATAATAAGGGCTGTTTAAGTGTCTCTGGCTCCAAAAACTAAAGACGGTTTCCTATGTATAATTAACTAAAACATGTGGACCATGTACAAGGTAGATTAAATCTATGTTGGCTTTCTTACATGCACTTGGATCTCAACGTACGCAGGGTCCTGGCTAGTACTGCACAAGTTTTTTTGTGGAGTCAAGTCTCACATAGATTTTTCATGTCTGAGCATTCAATGCGGTTGGGAATTGAGGCACTGCCATCCCCTTTTATAGTAGGAACTATCAAAGAAATCTCTTCAGTTTTTAAGAAATTTTAAGAAAAATGGCAAATGTTTTTATTCCTGTGAACCGTTGAATAGGAAATTCAAACTCTGAAACAAAACAGCAAAATTGCAGCATCTTATAAAAACCTATCTGGGTTGGTTGGACACAGGAAACAAATTGGTTTGCTGGACTTGAGTCGACCCTTACATAAGCATTCAAAATTATAAACAGTAACTAGAGAGACAAAGTACTAAAACTATCTGCTTCTAGGGTGATATAGGGCTGTATTATATGACTTGTATTCTGATAATTAAAACTAGTTGTTTGCAGAATTGCCACAAAACAAGGTCAAATCCAGTTGCCTGAAATGTAAAATGACAGAGCAGTACATCAATAAGTAGTCATTCTCTGATGTAACAAGCAAACAAGAATGGCTAAGTCCATAAAGTTACTTAGTTTGGTGTTGCTCCTATCAGTATATACTCTAAAAATTGTTTGTCCTCCGGAGATTCTTTAAATCCCACAGATTTGACTGAGAATGCAGATAACTCCCCAGGTTCTGCTGTGGCAGAGGCTGACTCTGAAATGCTCCCAGCATGAGTAATGCTTTATATTCTACATGTGAAAGCTCCAGATTCTTGTAGCCTTCAGGGAAAGCAAGTTCCGTAGGCAGATTTTTAGACACAAACACAAGCTGTGTCTTGCAAAAGTATCAGCACTCATTTCCTGGAAGCTTCCTTTAAACAAATGTTCTTGGCTTGAGTAAATCCAGGTTTAGATTCCTCCTTCTGCTCAACTGAGTCTGATATAAGAATTATTGCAATATGGGTCTGTAGCAGCCTACTGAAAATATTGTAATTATACCCATGTCATCTTGACAAGCTGCAAAGATTACATTTCTTCATATTGGGAAAATGTGAAGGACTTTCCCTGTACTTGTGATGAATATCCAAAATACTGTAAAGCTTTCTTCTTTTTTTCTTTTTTTTTTTTTTTTTTTTTTTTTTTTTTTTTTTTTTTTTTTTTTTTTTTTTTTTCGTTTTATCAAGATTTTGGAAATTAATAGTTCGAAATCTAAAACACAAACTAGAGCTTTGACTTTTTTCTCTATTTTATCAGTTAGATCATGGTTTGGCAGATAACCCTTCTGCTGCACTGAACACACCAATATTAACATGAGGCTGACAATATAAGAATTTTAGTCCAGGGCCCAAAGACAAGTTACATTTGTTTAATTATTGCATAGCTTGAGCCTTCTCCACTGAAA
The DNA here is from genome assembly GCF_965231275.1 of Zosterops lateralis. Classification (NCBI taxonomy): domain Eukaryota; kingdom Metazoa; phylum Chordata; class Aves; order Passeriformes; family Zosteropidae; genus Zosterops; species Zosterops lateralis. The sequence continues at coordinate 40,643,901 of NC_139766.1, forward strand.
ATAAAGTATTATCCATACTGGAAGCTTTGAATTCTGTTTCTGCCACAGAATTTTTTTCAGCTTTGATTTGCAGTGTAAATAGTGCAGATTAATTTTATACAGCAATATAAAATGCCAGTCTCGGGACTTTTGCTATGAATGACAGACTTCTGATGAATGATGGTCAAGTTTGAGGAAACAGAAGTTTCAATGTTTCAATGTTGTGATGATCTTGCCACAGCACATGAACAGCAACCACTGGGAGAAGAAAGAGTTGCAATGGTATATAGAAAAATGTTACTGGGTCAGTACTAATCTTGCTCCAAAAATACACTTTATCTCTTTTTCTGAACTCCTCATGTGCTTTTTTACGTGCAGCTGTCAGTCTTTTTCAGTGAGGGCATGCTGTATATATTTGATTGTGATAAAGACACATACCTACTTCCTCCACAGCTCCCAGATAGGCAGTCTATGCTAACTATTGGTCATTACTGCAAAACTGAATCACTGCTGCTTAGTAGCTATTAGTGTCATGGATAATCAGAACAGCAATAGTTTTAAGAGATTCTGATCTTGGTCATGGCCCTGCTATTTAAATATCATCTCTCCTCTAAGTAAATTTGTATTCAGAGAGGAGAGTGAGCACAAAATGGAATATAAGAAACTTGAAGATATCGCTAAGGGAATTTTTAACATCTTGAGATGCACTGTTGATTTTAGATCTATGTTGCTAACAGATCAGTTTCATAAAAACAAGGTTATATTTTAAGATGCTTAGAACTGACGTGTTTTGCTGGGTGTCAGCTTCAATTACTTAAAGCATTTAGTTTCCATAATAAACACAGAAACACTGTATTTAGTAGAGGATAACTCTGCAGAAACTGAAGTATGTCACTGATGCTGATTGAAATGCTTATTACGATGAGGTGAATTTAAATATTTTCATTGCTCAGTATGGTGCCTGGGTTGTTTTTTTTTTCTTGAGTGTGTACGTAAATGTGTGTGTGTATATATATACATATATAAAATATCATGTATTTAATAAATATCCTGTCTCTACTGTGTATGCTTTGGCCTAGGACTTTGTTGCTGTTGCATTGAATTTCTCTGGGCATCTCAGGACAAACCAATCCATAGTGGACATAGGCAGGCTTAGGGGGGAAGTTTTTCCAGTCAGCACCAAGAAGGCAAGAGTGAGAATGACAGGGAGGAGAGATTGAGATAAATTAAGATTCTGAGAAGCCAGAGGAACTTGGTTATTGAGACCACACTCTTCTAATCTCCCTTCTCATGTTGATTCAGGGAATAGGCTTCTTTGGGGGGCATGTCACATTTGCCTCTCAGTGGGGCAAGGTTCCTGCCAGCTCACTAACAATGGTTATGAGCCCACAAATGTAGTGCCAGTTTTCAGTATCTGGAAAACTGCAGTTCTTCTTTCTGACTCTCTAACAGGGGTTTGAATTAATTTTATCCAAGATAAACACTCTTCCTGATCTTTTTAATTTTTGGTGATGAAAAATTCTGTAGATTCTGAGTTTTTGAAAGCTGAGATTTAGCAAGACATCAGGAAAGAAATTTTGTGAGACACTACAATGAAAGGGAATATTTTAAAACTTTGACAAAAATAATTAATTCTTTTCTTGATATCAGCCATTTCCACTTTATCTAGCTTTTGAAATTTGAGAATAAGAGAGGTGTGAGAGAGACCACTTTACATTCAATCTTCTAGTCTCAGTTCTTAAATGATGTATCTGCAACTCAGTGCATGTTGATTTATTCTCCATGTAATTAGTATGATGTGGCTAAGGCAGGGTAACAGTTTTTCTAAACTGCTTCCAGGAAGTATATAAAATATTTGACAGATTTTTGTTTTATTAATTTTTGTCAAGACAAAATATTCTATCAGCTTGCTTCACCTAGGTATAAACTGAGCTGAAGATTGTATGCTAAATTTAAAAGAATGTTTTAACAGAACCAACAGGGAAGCTCAACCTGCACAATTTATTTGTATTGGTCAAGATAACAAATAAAACAAGGAAACAGGCTTATCTCATGGAAGTTGTCAAAAAAATTTTATCTTATAGCAACACAAAGCAGTAAAAGAACAGTACTTGTCTTTGTCCATGCCCAGCACATTATCTAATGGCATGAAGAAACCAGAAGATTTTTTGCAATAAAACCAGGCAAAGTTCTTATTAAAATAAAATTCCTGAGTAATCTATTGAATATTTTTTAGGAAGAAAAGCATTCAATTTTTTATTTAAGCAAAGTATTCATGTTTTGATAACTTTAAAAAAATGGAAAGAGAAATATCTATTCAGAAATTTGCTTAATAAATGGGGAAATTTGGCAGTAACCTTACAAAAAAACCCCAGCAAATACAATATTCCATCTGATCTGAGATTCTTTTTCTTGAGGTTCAGAAAGTACAATGTAAAATCCATTATTCACACAGCTCAGCTCTGCAGTAGGCTCTAATACAAAAATATACTGCATAGGAAATACGACAAATCGAGACAGAAATATTAAACTGATAAAGCAGATCCACACCACAGGACCGTAAGAAAGTTATATCAGACAGCACCAGAATTTGTGGGGACTTCTTTGCTTATTAACCCTGTTCTAAATCATGTGTGTACACTCAAAACTGTGGGCTGACTTTTTTTAATTCCTGCTGTGTGTGTAAAAGCGCCATTCATTTTCTGTTTGCCTTTTTTTCATTGGCTTTATATGCAGAACTTACAAAAAAAGTAATTTTCCACTGTTGGTGAACAACATCATTCTAAGGAAGGCCTGTGAAAAGCCCAGCAGTATTTCTAGAACTGCAGCTCAAACAGAAGGCTGAAAACCTTTTTGACAGGGTTTTATTTTTCATTCAATATAAACAGAAATCAATTCCTTTGCTTTCTTATGTGGTTTAAAGGGGAAAATCTAGGCATGAAAACCATCCTGACGTGTTTAAAAGCTGAACAATGTCATATTGAGAAAGCATAGATTTGTTCCTGTCTTTTTTCTGCAAAAGAAGAATGTCTTTTTGCTCAGTTATAACTTCAGAGTGTCTCTTTCTTGTAAAATGTAGGGGTGTTTTCCTGGTGTGTGGGGTTTTTGGGGTTTTTTTTGTCCCTCTCTAGAATTAAATTTTCTGACAGAATTTTAATTTTTAAAAAATCCACTTTTCTAACAAAAAATAACTGACAAATCCTCCAACCAACACCTGCTAAGGAATAGCATTCCACCTGGTTTAAAATTCAATTTGATATTCAGTGCATGGTTTGGGGGTTTTTTGTGCACTTTGCTGCAGAGCAATAAATAACAAAGCACCATAAGTTAACACTTTTGATTGGTTGTATACTGACACTTTTCTTACCAGGGTGAGGAATATTAAAATTTCTGTAAGTTTAAAAACTATTAAGTTGTGACAGTTGTGCTAATAATGTAAAAGGAGAAGAATGTGTGGGAGTGTCAGTAATTATTGTCTGGAACAAGAGAGTATGATAGAAATGTCTTAAAGCTATGTTGTTGACTTCCAGTGAATGACTGAACATATAAATTGTTTGATGAAAGGCCAGGAGATATCTGTCTCTCTAGGTGCTCTGTATGACTTAGCCTAAGAACTGTAATCCTGAGTGGATCTGACTTAAGGCTTGAGTTAATTTAGTATTCAGAAGCTGTTTGTGAAGAAATGAATAAATGAGAGTTTTTGCAGATTTGCTGGTAAATTTGAAAGTGTTGGTCTCATAATAAAGGTCAGAGTCACAGGAAGCTAAGATTGTTACAGTGAAATCATGAGACTCTTTACTGGTAGAGGGTGGGGAGAAGGAGGACAAAGAAATACTGGCGTACTGAGGGGGAGTTTGTGTGGTATTTCTATCTGTGTTGTTTTTTGGGTTTTTTTATCAATGTGAACTATGAGTGTCTAAGACCTGTGAGGAAACATTGAGACTCTAAATGTGGAGTATTATGATAACATCTGTTACCACTGATTTCCAATCAAAAAGTAATTTGTTCATTCTATTACTACTACCAGCTTTTGCATCATTACATTAACTATATACTGAAAGAACACAGGGAAGCATAGACTTTAAAGTGGCTTTGTCATTCTCTGACATGTAGCCTGGGAAACACGTTCTTTCCAGTGGGCAGATCTGCGATAGGCAGAAAATATGTGCCTTTTATTAATGTGAGCCTGGTGGTTCTTGAGGACATGAAAGGTGGCCTGGTGTTTTGAAGAACTGACAGTAGGTTTTGGGTGCATTACCTAGGACTAGCTAAGGGAAAGTGCAGAGAAAATTGTTCTAATGGAAAAAAAAACCAACCAACCAAACAAAAAACCTTGGACTCTTTCTAGATTCTACAGTTACCGTGAACGGTATTATGAGAAGATTGTAGGGTTATGGCTGGTGTGGAGTTGCTGAGTGACATATTTAGTGAGAAAAGATGCCAATAACTGCAAAAGCTCAGAGAGCTCCCAGAATGCATTTTATTACCGCTTTGTTTTCACTGCCAATTCTCTGTAACATTTACTGGGAAAAAAAACCCCAAAAAATAACCAAACAAAATCCCTAACCAACCAAACAAAAATCACTTTGTTTTATCTGAGCATTTCTTTGATGTTCATATTACAATTAAACTTAAACCATTTTGATTAGTGTTTGATTTTTAGACCTGGAAGGAGAGAAAAAAACAGCAAGTCCCTTCCAGGATTTTCTGACAGACTACTTCCATGTCAACTTTTTATTTCTTCTGCAAGTTCTTGGGGGATGTATTTCTCAGAATGTCTTTTAATATGTCACTGAAAGAAATTAACACGTAGAATTCTATTAGAGAAACTGGGGCAATTTGTTCTCCAGAACAAAATTCCAGCACTGCTGATAGCACTAGATACAAAGAAAGCAAACCATCTTGTATAAAAATATGCAAATGGCATAAACTGCAACTTTGTTATTTTTAAAGTGAGGCCAAAAATACAGGAATTTGTGTCTGAAGTTGTGTTAGCTTGTGCATGTAGTTCATGTCTCAAAACACATTAAATGTCAGTGCTAGGCTGATCAATTTTTTGTGTTCTGAAGTAGAATGCGTGAAGTTCCTATGAGGGAAACAAAAAGTATTTTTATTTGGGAGAATGAGAACATTGTGGAAAAAAAATATGCAGCCTGGTATGACAGATGGTGAGGAGTACAAAGCAGCCACTGGTATTAAAATTGAATTCAAAATGTCCTAGTAGTTACAGGTTTATCTCTGAATGGATGGCAGATATAAATGAGTTCAGTAGCATTTGTCTGATACAAATGCTCTCATTTGCTTGGAGGGCGCCATTGGAAATGATCTGATTCTGGTTCTGGGAGAAGGGCAGGTACATGTTTGAAAGCCTGCCTTCTGTCTCAGAAAGGATTTGCTTTTTCAATGCATTTGAGAAATGTTGCTGTTTTATGCTTGTGGTCATAAAACAATGGGTTTGTTAGGCTATATAAATAATGCTGCATTGGGGCACTTTGTAATGTCCATTTTAGTTGTGGAGGAGTGTACCTGGGAGTAAAAAGGATTTTTATTCTTTAGGTGGAAGGACAACAGAAACAGTTTAGCCATGTATTTCAAGAATGTTAATCAGAAATTTAAATGTTGTATGCCTGTACTTAAGCTTGTAAACCAAAGCTTAGATATATATAGTTTGATTTTTTTTCAAGATATTTGGCACTTCTCATAATTTCTGAAGGGTACACTAGGTGCTGAGTAGCATTTAAAATTTCTTTAGTTTAAAAACCACTACTGAGATGAAAAGGTTAAACTAGGCTGACTTCTAGCTCTAGAAATTGTACTTTGATTTAATTTTCTCATCCGTGCTATTTTCTAATCCAAAAATATCAGATATGCTTTTGCAATTTTAATTGAATGAGTTTGTTGGTATATTCTCATTGTGGGCTTTGTCCATAACAGAATGGCACTAAGAGAAAGATAAATCTTCAGTTCTGTTAAAGTAGATTGTTCTCTAAGTAGTTATACACAGGAATCAGTCTCAGCACTGAGGAGGGTTAATGTAAACCACACTTAGAAAAATGGCAAAAACTAGACATGGCAAGATCCTTCAGAAGATTGGTATAAATTTCATTTAAGCAATGCTAGGTTGGCTCAAGCTGTAATGACTGAAAATTGGGATCATTTGCTGGCTGCTCAGGAAAAAAGTCAGTGGTGCTACAATTACATATAATGTTTTAGAGCTTAAATACAACAATTGATGGAAAGCTAACAAATTACTCTTTTAAAAGTCGGTCCTATAGTGATGAAGGCAATAGGGATGTTTTGTAAAATTTGCATAGGTATGCATAATTGTTTTAATCTCAGATTATTGAGGCATATTCAAGCAAACACCTGAGTGTCAATTTTTAATTTGTGTTCTCAAACCAGCAATTTAAATTTTTGCTTTCAATATGTAATTCTGCAAATAATAAGATAAGTTGAAAACACCAGGAAGATCCTTTTAGTTTCAGAGACATATTTATTCATACGTTTTCATTTTGGTATATTTCAATCTAAAAAAAAAACCAAAAAGTGGTTTTTTTGCTGATGTTGGACTTTTTGGGGAGGATTACAAGAATAACACATATGAATGACGCCATATGTTCCTAAGATGTCACAACACCTTCAAATTTGCTGACTTTTTGGAACTTTTGGATCTATTTTTGTCTGAGCCCAAATTGTGGTGATTTAAATGAGTTCAAAATCTAATACCTCATCTGGATTAAAGTATTTCATGAAAGGAAGCTGAACAGAATGAATGAGAAGAGCAACCAGCTTCTCATTTTCAACAGCTGTCTGATAGCAGTACAGCTGCTAAAATGTGGTAACTGTGTGTTTGGAGTGAGAGGCAAAATAGATGATGTTGACTTGGGTGCTCTTAGCCAGTTTATGTAACCTGCCTTGCAAGATTTCCTTAAGGATACATTCTTCTTTTTTAAAAAATATACTGGGAAGTTAGACACTTGCTAAGAAATCAGTCTTCTATTCCAGGTAGTATTCCAGTAGCTGAATTCCACACAAGAAATGAGATATATTACCCCTTTATCTTCAGAACAAGTCTTTAGTTGTGCTAGATTAAGTTTAAATGAACTATTTGAATGCAACATTCGAATTGACACCACATTTATATTGCTTTATAAGAGGCATCAGTGAAGAAAAGCAAGATTTGGGCTCGAATTTAATTGGTACAGATAATGGACTTATTTGGACATTCTGTCCTTCAGTGTACCTTATCTCAGACTGTGCCCTGAGGGAGAATAATTTCTTATGCTGGTTTATGCATGTTAGATTTTATAGAAAAAGCTTCCTCAGAAACCTTAAAAAAGTCCATGAAGCTACATTTCTTTCTGATATATTTCTACAGCTAAATACTTCAGAAAAGAATTTGGCATCCTTTAAACGAGCTTAGGAATGTGTCAATCACCTGGAACTATAAGAAAGACTTTGAAAGAATCTGGAATATCTCTGGGTAACAATTTCTTGATTTGACAAGAAGTAAAACTATTTCCTAATGCTCAGGAGATTTGTTCATGGAAAGATGTCTTACTATGTGAACTTTCAGTTGTATATGAAACTGTACACGATCAAACATGCTAAATGCAAACATCTAGATACAAGAAGATAGCCCATGACTGATTCTTACTTTAGGCTAACTGTGAAGTCGAGTTACTGCTCTCTCATCCTGATAAGTTTCAGAGGATAAGTGTTGAAGAATTGAGTTCTTGAGAGACAGAGAGAGTGTAGTGCAATATCCATTATTCCTTTAATGAATGAGGGGGTTTTCAGTCCCTTAGGGACATCAAGAGATGAATATAATTTGATTACCTAAAGGACAGCTAACTTGCTGAGCTTGCTAACTTGCTGACCCTCACTGGTTATTTCAACCAATTCCTTCCATTTGAAATATATGTTACAATTTAGAGCAGGAAAAATATTAGGAGAAAACGGTTCAAAGTAAATAATTTAGCTAATAGCAGTGAAAACTTCTTCAATAATATATTAATCAAAAACCTTTCAGCTACCTTTATAATGAATAATATATATTAAGTAGTTGTCACGAAAATGCTCCTAACACACTCCAGATAAAAACTGTTCAAGTTGCTGTATGAAGACCCAAAGTAAAAGTCTTTATTCCGTTATGGTTTAGGTTCAAAGTTTGCACAAAATTTCAGCAAGATGTAACTGAATGGTAAATAAGTTTATGTTGAATCTATATACATTCTGTACCCATATTATATGAATAGAGGATTTCCATACTGCAAAACTTTTCATACTTTGTAAACACTGAAAAATATGAACTTGTGTGACTGTCTTAAACTAATTGCATGAAGCCCACAACTTTTTCTGACTTTTCAAGAAAAATGAGAAACTCACAGAAGAATTATATTTTGTCAGTTATGAGAAATTCTTATAAGATACTTCACATACTTTCTATCCTGCTAATTTTACTGTGCAGCTTATCAGTGAAGCATTTCCATTGCCATACAGTGGAAACAGGAATGAATAAGGGTCGTGAGAACCCTGTCCCATCCTGTCTCTAAAAAGTCATGGGTGCTTTTCTTTTTTTCCTCACACAGAAATTATTTTAACACTCTTTACCTGGCACCAAGTAGAGATTAAACGTTGGACAAAACTTAGCATAAAGACAGGTGTTTCACAATATGCAACAGCAGGAATAGAAGCAGAATACCATTTTGTGCCTTGATTTCTGCTCTATCATGATTTGTTTGCCAGATATGTTTTTATTTGGAAGCTCAGATTTGTTTGCCTGCTTGACCAGGATGCTTCTCTTTGCCACCTCTGCTGTCATCATAATAGCTTTGCTACAACATTTCTGTGGAATCACTTGGAAAACAGGAGATGGTGAAGAAATAACAGCCTATTATCAAAAACTCACTGCTGGAAGTTTATGTATATATACTTTGGTATATCTGCAGCAGTTTGAGAAAAGCTTAATGTATTACTGTGATTTAGGTCCTACCTGTGTAAGAGAAGTTTTTTTTAATTAGGCATATGTTCAGTTTCTCAACATCATGCTATATGGCTACACCCATCTATATTAGTAACAAAAATCTATGGCATATTATGTATCTTTACATCTCAAGATCTTCCTAATTGCTGCCAAATTTGTATTCTCATCTTTAACAAAACAGCCATGAGTGAATAATCACCTCAGAAAAATATTGACGTTTGTACTGCAAGCTAGGTGATGCACACAGTATTAGAAGCTAGAAATTAATTTACCAACCATAGACCATAAAATAAACAAATCCATGATCTTAGGCTTCTGAAGTAGCTTGCAGAGTTTGAGACTATTGATATCAACACCATGTCACCATGTCAAGAATATTTCTCTCTTTTATTAAAAAAAAATAATTATGCAGATTCTGGAACTTGTTTTAGTCAAGGAATTCCTGTTGTTTACTGCTGCTGTCTACTTTCATGTAAATGAGTCAATGTTATGACAAACATTTATAAGGAAAAATTTTTTTGACTGAAGTCATTGAGAGCAACAGTAAAAGTATTATGAAGCTTTCTTTGAAAAGAGTTAGGAAATATTCTGCCCTCTCCTGTCACAAATATTATTTCATGTAGACATAAGACCATGCTTAACAAAAGTTACCCACGCTAACAGAGTTGGTAAACCTGAGACTTATTTAATATTGTAGATATTTCTGAAACTTAATACTAGATGTTAGTCTGATGGGGAGTATCTGCCATTTGATGTCTAAATGTACAGGGTAATTGACAGGTAAAGAATTGGATTTTCAGGTGTTGAGGATTTTCTTCATTGTCTGCAAGCAAGTGCTGTTAAATGGGGACAAAAATATCCCTGTTTCTGTGAGGTCCAAAAGGCTCATCTAATTTTGTTTAACCAGAATACGTGATACTAGTTACAGCAGATATAATAGTAACAAATGCAATTTGGGAGGTGGAGGAAGATATTTATTGATGTATTTTGATGCATTTCTGTGCTCAGTTTGGTCAGCCCCAACCACTAAAAAAGGGTTCTCTTGTCCTACTGAACAGTGATGATGGTGTCTTAGCTAGGCTGCCAAACAAAGAATGGCTGAAAGTGAATATTTGCCAAGAAAAGGAGGAGTGTAGTTGAATGTCTGGTTGAAATCACACCCAGATATGACATAGCTTTCTCTCATGCCTGATTAATATGTAATTTACATGAAGTTAGACATCCTTGCATTTGCACACGTTTGTAATTAGCCTGTGAGGGATCCATCAAATTGTCAAGCTTCTGTGTTTGTTTCTTATCTCAGTCCCTTTGCTTTGTGGCCTTTAGTGCTTACTTTTTAAATCTTTCTTTTTATCCTTTGCTGCTATCTGGTGGTGTGTGTTGGAAAACATTGTTCAGTGCTTTTTCTTTTTTTTTTACTTACTATTAATAAAAAAGTTTGAAGAATGCTTTAAAGCAAAGAACCACAATTGATTTTGTTTTAGCTAGGCCTTCATGAAGGCTTACTTTGTATTTAAACATTGATGATTACAAGATCTGATATAAACTTTATCTTTGAAAAGGGACTTTTCTAGAATCCCCTTTCTCACCCTTTATACATATTTTCTTTAAAGAATAACCACATTTGCAAATTATAATCCAGAAATAGATTAAAAAAAATGCAGAGCTCACTTTCATTGTTGCCATTTTTAGTGATAAATTCCAAAACTTTCTTATTTTTACCCTTCCTGTTTAGATAGTTCTTCTATTGGGTTTCCATTCTTTTCTCTTTGGTGTATATAGCATGTATCTAGCTCTTCCGCTTTAGTAATCAACAAAAACAATGTAATGCTTGCCCTTCTGTCCTTTATTTCCAATATCTTTTATACGCAATCCAAGTTTCTCTTTCTTATTTCCTGAATTTCCTCCTCTTTCTGCTTGGGTTTTGAAACAGAGTGTATATATAAGACTGTGTGAATTTACCACATCAAAGATGGTTGCTCTAAGTAGTATGAATCCATATAACATTTATTACATTTGTTTGGTTTCTCTGAAATGACTTCATTCTGGTGTGTAGTAAAGCCCTATGAAAATTAGGAAAACAAATCCAGTAGCCTAAATATGTCTCCATCAGCATTTCCCCCCAGTCCTCCTCCTGTCCCTACCTGATGTCCTCTCCACATAAGATTTATTGACACTAAAAAGAAAAAAAAGATTACTAGTAGCTTTCATGTGAAGCCTTGTGGTTTTGGTAGATATTTTAAGGCTCTTAATATATAGTAAAATTTGCAGAAATTAAAATACTGATTATTTCTTTTTACACACTAGTTAGACTTGTCCACAAAACTATGTATTTCCCTTAGCTCCAGTGATATTACTGGATTAGTTTTGCTTCATATGAGTACTTTCTAGAATTTGCTATTCTAATCAAGGCCACTATGAACTGAGAGCTCACGAGGCTTCATAAATGCAGAATAGAGTGGTGAGCTTTTCTTTGAAAAGAAGTATTAAAATCACTGGCCAAAAAAATCCATTAAGAATAGAGATTTAAAACTCTTAACCACATACAGTGGTAAATTTAGTCAAACAGTTGTAATAACAAGATTATTCTTGTGTAAAACTAAGTCATTTAGTGGAAAGGTTAATGTATTCAATATGTAAAAAACCCATGCAGTTCTAATAAGATACTGAATAAATTACATGTTGTTTTGTTCAGCAATGACTAATAGTTAAATTTGCTATTTTTTAAACTAGTCCATGATTACAATGTTCACTGATATCTGTGCTAGGTCACAAACTTTTAGGTGTGTTCTCCTTTCTGTGTGTAAGCTTAGTCTACTAAAATTAATTTGCCTCCTGAATGTGAACAGTTCAGACCAAAACATTCAAATATTAGTGGTGCTCTTTACTTCTTTCAGTAAACCTGCTGTGTTACATGTCAATTCTACTGTCCTTTTCCTAAAAAGTAGCTTTGGCTGCTTAAAGTGGTGGAAACACCCATTCACAGCTGTCTATAAGATGCCTCTGCTGAAGATTGCTGCTCTTTGCTTGCCAGTTCTAGCAATTTATGCAACAGATATTGCTGTTGTTCATATCATACTGACTTTGGTTATTTTCCCAGGTGTATCTGATGAAAAAAGGTGGCTATGCATTGCAACCAGCCTAATGTTGTTATTGCAATTAGTGAGATGACCCAGAGTGAGTATGACATACTCTTCCTTCCCCTTCTGGCCCCATGAAATGTTGCCCCATATGCCTCAAGGCTTCACTATGAACCAAAGGAAGAATATCTGTACCGTACTCCCTCTGTGCAAGTCTCTCCTGGGCTTGATCAGAGCCTTCTTTAGGCACCAAGAAATTATTTGGGAACCCTGCCACTACCCCTCAGGAAGTCCCAACAGGTCACTGCAGCCTTTGGTCTTACGTCTTCTCGTTACAGTCTGGAGCAAGATGATCTATATGGACATCTACTTGTCTCTAAATGGGAATGGAAAATATATTTGAAATGTCCAAATGTCCTATAAAAATTAATTGCCAACAAAAGGAATGATGAGTTGTGGAGGGGGAGGGGTAGAGTAGTGGAATAGCACAATTTAAATCACTCTTGGGAATGGTTTAGAAAGTAAAAGCCAGTGTTATAATGTACACAGAAGAAGGAAGCCATGCAGACAATCAAACCAAACTTCTGGAAATTGAATAAAAGAATTTTGACATCCAGTGTATATACAGTAGATGTTAAAGAAATGGTGCATCTGATGATTTTTCTTGTGTCCACAGACATCTGTCAGATTTATAGAAAAACTGTCCAATGGCTGAAAAAATACTAGGAAAGCTATAAAACATAAACCCAAGGTATAAAACAGTGAGAAGACATAGGTATATAACTGAAAAGATGATGCATGAGAGGATGTACATACAAAGTTTTCAAATACAAATATAATTTTTTTTACAATAATGATGAATTTTTTCAAGCAAGATATAAAAGAGTTATACTGACAGTAGGGTAGTTCAATTAGCAAATTTTTCTGGTAGATTATGTCAAACCCACCATCTGGGCATGGATCACATTGTATTGTTTGAAATTTTTTTACTTTGTACTTGTGGTAGAAAAGGTTATTCTAAGTAGGGAATTTGTCATATCAGGAGATAACAGCGCTCAACAAGATTTCGCTTTAGCTGCAGTGAAATGGATCAACTCTACAAAGGGTTCAGGCTGCCTTTTTGCTTGTTGTTTTCCGCAGTTATTTTTCTGATGCTCTCCAAGGAAGCTACTTCTAGCCTGTTTGATAGCTCCTGCTTTGATGAAACATGAAATTATTAGTTATACCCAGTGAGACATGTCATTTTCTATAATACATGTAATTAACATTCCTAGGGGAGTTCTGTGGTGGTGCTTAAATTCAATTCCAGTTGGGTTTTATAATTTGTGTTTTATAATTCTGTAATTTTTACTATTGTTTAAGATGGCCTCTCCTTCCCTCTCCTTCTCTCCTTCCCCCCTTCCCCCAGACCTTCCCGCCAAAATCTTGGTTGTCCTGGTAACCCCATCCCATAATAGTTGTTTGCCACTTTTCGGTTACCTGTCAATCTTTAAGTTATATAACTTCCCCACCCCCTCATCATGTATTCCTCCTCCCCAAGTTACCTGTTACTGGTTCAAAAGTTCTGCATCCCCTCATTATACGTTGGCAAAGAGTTTTAATTGGTCCCACGCGATCCCACCCCCGAACCTACTCAATAAAAAGCCGTGCCATCTTGAGGCCAGCGTCTCTCTTCGGAACGCTGCCTTGGGACCACGCATCCCTTGGTTGCACACCCTGAGAGTCCCGCCTTTCTATTCTGCGCACCATCCGCACCTTGGTCGAGTTTGCCCACGCCTCTGGCAAAGTGGCCCCTGGATGTAGTGGCGGCAGGGCTGGCCGGAGCTGCACCCATTGGAAAAAGCCGAACCACTGCAGAGTTCAGCATCTGAGTGAACAGCACATCTCTGTAACAGAATGTTCTTGGGTGTAGATGTCCCATAAGGGAAGATTTTCCCAGGTGTATCTGATGAAAATTATCCCCAAGACAGTCCAAGTAGTTGTCTCCAAACTTGTTTGAATGAGTCCTGTCTAACTCACCACTGCAAATAATCTGTCAACTGGAATGTTAACATACTGCTACGTGCAGGTAATGATGTAAATCTTCCTTGTATTTCCAAGTATGTTGAACAAATCTTACATGTGTACAAAATCAAAATTTTCTAACAATTAGCTAAGTCAGTGTTATAGAGTTATCTGGCACTTTTTTTTGTTGTTGTTGTTCTACTACCATTTAATTAAAGACTCCTTTACCTGAAACACTTGTCTTAAATAGCATTGCAGAAAGATAGTTTCATGTGCAAGGTCTTGGTTTACAGTGTCTTACAGCAACAATGCTTTACCCAAAGGGAGATGAGAATTTTATCACGATATGAATGTAAAGATAGGTAAGAAACATATGAAATGAAACATAGAATGAAATATTTGGAATGCAAAATCCAGAAGCACAAAGCGCATTTAAAATAGAAAGGGAAGTTGGTCACGTATACTTGTATTGATGGTTCTGAGGATAACAGTATGATTGTTATGAATTTAGAAAAGTGAAATTGTGCAGTTCTGGGGAAGGCAAAGTAGAGTGCAGAAGGGAGCATGTGGCCAGGGATATTGTGAATGCAATGGTATGGGACTGATATAGGTCAAAATATTGGTATAGGTTAAGATATTGGTATAGAAGCCTGGAAGTCATCTGGACTCTGGAGGGTTTTTGCAGGCTTTGAAAGCCTACATCCCTTTTGGGTCTTGGCTGAGCTGCTGCACCTTCAGAGTTTCTCCACTCCATTTCAGTTCCAGTATTTCTTGCAGAATATTCTGTCATACTCTTCAGTGTGTTCCCTTCCTCACTCTCTCCTAAATCTTGGATGTTGGAAAGTGATCCTGGAAGACACACCTTGATAGGGGGTGCTTGGTGTGGAGGGATAGAGAGGGAAGATACTTCAAAACGATATTTCAAAACAGTGAATAAATGTTGACTTAGATCAAAACCTCCGTGGCATTTCAAAGGATTGCCACATTTCAAAGAAACTCTTCTAAGCAGAATGTTTTCCTTGACTTTTTATCAGCCAGAATTCTCCTACAAAACCTAAGATTAGCTCAACAGGAGCATGGTGCTAACAATGCAAAGATTGAGGGTTCAATCCCCATATGAGCTATTCACTTAGGAGTTGATCCTTTTGAGTCTCTTACAACTCAAAACATTCTGTGATTCTGTGAAATGCCAGTTTGATCAAAGGCAGAACCTATGTTACAGCCAATGGATAGAAGAAAGCAATAGCTCTTGTTTTTGTTTTTAGAAGTAGGCATTCCCTTATTACTGTATCATATATTTCCTCTTTTACTACATATTGGGCAAGTCCTTGACTCTTGCTTAAAAAAATATTAGAAATCTGTTTCGTTAAACCACTATTCAGTATTTTTCAGGCCTTTAATCTTGGTGAGATTAAGATTATATGCAAAAATTGTTAGTTAACAATGTTTTGAGCATCTTCTAGATGCAATTAAATGTCCCTGGGTAACACCTTGCAGTATTCCAGATAATGGGTTTTGTCTCCCCCCTCACAAATAGGTCTGTGCATACACAATAGGAAAGAAATGGGGAATTAATGTACAAGCTCTGTGTGGCAATTTTTTGAAAATGACAGTATTTTCCCCTGACAAACTGTTTTACATTTGTTTGTCTTCCCAGTAAATTTTTGTGTCTTTGATTTAAGAGGTCTTACAAATCTTCTTGATAGCAGTACAGATATATTTTTGGTTCCTAATGAAAATAATTTATCATTGGCTTGCTATTTGTATTTGCCATTAAATATTAGCTGTCTGTGGTTGAAAACTATCTTATGAATTTTTTTTGCTCTTGTAAAATGTATTCTAGGTAATGAAAATATTCATTTCAGGTCACTGAAACTACAGAGTGATTCTTGGTCCTTTTCTTTTGAAAAAAGTTATTTTTCTGAGCTGATTGCTTTTCTTGCTACTTCAGTTAATTCTGAAATGTCATATGGCAAGTTTATTATTTTCAGCTTTCTTCCAAACCACGATTAAACAAATTTAATTATATGTTATGTGAAAAACATTACAGTAGTCAAAAGAAATCAGAAAATTGAACCAAATTGATTATATAATTTCTTCATTGTGAGTTACTTTCCAAAATAAGATAAGGAAAAAATATTTCTTCTCTTATGCAATGTTTGCTGAAGTGTTTCACATAATGAGAAGTTTAAGAAACCTCACATTTCCCAAAACGTCTCACCTTCCCTGATATCAAGACAGTCTGTCTCTCTCACTTGAAAAGTGATATTCTATGGAATAGGGAATGTGAATAAACAGAGGAGGACAAAGGAAATGTAATTCCTTCCAAACTCACGGCTTCTGAAAAAAGAATATCAGCTTGAAATCCTTCTGTACTGCCACTTTCTGGCGGAGTCTGTAGAAACTCATTAAAAAATAATCTGTCTCATAAGCATCCCTGTGTGTCCTATTGCTGCTACGACTGAAGTATTGGTAAAATATACTGGTTATTGCAAGGATACACTGTGGTGTTGGCCAAATGGCATCAATTGTTACTTCATAATAGCCAATTCCACTGTCTAGTTATTGTCATTGATTTCTGAATCACAGGTTGCTAGTAATTTGCATTCTATCAGTATTTTAGGCAATCCACAAAGACTTGAATTGGGCAATATATAGTTTTCTTATTGGTTTTGAGCCTGTTACATATTTTATGATTTTTGAAGAGTGTGTGATAGTCTTCAGTCAACAGGGGCTTAGACCTAAGACTATTTTGCTTTGGGTTTTTTAATTTCCTTTTATTTTAATCTGATTACAATTAAATACTCTTACAAGATTACGAGTATGTACTCTTCATACTTTTGTATATTTGCTGGCTTTCCAAAAGCAAAATATAAAAACCTCCCTCAGGGCCAGCAGACATTTTTCTGTGGATTATATGTTTGTAATTCAGAGTCTCCTCTGTGTTTGTGGTGAATGGACCTCAAAGCCTTGGCACTTGTTGCCCGTAACAGAGGGGAGCCTTCACCTATCTCTTGCCCTGTAATATCACACCTTTCCAAGTAAATGGAGAGAGAATACTGCTTCTTTCAGCTCCTTGCCATGTTCTTTTTCTGTCTAAAATGCTGATGCATTTTTTGCAATTGACTTTTTGCTGTTCTGATATAACATACTCAGGAGGCTTTCTTTGTTCAGGAGCTTTTCTGGTTGGGATACTGCACATATAAATAGTAGGGGCTGCCTATGTTCCTGGTTCCTAAAACACAGGCTGGCCTTACGGCTGTAAACTGTGAACATCTATATGCTGGGGAGGGGAAGCTCTATGAATAAAACCCACAGTCCTACTGGAATAACTTTTCAGTCTGCAGCATTTATAGTAGTTCTATGCGTTCCAAGTTAGTAATGATAGAATGTCATGGTTTGTAAAGTAGACAGAATGTTGTGCACTGATGTGAGGAAGGGTTTGATAGTTTGGAGAGGGCAGTAGTAATCTCTGTTGCATAGTACTTGTGGGAGACATAAAGTTCATACAGAACCTTTTCTAAGTCCCCCCCAAGCAATCAAACAAATTAAAAAAAAAAAAAAACAAAAACCCAGAGGAAAAGGAGAAGGCAGAGTTTGGGGAAAAAATGGCAATGGAGGCAAAGGAAAGAATTATTTTATGGAAAAGGATGTTAAAATTCCTCCAAAGTATTGAGGTAGAGGCTTTTAGTCAAGAGTGAAAACTGAAGCAGGTTTCCTCAAGCCAATACACAGGGTTGTGCTGTTGGCATCAGTAAAACACAAGATTAGTAAGAAGTGTCATTAATGAAATGAAGAAAAGATAATATATTGGACTAAAGAGCACAAGTTTTAGAGAACTGTACAGTTACTTTTTCTGGTTTATGGATATGATTGGCATGACAGTTTTTGTGTTCTTACTCATATAGTAAAAACTGATTTTTTTGACTTGTCAAAGAAAATTAGTAGTTAGTAAGTCTATCCTATTTATTATAATCGAAAAGGAGTAGTAGTATAGCAGAACAACAAATGCCAATATCCCTATTTTATGAACAGTAAGTGTTCAGTGAAGTCCAGTGATTTTACTACTGCACAATAACTTGGAGAAATGGCATTAAGTACAGGGACGTATTTGTTTTCTAGAACATGTTATGACTGCAGATTACTGCATAATAAAAGCTTTTATTCTTTCTGCACCAATAGATTGTAAATAGGGAAAGTGAGAAGAGCAGAAAAAAGTGGATAGGTTGGAAAGGTGGTCTACACCATATTGGAACAATATTATTGAAATTATTTTGTTTCTTAACCACAGTTGCAACGATATTTCCCCTTAAAAGTAGTTTGCACTTACAACAGTGTTATAGAGCATCCTTTATGAGATTGTAAATCTCACAGAAGCTGGAAAAAAATGACAGTACAGTAGTAGTGTGAGCAGTTATTTAATTTATTCTGAAAAATATAGTAATTAAAAATATAGATTTTCTATTAATCTATAATAAACATTGTTGGTAGACCTGTGTCCAGCTCCAAAAATTATGTGAAAAGGTCTATGAGAAAAGGACAGCAAATTGCCAGAAAATGTAAATTTTAGTTTTCTTTTAAAAAAATACAAATGGACATTAGATTATACATTAAAATTCTAGCCAAATATTAGGCTGAAGGGCTTAAATGAATTTAATACAAATAGAAAATGTCCAAATGTATTGTTCTTTCATAATAAAGACTTATTTGTCTAAACTCCTTCTGAGTGCCACTAGATGGTGACAGTGACCTTTAAGCAGTGTGGACTTGATCAGCTACGCCGAAAGTGGCTTTGCAGACTGGTGTGTACAGTCTGGAAGAAAAATATTCACCAGCTCTGCAAAGCTGAAAGGAAATGTGTAACCATTTTCTGGTTCAAATGATTTTTAGAGACATTACTTATTAAAGACCTAAAAACATGTTCTGCCTTACCCTCTTACTGGAGTTTAAGCCTAACGGAAGGCTTTTGATCTACTCATAGATTTTATAGAAAATTTATTTTGCTCTCCAGTTCTCTCTCTTAGGGACATGCAATTGGATGCATGCCCTCTCCATAATTTACCTGAGCTCCAAAGCCTCCTCTCTACATTACGATTGACTCTGTTCCTGTTTAGTTCTCTTTACCTATCCAGGAGTGTTAACACAACTCTTTCTTATTATATGTCTGAGTCTTCCAGCACTTATTTTCCTTAGCCAAAGAAAAAAATTATCAGTATTCTTCAATGAAGCAGGCCTTTAAACTGGAAACTTAAGACCTGATGAATTCAAATTGGAAGTCTTGTCAAAATAACTGGCAGCAAGACCTGTCTCAGGTTTGCTCAATTTGCAAATTTGTATTTGTAGATATCTAAAACAGTCAGCTAATAAGTAGCTATCTGATAAAGATGACTAGATGACAATGGCTTGCAGAATTAGCTACCTCCTACTATGAGTTATTTGTTTCTGATTAAATGTTGAAAATTTACTTCTAGGGTAAGGTTCCATAAAATTCCTTTATGTATTTTAAAATACTAGCATGATTGTTATCCCTTAACAAATCTTCTTACATTCCACCTCATGAGAAAACTAATATTTCTAGCAGCACTTGAGTTTGATGAATATCAGCAGTTTAGGCTGGAACAGAAGTCCCATGAGTAGCCCAATTGGACTGCTTTGTGTGCTTTGGTTGACATTGTGGAGAAGGGTCTTAGCACTTGAACTTCATTCCTCTCAGACAAAACTAAATTACAGATGCTTTCCAGTAGTGTGCTCAGTGCCCATCAGCCTTCAAATGGGCATTTGGCCCCCTGAGCAGCATAGAGCTGGTTGAAACAACTTATAAAGTTCGTAAAGTATGGGTAATAAGTTTGTAAAGTATGGGTAATAAGTTCTCAACCCATTTATTCAGAGTTGCTGTTCTCTTATTTGTCTATGCTTACTGCTAAAATGTGATCTTACAGTATCAAAATCTGAAGATTTTGCCTATTCATAAATTTGTGGGTTGGGTGGGCTTTTGGGGTTTTTTTTGGTAGTAGGACTAACGCCAAATCCCTTAAATTTGCTAGGCAATGCAATAAGAGCTGTGGGGGCACAATTATAATCTCAATGGCTAAATAAAAGTGTTCCTATTGCCTAATAAACCATATATTCAAAAGTAGAGTTAGGAACTAGAGCGAGTGGGGTGCTATAGTCATAAACTCACTTATTTAAATTATGAATGTTATTAAAAGAAGACCAGATGTCCCACTGAGCTGATTTTGCTCCCAGTATTTTTCCTGTAGGTACTATAAGAAGTAATTATTTTGGCTTCAAAATAATGAAGTCAGCTTGGAAGGGGCAAGTTTTCAATAAACATGCCAAAAATTACCTCATTTGTAAGTGCTGTTTCTTAGAGTTAGCTGTGAAAATATTATATGTTGTTTATTCTGTTGTAAGAAAGTAATTTCAGTTAACTAACTAGTTTGTCAAGATTACTGACCCATGAGAAAACAGCACTCATTATAGAAATGGAACTATAGTACAAGCTTTAGATAATTTGATTGGAACACTCTTCATAATTCATGATACTGAAAATTATTTATGCCAATAAATAAGCTGACATGTCCCTGCTTTTGTCTATCTGGTCTGGCTCTGCAGTGGTGGTGGGAGTTCTCAAGTAAATATTTCACAATGTGAAAAAAGGAATAGGCCAAACTAACAAACACCTTCCAATTTTTAATATTATATACATATAGGGTTTTAGCTCACTTTAAAAAACGTAATTAAATTTAATAGCTTATTTTTTTTAAAAAAAGGTATCTGTATTGAAAAATCTGAATCACCATGTATAAATACTTGGTTTCTACCTTCTACATGTTTTTGTATTTTTGTACTGTTCCAATACAGTCACACTGCATCTGTTTTCATAAATTTGAGTGGTTTTCAAATACAAGATTTAATTTCTGCTCTCCACTTTCAGTCAACTGTTGCATTTACTCAGAACTAAATTTTTTCTTAGTAAGATAGCACACAACTCTGCAGGTTAGCACTCCTTTATTTATTTAACATCTATATCTGCTAAGCAAAATATTTCCAACAGGGAAGCCTACTGAAGGAATTCCTAGAAACATCAGTAATTTGAATCATCAGATAAAGAAACAAAAAGTATAATACATACTTTTTTGTCCTAAAATGTGTCTCAGTTTGCTCCTATTGATGCAGAAAGACAATTGTAATTTATTTTATACAGTGCTGGAAAAGCTGATTATATGGCCATGGATGGTGCTGTTGATGGATGTTTTGCACTGTATGTACTTCCCTTGCTGTTAGAAAAATGTTTTACTGGAACCGTAAAGTCTGCAAACTGAAGTTATTCGTTTTAATAAGAGAAGGATGTATGAACTTTGTGATCATAGAAACCATTAACAATAAAAGACAGGCCTATTTTCCTTAAAAATAACAATGAAACACCCAACAACCACCCTGAAACTTTTCCTGTTAACTTTATTTATCATACCTTATGGCATTTATTTCTCCCTAGGCATCTACTATTTATTATTTAAGAGATGTTTTCAAAAGACATTAAAGGAAGAGAGAAATTTAATGCTAGAAAAAAGAATTGGCATCCTATTACTCTATGGTAGGAATTACAGAGAGTAATTACTCAGAATGGTGCTGAACAAGTGAGAAATAATGCTATCCATATATATTAGACTTGAAGTATTGCCTGCTCTGCTGCTTAGGAAAAATAAGTAAATCAACCTCCTCTAGTTAGCAATTGCAATTTTTTTTCCACCCATCAGACTTATACACTTAAGTTTTCCTCCAACACTATACTTAAATTCTTGAAAATGGAAGATTACAACATAAATGTAACACAATCATTATCGCATGAGTCAAATGAATTTCAACAGAGGGACAAAAAAACTGGGAAGAAAGATTCATAAAGTTAAATAAGTCCTTTCAGCAATATTTCAAATCTCAGAGGTGTGGCTGCAGACAATTCTGAAGTTCAATAGGCTGACAGAGAAAAAATTAACCTCGTGTGCGCTGGCATGTTATGTTGATGTGTAAGATAGAGCAGTAGTCCAGCCTTGCAACTCACACATGGCAATTCAACACTAATGTTGGTAAATTGTCTTGAAATAGTTATTTGTGATTTATATTGCCAGTAAGTTGAGTTCTACAGCATTTAATTTCATTTAATGTTCTACACAGGGCTGTGTAATGTATGGTCCATTTGTAAAATGTCTTATACTCACAAGAAAATTTTGCCAGGTGATATATAAAATATTTTCAAGTCTTTCTGCTTAGAACATTACATGCACATGTGATACATAAGGAATTTTCTATTGTGTGAGGAGATATAACAGAAAGACAAGAGGAAATATAAAAGTAGCATAAAGGATTATTGCACAGACTCAGAGAAATAGCATGATTATCTAGTGAATGTTGCAAATTATGCTGCCATTTTTTGAAAATTGCTGTATTTATAGAACACATTCAAAGAAGGGAATAATTATCATGTTGTTTGATGAGTCTTCATCAGACGAGGGGTGAAGTTTAGAGCAGTGGACTTTACTTTGTTTTTTTGATCCAGACAGGCCCAAATTACAAATTGAACAAAAACTGAACAGAAAGCCTAGTAGGAAAGAGACATACTGACTTTGCATCCAGAAACATTGCCTTTGACACAAGAAAATAAAGGAATTCTCCTTAAATCTTTGTGGAAATCCACAAAGGATTGCAGTAGCCAGCAGCAAGTGAATGTGGTTTCTCTACTATTAGGATAAGAAATAGATGGACGCCTGATCTAGATGTTTCTTGTCACCACTTGTTGATGGCTGAACATTAAAAGGACAAGAATAATAGGGGGATGTACTTTTTTAAACAAATGAGACAAGACTACCTGCTTGCAAAGTACTGCCTTTCTCATTGTCAGTACCACAAATTCAGAAATTTATGTTAGGTTATGTGTTCCCTCATCTAATTCTCTTTGCAATAGCCCAGGAGAGTGGATACCACTGCAAAATGTGTCCATTTTAGTTAAGGCTATACAGCTGTCCTCTGCATTTGGTGATCTTGGTAAGTAGAAAGGTAGCGAGGTCACATTTGTTTTTGGGGATGGAGTATCCATACTAATCTGTAATGCAGTTGCATTAAAGGGTATACTGCAGAACAGTGTTAAGTGGAGATGTATTGTCTCCTAAATATGATGCTGCCAGACGTGAAGTAGATTTAAGTATGGTTCAGGTTCAAGTCTGTACAAGTATCATATCTGACAGATTCATCTCCAGAAATACTCAGCATTCCTGACCCTGCATTCTCAGTCTACCTATACTCTTCCTGGGTCACTTGTCCCCATTTCTACCTCCTCTACTCTTTATTCTTCATCAAATCTTTTATCAAGAGCTACTTAGTTATCCATACCGGTCTTCTGCCACCTTTCTTTGATTTCCTGCTTGTTGGGATGGACTATTCTTGAGCTTGGAGGAGGTGATCCTTGAAAATCAACTAAGTCTCTTGATCCCCTATCTTTAAGACAGTGTCCCATAGAATTCTTTCAAGCAGGTTCCCGAACAGGTCAAAATTTGCTTTTCTGAAGGCTATGGTTATGATCTTGCTGTTTGCCTTATTTCCTCCTCTCAGGACTTTGATCATCATCTCATTATTACCACAGGCAAGACTACTCCCAAACCTTACATTCCAAACTAGTCCTTTCTTGATTATAAGCATGAAGTCTAGCAGAGCATCTCCTCATATTGACGTCTGTATAACTTGTGGGAGGAAATTTGTGCCGTTGTCTATGTCTGTTGTGTTATCTCCCTAGTCAATAGTGGTGGTTCAAGTCCCACGTGAGGACAAGCTCCTGTGAACATTAGACTTCTTCCAGTTGTTTAAAAAGGCCTCATATAATTCTTCACCCTGATCAGAGAGCCTGTAGCAGACACCCATCACAATGTTGTCCATGTGTGCCTACCAATCCTGAACCATTAGCTCTTAGCTAGCTCATGGTTTCATGGTAACTGTGATTCCTGAGGAACTAAGATCAGGTTAAAGGAGAGAACTCTCAAAGCTAAGTCCTAATTGCCATAAGACCGTAACTGCTACAATTTACTTATTTCCAGCTCTTCTTTGAGGCAAAAAAAGGTAGCATTCAAATTTCTTTTCTTCTTTTGATGTAGTGTCCCAAAGAGTTCAGTGATGTGACACAATATTGTGTAGTTAAACTTTCTTAATTTTGTTTTTTGTGGGAAATGTTTCTCATATTGCTTAAATTTTTGTTATTGAGTAGCTGTTGGAATTTGCAAAATATATTACACAAATCTTGTTTGGGTAGCTATCATTTACATGTTCTATACAAGGAAACAATCAACATATGCTAGACACTGTCTTCCTTCTCTGTCAGCAGAACACACTTGAAAAATGTTCTAACATAAACGTAGCTAGTGTGCCTAAAAGCCTTTTAAAAGCCATATAAAACTACTTGAGGCAGAAATAATGGTGCTTCCTTCATGAAAAGTGAGAACAGAATGTGCAGTCAACAGCAATACAGTAAAAATAGGGAGGAAAAAAATCAAGAACTTTACTAGATTAATTTCTCATACTGTCAATCACATTGTATTACCTGATTTTTCAGGAAGTGAGTGTCCCTAAAGAATTTTGTGATATGTCAATAATATCGCTAAGTTCTTTAATAATCTGTTACTAAAGAAGTAAGAAAAGTCAGCTATCTTGTGATGTGTCATATAATTATAAACATAACCTTAATAAAGAAATGTAGTGATTCTGTCCAATATAGACACAAGCTGTACAGGAACATTCTTCTATTTCCGTATGTCTCCTTTTTCCACTGGTAACTGCTGAGAGACAGTAAAATAAAATGTCAATGTGTTAAGAAATCTGCTATTATTTTTCAGCTAAAGAATGTTATTTTGTAGCAAGCTGAGGTACAGTTACTATCACACAAGTTTTATTTTTCTTCTTTTGTAAGAAAAACCATTATGAAAAGGTGCTGAAAGATCAGGTGAGGGAAGTGTTTCTCTGTGTATAGATAAAGAACAGAACTGAGACAATGCAGCAATACTGTACTCTGAAAATCTCTGGCTTTTGGATTATTAGATAGCTACTTGAAATCTGAACCTTTTGCATCTTTTCTCTTTCGGAGTAAGCACGGAGGAATGAACTTTCAGTGATATTCCTGACTCTAATGAGAGTTATTAATATGGTCACACTCCTGCACATCTGCTACTTGAGCATGAAAGCAGAAGTAACTGGCTTAACCGTGCATCTAAAAAGCATAATGAACTGTACTACAGCTCAGGTTAAGGTTTGACTTACAAAAACAAGGTATTTGAATTGAGGAATAAATACAAACCTTGGCTTGTA
This sequence comes from Zosterops lateralis, assembly GCF_965231275.1. NCBI lineage: Eukaryota > Metazoa > Chordata > Aves > Passeriformes > Zosteropidae > Zosterops > Zosterops lateralis. The sequence continues at coordinate 40,669,296 of NC_139766.1, forward strand.
TTTATTCTTCTCTGATATAATTTTTAAATGTCTCTTAAAGCAGAATGTATCGTTGGCCTAATCTGTAAGTCTGTACTTAGAGATGGCCAACAAATGCTGTGCTGTTCTGGTACCATAGATGAACATTTCTGTATATGCTAATATGATAGGACAAATTTATTCATTGGATCTATTTAAACTAGAACATTTATTATGGCAGAAGGTATTAAAAATGTTATTTATGACATTGAATATTTAAACAAAGTTTGTTCTTATTCTGCTGGGACTTTCACAATTCCATAGTCTAAATTAAAAATGAGAATCGGAAGGAAGAAAAGGAAAGACAAAAGACAGATGGGGTAGGAAAGGAGCGTGAACTTGTTGGAGAGTATTTAGAATATGACAATGTTTTCTTGTATTTCCTTTTTTTTTTTTTGGGGGGGGGTTTTTTGGGTTTTTTTTGGGGTTTTTTTGGGTTTTTTTGTGCTTTGAGGGTATAACAAAGCCAGCTTCAATAGGTGTCTTGTCAAATAAGCACCTACATGATTTACAGATGCAGCTCTTGCTGGGGATTTTTTTATCTCTGTGCCACACGCATCTTTAGTTTAAGACGCTTGTCATTCCACTGTGCAGCCTTGAGCATCTGTTTTGTCTTTTCTCTCCTGTTGTGCCAAGCAAACAACTTCTTATCTCCCCTGTCTGCATTTCTGCATCTGCTATGTCTTGGTATGTGGCGTATGCCTGGCTGCCTCTCTGGAGTGAAAATGATGCTGGTTAAGCAGAAGAGACATCTTATAATAGGCATCCCTCCATAGCTCCCAATTCAAGGGTTTCTAACCAGTTTTCTGGATTACACTTTCATTCCTAGTTCCAGGATACCTTTTCTTCTCCTCATCCTCCCCCACTTGACGTCCCCCCCACTGTTGTGTTTTGTTTTGGTTTGTAATAATGGGTTGTTCCTTTCACCCCTTTGCTTCTCCTAACATGTTATGTCCCAAGTTTATCCTTGCCTCTCCTCACTGTCAATCCTTATGTATCATTCCCAGCCTCCTCCCCTGAGTCCTGTCTGTCATTTGATTGCTCCCCCTTGCTTCTAGAGAGTTCATGGAAGGGCACTGAGTGATAGGACAGGAACAGAGGAAGTTATTCCCTTGCTGTTCTTATTGGACTCTGACAGTCCCTCTAACCCAAATCTACTCCTACCCTGTTCCTAATTGGTTAATGGTTTGATCTCTCCTGCTGTACCTCCTCTGTTTATAAGCTGCTGTCTCATTTGTTCCAGTGCTCAGCAGGAGCAGCTCCCCTGAGACTAACAGCCCTATCTGGGACTGAATGAAGTCTTGGACTTTGCCCTCCAACTGAGTCAGACTCCTTCCTCTGCCACTGTCACAAGCCTCTCCCGTGACAAGGGAAGGTTCCCTTAGCCGCCCCTCTGGTTCTGAAGATCCGGAGGAGTGTCCCCCGCATGTCCAGGTGTCAGGCCAGCCCGGGTGGATAGAGATGCTGCTCTGGGAGGGACATCATGACACCCCACCTTTTAATTTCCCTTTTTTTTTTTTTTTTTTTTTTTTTTAACAGTGCTACATATAAAAGGTTTTTGTAGGGTAGACACCACTCTTATTTTCTTTCATTGTTTCTTGACCCAGTAAATACTTCCTTTGAGTCAAGGATCTTTCAGAACAAAGTGCATTTAAATGATTTGGGAATGTTAACTTGGTTTACCTCAGCTACAGATCTTTCTGAATAACCAGGAGACGGGAGAGATATCTAAATTGACTTGCCACGGTTTTTTGTGGAATCATAAATCACATGCTCCGTATAGCTCTGTAGAAGTACTGAGTGTCTTTGTTTTGAATTTTGGTTTGTTGTCTTGTTTTAAATTCTCATTTCATTAGGATTTCTCAAAACTAATAAAAAATATATGGTCATTCTACTCGTGCCTTACAAACACATACAATAAAAATTTCCGCTTTTCTAGATGGGAAAATGAATTAAGGAAAAAAGGAGTTGTTTTGCCTGTTGTTACTGAAGGCCACTTTGATTTTAATCTTCCTCTAGTAAGATAATTTTTTTCCAGAGAGACTGGAGTCTGTGTCATGATGATAAACTCATGGAAAAAAACCTCCAAGAAACCAAATTTTAGCTTAGTAGGAAATTATTACTTCATCTTGGTTACTTCTTGTCTTTCTGAAGAGGTCCTGAAGTTTTGAATCTCTTCTTGTGCAAATGGTTTCGTCCACTTGTATTGATAATGGAAACATTCTTCGAATACTTCCTCAAAACACCAGAATGTAGTCTTTGTTTGGGTTCATGGGTAATCCAACAACATCCTATAGACAGAATGACAAGTTTTTATTTCTATATGTTATAAAGCCTCAGCTGAAGTCATATGTTCACAGCTAAGGATATTTTGTGTCTTCAGGGCACTAAACTCATGTATTTTGTGAGAGTTCTTTTAAGTATATGCAAATACTTTCCTCTAAAATGTGATTAAGCTAGTGTAATATCTTTTGTACTTCAATTTATTACTGCTTGTAAGAATCTTGATAAACTTCAATCAAATATTACTAGAGGCAAAGATATCTCTAAGTATTTTGGTTTTTTTGTGGATTTTTTTTTTCTGTTTGATTTTGAAGGGGGGTTGGATTGGTTTGCTTGGGGCTTTTTTTCTGATGCTTGATTGTAAGGAATTGCAATAGGGGCAAAAATTGCTCAGTTGAAAAATTTTTCCTGTTCTTATAGAATGTGAGGCATGCAGCTGTTTTTTTTTTTTTTAAAGAACGTAAAGGATGCTGCTACCATACCAGATCAAAGCAAGATACTGAGGTAATGGAGGACAGCAAGGAAACAATCTTTGAGCTGAACCTAGATGTTCCTCAAAATTCAGTCCAAGGGACTCTGCCTGGTTAACCAAGAAGTGTAGCTTCTCTTGGGTTCTGAGGTAATTAGTGATATCTATTAAATGAGTTAATTAGTAAGTCAAGTATGGAGAAGAATAATTGTCTTACAGCAGCAATTATTTTCAACAGTCTGTTTAACCAAAAATAGGTTTTTCTGTTTGGAAAGATCTGTGCTTATAAATAAGGCAATTAAATGGTAGTATGCAATATACTGTAATTATAGTTTTATATTTCTAAATATAATAGAGCATATTGGGTTAATTCAGTCATAACAATACATCTATTTTTAACCACATGTTACCTTGGAATATATCTAATAAGAAACTTTCTATAGTAGCAAGTTTTTCAAAGAATATGATGATAAAATTAAGTAAATATATTTAAATATAAAGTATTTCTAAATTAATTCTTATGTCAAATTTTCCTGTGGCTTTTTACAAGATGCTATTTTTTTAAGGTAGAAGATGATTTTGGAGTCACCTCTGATGGTGACAATTTTTTAGTCTGTGGGTTTTTCCCAAAAATCAATAGAAGGTCATGTTACAAGTCCCTTAATTTAAATGCTTATTTTATTCCAAGAACAATTAAATATTAATTTGTTTTGTCAGCCACAGATAAGGATTAGAAATATTTATATGTAGGGAATTCAGTTATGGTGCTTGAAATTATTCCCTGGCTTGCACAGGTAGCAGTGTTTAATAATGCTTTTGATAATTGTATCCAGCTGCCTGCATGTTGTGACACTAAGAAATTTCTTATATGTGTCTATTGTCAAATTCTACAGTATGCTTTTCAGTATAAAAAAAGTAGGATATGAAATTTTAAAGTTATCAGTAAAACTATTGTCTATGAAGTTGGACATAAATGGACATGAGGGGAATGATAATTTTATTCTATATTTAGTATTATGTATAATAAATTGAGATTTAGAACTTGTGATTTGTTCAATTGACATGTTTATATGCCTCAATTTACTGTGACAATGCAGTAAAGAAAAAGGAGCTTTTAAAGAGTAACATGGGCTGCTTATTTAGTCATGCAAAAGAATTGCGTGTCAAAATAGTCGTGCTTTACTTTTGCCATTCATTAGTTTATTTCTTATATCAGTTGCTCCCTCATTAAATACCTGGAAGGTCAGTCAAAAGCATGAGAATTTTCCTCTGGTTCTGTATACGAACAATCTTTCTTAAATTTGCTCTGTCCATTTTTGTTTTTCTGTTTTAAGCATTTGCTTGCTGAGGATGGAAAAATGTTTTTTATTCATTCTAGAAATTAGTTTGTGGTTGTAAGTGCCAGTGGGTGAAAAACAGGCAGTCCTGTTAAGAAAGAGTAGGACAAGTTATTTGGGTTTTGGGAAGTATTTTTACTTAGTTGTGTCAAGCAAACCTTCTCAGCAGAGGTCCCAGTATCTCAGAATTTATGGTTATGGCACTTGCAGTGAGAGGCTACACCAAGATCAAGAAAAACCTATGAGAAAATCAATACAAACCATAGGAAGCAAATGATTTCAGATTAGCATTAAAAGGCCATGATAATCTGAATGCTTCTGAAAGTCTAAGATAGACCTCTGTTAAAAATCATTAGCTAGTACAAATTATGCATAAACGCTTTTCTATTTGGTGGTGAAGGAGACATCTCTAGCTATTTTGTTGGTGAAAGCCAACTCAGATTTTGCTCTGGAGGGAAAAGATGTACGTGACCCATGAAAGGAAAATTTAACATTCTTCCCACACTTCTTCCATTCTGTGCAGGCAATAAAAGTTATTAGGAGGACACTTGCTACTTCTATTTTGTCAGATTCACCACAGGGCTACCTTCATCATCCCAGAGGGAATTATGTGATAAATGATCAGAGTTTTGGCTCATGGCTGGAAACAAATCTTAAACACCTTCCTAAAGGCTTGTGAGCTGTCCTCATTTTTATGTTTCTAAATATTTGCTTTTATTCCATATTTTGAGGTCATCTGGAAGGAAATAATATTTCCTTTTTATTCGTTATGTGGGGAAGAGAAAGATAGCCGAATGAGAACAAAGAAAATGGTATTAAATCTATCCAACAGAAGCCATTGTTATTTCTATGCGTTGACATGAACTATATCATTCCAGATTCTACTATATTTATTTACCATTTAAACAGAAATGACACTTGCTGATTTAAAGAATAAAAGAATTAAACTGATGCTTTTTCTTACTCCATGCTACCTACTCAAATGGATTTACTAGATGATTTTGTTTAGTTTCCCAGATTATGATGCAAGTTATATATGTTGCCTTGAGTTTGGGGATTTTTTTTTAATGCAAAATTGCTCCACTCAAAAAGGGATAATGGGTGATTCTTGTACAATTACTTTAATACATGCAGCTCTGTGTATTTTTTCCTCATGTTTAAATATTTGTAAAAATTATTGTCATTCTGTCATGTATGTTGTGCATTGAAGTTGGGGCATTATGACTGATGAAAATTATATTTGGGGAAAAAAAAAAAGGAGTTGGGCTCAATGATCCTCAGGGATCTTTCCAGCTCAGACTGCTTTATGATTCTATGGCTGTGTTGAGACCCTGGGAAACTGAGAAAAGCAAGAAAAACTTTGTCGTAAAAATTTTAGATTAAGTAGATTCCCTGTCAGTGAGCCATTATGTGAAGGAATAAAAAAAAGATGAAGAATCTACTTAATGTTTGAATAGGATTGCTTTTTGTTTTGCTAATTAGCCTTTATTTCTACTGTCACAACATTATTTTGCTACAGAGAAGGCAGGCTGACAGAATGAGTTTAAATCTTTTGTTGACTGAAAATTAAACCCCAACTCACTAAGATACTGACATTGCTGATCAGCAGCTTCCTGGGTGCATATTTTCAGACTCTTAGTGAATACAGTGCCTTTTGTACAGAATGCTGCTCCAGCTGAAGAGCATTACAGCTTTAATCTCCAACCTAACAACTCTGTGTTATTGCAGGGGAGGATGAATACAGTTGAGATGAATATTGTTCTCCTTTTTGTGGGTCAGAGTACCTCTGACCTCTTTAATTCTGCAGGGACATCTCTAGAAAAAATGACCTCTCAACTCTAGATATGAAAGAAGTTCCTTTAACCCTGAGGTCTTGTTTCTCAGCCAGATGGACTAGTCAGGGTCAGATGCATTGGAACAGCACTGTCTGCTTGGATTTGCTTAGAGAAGGAGAGATGCAATGCTGACTGCACAGCTGCTACATCAGTATCTGTAAAATAGCAGTGATGCAATAACATCCCAGTGATCAGGCATGGAAAACAGACAATTCACAAATCAACAGAAATAACTTCACTTCTGGTAAAGTGCCAAAACCTTATTAATCTGGAGAAAGATTGTCTATCCCAAGCTACTCTGTATATTGTAGCTGTGAATGAGGGGAATCAGCTCTATGGCTTGGCCACATGTCCCAAAATGAGTTACTTTTGTTAGTAAAGAACTTTAGAAGCAGTAATAAAATTGACAAAGTCTGATGTGCTCAAGCTGGAATGGCCCAGGATAGGCATTTTCTTATTCTTGTTTTCTTTGAAATTTTCCTTTATTGATGGAATGGTTTAATTCTTTGTGTTTGTTGAAGAAAAAGAAGAGTAAAAGGTAATTAAACAAAGGTGAAATTATTGTTTTATATTCTCCAAGAAATTTTCTTAATACTTCAGACTCTTTAGTGCCTTTTAGTCACAGAGTATATATGTATATAACACTTTATTTTAAATTTGACTGCAATTTACTTCAAATCTGTACTAAAATGGATTTTATAAACTGAGTCTTGGAAATTTTTTTATGCCCTGGTTTAGAGCAAATAAACACACCAGTCTCGATTCTCAAATGGAAGAAATGACTAGTCAAAATATCAAAGTGCCTTAGGAAACAATCTATGCCTTGAAAAGATGCCAACTAGAAATAATGAGGAACTTTTGTTTCCCAAGAATTGTGTGATGAAAGGATCCTAAAGTTAGTCTTCTGTCTTAGCTGAATCTCTGTCTCACACCTGAGAGTTAAGTTTTTCTTTCCTCTTTATGTCAACCTAATGATCAACAGGTTAATTTAGGCCATCATGAGAGCAGAGCAGGAGCTCTCAGATAATTGTCTTGTTTGCTTCTGGGTATTGCTTGCTAACGAGTTCTGTGGCTCTTTACTGCAATCCAAGATCCTTCCCTACCTGTGGAAAAAATAGCAGTGATGTCTGGAGAAGTTTCAATGTGTTATCTAGAAGGTGGTAAAATGATTCATCCATTACAGTTTACTTAGACTTAAACACTAGCAACAGGTTGGAATAATGAGAAGAAACAGGTCCCTCTCAAGCAAACCTAGGTGCACTCCTACCTCTGCAATGGGAGTTTCCACTGACGACCTTGCTGTAAATAACAGGGATTTTGTTGAGGTCAAATTATCATGGACGATTGTTTTCTTTCTTTTTTTTGTTTGCTCAGATCTCTATGCTACACACCTCATTAATCTATTTTCCCCACTAACAATCACCTCTATTAACAATCACTTCCATTATCTCCTGCTTTCCTCTTCCTGCCAATCCCTAGGGCTGGCACCAATCTTTATTGCTGCTTCAAGGCTTTGAAGCTCTAAAATGAATGTTGCCATTAGGTAGGGAAAGACAGTAACAAAACAGTAAGTGAAATAATGTCTTACAGAGAGCTCACTTCAAGATCAGATATCTCTTCCTTACTCACTTCAATCACAGCTTTGTGCAACCTAATTGATACATCTTCTCTTTTGAAAGTGCTTTGACATTGGGACATCCAACATTTCAGAGCTGCTGTCACATCAAGTTTGTCAATATCCAGCATAGGACCCCTTTTCTAAGGTTTAGTTGTAGTTCACATGTGTACCTGACTTATTCATACAGGAACTGGTAAATGAGTATTTTAACAAATAGAAGGGTGACATTTTTTCTGCAGTATATTTTGTCTCAGATTTTTTTTTTTTAAAAAAAGGTTCTCATTACTTTGTCAAGTGATATGACAGTTTAGTCTGTTTTACATAATATCTGGAGTGATGTATCAAATCCAAGGACCATTGCATTAGATCCCCAGAATTAATTTCAGCACAGAGACTGAGCAGTCATTAAGACAGGAAATTTATTTCTAGGCAGGGACTGACATGCTTCTTCAGAATAATTCAAAGAACTTCACTTTCATGTATTATCCTATATTTGCTCTTTTGGAATCTGAGAACCTAGCTTCTGTCACTACTAGCATGCAAGTACTCAATCAACTTTTTGAAATTAGAGGGAGAACAGAGAAAAGGGAGGAGGATTACTACCTTTTAATTTCAGCTACATCTGAATAATAGAATCTGGAAATAACTCTAATGAATAACACACTCAATTTATCAGCCTGAAACTTTTCTGTAGCTATAAACACATTTTAAGGATGTAAGAGAAAAATACTTCTGATTTGGAAAAACAATTTATCAATGAAAGATGCTTTTGTTTTGTGTGAAAAACATATTTCAAGTGGTTAAATTACATATGTCACACTTAGCCTTTATGGAGATAAAATTATAACTTTAATTATTTGTTAGTGACAGGAGTTTATCCGCAGGCTTGAAACCACAAGTGTAAAAATTTGGACTGAATAGCAAATTAAAAGTACTTGTTAATTGTCAGATATTGAGGCTACTTTTTCTTTCATGAAGATAGACTGTATGGGGAAGAAAATTCCCAGAATAAGCATGTCAGAATAAGGAACAGATAAAATGTTCAGTGACAAAAACATACAATAGAAAAATATTCTTCCAAATTAATGATGAGGCACAATGTCCTGCTTTGACCATTGACCAGGATGGCAGAACTATTTCTTAGTGGATGGAATGGCCTCTGAACAAGGGATACAAGCATTCTAGTCTGTGTTAGAGATGGTCTTATTATATTGCCTTAGAAAAACTTCCACGCACACATATTACATAGGATTTAACACTTCAGAGAAAAATACCAGTTGTAAAATTTTTTTTGTTTTTAACTTCACATAACCTGGAAGTAAAGAGGTGTTAATCTGCTTTGCTTTCTTCTCAAAGACATCTTTAGGTCATAAAAAACATGCACAGGAGCTGGGAATGTAACTTTCCAGGGATGATGACCTATCTAGGAACTTTGAAAGGAATATGCAGATATATGTATAAACTTCATTGCTCTAAAATAATTGTACACCCAAGTTGGCAAGATAACATGCAAATGAACTTAAGTCTCATCTGTAAATAAATGGAAACATATCTCACCCAATCTAAGCTGTAATTTTGAATGAAAATCAGTTTATTATTAGAAACTATGTGGAACAGAATTAATAACGGCTTAATTCATTCAATCAAATACCAACAATATTTGAAAGTGAAGCTGATCAAAAACTGAAAGACTTCACAAAACAGTAACTGCAAAAAGAGGCAGCTTTACCAGCTCTTTAGAGCAACGACATGGCTTTTCAAGGTTACTTGTATTAATAAAACATATATTTTATGTTCTTTTTTTTTGCCTGAAACAGTTTACAGTTATGAAAATCTGATTTCTTGAATATTTAAATGCAATCTCACAGTCAAATAATTGGAGCAGGAAGCACCATTTATTTTGGTTACATATGTGTTCCCTCTTGGGAAGTTTCCTTTCTTAGACAATTTCAGCAAAATGCTAAAAGTTGAAAATCAGATACTTGAATTTTCATACGGATTTGATTTAATTTAATTAAACCTATGTCTCCACAGCATTTTTTGGTTTTTATAATGCAAAGAGAACAGTCAGTACGTACTAGGTTTCTTGTTGAAATATTGACAAAGAATAACAAAACTGGAAAGAAGATTTGAACCAATTGATCTTAAATTGCAGCATTTAGGTTCATAGTAATTTTCATAGGTAGATTAACAAAACCTAAACTAACATTCTGTGCCTGCTAAAATATATGCTGCTGGCATTCTGCAGTTAAGTAATTTGTCTTGGCAATTATGCATAGTAGAAAAAAGATAACAAGTCATTTAATAACTGTCTTACTTTCTTATATGGTATACAAAATCTCATTATTGTAATTTATTAGTTATTATATTTGAAGAAATTACTCAATATATTTTTTTTGTTTACTTGAAGAGCAGAAATAAATGGTTCTACAGGAGACAGATGGCAAAATAATTACATGCTGAATTTATTAATGTTGAATAGCAAAAGCTACATCAACAGTTGTGAAGGATGCTGTCATGGCCAGACTTACCTTTGTTGTAACTCATGCATGCAGCTTTGAAAATGTATCCCTCAACAGCTATGGTATTTGCAGAGTGAATTACAACTTCTTTGGCTTTATAACAAACAAGTCAGTCATCAATATAATTAGTTTTCATAAAGATGCAAGCTTAAAGATGTACTTGCTAATGAGCCATCTGAAATCTGATGTGTATCCCCCTTGCCTTCCTTCCCCAGATAATGCCTTTTTTTTTTTTTTTTTTTGAGAAGTGAGGACTGCATCATTACTTCCCGAAATGATTGACTGATCTTTCACCCAAAAGTATCTGACCAGATAAAATAGAAAAATTCACATTACAAGAATGTTGCTCTTCGTGTATTCTGTGGAAAGTGGAATTTTCAAGTTTTTAAATTAGTCTTTTAACACTGTTGGAAAGATATGTTAAAATCTCAATAAAAGGTTAGAGGCTATGATCTTGCTTTCTCTTTATAGGTTACAGAAGGCTTTCTCATGGTCAGATGAGTGTTACATCATTTCTGTCATCTTGTGGTAAGCCTGTAAAAGAATTCATTTACCCTGTTATCAGTTTTTCACTGTATAAAGGAAACAGATCCTCAGTTAAGTGCAGAACTCCCATGAGGGACTCTCATGTATGAGGTACCTATGAATATTCCTTGGTACCTCAGTGAATACAAATGACACAACCACCTTCAAGTCTCTGGCTTTTAAGGAATGCTGTTGTATTTCTGCACAGAGGTAGGGAAAGCAGTCAAATGTTCCAAATAACTAATTTTAACATGGATGTTCCTTTATAGCCAAGTGCTTTGATTGCTGCTTTTCCTCTTTCAGTCTTTCCTGCTATTACTTCTAAAACTCATTTACATGCTGACATATTTTCTAGTATAAAGTACCAAACATTTGTATAAAAATTTACATATGTGGTGTAACACTTCTTGTGATATGAATACCATCGTGGAATTCAAAACAAAGATTTTGATTGCTAAAGCAATCTGAAGTTCCAGATGTTTGTTTTACCTAGCTCTAAATATTGGGGAAGGGACAAACTGTGATCCAATAATGCATATTTATAATTATCTATTCCTGATTAGATGAAATAGAGCCAGAAATTATAAAATAGGCTTGTGCTTGAGTGAGGTCTCATGTTGGCAATCCCAAATCTCTCCTTATTAACTGCATATTGTTATAGTGCATATATCCAAAAATTTTAAGCTTATATCCATTATATTATATTATATCAAATATATATGTTTATTATAAATGCCGCAGTCACCATCTTTTACATCCCAACTTCATGCAGAACTTGTGTGGTAAACAGTAAATTTGGGGTTAACCATTTTTTGCTGGAAGGTTTAAAGGCATGTCTCCCAGGAAAGTATTTTAATACCCTAATTAAAAGGCAGAGTAGACTCCGCTGGCCCATGCAACTGTGTAATTTTCATCAAAAAGGCACAAACAGAAAAGAAAGGAATTGTAGGATGGTCTTCCTCCTCCTTCTTGATTCCAAAATTCTTACATTTTACAGTTTAGAATCAAAGAGGTGAAAATTTCAGAGGTAGAAATTAGAGTAACAAATCCTCACTTTGAAGTGCTTGGGCTTTAGGTCTCTTTGCTCTGTTATTTTGGTTCCATTGATATCTCTCTCCAAGAGGACGCTGGGGGCTAGAACTGTGATTTGCATATACCTTGCTGATTAGGGCTCTTCTGCCTGTTAAGAAATGGGGCTTCTTGGAGAGTTCTATATGTTAAAGCATTTCATAAATTTTCCTGACTGTTCAAACTACAGATCTTCTAAGACACAAAACTTACACAGCCATTTTTGAGTTGAATCAAGAACTGTCTTGCAACCCACAGATTGAGAGAGAAATGTTGAGCAGGGGTTTGTGGATTTGGTCTGGGATTTATGTAAGAAAATACTGAGGAGCCTAAATCCTGACTTGGATTTAAGCGTTGATGTACACTGACACAATGGCAATGAAGTTTAACAGTAATATTTTACACTTGCTTAGAGGAGAAATAGTTCACAGGATGTGCAGTTTGTATCTGAGAAATATATTTTCTTAAAAAAGAAAAAAAAAAAGAAACAAAACAGCCTACAAAGCCCCATGAAACTCCCCCAAACTAAATCAAACACCTCCAAGCTATAGAATTCAACACAACCTAAACAATGTACAATGTTATCCTTGACTAGTCTTAGTAAGAAATGTGGAATGAAGATTTAATGCTAAAAAATTATGAAGTTTGATTAGGAGAGGCAAACTGACCTAGGAAAAGTGAAAATGAGATTTGGATGTATGTATCATAGGAAATCAAGAAAGCTGTGCAAGAGGATTAATAATTACCTGATTACATCCTTCTGGATTTAATCAAAAAAGCTGAAGAGTGTGTGAAACTCCATCACCCAGAATAGCTATGTAATTGAATTACATGTGTTTCTCATAAAAGGAGAGAAAATCCAACCAACTAGTTCCTGAGGTTCCAAAAAGCTGGCAAAAAAACCCCAACTGCCGACCCCCCCAAAAATTGAAATGCGTTTGGAATTTTGTTGCCTTTAGAAGATTTAATAGTGATAGAGCATGGAATATAAATATGACAGAAAATTCCAATTAATGTTGAAAGAGATGTACATGTACCTAGATATACAGTACATGTTCTATATGGTATTTCTCAGACATTGAATTAATGTTTTTTTAATTCATTCAATGTTACAGTGTATATTAGTGAAATCAAATGAATACCACTGCTCATGCTCCTAAACCATTACAATATCAGCAGAAGACTGGATGTTTAAAATTAGTTGCATACCTAATCCTTCAGACTAGGAGCTATGCTTGAGAGAGACCCCCGTGTTCTACATCATGGCTTGTTTCTTTGTGCACTCTCTTACGGTCGGTTTTCAGTGTGCCGTTTGCTTTGTTTTGCTATTTTCAAAGTAGATTATTTTTTTATAGACAATTAAGACAATGGTTGGCTCCTAGCTAACTATTTAATTGAAACAGTTATTAGCAATTAATGTGTATGTTTCAATTTTAATATCTCATCTCAAATTTAGATGGAAAGCTTTAACTGAATTTGAAATGATAGAACATTGAGTTGGGTAATTTCAAGATTATAACTCATTCCAGCCATTTTTAATGCAGTTGTAAACTTAGAAATTCTGATCACAAGTCTATGATGTTAAAAAGCAGAGATTTCCTCGAAAATCACAGAGAATTTTTCAAGATAAAAAAAAAAGTTGTTTAATTTTTTTTTGTCCAATTCTGAATTTGTTTTTGTTCTTACATTAACATGCTCAGAAACAATTTCAAGGTTTATTCTGTAATCAGAGAAGAGTTTACACAAAAATAAAAAAGAAATTTGTAAAGTTGTTAAGAAAAATACAGAAAAAACAGAAGGGATGCAGCAGTTCTATTTGTTTAATATTATCCACCTAAATAGCTCTGCTTGAGTTAATTTCTCTGAAGTTAATAGTAATCTTTCAAATGCAGTTTTTCAATAGAAATTTTATTGTATTGTGGTTTAGGCTCTGAGGCCCCTCATTCACAGAAATGTGAAATGGCTTGAGTTAAAAGAAGCCTTTGAAGGTCATCTAATCCAAACCCCCCTGCCATGGGTATGGACACCTCCAACTAGACCAGGCTGCTCAGAGCCCCACCCAACCTGGTTTTGGACACCTCCAGGGATGGGGCATCCAGAGCTTCTTACACTGCTCTAGCTTTATAAAGCTTTTTATTACCTAAAGATGTAGGTGAGCCAATAATGCAGGTGTTTTTGAAAAACTTGATACAGCTTCAAAAACGTGTCCGTATTTACTATGTAAAAAATTATTGCCACTCAAGGTGTTTTGCATTGAGTTGCCATGATTATCGTTTGTGGAGACTAGAAGGCAGCAACTCAACTATGTAGCCCTCCCAAAGAAACATAATTAAAAATGCAATTTTCTCCTTTGCATGAAATGTTTTAACATGAATGCTTCAGTAAACAAATCTACCTATATAATTAAAAGAACATACAAAATCTATTTAAAGCTCAGAGAAGGAGAAATATAATATAAGGTCAGCACAGTGTTTCATCCTACAATCATTTTCATTGCCAATTAGACACAGGTGTGTGCTACATAAATAAGAAAAAAAAACTATGAATGTGGTGGATGTGATTATTATTCATCTCAAACAGCCTTTTTCTTTTTTCCTCCCTGTTCTAATTAGATGGTTTCCAGCTGTTCAACATGTGCTGCTGAGATATGCCATTGAAAAATCACATTGAAAACACAACACAACCATTCTGAATGCATCATTCTCTTAAAATAGTGTTAGAGATGTTATGGTAAACATTTAAACAGACTTAGAAAAAAAAAATCAGTACTGCAATAAAAGTAGTGAAGAGAAAAATGCATTTCAACTTAATAATGGAAAAACAGAATGAAAGTCAGATGTACAGTGAGGGAAAAATGCAACATCTCTTGGAAAAAGTAGATGACTTTGTGAATGAAAATTACTCATGGATAATTCTATAATGTTAAAATTGTTAATTGTCATCAACATGGAAGATTTTAGCTATATCTTCCCCTCCATTAGCTAGTTGCATCTAACATTCCCAGAAATGGACTGGGCCCTTAAAGAAGTCAAACTGGAAAAAATGATAGTGAAATGCAGCTTTGCAAATTTAGGCTTGTCTGGTTCACAGTCTGATGTGATCCTGAATGCTGTGATGGAAAAATATTGCTACCAACTCTCTAGGGCAGTTCATGAAAACAAAAATCACAGGCAATCAAAGTGGGCTACAGGAATGCAGCTACTCACAGAGCCAGAAATTGATTGTTAGTCTCCTTAGTTAAGAACAGGGAGTTATTGAACAAGGAGTGTATGATTTGGACAGTTTCTTTCTCCTCATTCTTGGGTTGTTGCTGTGTTTTTATGTATCTACTATTACAGTTTGTTTACTTGTTTTTGGTTCTTTTTCATTGGTCTGCAAATGTGTCTGAGTCTGATAATCTGTGGGATGTCTTATTTTTGGTGTATAAATTCCCTTTTTAGCTGATACCCTGAAGGTATTTTTTCCCTCCTACCAAGGTTGTAGCCCTTCAGGAACAGGTAGAGACACTTAGAGTTTTGTGATCATCAGGTGCCTGTACTGCTGGGTCTCCTGTTAAGGTCATGTTTTATTTTCTTCAGTGGTCAAGCTGTAATGTCCTAATAATGTAAAAATCATTTTATTAGCACAGCCTGTTTGCATATATTTCACATATATTTCTGTCCTAGAGTCATTGATTGAGTAATTGACCCTACTGAGAGAGACTAGATGCCATTAGGAGATTTATGTATCTATACATATACACATATATATGTAATGCTTTCAGGACTACTTCTGAAAAAAACTGCTTTGCAGCATGAATAATAAATTGCTTTTGTTCTTTCATTTGCCTTAAAAATCTAGGAAAGGTATCATACATGGTATACCAACGTGTGGCAATTTTATTTAGCCATCCTTGAACTTCTGATTTCATTTCTGTATTTAAATACATGAGGCAGTTTGAAGACTTATTTTTGGAGGCTGCAGGGAGAAACATAGGTAAGTAACATTATGAGCTCCTTTGTCACTCTCAGACTCTGTGTCCTGTGAGCCCCCTGTGTGCTGGCACCTGAGGCATGTGCACATGGGGCATGCAGGTAGGATGGCAGGAGAGCCTGCAGCAGCAGCCAAGGGGCTATTAGAACTCCCAAGCTCTCCTCTGGAGGGTATGGATGTGGCTGCAGAGGCTGCCTGGAGCCAGAGAGTTAACACGGAGTAGTTAACTGCTGGAGCAGTCCCTGGTGAGCTCAGAACCTGCTAATTAGTGTTAGAGGCACCTGCTGCTGCCCCTCCCCATTGCCTTCACTCAATCAAGGAAGCAAGTTTCTTCTCCCAGGGCACAATATGCCTCCCTTTTTATAAATCTGTGATGTTTTTCCAAAGGATCAACAGGATTTTAACACTGTGCTCCTTGAGCTTCTTATAGCTGTACAACTTGTGAGTACCAAGCCCAATATTGCTGTTTTGTTGAGCACCAGTAAATACGTATAGACTTGCAACTTGGAAAGTCATCTGTAAGTGCTGAGGTTTTATTTATTAATGGATAAAGCCTCTCAGAATTTCAGCTGCACAGTTTGAGAAACTGATGTAAACTTTGCAAGGGCTTTGTGCTTTCTGTAGTTAGACAAAGACAGTTAAAAGACTTAAAGATATGTTGCTAAGGAAGATGTCAAGGAAAATATAAAGGATACAATTTGAGAATTCAAAGAAAGGTAAAGTAAAACTTCAAAGGTATTGCTGCTGGGAGAAGTTTTCGCAATTCTGGAGTAATCTGTGATGAAATATTTTTGGCTTTTTAATACTGTTTTCTTTGCTAATCACTGAAGATATTTTTGTGATTTGCTCATCAAGTTCTTTTTTCTTTTCCTGCTAGCTGTAGATGAGTATGAAAACTTTAAGTTCGAGATTTTAAAATTTTGCTTCCTTCTTTTATCATTTGGGTTTTTTTCCTGATAAAAAGCTACCTATTGATTTGTTATGAACTGTAACTGTTAATTTTGTATTTTATGTTTCTAAGAGATTATTCACTTGGAGTATAAGATGCCAATTAAAATGCTATTACCTTTGACAAAATTAATTGCAATCCAAACTCAAGGGAGAAAAAAAATGCAAAGGAAGACTTCAGATGACAAAAGAATGCCTTTTATGATTTCCAAGTTTTCTCAGGTTTCTGCTGAGGTCAGGCAGTGGGGCATGACTCTATATCTTACTAAAATACTTTGGAGGAATTGTTACTCTTTCTACTATGTATCTGAAGTTCCAAACGTCTATCAGATGACAAGTAACGGAAATAATGTAGGATGAGGTTTTCAGCTATTTCTATGCCCTCACCTAATGCACATGTGTTCAAATTGGACAGAAGTGAGTTTGGTATCCTTCCCTTTCCTTATGGCTATAGGTGCATGTGTCTTCCAACTTAAGCTTTTGTGGCAGCCTGATGGTAATATTATTTTTTTTCTGTTCTCCTTTGCCTATAAGCACATGCTCATCTATCCTCTCAGCTTTTCCTATGTCATACTGTTTTAAGAATTGAATTAGCTTTTAGACAAGCTTGAGGATTAAAAGAAATTCAAATTAATATTAGCTTAAGAAATATTTATATTAGACTTGGTGATTGCAGATATAAACCTGCTCTAACATTCTAGGGAATCCCATAAAGTAGCCACACATTTGGCGAGTTTTTCCAAAAATCCACATCCTTGGCAACAGTACTTATTTGTGCACAGCTCATTCCCTATAGTGACAGTTGTTTTGGCTTTGAAACAAAGCAGATTGCGGAAAAGCAGTGGAAGAAATTTGGAAGTGCTAGCATTTAGGCAAAAATTGTCTTTTATTTGTATTAATTTTTCATCTAAAGATGGTCTATGCATCCACACACTCCAATTTTTAAATTGTTTTCTGTATCTTCAGTGATAGCAAGAATGAACAGTCAGAAATAAAAAAACCCATGGTGATGGGAGGGGTGAACATGATCAGTTGTGATGTCTCTAAAGTAGAAAATAAAGGATTTAGCTCTACTGACGTCATTAATAAGGGATAGGCTTAAGACTCTCATGTCATCCTACTACTCTCTCCAAAACAGGGAACATCAAATGAAATTTTGTAGCAGCTTGGATTTGGGTAAATATCTTGTGTAAAAACTGTTGCTTTTATTTATTTGTATAGAGCCATAAAGCAGTTTGCTAAGAGTTGCAAAAATAGAGTTGAATATCCCAGTTTGCAGAGACTTGAATGCAAGCAGTAGGCATTTGTAATTGAGGTGATAAAATGCAGCATACTCTGATATATTTTATGAATATTTTATGATAATTTTTCAGTTCAGAACTTAGGATTCCACTGACAGGTTGGAAGAGAACTTTCAGGGCTGGAGGTGGGTTGGTTAAATGGAATACTAATCTGTCCCATGAAAAAGCTTGGGAGGCATAAAACCCCCTCAATTTTATTTATCTATTCTTACAAATAAAATTTATATTGGCTAACATAATGCATGGAGCTGCTGGAAAAAAAGCACAAAGATTTCTTGAACCTGCTTCAGTGGACAAACAGGATTAGCTTGGATGTGTAAGCCTAAAGCAGTCTGTAAGATGTGTTGAAACTGTGTACAGTACATATGTGTATGTGCCTACTGCAAACAGATGCTTAGGCTTCCTACAGTTTGGAGATGGGGGCATGGACCTTTGCTGTACTAACAGATCTGGCCCTATTCCTCTGAGAGAGAGGTTGTTTGTTCTGGACAGAGTAGACAGAGTTGATCAAATGCCTTTTTTTTTTTTTTTTTTTTTTTTTTTTTTTTTTTTTTTTTTTTTTGTTCAAACACAATATCGAACACATTTCTGTCCTAGAAATGAAATTGCATTTCTGCCATGACTATTTAGGTTTTGTATTTAAGAAGGAATTGTAGACTATTTTCAAATGAGAATGACTGAGAATGACTATATGGGGGCTGACCAACATTTTTGCTGAATCAGGTGTCTTGTCTTTAATAGTGGTGGTCAGCTTCTATCTAGGAAACAGCACCAATTCTGAATGTCATGTGGTGCTTCAATAAAATACTCCCCACACTACAGTATTTAGGGTTAATGGAAAATGTAGGGAAAGATAAAGCCTTTGTAAAATTTTACGCTAAGACAAAGTAGGCCTCTTGAAAGAATGTAAGTTGGAGAGTAGTTGTTTATTAATACAGATGATTTTGGTTTAACCATTGCCCAGCACAAGATACATGCCTTGCTAAAGAGTGTATTGTAAAATACACTTTTTAGCTCCCTTCTATGGAAGTTAAATTTGTCTCTGTTATGCTGCAATGATAGTGAGATTCTTGATTATTTTGTTGTTGTTGTTGTTTGTTTAAGTATCTCTAATCTTCACAATTCTATGATGTAGACCTCACATTTAAAGAGAAAATGTATGGTTATTCACCATCTCAACAGGTTGAAATCATATGTAGGAAAAATACAAAAATCTTTGTCCATTAGTTTTCCTTGTGATTTTGTCTATGCCTTATTTGCCTTGATTTGTACTACTGTAAAACTGGGTGTGTGTGGTTTTCAGTTAGTTTTCTTTCAAATGCAGTTCTGGCCGTATACAGGAGAGCTTGTCTGGGGAAAGCACAGCAGGAGTACAGTACTTCCACAGGGCTTACTGAGGGGACCAAAAGAGCTATAACTCTCTTTCAAAACTGTTTCTTATCTTCTTAGAGTTTAGATTTATGGAGGGCCAAGTAGGAGTGAATCCTGCCAATGCTTTACTAGGCCTGTCATGGTTTTAAGCCCAGCTGGAGGTAAAACACTACATAGCTGCTCACTCAGACTCCGTCTCTGCATTCCCCAGTCCGGTGGAATGGGGAGGATAATCGGAGTAAAACTTGTAAGTTGAGATAAGAACAGCTGAATAACTGAAAATAAAGCAAAAATACGGTGATAATGGTAAGTTATAATAATAATTACAATAGTAAGGAAAAGACCCCAAGTGCTGCACAACGCAATCACTCACCACCGAACCTAAATCAGCACCCCTCTTCCCAGTAACTCTCTGAGTTTATGTACCAAGCATGATGTTCTGTGGTGTGGAATATGCCTTTGGTCAGTTTGGGTTACCTGTCCCAGCTATGCTTCCTCCCAGCTTGTTTTTATTGTGTACCTCCTCACTGACAGAGCATGAGACAAGGAAAAAAGTCCTTGACTTAGGATAAATGGACTTCACAACACCCCGAAACATCAGTGTACTATCAATATCATTCTCATTCTGAATCCAAAACATTGCACTGTAACAGCCACCGAGAAAAAAATTAACTCTATCCTAGCTGATATCAGGACAAGGCCTATCACAGAAACAAATTCAAATCCTATTTGAACTATTTTCTGACTACTTCCATCACCTTCAGCTAGTAATTGTATGCAATACAAGTTGTTAAAAAGATAAAGATATATTCACTGTTTTCTCTCTGCTTAGTTTATTTGTAAGGGTGAAGACCAAGAGCTCGTATCCTTCCTATTCTGTTCCCAATGTATGTTTTTTTGGTGTTTTTTTTTTTTTTTTTTTTTTTTTTTTTTTTAATCAGTTATGGGATAATTTACTTTTTAATGACTTATATTCATCCTTCTAAATGGCTCTCTCTAGTTCATCTGTACCACCTGCAGTATCTTTTTACATACAGTTTTTTTTTGTGTACTCATCTAAAAGTACTCTTCATTGCTTTTCCACATCTGACCCATTTCCCATTGAAAAGCCTTGTTCATAGAATTGCTTTCATGAATATGTTTTTAAATTTTATTTTTTTTAAGATCTGGGAACATAGGTGTGTTTTTTCTTTTGCATCTGAAGATAGTTCAACCTTCAAGACGTTTCTATGAATTCTTACAAGCTTTTATTCATTATCTAGAAAGAAGTTCATTAAAGTAATGATATGATAAATGTTGTTGAACTTCTCTGCAGAATTTCTGGCAGTTTCATTAAAAATGAATAATTTAATGGTCTTTTAATTAAACTTTCATGCACTGTTCATGACCATGATAATCCTAATATGTAACTCTAATTATCACAAAATAGAGTAAAATTTGTTGCAATGAAGAGGTGTATTTTTAAAATGCAGACTCTCTTCAGTTTAAATGTCAAACTACTGTAATGTTGAGACTAGCAAAAAGCAAGCTTGTAATCTACTAAACTACCTCATTCCTTATTATGAATATCTTTCACAAATATCTTAGAATTACTTTTCTTTTTCTCATTATTTTAGTGTGAACATCATCTTCTTCACTGTCTTGCAAACAATTGAATCTAACAAATAATTCCTATCCCATTATTACATTATTATTTTTAAAGCCTTTTTATAAGGGCTTAGTAAAAAAGTGTATGCAGTTTTTTTCTGTTCAGCAGTGTATGTTCAGCACTGCTAACACCTAACTCAAGCTGCAATTATGTGTATCTTGAAGACTAAAATTGGCTGATTTCTGTATGATCTAATTACATGAACATTTTAAGAGGCTATTATTTTGGGCACCCAATATAAGTAAAGGAAGGAGCTATCATATGCCTAGCTATGTATTAAATTTTCCAAACGAGGGTTTGAACTTGAAGTTGCTTCCACAAGATTTCTCGTTAGCCAAGCTGTCTTATTTATTTATAATTTTTACAAGAGCATATATGTCACAGGACTTGAACTGTATGCTTCTATGTGTCTTGCTTTAACAGCATAGTTGAGGTGAACAATCTTAGTGCCAGAACTTTAAAACAGATTCATAAGGAGATTAAATTTCAGAATTTAGTACAAAATTTTGCACCCTTTATGCATTCATATTTTATGGAGTCTTGGCTACTGAGTAATGACCCATTCTTGTTTTGATTTTGTGTCCTAACTAGTAGATGTGATGCTAGATGAGAATTCTTGTTCCAAATGCAAAGCAACAAAATAACATTTTTAAATGTTTGCATGTTTTTCGTAATTCACTTTTATTATTTTACTGGTTTTTCTGTCCCCCAAAAAACCATTTGTTCATGATAAACACTAAAACCAGCAAACTGTGACTTACTAAGGCTGCCAGTGCAGTTTGGCTGGGGAATAACAAAGTGAAAAGGATCTGCGTTTAATTTTTTTTTTTTTTCTCCTGTGCACATTGCATTATTTCAAGTGTCTGAGTCATGGACTGATTTGCTGAGTAGGCTATTGAATCACTCTTCAGTCATATCCTCATTTTGCCCATAACGTGTTGCAGCCAGAATTGTGGAATCACCTCACACACTGAGCTCTGCTTGGCCTCTGTCAGCCAGAGTCTGTGAAACTTGAGTCAAGTCAAACTTGAGTCTGAGCACAGTGGCTATACTGGCATACAACACTGAGAGAGTTAGCTGCATATGTATTCTTATAAGAACATCAGTCAATCAGTGTTTTTTGTCTTATTTTTAACACATCTCTTTAGCTATGTTTCTTCCTGATTAATACATAAAAACCAGAGAGGGTGGACAGTCTGAATAAATCATAGAAATATTTGGTGAAATAAAATCTAAAGATCTGGCAAGTAGTTGCATTGTTTCTATACACTTGCTATATGAAACAATATTCACACATTCATAATAAAAATGAAAAAGAAAACGCTATTTAAATTTCAAAATTTCCTTCATCTAAGGATTGCCATTGTTGCTTTGGCAATGAAGTCTTCATGTAGAGTAACATGTGCTCCATCACCACAGTATCTGAAGTAACAACAGACCTCTCTGATTTTGCCTAGAAGGGCATGAAAACTCTGTCCTGTGCTGTTTACTCATGGACTCTGGCTTAACCTGCAACCCTGCTATGGTGCTGTGGGACATTTCAGTCCCCTAAGTATGCGTCTGCTGTCATGCTGCTACTGTGGATTTTATACTTCTTTCCCAACCCCAAGTGACTTTAATGTTCTCTTGTGACGGGGAGAGAGGATGTGTAGTAGTCCAGAGCTGTAACAATGTAGAGAAAAAGTTGAAAGTTTCACTTCTATGAAACCCTGGATGATAGAATCACAGAATGGGTCAGTTTGGAAGAGACCACAGTGGGTCATCTGGTCCAACCTCCCTGCTTGAGCAGGGCTGCCCCAGAACACATTACACAAGATTCTGGCTGACTGGGTAACTTTTTCAGAGACAGGAATGTCACTGCAAAGCGGGATTGCAGGGAAATACCCATACTTAGAAAAACATTGTTATTATTTTAGAAAAAGAATTCCTTAGTATTTTAAGAAGTCATTCTATTTGCAGCACTGCAGCCTGAAAAAATGTATTGATAAATGTAAAATTACTGTACTTAGTAGGATTATAGAGAACAATAATTTTAAGACATCCTGATACATGCTTGTGAAATTATAATGACCATCTTTAGATTTTTCCTATTTTGTTTGGTCAGAATCTCTCTTGAGACTGTCAAAGCAGCATAAAAATACTTTATACCATGTTTAATTACCTCTTGCTCTGCTCTTTAATTTGTAATTTGAATTGAAATTTGTAGTGTTGGCAAGCCCACAGAACAGGAGAGGAGAAGGGGAAATGAATGCTGAATACAGCAAACAATATAAATTTTGAGGAAGGGGAAGGAAGTCACCAACCCTTCTGATTCTAACAAAATTTATATTTGAGTAATTCAAGTGATTAATATTCATGATTTATAGTCAGAATGGGCTGCACTGTTTGATTTATTAAATATAGTTCATATTTTATTACTGTGAACTTTTTGCTGTCTGAAGTGTAGAGGACTGAGCAGATTTCTGCATTCCTTTTAGTGTGTATACCCTCTTGGTACCCCTTCCACTCCTCCTCTTCTGACCAAATTCACATAGTTGAGAAAAATATATCAATGGAGATACTCTGTTTCAGCAACAATATTTTAGCCACAGGCTAAATCAGCTAATCAGCTTACCAGAAATATGTGTCTTGTTAAAAAAATAAAAAACCAAACCAACTCCCCCAGATGCAAAGCAAAACCACCTCTAGCTTGATACTTTTTTTTTTTAAATTTAGTTGATAACATTTTGTACCCATTGTCAGCATATTAATCCTAGATTGTAAAGGCATTGTTGTTTGAAGGTATGAGTGAATATCGTAAATATTGCTGGGATAAGAAGCTGTAAAGCTGTAATTGCAAAATTGCTGTACAGCAGCTCTGTTTTATATATTCCCTGTTCATCTCTGGGTTATTAGGAAGTTATGCAAGTCAATGCACAAGCATCATTTCATGTTGAAGAGCTGGCATGTCTTCACTGCAGGTCTGGGTCCCTCATTGAGTGCATTCCCAAGCAGGGAGTGGGAGTCTGAGGGAGAGAGGGGTGGAAGCAAAGACAGTGTTTCCTGGACCACTGTGTCAGAGTAAAGCATTGAGCACATCTGGATGTCTGTGCCATTGGTCTGCACATCTGGATGTCTGTGCCATTGGTCTGCACATCTGGATGTCTGTGCCATTGGTCTGAGGGAGGTGTAGCCCTTTCAAGGCAATACTGGATGAACTTCATTTCCAGAAGGGCAGCCCCAAGAACATAGCAATGAATGGGAAGTTTGGATGCAGTCAACAGCTACAATCACATGTATTTGTTTCCCAAGTGCCATGAGCTAGAAGTCTGTTCATAATTCTTAATTTCTAGTGAAGGTATGATGCATATAGTGTTACTATTTTTGAATGAAACTCTTTACTTCAAAATTTCCATTTTGAAATTCTGTATTTTTTTGTTCCCTTTGGAATTATGCCTAGCAGCATAATAAGTAGATAAAAGGCTTTTTTTCCCCCCTCGTTGTTTGTAGCAGAAATTGAACCAGTTCTTTAGTTTTTTGGTGGGGTTTTTCAAATCCATATATATGTGAAATGCATAGAAATAATGTGATTTTGAAGATAGTGGGAATAAACATTGATTTCTGTAGCTTGGCAAGTTTGAAAAGATTGAGATGTATGTTTTAGTACAATGATAAAATTTTTGGCTTTTTGTTTGTCTTGGAAAGACTAAGATTTTTTTACCCCCACAAGGATCATTGGGTATAAATCTTATGGGTGGATAGCTTTGATATGAGTATCAAGCCCACAACCATACAAGTGCCATGATCTAACCACCAGAGCTTATCTCAGGGGAGAGTGCAATTATAACACTAATTTAAAGGTAAAAAGTCATTTTTTCACAAGAAAAAAAGTAGGTGTGGTATTGCTAAAAAAATTCAATTTTATTTATTTAAAGATTTTGGTATTGTTTATTATAGTTTAAAAGGATAATGCTAAAACTGAAGTGTAATTGTTCTCAAGGGTAATTCAAAAGGTTCTTGAGCATTTTGAATAGCATTCCTTTTGATTTTATGCATATTACATTCTTTCAGCAACTGAGTCACACTGCCTGCAAAAATATAATTCTTCCTATAAAATAGAGTATCATGAAGACTAACATCTTTGGTACCTTAAAAGATATTAAGGCAATGACAGAATTACTCATATAGTACAGAAATAATAGGGAATTATCCTTCTGACTTTTTTTTTTTTTTCACGCCTTCTGAGAAGTGGTGGTGTTGATGTTCTGCAAAGATCTCTCTTTGTGGTGACAGGGCAATGACTAAGCAATTTTAATTATTGTACCCAAAAAGGAAGCATTGAGCAATTATCACCAGAAGAGCTATTGGAGTATGGAGGAAAGGGAGGGAATGCTGTCAATATCAAGCTTTTCCACAAACCTAAAATAAAAATCTCAGCAGCTGAGAAAAGAGATATCCAAGATGAAAGTAATGCTCATTTAAAATATTCAAGTACTGCTGACTTCAAGAAGTATTTCATGAGTTTGATACTTGACATAAAAGTTATAATGTCAGCAAGAACAACAAAATAGCCTTTTCCACTCTTTCAAACAAAGTTTGAGGTTTCATTACAGAAAACATTGAGAAAGATTTCCTTGAACAACCATTTCATGGAACCTGTGTAAAAATTTTGCTTAGGTAAAGTATTATAAGAAGTAGGGGATTAAAGACTTTGACTGAAAAGCAGTTTCCTAATGAGATGTAATGTAAACAGCCTGTAAATTATGGGCTAATGTAGGTATCTTTTTACGTGGTTGGATTGGTGCTTAACTTTTATTTACTCTGGTCTAAAACAAGTTTTACATCATTAAGCTAGACTGGTTGCATTGTTAAGAGACGCTGTGGAATCTCCATCCCTGGTCATATAGAAAAAAAAAAAAAAAAAAGCAAAAAAAAAAAAAAAAAAAAAAAAAAAAAAAAAAAAAAGGCACATTAGTGTGTAAGACAGAATCAACCTGACAGAGGTTGGAGTGAGGGGGAAAAAAGGTCCATAACAAGCACCAGCTCCCCATCTAAGGATAGTGTTTATGTGGTTAATGAAAGTGATTTATGAAACAGATGCTATTGCATAGTAGATTGCAAATTCTAACTTGTCTCTGTCACATTGTTTTGCATCTAACTCCTTTTCTCTTGGATGCTGTTTTGCTGGCTGCTGGCTCCTTCAGCTTTTTCCAGGCTTTCCTTGGCCCAGTGACAGGGAGTGTGTTGACTTCAAGGAGTAGGGATCTTGCACTTATCTAGCACCTTGAGAGCAGCTGGGCAAAAGAGAGGGGAGCTATCATTTTCATTAGTACTTCAGATCTATAGCCTTCTATTCATAAAGATGGAGGCCCCCTCCACTTTTTAGCTATTAATACTAGAGTGGTCCCTCCATTCAGGAGAAATATGAGGGTTTTTTCCGCAGTAAGCCTCTATTAAGTAAACCAGATTCTTATGTATTCCTTAATTTCTATTACTATAATAGTCTAAATTTCTCTAAGTTATACAACTTGGCTTTCATTATTTTTTTCTAAGACATTTCTATTCCTTATTTTGAAGAATAAAATCACTTAGCCCTTAGTTGAGACAATTTTCTTTAGGCAGAGAGAAAGCAAAAACTAGTCAAAAATACTATGCAGGAATACATGTGTCTTATTTATTGCACTATTTCAATTAATCCCTCTTGTTACCTTACATCAAGCATTTGAATGGTGTTTGTGCCTTGCTTGGTGGGACATATGTGTAACATTTAATAAGAGGCAATAAATGGAGCCAACAGCTTTAGATATGCAGTTATAAGGGTTTGGGTGTTACCAATAGGCAAGACTTCATAAAGCCTTACCTATTGGTAACATTTGGGAGTTTTCAGTGATCACTGATCTTTCAGTGATATGTAAATCTATCTATTAGAATTTTTTATATTATTTTTGTGGTGTCGTTTCAGACAAACAATATCAATTTCATTTTAATATTATTTTCAGTGAATACAGCAGAAATAATCTGATTAAATTGTGTAGAAAAATGATTCATAAGCAATTAATGAAACCTTATTTGAAGCCCATATTTTTGCATAAAATAGTTCTAAATACTAACTAAATAAATACTGAAATATGATGGAGGATGGTTGTTTTGTTTTGTTTGGGGATTTTGGTGTGTGCGTGTTTGGTTTTTCTCCCCCGAGAAAAATGTCAGCAGTGACATTTGCCAGTGCCAGGCCAAATGAGTATTATTTACATTGCAGTGGACAAGTGGAACCAAGTGTTCAGATGGAAGGTGTAAATCATAAAATAAACAGTACTTTATGTATTTTACTAGTAGATACCTTGATTTAAAAACTAAAGATTTTGTGTCCTCTTCCAGTTGCTGTTATATCTAATGTGATTTTATTCAAATTGCATTAGGGCTAATAATAATAATTATAATTTTTGTCCATGGGATAGTACTTTGCTTGCAGCTGTTTGATTTGACTCTATGCAGTTTTGTGTAGTGAAGCCTCTTGGGTCCACTCTGTGTACCAGCTTCATTAAGACTTACTCTGTACAGAGCAATTTATCATCTTGGAAACGATCTGCAGAGCTGCAGCTGGATTATTCCTGCTCCCTGGCTTGTCTCATATTGCATCCTAGTGTAGACTCAGCCCAGGTATTAGCAGCTTCCGGTATACCTGTAAAATCAAAGCCACTAACTAGGCCAGTGGAACATATCTAGCTTATTTATCTGAAATTGCTTCTGTCTGAAACCATCCCTGTGCTGTCCGAGCTTATGCTAGGGTCTTCATTAAATGCTTCTAGCTTGGAGCTTTGCACCTGTCAGAACAGATACATAAAATTGCATTTGAGCCTTTTTGAGCTCTCTGGGATTCAAGTCTTGTTTTAAGCCAAAGAGTGCAACAAATGCTTTGCTGCATTTGAACTCATCACACATTTTACAGGAATATGCTCAAGTTTCTGTATATGAGAATAATCGTGCGTAGCCCAAAGTTTGGCAAATGTTGCTCATGCAGTCACTGAATGTCAGAAATTTGTAACTAGGATCCTGAAAGTCGCTTTTAATCTTGATCTGACACTATGACAAAGATGCATTATCTATACTTGCAGGAGTTGGGGCTGCTTTTTTTGGCTAGCTCTTGCACTGAACCCGCATTCAAGGGTACAGCTTGGTACCTTTCCGATGTTGTGGGTCTGAGCCTCAGGCTAAAGTGTGGTGATGGCGAGAAATAAAGGACTTCATGTGGGTTTATCCAGGTTTTATTTCACCCAGAGGGCCCACATAAAGAAGTGAGCTTTTCCCTCTGGGGTCTCCACTTAAGTACAGGGGGTGTGGACAGGGGCAGGGGGCAATCTAGAATCAATCCTGGAAAAGCGGGGAGTGACCCAGAACAAGAGAACAATTCTATACGTAAAAAAAGAGAATTGGGAACCGAGAACGTGACAAATCACTTCACAGCCTCACCAGAACTTTCCAAGCTTCTGGGCAGGGTTGCAAGGTGACAGACAGTACCCACAACCAGGGAAAAACCAACAGGAGTTTTAACATGGGAGTAAGGGGCAAACCATTATAAAACAAATAACAGAAGCAAGCAGAAATTTTGGTAAAGCCAAAATGCGCCACAACGTATACTGATTTCTTAGAATCTTCATACATTGCACACAGAAACAGTAGTGACATAAACAGGGTATTTTTAGAGCAAGGATTTCCAAGATGTCAAATCACACCTTAACAAAAAAAGGAAAAAAAATCTAATTAAAATAACAAAAGATTTTTACCTCAGAGATTCTGGGGTACAATGTACCTGTTGTGACCACAGTATCTCCAAATCCCTAACTCCTTCCTAGTCACACAATCAGCATTCAAGAATAAATTAGTAGTCATCTGACATTTCTAAAAGTTCTATATGGGGGCAAAAGTCTTCTCTCAACTTTAACTCATCTATTCTGGAAACTGGGTTTAAACAGGACTTTAGGGAAGAAGCACTTTAATGAGCTCAATGTACATTAAAATACTCTTTATTCAATCCCCTCTGGAGCTGCTGTAAAAGAATCTTCCAGAAATGTGTAGCATGATAGCACTTTGTAATTTTCTGATAGAAAGCATAAGTTTCTGCATATTAAAGACAAAATGAAATCTTCCAAAACTCTGAGTATGCTCACATTGAGTTGTTAAATTTTACAGGCAAAATCTGCAGCACTCCCTGTTGGGTGCATATATATTTCATTCGGTGCTAATTAGCGCATAGCTGAATTCAGTTCAGAAGGAACTCACTAGAGTGAGAGGAATTGAGCCGAGGTATTTGAGACAGGCAACTGACTTATTTTGTGTAGTGTAGATTATGTTAAAAAAATGCCCTGTGCAGGGTCGCTAAAATATGAAGTAACTGAAAGCCATAATCAAAGGCAAACAGAACTTTTCTTAGTGCATATAATACAAAGAGAACATCTTTCTAAGAGTTTTGTTTGCTTATACTTAGCTAGCAATCCCACGAGGTACTCATCATTTATTCTCAGGGGATAGGAGTGGGCATGGTGTGTGGTGTGGACGGGAAGAATCTGATATTTTTACTTTAGATATAAATTCAGTCATAAAGTATGTTTCTGTTTTCAGACAATTTTATGGTTATAGATGGTTGCTAATATGAGTCTGCTTTCCAGAAAAAGTAATAATCTTGAGATTTTTATGGGTTTGCATAAAAAGAAAAACAAAAAGCGTTATTTTCTTATCATAAAATTGTATTATAGAGTATTGTGAAACAAGAGAAAGCCAATGCAAACTGGGTTGGGGCTGGCAAGATTCATCTAGAGCTGAAGTGCTAAAACATTGAGATATGCAGGGTAATTTTTGCTTAAATATAATATAAAGACTTCTTACTAACTCCCATTATTTGGATTAATATCTAGATTAATATTTAAATAGTAATTAAATTTTGTTCTAGGCATTATTCAACTGACCATGATATTATTATTGTCATTACTCGTAACAAAGATAAAACAAATGTTATCCATAGTATCTTGTTACAGACAAAACAGGTAATGACCTTTTAGGGCAAGTCAGAATGTTTTTATTTTTCTTAATTGATGTCTTAACAGATTAATTTAAGAATTGTTTTTAGCACTTAAAATTTAATTATTACAGGAAGAGAAATAATAATAGTGTGAACACCAGTACAGTAATGACATAAATTTAAGTAGTCATACAGTTAAACACTCATAATAATTCTTAATATTTCACTATTGCAAGGAGTAGTGAGAAGAAACAAGGTAGAAAAATATAGCAAGTTGCAAGCATCCTTTTGCTTCAAGAAGTTTGTTCATGATGTTTTCTTTTTCCTTGGACTAGAATATATAAAAATTTAGATATTATACGTTGCTAGGATATCTTTCTACCTAATTTCTTCACTGTTCTGTAAGTGTGCTCTGTGGTGCAACTTACATGTTAGATGCAAATCCCATAGTTTTGTCTGAAATTGGATTATTGTTTCTTCACATGACCATTAGTGAGTAGTCTGTAAATCCAGGAGTTTCCATTGGCAGCCCAGGCCCCTACTCAACAAGTATATTTCTATCCTGCATCTGGCACAGCCCCTTCTGGAAGCCTTTGCTGTCATTCCAGACCTGTTTCCCTAAATATTTTTTTGTTCCGGTAAAGCCATGAATTCCCCACTCTACACAGAATAACTACTCGCTGCTACTACGTGTATTGAAACTACGTGTGTACCACACCAAGATAAGGACGCCTAAACCAAGCATGCCCATCTGGTTGTTAACAAATCCCTGTTAGAGCTAAACAAAGCAAAAGGAAGGCTGGAGGCAGGTGAAGACAAGTTCAAAGCACAGAAAGCAAACTGCTAAGCTTTATTCCTGAGGCCTTGCAAACTCCATAGGAAGTCTGTGACCTCTCAGTATTGATGGCAGGACTGTACTCACAGGACCACAGAGCTACACATACATTATGTGCATTTGCTTCTGAAGGGACAAATGAACAATGCTGCTACCGGGCCACTGTATCTTTTAATAAAGCATTTACAACTCATTTTAATGGGACGAACAAAGAGGACACTATTTGTAGTCAGTGCAAATATTGACACCATCTGAACTATGCACATTTCTAGTCAGAATAGATTGTTAGACTTTCAGACGGCTATGTCAAGAAGGTCTTGTTTATTTAAAAAATATTCTTTAACATATTTTTTTGTTGGATGTCTAACAGCAATAGCTAGGGTTTGGGAAAAATAATTTTTCATGTTTCAATATTTACGCAACAGTTTATGAATATTAAACTATTTATTTTCTTGGGGTTTTTTTTAATGAAAGTAAGAGAAAGCAATTGATTGACAGAATGTCAATTAACTGTTACTTCTTCCAGTGTGAAGACACAACACTACCCTTAGGGTCCAGCATATTGGTTCTTATACCTGGTACACATTAGGATTTCTGAGTCTTTGTAATATTAGCCCAGAGACCTATTTTGGTTTTTCTGCTTGTTTGGAGTTTATGGATGAGATTGCCTTACTCGTTTTTAATAATCCTTTTCACTTAATTAGCAAGCTTTAAATTGTTAATATGTTTATAATGTGCTCTTTAAATACAATCAGAAATTCATAAGATCAAAGTATACATAGATTATTTTCTGCATTTTGATATTTTTCATGTTTTGCTGTCTCCAAAGATGAGTGCCTAAACCGTCTGGACAATCCATTCCAGTGTTTGTTGGCTCTTACTCTGAGGATAGTTTTCTTGCAAGTAGTTGGGAGTTTCTCCTGCAATTTCTACTT
Organism: Zosterops lateralis; assembly: GCF_965231275.1. Taxonomy (NCBI): domain Eukaryota; kingdom Metazoa; phylum Chordata; class Aves; order Passeriformes; family Zosteropidae; genus Zosterops; species Zosterops lateralis. The sequence goes on from NC_139766.1 coordinate 40,700,976, forward strand.
GCTGCCTCTCATTCCACTGAACACTTTCAGAAGAGACCAAGTCTGTCTTCTCTCTAGATCCTTGTTAGGCAGTCAAAGGCAGCAATTAAACGTTCCCTGAACTTCTGACCTCAGACACATCTCTCTCATCTCTGCTTTAAGAGTTCTGTCAGGGTGTGGCTGTGGTGGCAGTCCCCAACCTGTTCCTTTGGGACACCTGCTTGAATACAGTCTATCTAGTTACTATTCTGAGATGTCACTTTCAATGGCAGAAATAGATAAAGACAAGGGGAAAGGGGAAAAAAAGTGGGTTTAAATTGATTATAGAATATAGCATTGCAGAATTTCACTTTCTCATGTGGCCTAAAATAGAGGAATTTCTCCTTCCTGCACCAGTGTTTTTCAGCACACATTTTAGAGGCTGAAGTACTTACTAATTTAAGGGTTACATCCCATGAAGCAAAAGTAGCATTAACCATTATATTTCATTGCTTTAAAAAAAAATGTTAAAAGGTTCTTAAAAGATAAATTTACTTGTTTTTACTGAAATTTCCTAAACACTGGCACAGAACATCAGAAAATAGGAATACAAGAGAAAAAGAAACTAGTTCCTTCATGGATTTACTGAACAACATCCTAATTATTCCTTTCATAGGGCAGGCAAATAACATTTCAAAGTAGGGGTCAGGAGGTCTTTGCCTTAATACACATTCAGTTACTCCTGAGATTGTTTCTTTGACCTGAACCTACAGATAAGTATATACTATTTATGGTTTATGCCAGTATTATCTTTGCTTTAACGCAGAAATAAAATTTTGTTAGTCTTATTTTTTTGCATAAGGCTTTTTTTTTTTTTTTTTTTTTTTTTTCACAAACTTGTGTAACATTCCCAGTTATTCTGTTTCTTGGCAAAGGTGAATAGGCCAAGATCCTCTCCTTTAACCACTGAGCCTAACTAATCTCCAACCCAGGGTTCATTTATTTGTTCCAGTTGTTGTCTGAATTCATCTTCCTTGAAAGCAAGTGATTATGCAGCCTTCAGGTGATTTCATAATGATAATAATGAAACTTACTTTCAGAAAGGCGCTACAGTTTCCTGCTTTGCTGGTATTTTCTTCAGGCCTTTGTCTCTCTTTCTTGTATCTATGCTTAATGTTCCATATATATGACTCTCCAAATTCTTCTTACTGATTCCTTCAAAGTATCTTACAAAAATCTTCTGCCTGCAGCTTTGTATTTAACACAAAAGCATTCATTTTTCTACCTGCTCTTAACCTACTACTAGCATTGGTCTTGAGGTTAGTGCAGAGGCAACCTGAGCATTAAAGGAAATCCTTGCAGCACTTCTTCATAATTCTGAAGAAATTTGAAAAAGGAAGTTAAGGTTAAATGGTTTGCTCTGTTTACAAAACAGACAATTTCTTTTTTTTTTTTTTTCCCACATAAAAGTGATGTCACTTGGTAAGAGAAATACAGGACTAAGGGTCTTATGGACCCTTCCCTAATGAGCAACTACATTCCAGGCTTGGTTCCTGGCAGTTCTATAACTTTTTGACTATCAGTCTTTTCTGAATAGTTTGGTCTGTAGGACTGTGCCCTTTCTGTCCTAGAAGGAGGATTCTCTATCACCCCTATTCTTTTAGCTATTTCTTGAACTGTGCAGCAGCTCTGTAGTCCCAATTCCTTGCTCCTGCTGAGCCCACCTTGGAGTCTCTTACTCTCCTCATGGGTGAGGCAGTTCTCCCTACGGTTATCCATTCTTGTCTAAACAAAGTCCTTGAAACTAACATGATGAGTATAGTGAGAAGAAACATAGAAAACGGCACTAAAGCTGTGCTTTAAACCACTCTTTAAACAAAAGCTAATTGAAATGAAGTTGGACAGTCATGGAGCAGTGAATGTCTAAGCACACTAAGTGAATGTGGTAAGTGTAGGGCTGTTTTTAATCAGAGTGCCTAAATTTTTGCTAAAATACATATTCACAAATCCAAAAAAGTTTGGATTGCCAAGAAAAAGATAAAGCCAAGTTGTAACAATTATTTGCAACGTGTAAATTCTAGTTAATTCTAAGCAAAGAATATCTGTAATTTAGGGAGAGTCCCTGTAAAATCTAGGGAAACATTTTTATAAGAGTTGGATTTGTGGAATTTGTTGATCTCTTCTGACTCAGAATATTTTGTGGATCATTGTGAGTCCCTTGCAACCCAGAATATTCTCTGATTTTGTGATCTATTTAGTTTTGGAATTGTTTGGATACAAGTTATTTTCGGTTATAAGCCTACAAAGAGGTGAAGGGTGAACAATGAGTGTGACAATAAGATTTATTGGTTTTTAAGGCATTTACTATGTTACCTTATGACACTTTGTAGTATCAGTTTCAATTGGCTCAAATATTAATATTGTAATGCTTTTTTGCACATATTTGGAAGAAAAAGGTTTATAAACTAATAAAATACAAAATACAAATAAAAAGGTCATCACCTTCACTAATGTAGTTTGCAGTCTGTCTTTACTAAAGTCTTCCTTTACTCATCCTAAGTATGATTTTAAGTAAAATATGAGCCTTTTCAATGTAGTAAAAAAAAAATAATCATAGGATAGCTGTTGAATTTTCAAGTGATAATAAAGGAAATTTAGGAGAGCCAAAGTTGGAAACGGCAGTTAAGAAATTATATAGACACTTGCTGGGCAATCATGTCTGTGTGAGAATGAAAAGATGGGAAATTTATCACTGACTAGGAGTTATGTACTGCATGAAAAACAAAAGTAATTTGGCCTTTCATCTAACTTTCTTTCAAGGAAAACTTGCAGATTTTCACATTCTTGAACAGAGATAAGTCATCCATCACTTTTGAAAACAATGGAAAATTGATGTGGTTTGCTATATTTGATTAGAAACCATTGGGCATGTGCACAAATGAGTAGTGATCTGAGGAATATCAGATTGACCAAGTGAAAATTAGTAACTTTAAAAAAAAAAATACCCTGCAACATAAATCCCTCTGAATGGTTATTATAAAAGCCCCAAAGATATTTCAAATGGTATTTTTTAATATCAATCCTATTTTTAATGGTTTTATTATGAATAATTATCATTGATTATTTTTCTGAGTTAATTTTCTGCCTTTTGAGCTTTTTATTTTTACTTTTTACATACAATTGTTTTTCTTGAAAGAAATTAAATATTTTAAATAAAGTCTTATGTCACATGTGTTTCCAATAGTGAACCTCCATACTTAGATTGGAGAATAAACACACATTTACCACTCTGAGGAGTAGGATACATATATACAAATGTACATACATACGTATACATGTAAAAATCTGGGCACCTGTATACATGGGTAGATAGTGCAAGTGGAAGTTTTATAGGAAACTGCACACTTTCCATTATCACTTTTTTTATATATAAATCTATGGACAAATCACTTCTGATTTTCATTGTAAGGCAGAATCATACTTTAAGTTCATAAAGATCAGTTTCCCTCTGTTGAACTGACTCAGGTGAAAGTGGAAAACATTTCAGACAAAGGCAAGTGAAGGGACGGTATTTGAATTGAGCAGTATAGTACTGACTCATGAACATTGTGTTTTTTGACCTGTTATTTAATAATTTTTAAACAGTAAATGCTTAAATGATAACATTAAAATATCTTCTGTCCTCTCACTGTGTGGGATTATTTTTGGTTGTTTGACTTTTTAATTATATATTCTTAGGGTATAGGATCACATGAACACATGTAGGTGTTAAAAGGGAGAAGGAAGGATAGTGAGATGAAACTGGAGTGTTAATCTGGAGTGTTAATATGGTCAAAAAAGTAGGCATTTCTCCAATAAACTGCCTTATCAATTGTGTTGAGCTCCGCAGAAATTTGTTTGAGAAATACATTTTGGAAGCAATTATAAAAATATTACATCACTACAGCAGGTATTGGTTGGACAACGAGGAGATAAGTCTGCTGCTGTGATACAAGGCACACTAGCACCCCTTTTAGTTTTCAGTTTCTTCATCTCTCTTCTTTTCTAAAGCTTCCTTTTCATTGTCCAGTGCTCTCCCCCATATGCAAAAAGGATAGCAGTAAGCAAATGAGGATCAGTGCTGAGCCAGAACCTTGACTTTTTCATACAAATAAAAGCATGGTTATATTTTTGGTTTCTCTAGAGTTACCAATGGAATAAATTAGCAAAGTTTTCCCTTGACTGGCTTTATATATCGTTATTTACACATTGCTTAGCTAAATGTTGTTCATCTCCAAGGAAAAACACTGGGAAATTTTATTAGGACCAAGAGTAATATAGGAGGCATTGATTCAAGTTATCTGTAGTCTCTTGATAGAAACTGATGAGCTTGGAAAAATATAATATATTGTCTTGTTAAAAATAATCACAAGCTACAATGTACTAGTAACCAAGAAAATTAGTTCAAGTGCTCTGAGACATTTGAGCATTGTCTTTTGTTAAGGCAGGGCCTATTTGCTGTGACAGCCAGCTCTCTTATTAAGTCTATGCTAGTGTCATTCATTAGTATCATGTATGGAGTTATGGAGAAAAATACAGTGACAAGGGGGAAGACATGCATAAGGCAAAGCAAAGTGCTCAGGAATTTGTTAAAAGTGATTGTGTGGTAATGGAATGGCATCCTGAGCTGTGGATATTGATGTGCATGTAAGAACTCTGAATCAAAACTGGTCTCAACCATGGAAACATGTGTTTTTTATCTTGTGTTTGTCTGTCTTAAATACCAAAATTCTTGCAGGATTGCAAAGCTCAAGTAGTGATAAAAAAAAATTAAGTGTTTTAAAATCCACTAATTAAAATTATAAAACCAATAGATGTGGTGGGCTTGGCTACCCAGCTGGCTTTTTCTCTATGTTATTTTGTGATATTCCATGTTGAGTGCAATGTGGTACTCTCTTACTGCTGTGTTACAGTAAAACAATACTAAAGGTACAAGAATAGCTGTATGACAATGTGGCTGTTGTCACTATGTGGACGTAAGGTGGCAAGCTGAGGGTTGTGGATATTTCCCTGTCGTAGAGAAGACTTTGAGCTGTGATGCCAGGAGTGCATTTAAAGCTGAGTTTGCTAGTAATTAGATGCACTCATCATATTTACACTGCAGTTTTGGATATGAAAGTAGCATTGGTACAGACATTGATGGTTAAGTTATGTGTGTAAAATTATCTAAGTAATTTAACTAGATTTGACTTAATTTAATCAGTGACTTGGTATTAAAAATAGCTTAAGTATTCACTATCAATCGAGGAGAATTAAGAACTGGTTATGACACTAACTAAACATTATTTTAACAGTCTGATATTGTCAGAGATTAGTGTGGCATCTCTGAATTTGTGGAAGAAAACCCAAGCGAAATGGTTATAGCTCACTTCCTCCCAGTTTAAATCTTGCATTTTAATCCTCCATCAATTTCATTGTGTCACTTATGTAAGTGGATACCAGGTATAACTGTGCCTCTTTGCCTATTTTCTTTGTTGAATGAACTTAGTTTATTCCTATATTTAATAAATGTTTGAAAGTATTTGTCACTGAAGCTGTGCTCTTCTGCCAAATTTAATGCTATATCATTGTACACTCTAGTATCTATACTGATATTTTCTCTCTTTGTTCCATATAATCAACTACATTCTTCTTTCTTTTTAGGTAGGAGTTCAATTTACTGTTCTATGTCTCCAACTGAAATGTAGTTTTCTGCTTTCTAATTTTCTCACAGTAAGATTATTTTTTTTTGATTTTTTTTTTCGTCATAATATTATTTTAAGAGTATCTGCTTCAACAACAATCCATAGCTCAGGGAAAACCCTAAAGACAAACATTAGGAGAGAAATAAAATCTGAAATGGTGAAAAACTTGAAACCAGTTTATCTCTACAAACTTATATTTGAGTACTGTTATTTTGAGAGGAGGAGACAGCAGAAGGCTACAGACTGTGAGTGTTTGTGGGTGAGCAGAGGGAAGCAAAGCTGGGTAAAGGAGTGTTTTCTGTTGGGTCTCATGTCCCAAAGCTGCATCTGCCAATCCCATAGAGAATATCACAGTTTATGTGGGTGCCATCAAGTTAAAACCTCAGATAAAATGTGATGTAATTCAAGTTTATAGTATCTATGTTTACTGTGTTGCAGGGGCAGGGGACTGACAGCAGTAAATCTGTGTTTATTTTTCCAGTTTCTAAACCTCAGGTAACGTATTAGACCAAATGAAAGAAGCAGCACTCATTTTCAGGGATCCAAATAGCTGGCTTCTCATATTTACCCAAAGCTGCCTGAAGGCTGAAGGACACTAGCCTAATTACAGTTCTTATAGCAGGGATCATTTGTGAGCACAAAGAATACCACAGGAAGCAAATATAAGAGAAAAAAAAAAAAAGGATAGGTCCTTGGAGATCTAGAAGTCATGATGGAAAAAAGAAAATATGATGCTCTGAAGTGGTAAATTTTGATCCGATGAACATGAAAGTGTTGAAAAGTATGAGCATTCTGTAGCAGCTGTGTTGTTTTCTGGTCAACAGTCTTAAAATAAAGCCAACAAAATAAAGGGAAATGGAGGAGCAATCTCACTCAGCATGTCAAGGCATATCAAGTACATGCTTTGAAAGAATAACAGAAATAAGAGGGAGACAGAAAACTCTGAGTAAGCCCTATTGGGTACAAATATATAGAATCCAAACATACCATACTTCTCTAGAGATGTAGAACTAAAAAATGTGGGGGGAAAAAAGATAGTTTTCTATTTAAAAACGCCACTCCAAATTAGCAAATTTAGAATTAGAAGGTCCTTATTTTACAAGAAAGGCAGGACAAGCCTTGGAATGGGTAAAATCCTACCCTCTTGAATGCCTGGTGTTTTATTTTTCCTCTGAATTTGAAAGTATTATGATTTCATAAAATCTTCCAGATAGACTGCACAATAATGTTGCCCAGATGAGAGGATTTCATATAAAAATCCTCACTGACGCTACCAGAGCTTTTCCTGTACAGATGGGAACCACTGAATCATCTGGCCATTATATTCTCTTGCAGAGGATTTAATAAGATTGAAGAGAGTTAAAAATATGGGATAAAAAAAGAGACACGTAACTATTTTGCTGAAAAGAGCTTATGGAGAGGGGGAGGTTGACAGAGGCGCTCAAAGCAGCTACTGGTAAGCATTCATGTAAAACCATGTCCAAGTGCAATTCCGGATTCTCACAAGTTGAAATACGGAAAAAGTATTTTTCAACATTCTTGTTGGTTTAATGACTTCACTAGTATGACACACCAAATACTCTGAAAAGGTTTGGGAAAATGAATGGCATTAGTGAAGCTGGGAGACTGCAGAACTGGTCTAGTATAACACTCTTAGCTGAGGAATGTTTCTGTGTATTAACTCTAAAATGAATTTGCTCCAAAATCATTTAAACATTAACAAATTCAGTGCAAATTATGTAATCTTCAGACTGAAAGAGCTGTAGTGCAAAATTAAAGTGTTCAGTTTCTTTCTCAAATTAGTTCCCCAGGTAGTTGCACTAAAAACCAGAAGGATACAAAAAGCATCACTCTTAAATCAATTTGACATCAGAGAAAGTTCATATTTTATAAGGAAGAATTGATAATCAAAGACTCAGGCTGCCTGTTCCTGGAAGCTGAGTTTTCACCATGGATTTGTGTTATCACAGGCAAGTTGGAGATTGCAAAGGACTGTGGTCTCACAAGAGCAAGGTGGACAAGTTCAATAGATTACATGTTTGGAAGCATTATTACTAACTCTCCTTATTGAACTAGTTGTAGTGACCTTCTCAATGTTCTGGTTCTTCTGCTCCCTTTCTCAGCCTTTGTTTTTCTCAGTGTTGCTACAACAGGGACTAATGTAAGAAAGGAAAGAGATACTTTTCTTTTAATATGGTCTCCAGGTAATACACTAACACAGTAACAAACAGAATTTAGATCATTGTAACAGTACCTCAGCTGGCTTAACTAGAGCGCAAAAGACTAGCAAACAAAACAAAAGTGCACAATTCTGAAAAGTTAAAACCTGTAATTCTTACTGGTTTTGTAGCAGTACACAAGTCAATGACACGATAGAATGTATTCTTTTTCTCCTAAAGTATGTTTCAAACAATAATATTTATATTTATACCTTTGGCTGCTCTTTTGATAACTGCTAGACATGCTTCACAGTCTTTGTGTTAAGCCACTGTCAGTTCATAAACATCAGCTATTCTTATAGAACAGTGATCACACATTTCTGTAAAATTGTGTTCAAGAGTTTCCACAGGTACTTTGTTCTCAATTCAGATTTAAACCTCCATACAATTTTCTGTATACCTCTGCATAAGAAAAAGAACAACATGCTAACCTATCACTACCAAAATTGGTGATTATCATCATGGGCATTTTAACAAAAATCAGAGTCACTCTATGTTAGTTTGAATGCTGCCTTGCATCTCTCTCCTACAGTTTTTCACACTGGCTGTGAAGCAAATGTTTAAGCTCACAATTTTTATTGTTGGGTACTTTGACTAAAACTCAAAATTAATGAACCAAAACAATATGAAGTACATAGCACAAACTTTATTTAAGGATAATAAGGTTCTTGGGGTTTTTGGCTGGGTAGTTTGGTAATATTTGAGTTGAATTCTTGTAGGCTGAATAAATGTCCATTTAGCCATGGTATCTTTAGTCTGATTTATTGAACATACAAAAGAAATCCTCTGTTTTCAAGAAATCAGGAAATCTACCTAAAATACTGGCTGTTCCACCAAAAAACCTCCAATATCCTTTTGATTGGGTGCTACAGGAGAATTCATGTAAACTTCTTTCCTAGAAGAAAACGTGGGCAAAACCTCGGTGATATTGATAAAGCCTAAAGGAATAACACCTGGTGTATTTTTACATTAAAAGGGGTCAAGAACTTGGAAATTAAGAAAGTAACAACACTGTAAGTGTAATTTCGAGGTGTATATTGAATTTAGAAAAAAGATTACATGGCTCAAATGAAGTAAAATATAAATAAAATAAGATAGACTACACAATTAAAGACTATAATTACATCAATATTTTCTTTTCAGTAATATCAAAAGGTGATGTTTTCCTTATTTGTGAGTTTATTAAAATTTTAATTATTTTATTATTTTTATCAAGAGTCTATTAAAGTCAATAATGGTTTTTATAGCACAGTACAGCCACAGTCCACAAAATAAGAAGGATTAATAATCCTCAGTAAGGAAAGAATATGCGATTAGATTTTCATTTTGAGTATATGTCAAATTCTAAACAGCAAACAACTTCCTTTTTTCATCTTAGTTGGATGAAGTATGACATTTGAAATGCCCATGTCTCAGGAGTGCACTTTGCTCAAAATTCTGATCTGCAATGTGCAGCGTAGTCCACAGAGCTCCATAGATTGCTTTTATGTATGTTGTTCACTTCTGAGTCATATAAACTTGCAAGGAAAGGAGGAAAGCAATGTAGAGTGAATGTTTGATGTTCTACAGATCGTTCCACTTGTTAATTTTTTCAATAACACAGATTACACTTCTGCACTTCTACATTTCCTCTTCAGAACACTGCATGTGACAGATATGATGTAGCACACCAAGGAGTTTCTCCTGTTTCATGTTTGATGAAAAGGGCACAAAAGATAATGGAAACAAGAAGCACAGCTGTTAATGCCAGCATGAAATTTTGAGCTGTATGCAGGATAACAAAATAGACCATGGGAAGGTGTGCCAAAATCAACCAAACATTCATATTGAGAGTTTCCTAATTATTTTATGTTTATCTAATCAAAACAAACACTGCTGGAAGAGCTCAAGTAGAACAAGGATGATTATTCTTCAAGTCTTGATGCTTAAAATTAGGTATCTAAATCTTCAGTTAGACTCTAAGGGAATGTATCAAAATAATTCTCATTGCTTTAGAGTTCATTGAAACAACATAAGAATAGTCTGAATCATACACTAAATTAAAAAAAAAAAATTGCCCTACATTAAAAATCACCAGAGTTGTCCTTTCTAGGAGATTTTGAAGGCTGGATCAGAAAAAAAAAGACTGCTCGTAAAAAGAGAAATGTTTGGTTGATGATATATCTGTAGACTGTACAAAATTGAATTCTAAAACAGACAACAGTTCCAAAAGCTACAAGACGGAATCAGTTGGAAAAGTCAATTACAGCTTGGATCAGTCCAAATTTTACTTAATGTCTTCAAAGACAACACATGGAAAGAATCAATATAAACTGAAGCACAACTTATGATAGTTTTTCTGATAGCACACAAAAATTTGTCTATCCAAAATACTACGAACTGACCTGTGTACACTAAACTGCAGACTGGTCATTAGTATGTTAAGACCTGTTGGATTTATATATGTATAAAGAATAAGGGCAAGTTGTATACTGACCTTATTTTGGGATTAATTACAATCAATTATATGTTTCAGATGGGTAATGAATGAGGAATTTGAAGAAAGATCTGAAAGCTAGGACAGAATTTAAAGCAGGTTGGCCAAACATTCAGGTAAGGTTTACTAAACAGTAATTTCTTACAGATTTGAAATGACTCTTCTGCAAGCTAACATGCAGGACTGTCCGATAAAACTGTACTTGGTAAATATTCCACAGAATTCAATAGAAATAAAATCCATGCATCAAAATACAAAAATAATTTATATTATTTTCCTACTTTGTTTATATGACAGTGCACTTTTTCATCCTATCTCAGCTATGATTTAATTTTGCAGCCATTGCTCTGTTTCATTCATAGCCAAATAGATCCACCGGACTGGCTGCAGTCTTAGTTGAATAGATCCAAGGGCAGAAAATCAAAGCACTTCCTATAATAATGCTCTTAATGTTTGAAAATAGATATGCTGTACCAGTTTCATTTTTCTGAAATGTTTAACTCTTTCTCTTCGTATAGTGTTGTTGGAATGCTTTAGCATATTCACAGCATGATGAAATTGGTTTTGTTTGTGCATAGTTAGTTTTAGAGTGAGGCTACTCCCCTGAATATAACTGTACCACTGAATTAGAAAAGACTGAGAACGTAATCTCCACAATTATTAAACTGTATTTTATTTTAAAACTGTATTTCAAAGGATATTTGCACTAAACTGCATTACCAGTAGGTTGTATATTATCTTAGTCTGCTTTGCTACTACAGCCCTGCCTTGGCAGGGAGATTGGACATGATGATCTCCAGAGGTCCCTTCTAGCTCTAAAAATTTTGTGATTCTGTGATGCTTGTACCTGACTTAGTGTTAAACTACTGAGTTATTCCTATGCTGCACAGTGGGGTTAGTAGCCATAGGTGCGATAGTTAAAACTTCACTCTTGCTACTTGTGTTTTGCATCCACAGACACTTAAACTAAAATATGGCCTTATGTGAACTGCAGTTTTAAATCTGGCGATGTAATTTTGCTGTGCTTTTATGGCTGGTCTAAGCAATTCTCCTAATAAGCCTTTGTACTTCTTGGCACCTATAAAAGGTTTGAGTGCAACAGGATTTTATTTTGAAGAGCTTTGGGTAATTATTTGCTATCCAGTCATATTGTTGCTAACTCTATCATAAGCTGCACTACTAAAGCCTATACATAGTGCACATGCATTGTCATTTTGATTTCTTTTTATTACCTGCACTTTTGGAGTACTATCTAAAAAATCTGAGCAAATATATTCCTTGGATAACTCATTAATTTTGCCATTTACGTATTTGCCAAGTCCATGGTTCTGAAATACATTCATTATACATTCATTATTCAAATTTTTCTGGAAATTTATTAGATGAATATATTTTCATCTGTAGCCAATTTTTAATAGATGATTATCAAGATTAACAATTTACATTTGGTTTATTCTTTTCTGTAATAGATACAGACATTCTAACATGACATGCAAATTGTTATTTTGAAGCAGATGCTAAACTGAAGTTTCTTAGTTCTGCAATTCAGACTGACAGTTTTTGTTTACAGTTTGCTATATTTTGGATGAAAAAAATAATGATTCATCCCTCTGACTTTCCTCTTTGCTTCTTTCATTTTGAACAAAATCTTGCTGAGTGCTTTCTATTAAAAAAAATAGCCGGTGAAACATGAGGTGATCCCATTATATTTCTTTTCCTTTTCCTCAGAATTGTATGTACTGAGTTTTCTTATCCATTCTCCATTTCTAACTATTTCACTTATTCCAGGAATTTAATTCTGTTCTCCCTTTCTCCATCTCACCTGCTTTTTCTTTCATTCTTCAACTCTTTGGTCTCTTAGTAATTTCTTGTTATCTCTACTTCCTGTACTCAGCTGTCCAGAGAATCTTTTTCTCGGTGATCTTGTCTTGCCATTTAACCTCTTTGGTTGTTCCAGTGATGTTTCTCTCAGGAAATACCCTGTCCTGAAAATATAACTGTCTGTCCTTCAAATCCTTCTCTTCTGTCCTTGTTTTAAAGTTGCCAATTCCATACTAGTTGTAAGTCACTTTACCTAATGCACACCCTTTTGCCTAGACCTCAGCTTTAGTTTTTTCTCTATCACCCCTCAAAACTGTGAAAGACATCAATACATGGTAAAATACCTCCCATATGAAACATGTTATTAGTTACAGAACACTAAGTTTATGTTGTGCATGACTGCTGGTGGAGTAAGGCTTTCTGGGTTTATTCACCTGGTTGCTGCCTTGAAACTCAACTTCTGCCTCTTTGGTGCTCAGTAAGCCATTAACAACAATCATCTCATAGGTGATTAGCAATTACATGTGCCTGAAGAAAATAGTTTTTGCAAGTAGACATTGTCTCACCCATATCTATTCACTGAATGAAGAGCTGCTGTAGAAAACCACTGGTGGTGTGTGTGGACAGAAATTGTGCCAGAATAAATATGCTTACAGGTTAGTACAAATTGAGTATGCATATTGTATCTGCATTTCCAACCTGATGATTTATTTAGCAACTTAGTAGCCTTTTTATTAAAGCTTTCTAATGTAAATTTGCATGAATGTCACTTGATGTCTTCAGTATCTATACTTGTGAGTAGCACCTAATATACTTTTATAACGTGTGCTATGAATTGTGTAAAGCTCTGAATTCTGAAACTTCAGAATGATGTTGACTTCCTGACTGAAAACAAATAACTGATTTAGCAGAGAAGCAAATGCAAAAGTGTGGTATGTATTCTGATCCTGCTTCAAAATGTTGACAGTGTAACTGTACTGTCTGCATCTCTGGAGGCTTTTAGTGAAATAATATGGTGTGTGTATATTTTGTAGCATACATTAAGCAAAGCAAGCACAGCAGGCATTTTTACAGTGACTATATGTATTTTCCCTGAATCAATGGTATTGGATTATATCAGGCAAGCAGTACCATTTATGCTAAAAGGCAGGCTACTGTGATTTTTCTGAACTCTCTTTAAAGTTCAGTTGTGTGTCTTTTTCAATTGTACTGAAATATTGGATCATCACTATTGATGACTTGTAATCTCCACTTTTAAATTGACATGTGGATTGATAAGGCAGGATTATGATGTGATTAAGAATGAATAAGAAATAGGAAACTTCTGTTCCCAGCAGTGTCCCAGATTTCTTTTGTAACTGCTTAAACAGCTTAGCCTTTCAGTACTTTTCCTATTTAAGCAAAAAGAGGGCATCTGTGTTTTCTTTTCTTATGGAGGTAATGTGATCTGTATTTGTGTATAGTAGTAAAGTAATCAGATGTGTTAAGGATAAACACAAAAATTTATTTTATACTGAATTTCAACGACTTCTTTGTAATTGCTTTTAAAGCCAAAATAAGATCTTGTTTTTTCTTGTTTTTTTTTCTTAGTTTTTTCTTCCAAATTTTATTATATTTATGTGTGACTGGGTAATTTTTCTCATATTTCCAAAAATTCACAAAAAATGATTAACAACATACTTGGCCTATTTCTGACTTCAATAGAAATTACATGAAGGGTAGGATAATCTACAAGGAAGGAGGTCTTTTAACTAAAGCACTTTGAGAAAATCTGATTTTTTTGGTAAACCAAATCTCAACTTTTCAAATAGTGGTGTATGGGTGAAAATAGATTTTTCTACCTATAATTGGATAGTATGTCATATGTAATTAAAGGTCTGTCACTTCAAATTAGAGAAGTTTTGGAGTAGAGATGGCTGATTCCTAAATTGGGTTCAGTGAGAGGTATAAAAAGTGAGGAGTCTCAAGGAACCATTTCACATCCTTCATATTATTCAAAAAATATGTGCTTATTAATATTTAGGACTATATTAGTGGCAGGAGTAAGTTGGTTTCTTGTGAATGTCAAAGTTTATAGAATGACCTATGAAAAAGAAAGGAAAATTAAATAAAATTAATAAAATGTGTGCAGAATATAAGACTACAGCTTTGATTTCGTCCCAGGAACTACTTTATAAATAAGAAGTATGACCATATCCTTTTTCTTTTAGGATATGCCAACATGAAGCTGTCATACTACCCCTTTTATATCACACCATTCCTCTGTGCAGAAGCAGTGGCAAAATGGTTAGAAATTAGGTGCCAGGAGATGAAATTTCCACTTTTCTTGAACTGCTTAGCTTTGGGGTTTTTTGTTCTTATTCAGAATGTTAGAATGTTGTCTGGAAAGACAAAGAAAGATTCTGGCTGACTACAGTTATGAACTAACTGATATGTAGAATAATTGCATACTTTACTATATGTAGTTGTTATAATATGGGTATGGACCTTTGAAATTTATCTCTTAAAGAAGTGAGAAATTCTGCTGTATCAAAGTCACAAAGACAAATAAGCCAGAATACTCACCCCATTTAATATATCTTGAGCTCCTCTGGGACAAGCTGATTGGTCTCAAGGAGAGACAGGGTAGGATGTGTCTACATATTTTATTACATTCTCCTCTTGTTCTCTGGAACTGTAGGAAATGTCTCCTACCCTGTACAGATATCAGAGTTCACAGACCTACTTGCTTCAAAGTCAGTAAGTGCATTCTTTGAAGAACTGATTCTTTTATATTCTTAGTACAGCTTGGGATGGGATCAGATTCATGATGAGATACATGACTAGGAGTGCATTAGGCTACCCAACACTGTAGAATAATTTAGACTTTTGTTCCAGACATGCAATCACTATTTTTATTGGCTTATTCCCTAGGAAAACCCACTTGAAAATATGTGATTGTGCTTCAACCCCATCACTGAGATTTGGGACAAATGCAGGAAGAAGCCTGCATGTCTTTTCAAAATTTTTTGTGAAGTGTATTTCCTACAGTAATTCATAAAATGAACATAAGGATGATGTTTATCCCCTGCTCAGGGGGATTTTTATTGGTTCGGAATAGGTTATCTAAACTGCAGGGATAGTGGATATTAACAAGTTGCCAGTGTGCCTCAGCAGCAGGTTAGGTGTGTTATTGTTCTGGGTTTGGTGCTTGTCTTCTTTAACAGGGTATCAGACAGCTCTCCCTAGAGTTTGTAAGTGACTGTTACAGGTCACAGACTCCTCGAAAACACACACAAAAAAAAAAAAAAAAAAAAAAAAAAAGGTCAAAGGAACAGAGAGGCCTTTACAGAACTTTTGCTTAAAAATAAATCCAGCTTTATGAGGCTGATCTGAGGTGCTTGCTACTTGATTGATAAAATTTCCAAAGCTATTTTTTCTGTAAAATAAGTTAAGCAACCGTTTTTTGTCACAGGCTAGCTAAACTTGTAGCTACGCACTGTATGTCTTCAGAAATCACCTGTGAGGGACTTTGAGGAAATGAACTATAAAATAGAGAATATTCTGTATTAGTAGACAGAAATAAATCAAATAGCAAATGAAAATGATACAGCAAATGTTTACAGATGTCAGGATTACTACCACAGAACTTCATAGGTAAAAAAATCAAAAATCAAAATATCTAAATACTTTGAAAAACTAACTTAAAGAATAAACAAGCCTAATCCAGAGACTTCGACATTCCTGTCAATACGTAATTCCTATGAATTAAATTTCTCACTGTGGTTTTAGTAAAATGTATAATGCAAAATATTTTCTATATAAACACAACATGATATATTTAACTTAATACACATTTAAACAGTCAAGACCTGCCAGATTCTCCAATGTAAAATATTAGCTCTTTTCCTTCCATCAGTGAATACTTTCAGCTGTGAAGTTTTATCATTTGGTTATTTGCTTTAAGTGTTAGAGTCAATACAAAGAACACTGCCCAGAGGAGGAAAAAAAAGGCTGAATTAATGTTGTGGTTTAAATCTGTTAGAAAGATTTTTACCCTTTTTAGAGGCTTTCTTTGGTATGCAATGCTAAGGTTCCCCAGTAGGTGCCCTTAGAGATCTCTTATAAATGTTATCTCCAGACACTGAAATTGAGTATCTGCAGCTTTCTCTTTGTGTGGTGTTTTTTTTTTTTTGTTTGTTTGTTTGTTTGTTTTGGTTTTTTTTAAAAATAGAATCTGTATTATCTACTATCAAGTGGTAGTTCGTTTTCAGATTTTAGTGATAATGAATAATAAAATTATTTCATCCCAAATGAAGATGAAAAAAGGTAGATGATATGAAATTAAATATTTATCTTCATTGCCTAATTCTTTTCCAATAGTAATTTTTAATGTGGATATTAATTCTGTAGTGTATTATCTCCTTCCTGTTTAATAAGTTGTTACTTTATTTTCACAAGACGAGAATGGGGATAACATCATCTTGTCCGAATCACTATCACTGCAAATCTGCTACACTCTGAAATGAATTTATATCCTTTATTTTATTAGATGTAGTGAAAAATATATAGATCTTACCTCAGAGCCTAGGCTTCCCCTCCCCACAGTCTGAGTCTACATCTGTTATTTTGTGTGTCATTTGAATTATTTTGATTGATGAGTTTCAAAGATAGGTTTCTTGTGTGTGAACAATAATGCGTTATTTCTTTTATTTGGCTCCCTTTGGGAGAACTGGCTTTGAGGAGATATGGGGAAAACCTTAATGTGCCTTTATGATCTTTGCTGTCATTTGGGAGCTCTCCTGTGACAGATGGTTGGCACAACGTTCCTCCAAGCCACGAGTAAGCTAATTTTCCTCTATGCCATTTGCCAGTGTCTGTCATTCTGGTGCTCACGATGCCCTGCTGTTATCAAAGTGCTGGTCCACGTCTCAATGCATTTCTTGTGCTTTTTGTTCAGGACTGAGTTTATAGTGGATGCACTATCATCTTTCATTAAAACATTGAACAGATATTGAGTGAATTAGACCAGTGGAAAATGAGGGAAAGATGTAAGTGTCCAAACTTCATGCTGTGTGTGTGCAAGAGAGAGAGAGAGATATTTGGAGGATTATTCATGCTATCTCATATCAGAGCATCCTGAGGGTTCCTTTGCTGTCATTGACTTCAAGCTAATCAATGATCTTCACTAGTAACAGCTGCACTGAAGGGGCAGCTGTTGTCTTCAAAAAAAAGAGGAATAATTTTTTAAGAAGAAGTGGAAATTAAATCCTACCAAGGGCAGTACTTTGGACTGTATATTTTGAAATAAGATTTCATTATTGTTAGAATTTATCATGCCAAAACCAATTTTTGATATTAAGCTACAAATATAATCGTGTTTAAAGTGTTGCATATTCTTCATTCAATAACAAAAATAATTAATTTTTTGGTTTTTTTTAGTCTTATTTACCACATTGTAACTGTTGTGTAGTTTGGGACAACAAATTAATTGACATTTAGTAGTATCAGATATTAATAGCCTAAATTTTTTGGTGACTATAAATGGGAATACTTTTCAATTCAAATGTTTAAAGATAGATCACAGAAAAATAAAATTTTGTTATTGAACTTGCAGGTGGTGAGGGGTACCAAGTCACACAGAAGTCACTGGAATAATCTAAAAAGTAACAAGGCAAGTTTTCAAAATATCCTTTTTTTGTCCCTTACTGATTATTAACACAAAATCCCACATATAAGTTAAAAAAACCCCTGAATTAATTGTGTTGAAGCGCTAGTGGTAGAAAAGCCAAGAGAAGAAAAAAAAGTAATTTCTGAAAACCCATGCTTACTCTCTAATTCTGCATTCATTTTGGTTGCAATGCTGTTTACAAGGAATGTAACCCCTTCTCCAGAATTTTTTGCAGCAGAAAAAGAGATACAAATTAGTCAAAGAAAGTGACTATTGTTCTAACCTCAGTGAGTAATGGATAGGCTGTAAAGTGTAAGAGCAGGTGTTCTGGACTGTCCTGGTTTTTGACTGCTAATTGGAGTTAAACCACAGCATGGACAATACTGAATAGGTTGTTAAAGCAATTTTATTATCTATTATTTGCATTAACTTCCCTTTAATATACTGAGACTCTGGTCTTCTCTTTGTCTTGCATAAAACTTCCTCCTGTATTGGATATTATATTAAACAGCATCTCAAATACAAAATAGAGAATCTTCATTATTAATGTCTATATTCTAAACAAACATAAACCACTTTGAAGTTCTTCTGTGTTTCTCATCTTTACAAGAAAATGCCAGTACTTACTGCACGTGTTCGCCTCTGCCCAACGGCAAATGCTTCAAATATAGTAATTGGGGTAGAAAATATAAAAACCAGGCATAACTGATCGTCAAGCACATGGGGCTCAGGAGTATACCAAACTGAAGATTGTCTGGCATATTATGTGGGATCTGCCAGATATGATCATAAAGTATCTAAATTAAGGTTATGGAAATCAGAAATAAACTACTAAGTAACAACAGTCTCTCTGGACTGGCAGTTAATTGTTAGGCACAGAGTAAATTCTTCATTACAATAATATATATCGGTCTGCACTGCATCCAATAAAGCAATATCCCAGTTACTCTGTGGCTAAAAATGTAGGAACTGCAGAAAGTGATGATGTAATGTCAGAGAACAATAACAACAACAACAAAAAAATTCACATATTTCTTGTGTATTCATTATAATAACATCCATTAAGCAGAAGACAGAAAGATCTCAGGATATGAATGAACAAAATTTATTTTCCAACCATGGTCTATAGCTGATACAGACCTAAATTAGAGGAAAAATTAGAAAATATGTATGTGCTAAAAATACATTAAAGTAATTTTAATTAAATATGATTTTTTAAAAGTTAATATCTCAGTGAGTTTACAAAGACTAAAGATACGCATGATCCACTCAAAAATGCAAGAATGCCAATATACGTTAATGTATTACATGGTGGTATCATTATTTACTGTGAAATTTAGGACTGCAAGTCCTCAGAAGATACAGAGATTTTCAGAAGTTTTGAGGGTCTTCCATATGCTGTTTTGGGAATTCATTGTCTACTAATTTGCAAAGCCAGAGCTGTAAGTTATGATATGTCAGACCTTGCATAATTTGACCGATTTCCCGATTACTTCAATAACTGGGTCGTATAAAACATCTATGTAATTGTTGATTGTTTGTTTCATGTATTCTCATAATGGCAAGGGAGAATGGATTAACAAGGTCCCTATTCACCCTTACAACATTTCAGTTTCCTTTGTTATGAACAAGTCACTTTGGGGTTTACCTCTGTCCCACATGAATTTCTGGTGCAGCTGTGCTAGTAGACTCAGTGTCAATTTTGTACTGCAAAAATGGTCCTTAAGTAGTGCAATTATATTGTCTGTACTGTGCAAAGAAACCCTGAGAGGGCTTAAGAGAAAAATGAGAAGTAAAATAATAGGGTTTCAGAGATGCAACCCAGATGCCAGACAAGCTGCCTTCATGATAACTGGCAATTAGAAAGGGTTGGGTCAATGAAAGTCTGGTTCATTTGGGTTATACTCCACACTCTGTGTGTTGACGTTAATCATGTTCCTTCTTGTGGTGCCATGACCTAATTATCAATCCAGGGAGAACTCCCTCACAAAATAGTAATAAGCTAATGCAATCCAACCTGTCCTGTTTTATTATTTCCTATGTTAACTAGTTCAGTTTTTATGTTGTATGTTACTTACCTAGTTTTGTTTCTTAGTGTGTGTTCATTCCACATTGTAGAGACAAGTGCAATTAACCTAGAAAGCTGATGTACGTCAGAGCAGCTGACCCTGTCTGGCTTTACCCCAGCCATGGGTGATTTAAAGACACTTTAATACTTTAATCTGTAACGTATTTTCCCAAAAGGCACGAAACAGGTAACCTATAATAGCATGAGGAGTAGATACTTAATTTTCATAATGATTTCACATTGAAGATGAAAGAGCTACTCTTTAAAAGTAGTGGAAAGGATAGTAAATTAATTTAAAAGCAATAAATCAGATAACTAAACCTGTTATCTCACAATAAAGCAGCTTCAAGTGAGACTTCAAAATAGCATTTCTCTGCTTGACTTCACATGAATATATCTTAAGTCTTTAGGTGATTAGTTTCAAGTTGGATTTTTTGTATTGATTGTTCCTGTTCATCCAAAGGTACCTCTTCTCCTGCTTATAAATGGAGCATGTAATTAACGTTGTTATCCCGAGGTGATTTTTCCCCCCTTATGTTTTGCATAACTTTGTAAGATCCCCGGCCACCTCCCAATGTTTCTAGCAAGGATTATCAGGGACCTCTACCTTGGCACTCAGGCACCTCACTGTGGTGTGGACGCTCGGGATTACCGACACAGGTGTGCAAAGCCTCCGGCACACTGGAGCTGTCACACATCCCGTTGATATATTAAAGCTTATGAGTCCTGCATGACACCCTCCCGGCTGAAACACGCCGGCACAGCAGCCCTCTGTGCTCCAAGGGGGAGTTCCTCTCTTTTACAGCAGTCACCCTCACAGAGTCACCTGCCCGGGCAAAGGGAGCGGGGCCAGGGCTCTGCGGAGGGGACCCCGAGGGGAGGATTCTGTGACCTCTGCTGGGCTGACAGCCCCCTGCGCGGGCAGGGAGCCCCTCCCGGAGCCGTTCCACCCCGCTGCCCCGTAGGAAACCGCAATAAACCAGAAGAGGGAGGCAAGTTTGGGAGGCCGCCCGGCGCTGGGGGCGGTGCGAGCGGGGCTGGGCTGGGCCGGGCTGGGCGGGAGCGCTGCTGTCCGCGCCGAGCCGAGCCGCGCCAAGCCGGGGGCTGAGCCCGCGCCTCCCCGCGGGCCTCGGGCCGCGGAGCCTCCTGCTCCTCCTGCTCCTCCTGCTCCAGCTCCTGCTCCAGCTCCTCCTGCTCCTGCTCCTCCTGCTCCTATTCTTGCCGGGAGCTGCGCGCACTTCACGCCGGACTAGTGGCTCGCTCCCTTCTCTCTCTCTCTCTCTCGCTCACCGGATCGCGGCGGAGCCGCTCCTGTGGCTTTGTTAAAGGCAGAAGTGTTCTTCTCTTGGCGATTTGCACCAGGACTCGTGGAGCTGGGGGTTTTGGGTTTTTTCCCCTCCCCCCCCCCCCCTTGTGGATTTTAGTGACTCTTTGGACAAGGTAAGAGGAAATCTTAATATATATCCTGGCAGATATATTTTTCACATAGATGTAGCGGGGTGCTGGAGGGGATGGAGGAGGTGGCAATTGATGGAGTAAAGTTGGAGGCTTGGTAGCCCTTGGTAGCCCTTGTGAGGGCAAGGCTTAGAAAAGGGGTGCAGCTTTCGGTGAAAAGGGAAACAAAAGATGAGTCTGAATGAAAAGTTCAATGCTTATTTTTATTGAAAACTGTCTCTCGGGGTAATATTTAGATGGTTGAAAATGTTTTATATTAAAAATCTTGAATATTATAAAAAGATGTCAAAAGACATTGGAGAGCCTTCTTTGTATAAAAATTGATTTGGAGGACTAGAGAAGCTCTGGTTGATTCTGTCTGGGGGAAGACAGGATGTGCGAGGTCATTCTGGCAAGTAGAGAGTAAAGAAGGAATTAAAGAGGATTTGAAAGCACAGCCGCATGTTGCTCTGTGTTCTGTGCGTGCCTGTGTCCGTGTGTGACAGAAGGACGGTGATACCCTGTTACTTGGCAAATTCAGCTCTGTTACACTGTCAGCTTGGG
This sequence comes from Zosterops lateralis, assembly GCF_965231275.1. Taxonomy (NCBI): domain Eukaryota; kingdom Metazoa; phylum Chordata; class Aves; order Passeriformes; family Zosteropidae; genus Zosterops; species Zosterops lateralis. The sequence goes on from NC_139766.1 coordinate 40,722,889, forward strand.
GAACAGCACCTTTATGAAAGGGATCATCGCCACCTCTGCCTCCAAGGTCAACGTGGGGGGGGGGATGTGTGTCTGTGAAAGTTGTGAATATTTTTGTCCTTTGATGCTGGCTGAACATCAGGCCTGCTTCCAGGCTGCAACTAGGTGTAAACGCCAATCTCGGATTTAATAATACCATATTATGTTGCGTTTATAGGACTGCTGTTGTCAGTAATTGAATAGAACTGAGAAGTGTGGGCAGATGTAATGTCTTTTTCTTTCAGCAGCGTTTAACATTTCGTGAGCTTGGTGCGGAGCTCTGCGCACAGAGGAGTTTGCTGCTGCCTCTGTGAGTTGTCAGAGTTGTGCACACGCCGAGCTCGGTGCTGCACAGGGATTTGTGCACACGCAGAGCTGAGCCCCACGCAGGGCTGTCTGCCTGAGATTAAGGCAGATTCCAGAGGGAATAAGCTGCTGCTGGCCAGTGCTACTGACATAACTGAACAGGATAAGCAGGCAAATGAGGTCCCCACCTTGTGCTTTTTAGGATTATGTAGCACTTCCTACTCTTTTGATTGTGATTTTTCTAAGGAACTGGGACCTAAACCACAAGTGTTACTCTACACAGTTGTCCTGCACAGGTGTTTGCAGTTGTAGTAGCTGTAAGCATAAAGTAACTTTTGTTGATGGAATGAAGCTGAGGAAAGGAGGCTGCTTCTTAGTATTGTAGCATTTTTTTACTCCTGCATAATTTCCTTAATGTTAACATGGGTTCTATTTTGCTCTATGTTTGTATCAGCTAGAGTTATAAAGATAACCATCAGGCAGCAGTACAGAGCTACAGATGGGTAAAGTTGAAAGCTAGAAAAATGAGGAGAAAGTAGTTCAGGGTGCCAAAACTTTCACTGCATTTGGGTAGAATTAAGAAATATGTTTTATTGTTCTCTCCCCCTTCTCCTCTCCCCAGTCATAAAATAGCTCTCTTCTTCCTCTCTCTATAGTAGGGAATGAAAGTTTGTTACATAGCACTTGCATTGGTTGCAAGCCTTCATTAACAGTCTATCCATCACCTAAGACAGCTTTTATCGTCTGTCATTGACATGAATATTGATTTGCTTTGAAATACTTTGATATAATTTTAAATTATGATTTTTAAGGTAGGGAGATTCAGGATGTTTACTTTTTGAAGTAGACATTAGAAAATTATTTTGAAAAAGTTGTTTTGAACCATGTGGTGCAGATGCTACAATAATACTGAGGGAAAAAAGACCCACAACATTATAACTCCAACCCACTAATTATATATCTAATTTTTTAATGTTTATACGGGGCCTGAATCTCCAAATCATTGTTCACTTGAGTGGTCTCTATTCATACACAGTCTTTTTCCAGTTAACAGGACTATCTCTGTCATTACATGATTAAAAGTCATTGACCTTTCTGAGAGCAGTCATTTTACCAGCATCAATCAGATGATAAACTTTGATACTAAGACATTAATTCTGTGCTTTTAGATTTATATCTGATTGTATTTTTAGGTAATATTTTGTCTTTGTTTGTATTGGGCTGATTTTTTTGATAAATCATGTTTGAAAAATGGGTATTTGAAATGATGCATATACTCCAAAGGAGGTAAAATGGAACTCCTATTTTTCAACAAAATGGTGTTCCAAATGTATGTATGCATGAAGTGTGGTCCATAGCCATTTTGGTCATTGATTCTAACTAGAAGAAGTCTGTCTGCAGTAGTAAACCTTGTTCAAGCACATTTGTAAACTTGTAAGCATATGGTTTTGTATCATACGCAGTTCCAAGTCCTTTATCAACAGCATGCAAAAGTTGTTAATCACTTGACCAACCAGCTGACTGAAGACCTAATGTGAAATCAGGGAGGGATTTTTGTTACAAAAACAGGATTTAGAGAAAATTTGGGTTTAAAGAGCTACTTTATGGACCCTTCTTAAGCTGACCAACACACAAAGGCATGTATATGAGGGCACATGCTTACAAATATTGAAAATATCAACACATGAACAACCCTGTCAGGGATCCAGAGCTTACTTTTTCCTGTGGATCACTTGGTTATTTCTTGGTTTAAGGCCTTTGACAGCATATGGTGATCAATAAAAGCCCAAATATTGTGGTTGCTCCATTCTAGATGTGTTCTAGATCTACCTAACCATGTCAGGTTTTCATTCTGTTTTTACTTGTTTCTGAGCTTTTCCAATAATCTTCCGTATTTGTCTAACAGCAATATCCAATCTTAGAATAAAAGGACTGTTATCATCACACAAATTATATATTTTAAAAATACCAAACTTTTATTTTTCTTAGAAAAATACACACTGTCCCACTCAGTGCCTTTCAATAACATTTCAGAAAATACAAATTTTCTGTCACTCTTCTGTTTTGGAGACTATAAAATAATATTAAAAACAAGGTGTTGCTCAGTTTTGTTAGTTTCAAATCTAAATATGGAGCTCCAATAGGAATAGTTCTGCCATTTAACAGATCTGAATTTGGCTTTAATATCTCAAAGCTAAGAGGTTAAATGAAGCTTAGGAAGTAATTTCTGAGTATTTTTCTCCAGATTGGCAAATATTATGGGATAATTGTGGACATTAAATATTGCAGGAGTGAATCACTGGCTCAAGGAGAAGCAATGACTCAAATGCTGCTCTTGACTTTGTTCTACAATTTTTCCAAATAAAAGCGGGACCATATTCATTAACCATCCAGTGTAGCTTGGTCTGTTTTGCTACATAATTTTAAAGTAAAGAGATTAGCAAGTTTGTTTGTAAATCTGTTTAATCCTGTTTTTTAGTTCAAGCTTGTTTGTTTGTTTGTTTGTTTACCTTCTGAAGTATAGGGAATAGCTGTCAGCAAATGAAAAGACTGGAAACTTCTTTGCATGTGGTATTATACATATTTAATACAGTTTTCTTTTCCATGTCTCTTGGTAGACAGAAAAGGCAAAGAACAATTTTGTATTATCAGAAGAGCAGCAAGTCAAATATTTTCTCTGTAGTAAAGAGACATTGAGAAACACTGAGTTGACCAAGAGCAGTGGTAGTCTAGCCCCTTTGAAAATAGTGCCGTGTGAAACTCCCACTAACACCTCCAATATCAAGGGTTACTACTGCCCAGGAAAAGTATTCAAGAGAAATCAAACTCACAGCTTTATTCTCTTCTATACTATTTTACAGGTTCTTTATTTAGGTTTTGGGTTGAGTAGCCTGTAGTTACAAAATTCTGGTAGGTTGTGTTACTTTCTAGCAGTTGCATTTATTAACAGTTGTGTCTTTATTTGGATGGCCCAATGCAGATGAAGGAATTTCTGCACAGTTACTGTGGCAAAAGAACTTTAAAAAGGCTCCTTAATTGCAGGTATCTCTTGTTTCCTCTATGCCATTGTTACTTCTGTTTGTGTTGGCTAAATATATTGGCCAAGAGAGGTTGCTGTGGCTTAGCCAGGTGTGATTTCTTACCAAGTGGGGATGAGAATGACTGGAAATATGTATTTGTTATCTATTTTTAGCTTTATTTGATAGCAATGTTTATACAGGTATTTACACTTACTATCCTAGAAATGATCAGAGTAAGTCTATTCAATTAATTACTCTTTATACCATAGATTATGTAAAATTAGTGGTGAATGATTTGGCTGCATTGCTGAGTTGTGCAAGTCTTAAGAAAATAAGTAGTTCTAAATAGTTAAATGAGGGGAGAGTTGCAATGCTTGTGCTGATTGCTTGAAGTAGGTTGAAGTTCACAGTCTATTTGCATGTGAATTAACTGAGGTTGGTGTCCAGCAGTGCTTTTCAGAGCAGACTTCAGACTTTTTTTGTGTAATAACGCACTTGAAAATGTTAGATGGAAAATGAAGGATATTTAAAATACTTCTTTCTTTTCCTGACAGAGAGAGCTTTCTTCTCATTTTATTCCAATCGAGGCTTATTGTAATCTGAAATATTTTTACCATTGAATAGGCAGTCTTGTGGTAAAAGCCACTATCATTTTCACATCAGCATATTAAAAACTTTCTGCAAGTAATTTTAGTTCCTTCATAAGGAATTTCCTAATATCTACAAAAAGAAACAAAGTAATCTGAAAGCAGCTCATAACTTTAATCAGATAACAATCTATTCATTACTAAAAATACTCTTTTATTAAGTGATAGGAACTTCTAGATTATTACTTTACTTACTTTTCTTTCCATTAGGAAATAAAATATTTTAGAGGTTTTTTTGCATTGTAACTCTGAACTGTCTGTATTTTTATTATTATAGCAGAACTTAATCTTCCTAAATAATATGTAAATCATTAATCACATTTAGATAAATCAACGAGCAATTAAAAAAAAAAAAAGGTAGAAAATTCTTATATGATGAATAGTAAAAATAAACTTTGTTTTCAGAGAGCTTGCAGGTTATGATTTGTTTCAAAGTTCAGCATTCCAAGTTCTATTTCCTTTATGTATTTTCCTTCGTAAACTTTACTTAAAACACCACTATAACTAATAATATATATTGTTTATGGGTTTTATTAAATTTTTTTGTAAATGATTGCTGGGAAAGAAAAATCAAAGCAATTTCACAGAATTCTGGTAGATCAATGGAAATCTTGATTCATATGGAAAAGCAGTCAAAAGAATAAATGCAACCTTTCATTCTGTTACAGAGTTAATATAGTGCACTAATGTTACAGTTATTTATGTAATTGAGCATTGTACTTGATGACAATCATGGCCTTCCACTGACAACAAGAAACATGCAAGGTTCAAACACATTTAGTATATACACAGAAAAGACTGTTATCTGCTTTCTGAGGACAAACTGTAGTGCAATGGAAAGCTAAATGCGCATGAATTACCAAGTCACAAATACCTGTGATTTAGAGTTGCAGTAATCCAAATTTTTATTCATAGAGCAGAAAATAACCTATTGTGCCTAAGCAAAAGGAGAGATGAACCTTGTTAATTTTGAAAATGCTTTTGCATATATATTTTAAGAGAAAGAGAATTATTTTGTCACATTTTGGAGAGGCTTTTGTTCCTTCTGCAACATCATTCATAGAAGTGTCTAATTTTTCTCACCTAAGAGTCTGTTTTGAGTCTTAAATAAACAAAAAGCAGAAGCTTTTATAAGATGTGACATTTATACAACATCTTGGTTAACTATTCACCTTTTATGAGTGATTTGAGACCTAAAAGAAATCTGAGTCCAGATACCTTTGTTAAAGAAAGATTTTCTCAGTGTTTTACAGATATTCCTCAGGTCTGAGAAATGAATGCTCAGAAAATTCTCTGAAAGACAGTATAATTTCCAAACATCTGCACAGTTATCTCTGCAGTATTCATAAGAGTGCAAAATCTGATGTTATCAAGGAAGGCATGTTTTGGATTAGAAAGGACCTTAGAGATCATCTCATTCCAACCCCCTCCCATGGGAAAGGAAAGCTTCTTCTAGGCTGAGGTGGAAGTCCATCCAGTCCATCCAGTCTGGTCTTGAACACTTCCAGGGCTTGGGCAAGCTGTGTGTCAACACCCTCATAATAAAACATTTCCTCCTAATATATAATCTAAAACTACTCTCAGTTTAAAGTTGTTCTCCTTCATCCTATCACTAAGTGCCCTTGTAAAACGTATCCCTTCATCTTTTGCATAGGGCCCCTTTGGGTACTGGAAAGGCCTCAATGTGGTCTGTCTGAGACCGTCTCTTCCCCAGCCTGAAAAACCCCAAATCTCTGAGCCTGGAGAAGTGCTTCACAGGAGAGGTGCTCCAGCCCTCTGGTTATCTTGGTGGCCCTCCTCTGGGCTCACTCCAACAGGGCCATGTCCTTATGCTGGGATTCTCAGAGCTGGATGCAGTACTCCAGGTAGGGTCTCACAGGAACAGAATGGAGGGGGAGCATCAGCACCCTTGACCTTCTGTCCACAATTCCTTTGCTGCAGCCCCAGATTTTCTGTGCTGCAAGTGCACATTGCTGAGTCGTGTTGAACTTCTTGTCAACCAACACCCCCAAGTCCTTCTCACTGGGGATGCCCTCAATCTGTTTTCCACCTAACCTTTATTTGTACTTGGGATTGCCACGATCCAAATGAAGGACCTAGCACTTGGCCTTGTTGAACTTGAAGAGTTTTTCACAGTCCCACCTCACAAGCTTGTCCAGGTCCCTCTGGATGGCATCCTTCCCTTCTAGCCTGTTGACTGGACCATGCAGCTTGGAGTCATTGGACAACTTCCTGATGATGCACTCAATTGCACTGTCCATGTCACTGACAAAGATGTTAAGTCGTGCCAGTCCCAATACCAACCCCTGAGGAATGCCATTTGTCACTGACTTCACTTGGATATTGAGCCATTGACCACAGCACTGAGAGTCTGACCATCCAACCAATTCCCTCACACACTGAGTGGTCAGTACATCAACTCTATGTCTCTCTAGTTTAGGAAAAAAGGTTAAATTAAATTTAAATTAAATTTAGGGTTTTTTTTTTTTTAAGTAGCATCTTATTTTGACAGTGAACCCTTCTTTTCTCTTTGCTCTGTTTCAAGATGGAAACATAAGTTAATCACATCATAAGTTTTTGCAGTGGAAAGGCCACAGAGAAAGGCGAGAGAAGCCCTTTATGGCAGTGCTTTGGGTTTGTCCTTGTCAAGTGGAATTAAGTTGCACGGATCCTCCCTCTCCTTGCAACCGCCAAGGTTAGACATAACCTCAGCTCAGTGAGAAATTGATGGTTTTAATCTTGAGGGCTGATTTTTAAGTTGAAATACAGTTCATCACGGTGCTGCTCTTCCATATTATCAAGTAGTTTGACAGAGAGAAATTTCTTATTTAAAATAAACTACAAGACACAGCACCAGGTTATGATAGTTTGAAGACTGATTAGATTTTTCATTTATTTCCTATGCCTTTTAAGGTAAGTGAATCTTAGGTAGTATAGTGGAGAGTTAAAATATTTTTTTTTAAATTGCTGGTCTTCTATATGTTATGTTTCTATCTTTCATTTATACTACCTTTATATTCTCAAGTAACTCAGAATTACAGTGCTAATTAGTACTATGGTAGTATTTCGACACAAAAAAATTATTTCTTCTTTAGATTTTTTTGGTATTTGTTGAAGGCTGATTTTGATAGAGAGTAATATTCTGTAAAATATTTTCTAGATCTAGATGCATGGGCTGATTTAGTTCTTTCCTTAGGGCACTGAAAGAAAAAATATAATTAACATCACTCCTGAGACTTAACTTTTGTATAATGTTAATTATTTTTTGAACTGAAGACAGTTTTTCTAGTCAATTTAAACTGTGTTCCTTAACTATAGTTGCATTTTAGTCTACTGTCTAATAATAGACTGATTCTCTTATTTTATATGTGGAGAATTTTTCTCACAGAAATATTTGAACAGTCTACATTTGTATGTTCTTGGCACAGTCAGCAGGGTGGGGGAAGGTTTTCTGCACCTTGAAGGTTGCATTTGGAACATTAGTAGAGTGCTTCAAGGACCAGATCTTAAAATTGGTGTCCCCAAAAGACCAAAAATCTAATATTTTAATATATTCATGTCCTTTATATCTTTTGGTGTGATAGTCACATTCATCTACTGCTCTAGGCTCTCTGTATAAGTAAACTTTTTAAAGGGCCTGATATGCTTGTCTTTGTAAAAATATACATGTATACACAGAAATCATTAATAAATCTATACTGAAAATTTGATTTATACTTCCAAAGTCTCAGAAATCCATATAAAAAAATAGCACTCTCCCCCGTTATCGTGGTTTCTCAGATAGAACAGCTCTGACCTTAATAAAGACATTTAAATGAAAGTTTGTGATATAATTTGCTGGCTCTAATGATTGAGAGTGCGTTTATTAATTTATGTACCGCATCTGACTCCTTGATGAACAGTGTGAAGTATTATGGCTAATAATTTCAGTTTTATCATTCTCTGCTTGCCTTTTGGGAGACAAAGATCCAACTTTAGTGAGTTAGTCTTGCATTTTTCTTTAAGCTGGGCATGTTTCTGGAGTTGTGAGTAAGTGGTGAAAGAAAGCCTAAAGAGCTGATCACAAGGCTCTCAGTGGTTAAAAAAATAAGCAAACAGTTTTGTGCCTTTGTTATTTTTTCTAATGAAGAAAGTGAACAAAGGATGGTATGCATGAATGGAAATTCTGGACATTTGTATTGTCTCAGTATCAAGTGTTGAGTATTAAATATTTGCCATTAAGAAAAATGCCTTCACTGAAAGGGTGGCCAGGCATGGGAACAAGCTGCCGAGGGAAATGATTGAGAAACGTGGATGTGTCACTTGAGGTCAGTGATCGCTGGTGAACACGGTGGTGCTGGACTAAGGGTTGGACTCGATGATCTTAGAGGTTTTTTCCAATGATTAATGATTCTGTTCAGCTGGGACTCTTCCAAAAAGAGCTATGAAAAGAGTTGTGATGTTATAGATAAGCATTGCAAAAACGATTAATAATTGTTGGTGTTTTTTTCAATATTCAGAGTAAGGACTTATTTTAAACTTCCAATACATCTGAGATCCTTAACATCTCAGATTATAATTCTGATTTTCAACATCAACTTTCTTATTCCGGCATGTAACAGCATGTTGCACGATTCAACCATGAGACCCACTTTGGTGTTTTAAAGAAAGGAGAATATTTGGTAATTTGAGGGATTTTAAAACACCAATTAACTATTTCTCTCTAGATCTGGATTTCTGATGTTACCATTGGTAGAGTCAACTGATTTATGAGCCACAACACATTTGAGGGATCAAGAAGGAGTACCATTTGTTGCAAAGAGTTTATTGCTGTCATTCTAATCAGTCAATATTTAATAAAAAGTGTCTTATCAGCACTTTGTTCTGTGTTTAGACTAGGTTTGTAAACCAATAATTGCTTTGAATTTTTCATTGCTTTTGACTAGTGTCTGAGGGATCTGTTCTTTTACAATCCCATAATAACTGCCTTGGAATTATTTGTGTGTGACAGAAATAATGAATGAGTAATTTTCTTCTATTTCTGATATTTAGGTCCATTGGTAATTATATACTTCATTTTTCCTGTGTTATCTTTTACATTTGGTTTACCTTATCTATTTTTGACAGTAATTTATTTCACAAAAGGTGTTTTGGCTTCAGAAAGCCATGATTTTATGTTAAAAATTGTGTATTTAATTGTCTATAACAATTTTTAACTGTTCATCATGTAGCCTTTGCATGGAATACAATATCTCAACTGTAAGGCTTCACAAATTAAAACACCTCTGTAAGGAACTTAAATCGAGGCACAAGGAAGTAGAGAAGTGCTTCTGAAAAGAGTCAGACTGCTTTAAAATGAGTATGCTCTGTGTGTGAAAGTTCAACTGATTTGCAAAGGTACAAGGCCTAAAAGCAAAGCTTCAGAGTTGAAATTTCCTTACTGAAAAGGCTACATCTAGGCAAAAATATTATTCTGAAGTTTGTTAATAAGTACAAGTGGAGGACAAACAATCCAGACAAAGACTTTTCCATAGTAAATATTTTTACAGTTTAGTGATACTTCAGAGAAAGCTCAGGTGGGGGGGAGGGGAGGAGAGCTGAGAGTGGGGGGACAGCTGGTATTATCATTGTGTGGAAATATCATATTTGAGTTTTTGAATATGAAAAAGTACCTTTTAAGAAGTGTTGCTCATAAATTTCTAATTTAGGACATTTCTGAGTTTATCCAGTCTCTCAAAACTATCAAGACATGGAGTACAGAAAATAGAAGGTTATGCTTTAAAGGAGCTGAACAGTATGAACAGGAGTTGAATCCTGCTACTCCTTTTGGCTTGTACCAATACACATCCACACCCAGAAAAAGACACATAACTGCTCACAAGTGAAGGTCTGAATTTAGCAGATCTGGGCTTTAACAGAGTAGAAAGTGAGAGGTAAGTGAAATAAAAATCGTAGTAATTGTACATACAAATTACCAAAAACTTTAGGGTGTGTGTGCTGTTAAGTATTCTTACAGGGAAGGACTTTATGGACTGAGAAATACTTTTTCTATTGCTCCACGTTAGGATTTTTTTCTCTTCAGCAGGAATTAAATTGTAGTTGAAGATATTTAAGCAGAGGGCAGAAGTCTTAGTCATATTTCACTAGAGAAACTCTTGTTTGCTGGATATCACAGCATCTGCTGGGAGTGAAAACATTAATGAAATAATCCTAAACCAAAGAATGTGACTCTTAACCCATCAAAAGAGAATGAAATTCTTTGTATATTTAAGGAAAGTAGCTACTCCCCTTAATGGAGAAGAAGAAAATCTTCAATAACTAAACCTGTGACTTTGTAGCTACTTTTCTTTCTTTCAGTTTCTAGTGGAAAAAAAAAATTAATAGTGCAATTACTAGTGGAAAAAAAAGAAGAAAAAAAAGCTTTTCTGTGCTCCCAGACTGAAAAGTGGCATGGTTACATTTACATTAATATTATCATAGCAAGTTTTCATCAGTGAAAATATGAGGATGAACCAGATACCATATGTGCAACTCCACACTTAATTACTAGATGAACACTTCTGTAATGAAGATTATGGCATTGTTTTGAAATTTGCATCCTCCTTTTTATCCTTGCATGCATGTTATTTCTGGATCTCTGCAAGAAATATTATAAAATATCATAAAATTAGAGCCAATGAGCAAATCTAACAACAGAAAACTATTAATAGTAAAAAAAAATTACTAAAGAAGAGTTGTAAATTTCTGGATGTTCGTGAAGGGCTGTTATGACCAGAAAATCACCTTAAAAACTAGAATGCTGCTCTAGGATGGGTATTTATAATAGATAAAATGGTAGATAATTGAGAGTCACAATAGCAAAAAATCTTCCATTTTGCTGTGGTCTTGGTCATGTTTATTGTGACAATAGTGTAAGAGAGATACTGGTATACTAAGCTTGCTTAAACAGCCTGTCAGTTATATTTTAAATAAGTTGATTTAAAGTTTATTGTGTTCACGTTGATGTAACTGGGCAAGTAAAGCTATGATCAGAGAATGAGGTGTGCGATTTCACTTTGTGGCTAAATAGATTAATAGTATTAATTAAACTGTGTTGTGGTCGCTGCTATCCCTCACATCCTATTACACCTCTTGATCAGTCTTTCCATCTACTGGCCAGTGGTGTTGATGGATTGTTGAGTGGTGAGCTGGATTATGGAGTTGATCTGACTAGAAATTAACCTTTTCCTGCACTGCTCGCCGCCATTCCATCAGTTGGAATATCATGGCCAAAGATCAGTTTCAGCTCTCATGAAACAAGACAGCTTCCTTCAAAAGTTTGTAAAATGATTTGATTGAACCAGTGTGTTACTGTAGATGTAGAGTATAACAGTAATTGTCTGGGATAAAACTTGGACAAAGCAGCACAGTCTTGTGACTTTAGACACTGAACTGCAGGTAACTACTCTCTTCCCCTTGCATCCCAAGACATAGCTTTGAAGTTTTCCCTCAGAGCTTCTAGTGGGATACTTTATCCCTATAGTGTTATCTCACATGAGGAAGGATAGCCTTATGGGAATGCTAACCTAGAAAGAGATTGATGTAAAGCAAGCTGTGTTTATATGCAGTATCCTTCCAGACATGTTTCTGATATCCCATTATGGTAAAAAAACCCAAAACAAACAAACAAAAAACCAAACCCAAAACCAACCAAAAAACCCTGCCTTTTGCAGTGTTGTAAATGGTTCTTCTTTAAATATTCCCTTTCCAGTTTTATATCTCTATTGAGTTTTAACAGTAGCCAAATCTGGGGCAAAGCAAAAAGCTGAATCTGGGCTATCCTTCATGGGTGATGTTCAAGTAAGTCAAGTGACTTTGGAAATAAGGGATACTTTTTGATACTTTTAATGCCACCTACTCTTTTTTTCTTTCCCTCAGTATGTATTGTGTGTTATATGGTTCACTCAGAACTGTAGGGAGCTTCAAGGCTGTGGTATTATTAAGGAACATGAATAGGGAGTACATAGCAGGACCTTACAAGCTGGATCTTGGGTTGTTGGTGGGGCTGGCTTTAAGTATAGGAGGCTTCCCAAGGCAGCCAGCTTTGAGAGAGCACAGCAATGGCTCTGCTTTTGTTTTGTTTTCCAGGTGTTCAACATGGAAATTGCAGCCACTGGTTGCAGTGTCAGCACTGAGTGTTGACACACTTTTACTAAGTAAGGAATTAAGAAATATGGGTAGTACGCATTGCTACATGGAATATCCCCTCTCCCTCCTTAGCAGCACCTGCTTTTCACTCATCTGCACTGTGCTAAGAAGATGAACGGGGTACCTGATGCATCAGTTTGGTCTCCTACATTTATTGCCTTCATCCTTCTTTGGCACTCATTTTTTATTCCTCCTGGAACTTTCCATTGCAACAGATCATACTCAGTATTTTTAGAGGAGGCAAAGAGAAAAGGTTTGACCTGGGTTTGTTATCAGCTGTGGTTTGAGATGACTCATGTCTTACTCTGGAGGCTGGAAGTTATCATCAGCTCTCTTTGTTGAATGTTAGGTTGCCTCATTTGTGCAACTTTAAGACATGAAAATGACAAAGAAAAGTGAATCCTTGCCTCTATCTCTAGGCAGAGTAATCCTGATTCTTCAAAATAAGAGATTTTCAGAATGCAAGAATTATTGTATGAAAGTGATTAATGTTAAAGTGATTGAAGTCATTTGGATATCCTGCACTGAGGCTCTTTCTACTGCTTAATAGTCACATAAGAACTGCAGGATAGTAAACAGTCTTCAGATTCTATTGCATGTTGCTGGCTCAGATAAAAACCTTCAAAATAACTTTGAAAATCCTCTGTCTCAGATTTGAAGAATGTCTGTATTTTGTGGCTTCCAGAAAATCTCATCTGGATAACAAGAAATATTTGAAATTGCTGAGGGGTAGGCATTCCCAGACCTTCAAAATACAGAGAGAGGCAAGAGAAGCTTTCAGTTCTAATAGCATAGGGATGCCTACCTTAGTCAGCACTGAGGATAATGCATGTGACAGTAATTGATTTGTCAGTGAAGGGCCACTTGGACACTTGCCATGTGGTCAGGGTTTGTGACAGAGCAGTTGGAATGTGATGTTCAGCAGTATCTCCTGGCTCCTCTTCATGAGCATTGCAGTTCACAGAGGTGTCCTAGACAATCCCAGAGTCAATGTGGTTGAATCAGAAAATGAGAATAGCCTCAAGGTGGTATGAAAAAGGGAGCACAAACTTATATTTCAGGGAGGTGGAGTGGTCACTCATCATGCTGTAGCTTCAGGGTGACACTTTCACATGAGAAGAGAGGGATGCTCTTGCCTATGCACAGAGTTCATACCAGATGTGATATGGAGTGTCTGGTGATGGCATCTGAATTAATTTCTTGTTGAAATACAGGGTTTTTTTGGTTAAGAGGTTGTTTCTAGTGTTTCCTGGCATGCTGATGGTCAAAACTTTATTCCAGATGATTCTACATTAACATTTTCCTGTATTGTATAGATAAAACAAGATTGTATAGACAAAACAAGATCTCTACCTTTTTGCCTTTCCAAAAATAACCAAACAGTGCAAAAAATCCCCCTCAAAACCCAAAAAACCCAAACCAAATAAAATATATAAAACTTTTTGGTTTTTTAAGTTAATGAACACAAAAGAAAAGTTTTCATTTTATTATACAATGGTGGTTGAGGAGACACAAAATACATTCCTTTCACATACTACCATTTCATCACCACATACTGGCTACTCCTTGCTTTGTATTATCTCCATTTCATTCTTCTTAGAAATGACAATTTTTTAGCTAAAGAATTTTTGAAAAAAGTAATTTTTTACAATCCTATTTAGCTACAACCTAATCAGGAAATGGTAGGTTTTCTGGTTTACTGTCAGCTTTCCAGCATGCATTTGGAATTTCTTCCTAGTAGTTATATTAATTAGTTATATTAGTATAAAACTATAAGCTATAAAACCCAGTAAAATAGTATAAGACAGTTAAAACATAGCAGGAAATGTAGTATCAGATCCTGTTTACTGGGGTTGTGAGCATATAATATGAGAAATGCATTGTTTGGTTAGAAATATCTTTGCAAAATTTAAAGAAAGTTGCAACTTTTCTAAGAAAATTACTATGTACTATAACAATGAACATTTATTATAAATAGTAGAACGCAAATGACTAAGTCAGCTGTTAGAGTCAATTTTTTTAAAATTAGTTATGATAGGGTGAGGTTTTTTCTTCTATCAGATCTCAGAAACTGTATGTGTTTCCTTCCTATTTTTCTCAGTCTGTTAATTTCTTTTTACATAAGGTGAGAAAATCCTTCTTTTATAGACTTGGCCTTAAACATCCAAGCACGTGGCAGTAGAAACCTATGCCAGCTTTATGACTGACAAAATAAGGGCTATTTTCTGTATTTCTTTCTGATTGTGCTGAATTTGAGGCTCATGAAGAAAGTTGACCTTTGTGACAACAAAGAAAGGAGTTTGAGTCACCACAAAGGAGGAAAGGAGAGAGGCGAAAAACTCCAAAGCAGTTAAACTGAAAAAGAGAAAATATCTATTACTATTTTATCTATTCAAGTACAGAACACTTTACTCTATTTGTATACTTCTGTGAACCTATATGAATGGATGCTGGTTTTTTTTCTAAAAACAGTCACAAGAAACTTTGAATTTTTATTTTTTTTTTAGTTAACAAAGTTATTTTAAAGTTTTGTTTCCATTTTTGTAAATGTTCATTATAACTAAACCATATAAATAGGTTGAAATTCTGGACCAAATATTAAATGTGGATTTTAGTGTTGTTTTGATGTTGTCAATTAGGTCAGATTTTCATCTATAGTTAATTATATTAATGTGGACACTGGGGGAGACTACTGGAGGGCAAATGTATTTTTTGTTCAATCCTGGTAAGGACAAACTGCCCTCAGCTACACATAGTCCTTGTTTATTTAAATAGCTGTAACATTCATTGGTCCTTTTGTTTACTGATTGAGCTGTGCTTCAATCCAACTATTTCAAACTCCACATGCATCTTTATTCTCTGCAGTTTGATAATTTCGTATTTCCTGTCAGTGTTTGTACTGCTGTGTATACTCCTCTCCAAACCAGAGTGGATCCATGTCCTGTGTTCAGGAGCTCATGGTTTCTTGCGTGTCATAGACTTTCCTATGTTACATCTCTTGCTGATACGCACTCTAGTAATCTTCCCATCTATGAAGGCTGCTGAAATGCTACTTCTCCTGTCCCTAGCTACCTTCTCTTTTTACATTTTTGTGGTTTAAGGCTTGGTATCCTTCTGTAGTCCTTCATAATTCTTTTGTTACTTCAAATCTGATTAGAGGCAAAAAACTCAAACCTGTCAATTCCAGTTTTTGCCATTTTCAAGATGATCTTGAGGAACAATCTCCACCCTCAAGGTGTGTTGAGTTTAAACCAGCTGAGTTATTAAAGAATCTCCTTCACTGGGATCCATTTCTGTTGGCTGAAGCACTTTAATGCAGAGAGTTTCATAGATGTAAAGGGATAAAATCATAACATTAACCAGAATACTTAATTGAAAGTGATTCTCTAAATGATCATGGCTGTTTGAACTAACAATAGACATATCATGGTTTAGCATTCATCCAAGGAGTTCAATAACATAGAAGTTTCAATGGTTTTGTTGGTAACTACTGTTTTACCAAACCTCAATATTTTCTTGAATAACAAAACAGAGAAGTAAGGGTGGTAGATGAATATGTCACAGAAAATATAGAGTATTTAATCTTTAATTTAGCTGTTCACCTGTTTTTAAAAAAGTTTGTATCTTAAGCGGCCATTTTGCTTTCTCTAGGATAATGTCTTTTCTCAAATACGCTCTTAAATATTTACTATGGAAGTGCAAACAGCTGTTGTTTCTTCTTACATTTAGTTAATGTTAGTAGTGTTTTATTTTAGAAGAAAACATTAAAAACATGAAAACCAAAATATTTATCTTTTCTAGTGTGTGCAAATGACACAGCTACACAATGGTATCCTAGGTGTCAATTTACAGATTTTGTGAAATATTAGTACCAAGCTATTCACCTGAGTTCTAAGCTGGCAGGTTTTCTGTTTCTGGTTTCATAACATAAAGTGGTTGAATTCCCATCAGTTCAGATAGTGCCACGATGATAAACGTTAATCCTCTAGGATATTGAGGAGCCAGCTGTGACAAGTTTGCTTAATGAGGGAAGAAAGGGACCACCTCACTAACAGTATAACCTCCACAAACTAGCACTTGCATATATCAATGATACTAAAACCACCCTGAGATTGATACTGAAGTCTTGGGAGAAAAATAGATCGATACACACAACTCAAATCCATTAAACAAAGCTCCTCTGAGATATGTAAACTATAGTACCCTCATTTTGTTCTTCTTTGTGAAATATTAATGAAATTATGAGACCATGTGAAGAACTTACAAGAAAGGTTTAAAATTGCTGCTTCTCACTTCATTATAATTCATTGAAACTGGGGTCACTAACACTAAGGCATCTGGGTGTCATCGTTGATATAAATAAATAAATATACTGAAAATGGTAAGATCAAATTATAGCATGAATTTAGGTAAGCGTCCTTGCTGCATCTGCATTTCAGATGTTTTGACCTTTCAGAAATGGCCCTGGCACGATCAGGCCACTCGTGTACAGGTTCGCATGAGCCCCTGCAAATCTTTACGGCCAGTTCCAAAGAAGCCCTTCTAGAAAAGCCCTGGGCAAATGGAACTTGCTTGCATTCCCCCACAGAGAGAGGATGGGCTGCCTGGGCTGCTGCTCTTACCCACCAGCACCTGGCAGTGCAAGTGGTGGGAGGGCAGAGAGAAAGAGTGAAAGGCAGGGAAGTCTGGCCCTTATGCTGGCTACTCATCATAGTGGTGCCTGGATCTACCTGCCTTGGACCCACCTGATATGTTTGTAATGCACAGAGACTGCCCAGAGACTAAGTGCAGTGGTGCAGGAGTTCAAGCGCCTGCACTCCACCTTCTGCTTATACAGGGCGTTGGTTTTACATTTTAAATCAGGAAAAGAGCAAGGGAGAGATGGACAGGAGTCAGCAGAAGGCAGGATATATCTGGCATGATGAGGGCTTTTTGTGAGATTGTTTTAAAAAATATTTCTCATCCTGTGTGCTCCAGCACATGAGCTGTCAGTAGCATTGCTGACTGTTCCAAAATGACTTGCCAGCCTGTTTTGGTGGGTGAAGGATGAAGAGCATGTGCCTGCACAGTGAGTAGCTGTAGCCACATAACGTGGCAGCTGACACAGAGAACAGATTGGTACGCAGATGTACGAGCTGTTGGCTGCCGTACGAGCCGCGCTGCACTTCGCTGTTGCAAGCCCCAAGCCTGCTGTACATAGTTAAGGTGACCTAACAACTCTGGTTCAGAGTGAGGCTGCCACTTCTGGGAAAAACTGGAAGGTGACAGCATGAAGTGTGCAGTGCTCAAAAGCTGTCAGGAAGTCGTGGGGGTGAGAGCTACCCCCACGACACTGTGATCTGGTTTCCATGCTGCATTTTGACAAGGAGAAACCTTGCTAGATATGAATTACAGCTGCATTCATAAGAAAATATGATACTGTGACTACTTAGCAAGAATCCCTTTTTTGGTGTAAAAATTATTGTCATAAGGTTTTTGAAGGTAGGCTGTGTGTGAAGATGTGGGGCACTAGGGTAGAGTAGAGGCAGACTAATGGGAAAAGACATGCTTTTAGCTAAAACTTCTGCTATTCATTCAAAGTTAATGCAATATAATAGCCTCTACACAAGGAAATACTTTGTTTGCTGCTACCTTTCTGCTACAAAACCATAAGGGTAGATAAAAGCATCTTAAGAAATGGTAGCAGTGTATTCTTTCATGGCTGGTTATTTGTATCCATCATTATATGCAATGAAATCCTCAAAGTTACAGGCAATGAAGCATTTATATTTATTACTGTGGCTGTATTATCTTATGGTGTTTTTCTGATCCCCACAAAATAGACAATTAACTTTCTCTTTTTTTTTTTCTTTTTTTTTTTTTCAGATGAATAATATGTAAAAGACAGACTAACATTTCCTGAGACCATACAGTACTAATCCTTGATATGTTTAAACTGACCTTTTAAATAGTGCCAGGTTAATATCTGATATATCTTTTCTTTTAAAGGCAAGAGAAATGCAGTGATTGGGCCAGTATTTAAGATTTCATTTATTATTTCATTTATTCACTTTGTAGGGGCATTAAATTGATCAGATCAGTTTATTGAGGTGGAATGTTTACATTTTCAAATGAATTATATCTCTCTTCTTAATGCCAAATACCCTGGCTAATCACCATTTATCAACACAGAACAGAGCATAACAGCTGAGGAATTCTGGAAAAGAAATAAGAGCTTTGAAAATGGCAAAGTTCCTAATTTTAAATATGTATACATTTTAAAATAGTGCATTCTTGTAACTGAGTATATGTTTTAACTCTTTATATAAACTCTTGCAAAAGCAGGTTAAATTAATTAGATTTTTTTAGTACACTATAAATACTCATTATCACATTTAGAATGGTTCTGTAAAATATGATATCTTTTCAGTCTTCTCTGTGAAGATTACAGCATGGGGACAGGTAAAGTAGTGCCTATTATGCATTTGCTAAACTCTCATAGTAGCAACCTCTTTCCTAGTCCAACAAGAAGTTAGGCAAAGAACAAAATTTATATTACCAATGAACTGCTGAGAAGATTCAGAAATCATAATAACATTGAGAGGAAACACTCATTATGGATCCTGTAGAATATGTTAATCATTATAAGATATTCATAAGTAGGGCATCAAAACTGGGATTTAGTTTGTTTTCCACGAAAGATTGGACTTAAAAGAGTGATAAGCACTAGCAGGAGAGAAAAGGGAGATATAGGTTTGCATTACATTTTCTCAAGAATTAAGTTTTCTTTAACTCAGCGGTGACTATTTGATCATCAGATAGTGATGGTTGAAACTCTGTAAACTTTTCGTGTAGTTTTCTTTTCTTAATAAAAAAAAAAAAAAATCCTGAAAATTATTTAAGGGTCCCAATTCCCTTACCTAAATAAGCCAAGTAAGATATCCTAAGGCATTCCTTCTGTCAGTTCAGAAGCTATAGTTCTTCTAGCAGTGTTTCTCATCCAAGAGTTTTAAGGTATAAACTTGACACAGAATAAAAGAATCCTCTTACGGATAATAATAATTTATAAAAAATTTCAGAAGCAACTGAAATGGAAGAGAATCAATAGTGAGAAAACTGCAGGGTACATCAGATTCATGAATGCTCTGGAAATGGGCTAAAAAGTGAAATGACAGATCCTTCTGAGAATCAGAAAGGAAAGTCTAAATTTGATACTGACAAAATTACTGTACAGTGTGAAAGAAGGAACAACCATTATCTGTTCCACATCCTTCCTTCTATTCCTCCTCAGCTCATGAGGTGAATTTAAGGAGGACAAAACCCATATAGAACTCCTAAAACACAGATCAATTTTATGCTAAAAGAGTGCATTAGGCTCATTCAAAATTATTAAATTAAAGCACATTGAGGAAATAAACTCAGCACCCAACTTATTTGTGTGCAATGGAGGGGGAACCCCACCCCCTAATTATTTACATGTAATGAGTAGTCGTAAATTAACTGTTTCCATTAATGGAAGATATAGTTATTGCTAGTAATTGTTTGAGAATTTCAGTTTGGTGTTTACTGGCAGACAAATCATGAATATACACTTTAAAATATGTACTGGAATATTTTATATTTTTAATACATTTTATATTAATAAATTATATTTTATATTTTTTTTCTTTGCATTTTATCCTATAATCTATATTATAAGTGAGAAATGTGCAGAGGAAGAAAAAGTCAAATGCAGAGATACAGACTGGTGTCTGCTTAAGGAGAGAGTAAACCAAGTAAACTCATCAGATTTCCAAACATGGTTGTATGAATATAAAGAAGCAACAGTCTTCAGTGAAAATAAAAGTAGATATATAATAATAACCTATGAGCAATTCCTTTACAAATATGTAGTTAAGTAAATTAAAAATACAGGAGAATGTTATCTAAATACTGAGACATCAAGTTCTGCCAGATTATAATGAATGAGTAGAGAGTCTAAATTGTTAATACAAATTTGAATTCAGAAATATGTAATTTAGCACCAGAATGCGTGATATAACAATTCTTTCAAAAGACAATTTCTAATTTTTTGATAATACAATATTAAAGGAAACACACTCTTTGCTTATAATTTGGGCTGTACTTAAAAGTAGAAATAAGAAAGAAGCAATTTTAGTTAACATGAATATATAGTCTTAGTACCTTATTTCTTTCTGTTCAGATATATGCAGCACCAGAATCTGGAGTTGTAATGAAGCTTTGAAAAGTCATTTTTATTCCTGCTCATAGTTCAACTCTTTAACAATGTAAGTCCTTATGATAGATCATAATTTTTCTTAAAATAAAGGCTTTGTAATGGTACTCTTTAAGGAGGATTGTGGTTTTGATAGTAATTTTAAAATAAATAATATAGAAAATATATGTGATACTTTAAAAAATAAAGTGGATATTTTAAATTCTAAAAAGGCAAATAATAACTTCATAGACCCTGCATACTTTTAGGATTTTAGGTGGCATCTGTCCAAAAAGCTTACTTTTAAAATTTGTGCTGTAAGTGTTCATCCAAGTATCAGGCAATGAAGTCAGAAACTGAGCATGTAATAATTTTCTCTTCTTCCATACAAGTACAAAGCATAAGCCTTTCAAGGTCAAACAATTTTCAAAACTATAAGAACTCTATTCTTTTACACCCCATGAGACTAAAATATATTCAGTTTGTAGGAGGGTGGTGGAATGTGGCTGCTCTTACAACCTTCTGTGAAATGACTGTTTTCCAACCAAATTTTCATTGTATAAAGAGGTATTCCAGAAGTGCACAAAGGGGACAAAGGTTCACCCATGCATAGCTAGTCTTAGCATGAACAAATGCTAAACTAATCTGTTTCTGACCTTGAAATTCAACAATTAAGTATTTAAAAAAAAAATCAGCAAACACAAAGAGATGTTTTCTTTGAGATTAAAAGTTACAATTCTGATTTTTCATATTTCTTTTGTTCTGTGGTTTGGTGATTTTTTTTTTCTTTTTTCTTTTTTTTTTAAATGGACTTTTCTAGTAACATTGGTACTGAGTCCTAACACAGAATCAGAATCAGTGAAGGAAAATGCCATACCATAATGTATGAATCCTCAGAGTTCTGAAACAGTCTTTTTTTGATGTTCCCCATCAGTAAACTAGATTAGTTGTAATAATCCCATACCAAAAGTTCACCAGAATATCTGATTAGCCCTTCTGTTGTGCTGGAAGTGTGAGGGGAATTCAAGAAGGAAATTTCACTGTGTCATTTTGTATCCTCAATATAATATCTTGTTACTGAACAGGTGTAGAAGAACAAGCCTCAAGTTATTTATGTAAAGTATCACTCTGTAATAGAGCATGTTTTCTGTGTTTCAAATAAGTCTCTGCTTAATGTATTCTGTGCAAGCTCTCCTAAGAGAGATACTTCTATGTATATTGGAAAAGCTGGAGTACCAAAGAAAGGTAATTGAAGTGAAACTGTTGGAATAAGTAATGATAAATGAGATGAAAAGTTACGTTTGATTAATAGGGAGACCCAGAATGAGATTGGGTTTGGTGGAACAAAAGGTAAGTGATGTCAAAGTAATGTAGTGTATTAATGTTGAGCTTTTGTTTGAATTACAAGTATGAAGGCAAGGCAGGCTGGCAAAAATCAGCTGGAATGAGGGAGAAACAGACCTTTAAGTGGTTTTACCAAGGTAGAGTAGTCACCAAAGAAAGGTAGCAGACTTAAGTAGGATCTGTTACTGAGACTGTGAATAGAGGTAAGAGTAGAATCCATTTACTACATTTAATATCTCCACAGGAATTAATTCTATTCAGTTTCTCTGCCTTCAGGTGACTGTGAAGACTACTGTTATGTGAAGAATGATAGGAATCAAAACCACAGTTTGTGTAACAGTATTGCCAGGAGCATGACTGTAAATGATACAGGATAATAAGTGATCCCCAATTTGTTCACATTTTATGCTCAGATGATTTCCCATAGAAAAGAAAATGTCAGGCAGGACTTGAAAATTTGGTGCACAATCTGGGCTCCTAGGGCACACTTATGATGTTATGTACTTATTCCTGTATATCTTGATTCTTATCAGAGGTTTCTACATTGGCAGAAAGCAAAGTAGAAAGGGGAAAAAAACCCCACTCATGCATGAAAGCGGCTCACCTCTGTCCCATAATGCAGGACTAAATAATATAGACTAAGCAGACTGAATTGGGAGTATCTTGAAGTAATAAAGATCCGTTTGTTGTGTCTGTTTAACATGATGGTTTCGACACAAATGCTGAATATCAATAATAGATATTGCATATGTCTAATAGGTTCTGAAACTTCTTATGTAATGCATATATGTACACCCTTTAGGAACTGTATAAGGTACCTCTCATGCTATAAGTATAAATCTGTGAGTATGATTATTATAAACTTTTAGGTTGTGAACAATGCATCACAAGAGGCCACATTTAAAATAACGAGTTGATGAAGATGTGACTGACAATAATTGTTTTTCTTTCATCTGAGAAAAAATATTGTATTTTTCATCACTTCTTTTCTCTTATGTTCTGTATTTTCTTGGACTTTTCCTGATTGTTTCCTCAGTGACTCTCTCATATGAGTTTTGAATAGTGATAAAAGAATTCTCAGTTTGGCCTAACCAAGTTGATACTGCTGTCTCAAATACTACTACCATTTCTTCTCTTTGCTGTTGTGCCAGATGGATTGTCCTATATCTACTATATTTATTCAAGGCCACAATTGGATTAGCAGTATTGTAAACCTTTATTATATGGCTTATGCTAAAGTAAGATTGCATGTCTGAACTTGTACATTTTATTTTCACAGAAACAGACCTGTAAAGATGTTTATGTGGTGGTCCACTGTTTTACTTCTTGGATGCATTTTGCTGGGAGCAGACGGGTGGCCAGTCAAGGAAGGATTTGACTTTAGGCCCTATCCGCCCCTCGTACGATTACGGCACAAGGTACGGATTACTCTCTAATAGTTCTTCTTTTTCTTCCATGATCCAGGGATAAATTACACTCCAGCCGTGTCTTTTTTTGTGTTTATTGAAGTAATGTTCAGAAATTAATTTCTTCAAAGAGAATGAGATAACATCTGTTTGAGCTTCAAAAACTAGAGATTAGTTATTTCAACAGAAACTCAGAGGGAGAGCCAGGAGAGGCTCTCTCTTAAAGCAATTATCAGCATCTGCTAAAGGCAGTGGCTTGTCCCAGTCTTCAATTAATTTCAGTCCAAGCAGCAAACAAGGAAACTGCCTACCAAAGAATAGTGTCAAAGTTAACTGATGAATAGAAACTTGTTTGCAAGAGTAGATGTTCCCAGTGCTTGCTGAATTTAGTAGTTTGGGACCTGGGCATAGTGCAGATGTTTTCTGAGTTATATGGTTCCCATACTCAACTGCCATTCAAATTTGCCCACCTGATGCTCATTTGTCATGGTTCCAGGACTCCCAAAACAGTTCTCAGCTAACAAATCCTGCTCTTCTTCTGGTAGCTAAAAGGGAAGCTTCTGTGGTGGTTCTGTAAAACAAGGAAAAGGGCTGTAATATTTCCATGGGCTGTCTAAAGTTAGCATAGATCTGATCAACTTAATTCCTTCTTGGCATGGTACTCGTGGGAGCAACGTCTGAGGCGCCTTAAGACCTACAGTCAGGCCAACAGAGATAACAAAATTTCACCCTTCTGAATTTTTGTGCTACAAGTAAAAGATCTGAATTATAGCCAGAAGTTCTAAATGTAAGTTCCTATTATAGCCAGAAATTCTAAATGTAAGTTCCTATTAATGTTTCAAGATACTGGTAGTTTTATTCCTCAATACTTTTTGTGAAGTATGAAAAATATTTCTTTTTGGTCCTCAGTTTAATAAAAAGACCCAGTATTGTGTGAATCTGTCTCAGCATATAAGGAGGAACTGGCAACATGACTTCTCAAACAAGTAAAACACTTGCCTATTAGCTAATTAATGTATGCTATGTAGATTAAATACAAAAATTTTCTTAACAAATGGAAAATAAAATCTTAAAATTATACGATTATGCACCCTCTAGGGAATGTTCTCAATCAGAATAAAGACTGAATCAGGCCACAGTCAAGGCCTGTGTCAGCACACAGGTTTTTATGCTGATTATTATTCAAAACTTTGTCTCATCACTTTATTTCCATTTGACAGCTGTAAGCAAACTAAAATAAAATAGCACAAGAAAAGTACTTTGAAATCTAGAAGGAAGAGAGAGACTAATAATGAAACTGTGAATGTATCATGTGAAAGAAAAATCACATGTGCAAAAAAACCAACACAAAAACCATGAAGACTCAGAACAATGAAGAACAAAATATGGGATATGATTAGCATTATTTCTGAGATTAGATGATCTCTGATCTTAATGAGTGTATGTGGAACTATTCATATGTTGATGTTTCTTAATTATACTTTTTATATACTGATAACTCTCATATACTTCTTGAAATAGGGTGTCATAAACTTTTCAAATTTAATATTGGGGGAATCACACATGGATATATGCAAATAACATAAAATAATTAAAATTGATATAATAATTAAAATTGTTATAAAACAATATATTGAAAAATATGGTGTGTTATTTCTTAGGCAATATGTCTAGATAAAAATTGTTTTAGTATAGTTCAGCTTTTGGTATTATGGACATGTTTCTATTAAAAAAAACCTTGGAATGTAAAAGTTTTCTAAAGCTGAATTTTAAAACCAACTCTGGCATAGATACACATATTTGAAATGTAAATAATGTAAAAGAAACTTTCTGCTTCAATCAAATACTTAATAAATCAAATGCTTAGATTAAGTTATGCTGATAGAATACTTACTACAAACAGATGATAATGAATATATGCAGTTATATTTGCTTTGATCAGGCAATATGTATGCAAGTTTATGTGTGCAAAGATTAAGACCAAAAAAAAAAAAGATTAATCACTCTCTATTTTATCTGACTTGGACAATAGTCCAACCAGAGCAACTTTTAATTTCAACCTGCAGGGAAAAACAATCCTGTTGGTACTTAGGTATTATCGTGAAATAATGATTGTGCTTGTGGTGGAAACAGGCATTCATATCATAAAGGTTATGTTGTTTTAAAAGGGATTATGAACGATTTCAGCTTCTCATGCACAGAAATTACAAGTAGGAATTTAGTTCAAATATGCGATAATCTGAAAGCATAAGAATAGCTTTTCCATGGAAAAAACATTATAAATAGGAAAAAAATATGCATAAGAAAACATTATTTTACTTTGAGCACTGGAACTGATTTCCTAGAGAGCTTGTTGAGTCTTCATATTGAAAAACTGTCCAGACATGTTTCAGGACAGCCTGTTGTAGGTGACCATGCTTGAGCAGGGAGATATGACAGGCTGACCTCCAAAGGTCCTAACATTCTTTGATTCTGTACTTCATTATAATACACCACTAATTATAGTAATGTTCATTATCATGGCCATTATAACGGTAATGAAGATCAGATGTTTGACTGCATTGTTTGTATATGAAATATTCAAACCCAGGAAGAGATGAGTTCTCTTGTACCAGAACTGAGAAAGATTATTACAAAGCACTCCTCAAAGTTATTTTCAATACCTTTCCCCTGTTTAACTGCCACGGCTTACATTTATGTGGTTATGCTGAAAAGTATTAGGCTGTGTCTGAACAGCATGTGAATTTCTTGTTAAGCCAGGTAATCCTTGGTTCTTCATTTGTCAAAACATTGGAGAAGTTTGTAAGGTAGTTTCCATTTGGGAGTCTTATTGCATTGCTGCTGAAGTATTGTGAGCAATTTGTTAATACCTAGGTTCCCACCTGATATTGTTAGGAAGTATTTTTAGCATCCTAATGAATTTTCCTCTTGTAATTTGCATGCTTCTGACAGAGACCAATGCTTATGCAATGCCTTCAATGAAAGAGTGTATGCTCTGAGATTTCCAGGTATAAACAGGCAGGCAGCAGAATGGCAACAGTTGGCTGCTGATTCTCTGTCAGACACTAAGAAATATGGGATATAGCCTGTACATCCATATGTATACTCCAGAGCATGCCAGCTCTGTGTATCTAACACATGCACGCACAGCCCTCCTTGGCAAGCCAGGTGGCTCTTGTGGTTTAGGAAGGAATAGTACAGTGACAGTGCCTTGTTGTTAATGTTATCTTATCACAGGTGGGGAGCAGTTCAGTTTTAGTCTCAGGAGACAATGGGTGAAGATGTAATAGTTCTTGTCCTCTGGACTTCTTTTACTTAGGCCTAATGCTGAACTTTTGAGGTTAGGACAATCATGTTCCCATAGTCAGGGCCAACCCCTTACTGAGAGCAGGCACTGCCTTGACAGCATGGGTAGGGGTGGGCTTGGGAGAACCTGAGAACAGAGAGGGGAGAATCCAGGGAAGTCAGAGATCAGCCAGAGCCTTGGCCTGTGCAGGACGCTCCATCAGAAAAGAGCTTCTGTTGTCCAGCAGAGCAGGAGCGTATCGAAGATACAGCAAAGGGGGTGTTGCCAGATTTCACTGCCTTCTGCTGATCTGTTGATTCAAACATCTTTCCAGCCTTGTCCTCATTTCATCTTGTTTTACCAAAGGGTTAAGGGGAAGTAACTCAGCTCTGCAACCCTCACTCTTGTCTGTGATATTTCTCCAGACTAAAATATTTCTTTTAGCTTCCTGTAAAAAACCTGCCTTTCTCCTGTTTTCCTCTCTCCTTCCCTTCTTACTGTTGCTCTTTGCTGGTAAATTCATCAGTTCAACCCTGATTCACATTAAATTAGTGCTCAGGACTAGGTCCGTTTAGAAGGCTTAGGTTACATTAGAATTAGATCAGGTTTAGAAATGTTTAAGCAATAAGAACTTTGAATGAAACAAAGCAAGAGAAGAGTGTAAGCTACTGTCCCAGGTTATTAAAAGCAAATTTGAATGCATAAGCAAAAAGCACAAAAAAGACCTGTAAACTTTTAGGTTTTTTGCTCAAATCTCATAAAACGTTCTCTCTCTACTGAGAGAGATGAAATGCCTGTGTAGTATAGACAGGTGAGTGTTCAATGATTTTACTGTCATTTAGGGTGTCATGGCCAAGAAAGAAATGCATAGAAAATAGTATTCCAGGATTTAAAAATAGTCTGTGCTTTCCCTGTGTTGTCTGGTCTCCAAACATCCTGAGATTTATAGGTCACAGCATCTTATCTGGAAAATCTGTTTGCTTGCAGGATCTAAGAAGTCATAAAATTTGATCCTCTAAAATCCTCTGTCCTAGAGAGAAAGGGAAAAAAAAAATCTATTGAAGACAAGCAGTGAATCCTGAGGACTAAGAGCTTTTCCTGTCATGTCAGCGCTGTTCTCAGCTTTAAAGTAACATGAGTTTTCTTTTTTCCTTCTGAGGTTCCATGAGCACAGTATTTATGTCCTATGCAAGTTCCAAGATTAGAAGTAGCAAGACTCAGTTTTAATTTTTTTCCCCCTTAATCACTTGCATTAAAAGGTGTGGGTATTTTTTTTAACCCCATTACAATCACTGTGCATTAATAAGTTAATATCAGTTAAACATTTTATTTTTGCTATCTCTCACTACATGCTCAAAGTATTTTTTAAGTCTTAGGAAAATTGCTTCTAAAATCTCCCTGTAAAATTTCTTCTGTAATCCTTCTTCCAACTAGTCTGTCACTGGGGGGTGGAGTCTCAAAATCTAGAATTAAGGCAAGGCTGATTCCTCCTTTCAAGATGCCTGCTGATACTTATTAGCAATGACTATCTATAAACTTTTAGTCAAATCAAGAGGAGGGAGCAAAGGTGCATCTTAACTACTCTGATGAACCTTTTGCACTATCTTATTTATTCTTGTTACTGAACATCATCACTGTGGAAAAGATTAATCTCAACCAAATATTTTGAGGGATGATGAGATTCACGTGTATTATCTACCTTTTGGTTGACACTGTTTTTTTTTAATTTCACATGCCAGGTTGGCAACAAAAAATAAAATATAACATGCTGGTATGTAGAGGTAATTATTTTCTCCAGTAGTCTGCTTGTCCTTCACACATTGAATCCTAGGAGGAGGATTTCCAGTTACCCTCTGTATAGATAAGGAATGGTATTTTACCTTTCTAGTATTTGGGATTCAAAACAAACACAATCTGTATCAGCTATCATTTCAGATACTTGACTAGCATGTTTTTTCATAGTCTGTTATGATGGCAAATTGTCATCACAAATTGCAATTGCAGTAATAGCAAAACAATGCCAGGAGAGATTTTTTCGACATATTACTTGAGGTGATTTTCTCCTGTTTCAACTTCTGCAGTCTGGATTTCTAAGATCATGAAAGAGGCCAAATACTTGAAGTATGTGTTTATGAAATCTGACTCTTTTCCATAGCTTCCTTGTTGCTTCTTAATCTTCAGGTCCTCAAGACTACTCTGTAATTTATTACCATCTCTTTATTATTTTTTTCTATCAGGCAAATGCTTTATTTTAGTCTTTTTGATTGCTTCTTTTTAGCAATCATTTCCCCTACGGATTTAATACCTTTATTTATTAGCTAGAAGATGTAGACTTTTATTGTCTATATTAACCTTTATTTAAGGTTATATCATTTATAATATAAATATTTATATTAACCTTGGTTTGTTAAAATGAAAGTGATCTCCTGTAGCATAGACAATACTTATAATGTAGAGAAATAATATGCAAAAGTCAATATAAAATTATATTAAGTAATACATATGTTGCATAACAGCTTTGTTGGTATGTAGATAAACTGGGTTGTACCCCAGATTCTTTTTTTTTAACTAAATAATTATTAACTTAGTTTGTGGTTTATTTTTCACCTCTTATTCTGGTTATCTATTTAAGTTCTGTTTTTAAATGAAAATAATTATGTAGTTTAAGCATTGGCTTTTGTGTTGGATTAGCATTATCATTATGATTCAGGATGGCTCATGTAACAAGTAGAACTACAATTTCTTCAGAGGGTTTATAGCAAAAGGGAAAGAGATAATTGAAAGAGATTTTTTTTTTATACAGTGTTTCGGTGCAATGAATAGGGCACCACCTTTTTGTAAACATCTCTACCAGTGACCAAGTTGGAAAAACACCAAGTGTCAGGAAGAGGCTATCTACAGGGATTGTTTATAGGGATTGTTTTGGGTTCCTCCTCACCATTTCTCAGGCCAGGCTGAGAGAGTTTTGTCCTTGGCTTTCCACCAGGTTTCAAGGCATTGCCTGGAGCCTAAGAATCCATGTTCTGACCACTGTCAGCCCACATAGCGTGACCTGGTTTTCATGGGGGCTGCAGGGGAGGCTTCATGTCCAACAACAGCCAAGGTCAGCTGGTTCCAGGGTGGACTCACTGCTGACCAAGGCTGACCCAATCAGAATTGGTGCTAACCTCTGTGATAAGATATTTGGGATGAAAGAAAAGTTATTGTGCAGATATAACTGCACTAAACAAAGAGCAGAATGAAAATAAGTGAGCGGAACAGCTCTGCAGACACCAATGTCTATGCAGAAGGAGGGGGAGGAGGTGTTTCATGTGCCTC
This sequence comes from Zosterops lateralis, assembly GCF_965231275.1. NCBI lineage: Eukaryota > Metazoa > Chordata > Aves > Passeriformes > Zosteropidae > Zosterops > Zosterops lateralis. The sequence continues at coordinate 40,752,594 of NC_139766.1, forward strand.
AGCAGAGATTCTCCTGCAGCCCACGGTGAAATCCATGATGAAGCAGCTTTGTTCCCCATAGAGGACCACAGAGGTGCAGAGATGCACCTGCAGCCCATGAAGGAGACCCACACCAAAGCAGGTGGATGCCTGAAAGGAGGCTGGCAGGGACCTGCAGACCCATGGAGAAAGGAGCACATGCTGGAACAGGTGTTCTCCTGGTGAGACTTGTCACCCTGTGGGGAACCCATGTTGGAGCAGTCTGTGCCTTTTGAAGGACTGCATCCTGTGGAAGAGTGACCCATGTTACAACAGCAGCATTACTGTTGCAGAAGGGTTGGATTCAGGTTGGAGAACTTCATGAAGGACTGTCTCCCAGGGGAGGGACCCCATGCTGGAGCAGGGGAAGGTTTTCTCTCCCTGAGAAATGGCAGGAACAATGTGTGATGAACTGACCAAAACCCTCACCTCCCATCTCCCTGCGCTGCTGGAGCAGAACGAGTAGAATTCAGGCAGGAGGGAGGAGTGGGGGAAAGGTGTTTTTAAGATCTTATTTTACTTCTGGTTATCCTGCTCCGATTCTGTTAGCAATAAATTCAGTTAAAATCTCTAATTCTAAGCTGTTTGCCTGTGCCATTATTTGACACAGATTGCCCAAATCACAGATGAGTGATCTCTCCCAGTCCTTAACTCAGGAACCTTTCATTATATTTTCTTCCTCCTGTCCACTTGCAGAGGACATTGCTAGAGCAGCTTTGGTGGGTGCTGCCATCCAGCCAGGGTCAACCCACTACTGTTTTAAACATTAGAATACAGTGTTGTATTCCCAACTGAGCAAGTGTAACACTGGTATACAGCAATAACAGAAAGAAAGCTCTTTCTTACATTGGGCTTCAGTATAAAATCAAATCGGAATATTCATGCACTATTAGACTTCTTTTAAATTGGCCCCAAATAGATTGGCTAAATATTAAATTTTGCATCCATGTTTCTTTTCAATACTTGTATTTTAGAACATCCTTAATACTTTTATTTCTATACTTTGTGTAGTAGAAAAACGAGATCAGAATAAATCATCACCTTTTTGGGTTGGGAAAATAAATCACTATTTAAACTCTTTCTTCTTCAATGCTTACTTTTTTCTAACTATGTTTTCAGTTGTCATTTTGAACTGTGATAATTTTAATGAGTGTGTGATGTGCAGTGGGAGCACAAATTGTTATTTTTTAGATAAAACCATATTTAATGAAATAGTACTATACATTTTTCTTTTTTTCTTTTTTTTTTTTTTTTTGTTTTACAGTAGCCACTGTTCTGATTTTTTGTCACCAAGATGTCAAGTTAAACAACCCATCTGTACTTCCTGTGAACCGTGGCTTTTGTAATCTTTCAATCCAAATATTTGCTATCACAATATCTAAGCAATTTATTAGTATTTATTATCCTGATCAGTTTAGTTTTTTTCATTTGGAATCTCTTTAAGGAGGCATGGTAAGGAGCATTGTTCTGCTTTTTGTGTATTGGGTTTAGGGGTATTTGACTTGGCTTTCTTCAGCAGCCTTTCATTTTGAGAAATTTTTAACTAGAATGCTCTGTGATTTCATCTCCATTGTTTATAAAGCAAAATAACAGTAAAGAAAGTCTTCTTACCTTGTCAACTTACCAAAACAGGCTATACTGACCTTAAAATGCCTTCCGTTCTGGGTAAGGTGACTGCTAGATCACAGTAGTTGTTAAGACATGTTATTTTTTCTCTTTTATTAATTGCTGGTGGGGTCATATAAGTAGTCCAGCTCAGGGCATTGTATTTGTTCCTGATAAGTGGTTCCATGGTAAATCATACCAGACAAGAACACTACATTCATCAGAATACTCAAACCCCTTGAACCATGAGCTAAGGGAATGTGCTGTCTCTCAGTTTCAGATTTTTTTTCCATTATGAAGAAAATCCAAACAGCAGCATTAGTAACAGCAACAAAAAAAACCAATCTCCTTTCAAAAAAGTGAGCCTAAAGGACAGGATACCCATTGAAAACATTAAAGGTTTTGCTATCTTTGCCAAGGTCTGACACCAAAAAAATGGAGAGCTTAACAACAGCCTAATGAAAAGATGTCTAATTAAGTCTTTTTTCATATGGTTATGCATTGATGCAACTACAGTTGAATAACCATAGTATTAAGAACATGGAAGCTTAATGTCTAAAACATAACATTCAAAACAAAGCTTTCCCAAACTTTAGTAATACAAAAATGTTACTATTTGCCATCATTAAAATTGCTCACAGAATCATAGAATGGTTTGGCTGTGAACGTATCTTAAAGATCAGCAACCCCTTGCCTTCTATTTGTGGGCTGAAGAACCCCAAGTCTCTCAGCCTGTCTTCAAAGGAGAGGTGCTTCAGTCCTCTGAGCATCCTTGTGACCCTCTCCTGAACCCACTGCAGCAGGTCCATGTATCTATGCTGGGGATCCCAGAGCTGAACACAGTACTGGAGGTGAGGTCTCCTGAGATGCAAGAGATGAGTAAGACATTTTTATTTCACTTGACACTTTTTTTTTTTAGTTTTTTGTAGTTAAGTTTTCATTTAATGTACTTTGTTAACTATGCTCAACTGCGTTTATACTATTTATATAAATGAACACTGTATAAATAATGCAGTGTATGAACAGTATATTTATGTGAACTAAGTTTAATAGCAATAAATATTTTTTATAACATTGCATAATATTAATAACATCTGCTTAATGCTCATGGTCAGTTCTATCTAACAACTTTATGGAATTGAATTCGCCTGCCTAATGCATTCTAACAAAATAGTATTTGAAGTAACAAAACTCTAACAAGCTTATTCTGTACCCCTTCTTCCAATGAAAACAAACCAAACAAAAAATATTATTCATTTGTTTCATGTATTGCTTTATAAGTCTGGTTATGTAACCTGGAATAAGCAGCCTATAATTCAACTCTATTTTCTAGGGACAACTAAGGCCTATCACTCTCCTGAGGCATCAGTGGAATTTTTATTTCACTAATGTTTCATGAAAATGCCATTACTTTCTATTACTATTACCTGAGGATTATTGTCGTACATCAATGCAAGTCATAAAACACTAATATTACATTGTCTTAGTAGAATTTATTTAACTTGTTGGTATATATGTCATGATTTGGTATTGCATACTTTGATGCTACAATTCTGAAATTATTAGTACCTACTGCATTGCAATAAGCTGATCTCCAGAATTTTAAAGGACTAATCCCACTGCAACAGATAGTGGTATTTTTTTAAAGGTCTGAGAAACCATTGCATTGGTCAGACTTACTTTCCATATAAAGCTCACCTATTTATTTCATTGTTCTTTCATTCCTACTCTGAGGCATGAATAAAGCATGCCTTTCAAAGAAATTACTGAATCTTCAAATATTTTCTATATCTTTGTATTTTGAAAATTTTTTTGATGGTTTATGGTAATTAGTAAAAACAGAGCTTACCATTGGGATGCATCTGTCTTGTTTTGCCAGTGATTGCTTCCTGCGACCCGCTCCATCATTAGATGGAAGAAGTTTATACTTATTGGTTTGGCACAAGGAAATATTTGCAAGACATTATTTGAAGTTTATTATTCATAACAAATCCTATTTTATTTTTGTTTACTTGTATCAGTCTAAGACAGGGAAGAAAAATAGATGTCATATATTTATAAAGGAACTGTAATTAAAAATACAACATTATCAATTAGATTAGAACTCCAGCTATTTACTAGATTGTTATTTCAGGTCTCTGCAACCTTTTTTTTTTTAGCTAATTGTTTCCAACATGAATGCCAAGAGACAATAACTAAAAGCTTTCACAGTACATTGCCTACTGCACAGTAGGAAAGCTGTAACAAATTGTTAGTATATCTGCAGAGTATATAGCTGCACTTCATAATTCATTTTGAAAAATAAGTTGAAGTTCACCAATCAAATACTGAGTTAATCCTGAATTTTCTAAGATTCAGGAGAAGAAATTATGATCCTAATTTTACTTTCTAGTTTCCTAAATGTCACACAGTAGGTAATATGATATAACCTTTCATCAAATCTCTGGTTTAAATGAATGTATTCTTCAAACATAGAGTGGAATACTTCACAAAAGGGCAGTTGCAATTGATTAATATTCATATCATGAACTTCTCTTTTGCTTTGCTGCACTACCTTATCTGCCCTTATAAGATGAATGGTAGAAACAACCTGTTTGTAACCTAGCAATGTCTCAGCATACTGGTTTTAATCAATATTGGTAGATATACTACAGTTTTACCCATAATTATGTCTTAATGCAGACTAAATGTTACTTGCATTCCTGTTTTGTAAGAAGGTAAGTGGTTTTTGTGCTGTCCTGTCTATACAGCCTAATAGTCATTCTTCCTGTAGATTTTCCTCTGTATAAAAAATTGCCAAGAAGAAAAATAAGATCTGAATGAGCGTCAGACAGACCAAATAATAAAAAAAGCAAAATACATTATGTGGTTTTAGAAAATTACACTTAAAACCACCTCTGAAATTTAAGAAGAAAAATGAGAGGAGATAGAGATTTTAGGCAAATTACGTCCATTAATGTCATTGGGAATTCTGTGGCTAAGATCCATGTGTAGTAGCTTGTAGGGTTTTTATTTGTTATTTTTTTTTTTGTTGTTGTTGTTTTGTTTCCTTGGTATTTATTTATTTATTTATTTAAATACTGTATCCTAGAATCACCTGGGATAATTCAAAATGCTAGTGTTGCTTCTTGGAGATATCTTCCCCGCTTCTTTGACTATTCAAATCTAGAGTGTTCTCAGATAATTGCAATAGATATATATACTGAATATGATTTTGAGCTATATCAGATAAGTATGTTCATCTGCAGCATCTCACTAACTGTCCTTTGTTACTCCATTTCTTTCTTGGTAGGCTTGAAGAAACTGTATGTTATGCTGTCTATCCATGAGAAAGTAATAGTAGACTGAGTGTCTGAGCATATGAAGTCTAATGCAAAATATGCGCAAATAGCAGTAATTACTTCTGTGAAGTCATTATTTGTCTGGCTCCTCCTACTTAGTGAGGAAGAGCTGTAGCCTGGATTTAGCTACATAAATTGGCTTGTAAAATCTTCAGTACATAAGTGGTTTTGTTCATAGTAGTACATGTTTTAATGCAAAAGTATACAGTTCTTCTGCTGCTTAAACCATGCATTAAAGCATCTTAATGCTTAAAGCATTATAAAAACAGTGATGCTGCACAGCAGTGTAAAATTGGTAGAACGTTTTTCTGTCATGTGCTGTGAAACTGCCTGTAAATTCTGAATGTATTTGGTCTATCATCAAAAAACGAAGTACGAAGACATCATATTAAATAAACTATAGTTGCACTGTATTTCTGTAAGAGTGAGCTGCCCAAGAAATCTATGCAGAGTAACCTTCTGTGCGTGTTCTATTGGGATTTTTTTTCTGTTCAGCGCAGAACTGTGACCAGTTCTAGGACAATTGATAATGAGGTGTATGGATAGAAGGGTAACAGCCAGTGGAAGAATTAATCCTTAAATCAGCATATACATTTTATTAGATTTTCTATTTTCATTGTGGAAAATTGACAAGAGTTGGCAAACAAGCCTTTCTCTGCTTCAGTAAAATGAAGGAATATATATTTGGCCTTTCACAACAATTTCATTGGGCCTGTGGCATCATTAGGATTCCTCTTGCACAAGGTCTTACATTGGAAACAAAACCTCAAAAAACCCACCCCAAAATAAAACAAAGACGAAAAAACAAAAATAAAAAAAAAAAAGGAAGAAAATTTTATAGTACTACTAAACCCAAACCCCAATGATCTAGTGAAATAAGAATCCTTGAAATTAAAGATGAAACCCTTAACTACTACTCAGCTGCCTTTCAACTGCAAGAGTAATCAGGGCTTATAAGTCCTTTTGGGTGCTTATTTATCTTGGGAGCTACCTGCAGCCTACTGCACACAGCTCTTTTTACACTAGGCTGCACTGTTTTGGAAATGAGTTTATATGGATGGTGAACAATCCTACCAGAAGGTGTTTTGCTTTGAAGATGTACTAACGTGACTGACTCTGCCTACCTTAAAAATGAAATGTTATTTCCTAGAATGCAGTACCCGGTGTATACATTTGGTGTGAACAGTGTTGCTGTCACCAGCAGGAAGCTGCTTCAGTTCAGTTGGTACTGAAGAAACCCTGGGATTTAGACAGTAACTTTAGCCCAGAACTGTTTCACCTTGAGGGCAAAGGCTTTGTCTGCTCTGCTTTACACGATCCAAGGCTGCCTTTAAGAATAATATATGCCCTTGCAACCATCTAGATTATTTGCTTTTATGTCAGAGAGGCCTAAATAGGAAAACCTGTTGGTCTTTGTGTGGAATTTCTTCTGTCTGCTTTTCATACATAGAAATCACACACTTTACTGAAGTCTGGTCTGGAGATAGTTTTCCTTCAGAGTATGTAGACAAAGACAAAATGTTGAACTTTTTAATTTCTTTTTATTATTTCTTCTCTGCTTCCTCTTTACTTTTAAGGAGTTGCAATCTGCATGCAGAGAGGAACAACTACTTCAAACTCACCTTCCTGGGTCTGCCATGATTGTTCTTCATGTTTCTCAGGGACCTAAATCAGCAAACCAAGAACCAAATTAGTGTATTTCACAGTTTAGACTTCCTTCCTCTCTGGGTGGATTTTTCTTGGTTTGCTTTTGGTTTTAATGGCAATCATTTCACCCTTGTATCAAGGCTCCCCAAATACTGTTGGGTTGCTTTCATATAGATTCATGAATTCAAGACTTCATCATGTTTTCTCCACAGGCCTGTAAGGCTTGCTCTTAGGGCTGTAATATTTAGTAATATTCCTGGGAACACCATTAATTCTGAAAACTTCAACAGCTTTATATATTACCTTATTTTTGCCTAGCAACCTTGCTTCACATCTTGTTTCCTTCACACAATCTTATATTCATGTGATGCCTTAATCAATACTAGAACAACCTGTGGCATATTATTTTCTCAGAATTTGCTGCTATAAATGGTGGCAATCTCTAAGAAGACTGGGATGTGTATGCAGAATACCAGTTCAAGAATCTTGCTGCAAACATTAAACTAAAAAGCTTTCTGCAGTAAATAGTGTTCTGACAAGAGCAAGAGGAAAATGGTTCACTTTTTACAAATTCTTTCTTCCTTACCATAGTAAGCAAGGCCTTGCTTTCTGCTGCTTAACAGAACAGCTTTACAAATGTAAATGCCATTGCTCCTGCTTTGCATGCATTTTTAGTTTAAATTGCAATTGTACTGCAGTTGCTAAGAGTCTGCTCTGTAAAACTACAGTCTGATTCTGTAAAACTTCTTTGAAACACAAATTTTCAGCCTAATGTCACTGATCAAATTGGGTCTGAGAATAGTTTACCAGATTGCTTTGTGCAGTATGTGTGCTTGTACTCCTTGTCTGTGACCGTGCTGCTGTTTCACCCATGAATGAAAAGTTTCTGTACATTTGTAATTCAGATTTCTTGTATTTAGAGTTGTTGTATTAATTTAAATGAATATATTGTTAATTCAGCTATTATAGCTTGTACATGCTTTAACAATGCCTCTCATAATATTTTCTTTAAAATGATATTATTATTATTAATAATAATAAGAATATCTATATAGTACTTCTACTGTAGAATTAGCCATAAAGGTAATGAACAAAGAACTGATTTCTGCATTTTAACTATATATTTTTTTATGTCTAATGGTAACTTTTCATTATAAAACGTTAGAAAAGCAAGTAAGTTTGCACTCCCTTTTTCATCAGCTTCTGTAATTAATGGTGTATGTTTATTAAATTATTTAAATGTTTGTCACATGTCAAGGACAATCTACCATATGCTTTACACTAATTAGTGCTTTGTTTATTTTAGGAATTTGATTAATTCAGCAGCTACTTTTAAAAATAGAGCCAGCATAGCAAAGGAGGCTTTCTCTGAGTTTTCCAAAGAAAAAATAAGGCTCCTCTTCTTTATCAGTAGCCCACTCTGGCAGACACATACCCAGACCCTCAGCAGATGATTCAGGCAGAGCCAAAATTTGGGTTCTGTATGAAATACAGTTATGTAGTTTGTCTTTTAAAAAACACAGAATTAAGTGACAGTCAGAATGTTCCTATGTGCAACATTCAAGGTTTATAAACAGTAATTTTCTTTCAAAAAGGGAAAAACAAACAAAATTCACATGATATATATTTAAATGAAGCTAAGAAATGAGCTTTACTGTTTCTTATGTGGTTGGTGTATTTTCTTAGTCCTAGAATGTCATCTACCTCTACAGATCAGCTCTGGTCTTTATATAAATAGCTTTGTACCCTCTTGGTAAATTAAGAGTCCCTTTGACCATCCTTCTCTACATGCCTTATTGCTAATATGAAGCCCTTCTAAATAAGACTTGGTACCATGCCAACCTTCTTTAACAAACATGCTATTTCTGAATAATGTTGATATCAATTTTTTTAAGAGATGTTTATAGTGTTTGTGTATTAAGACAAAAAAAAAAAAAAAAAAGAAGCACTAGAAAAGGAGCTCTTATACCTTTGAAAAGCATTTGTGTATATTTAAATCAGTTTATTTGCAGAGCCTTGTTTGATTTCTATTGGAAACAGTTTATAACTTATGATTTGTAACAATAGAAATTTTTATGGTCAACCATCTGTGGTTTTTTCAGTTCCCAAACATAACAGAAAGTCTGACATTGTCTACACAAAAGATTTACTTTAAATTCAGCCTTTTTGGGAGCACAGGAAAGGTTTCTTTATAGTTCTAATATGTTCTGCATCAATACATTTCACCAGGCTGATACACTGTAATGCAACACAAAGCCGTAAAATGCCATGTAACCTGGCTGATTCATTTGTTTGGAGAGTGTTAAATTCAAAAGCATTTTGCTATATTGAAGCTGATAAAAATATCATGGAATGCAAAATGGTTGGTTCTGTTTACAGATGGCTCATATCAATAGGTGCCATCATAGCATTGTAGTTCATATAATCATTCTGGACATATATATGTAGAATGATTACATGAATAAAGATATATATATGTGTGTGCACATATAAAATTTCTTTTGAAATTTATTTATATGTAATTTTTGATTGTTAACATATTAGGTAAAAATATTTTGTTTATATATCATAATGCAATCCAGGAGAAAAATAACAGAAATGTGTAATACTGGGTTTATAACATCCTTCACACAAGTGTTTATACAGAAGTACGTTTTACTTAATACCATGATGCTTGCACATTTACATAGTTTCTAATAGTGCACGGGTAGAATTTTGTTATTTTCAGTCCAACTAGCATTAAAAGCCTAGCACACTGCACAAATGCAGGTGGAAATAAATGTCATTATGGAAAATTAATTTACTGAAAGGTAAAAAAGTTTGTTTATCTCTCTCACATTCCAACACCCTGAAATTTTTGTTTATTTGTTTGTGTGTTTTCCATCAGGATGAGCAGTTCCTATTTCCCTGAGCATCTGAAATTAATTTTCCAAAGTTATAGGTGCTTGTAGACTTGGCTCACTAGCATAATTCATTGCTTCTTAGTGATTTTCTGCAGAATATATTTCACATAATTTATCTTTCAATATTAAGGAGAAATCTGCATTTAATTCACCCTCAGTATAAGCTTGTCTACAGTTTTTAACTCTGTGTTTTCTGTTGAAGAGTGTAATCTAGCAAGATTTCTCTAGGCAGAAACCTATTTTCTGAGTTCAGAGATGCTGCACCCAGTCTAATCACTGGTTAATTTTGAAATGACTTGAGGTGAAGAGAATTTTCTTTCTATGTGGATGCTCCTTGCTGCTACCAAGCATCTTGGCCCAAGGAATGTCACACTGAGGTTGCTCTATGATCTGCCAAGTATTTTCTTTCTAGTTTGAATGGCAGCTTAAAATTAAAATTTGAGTATTTTGAGAAAGCTAAGCCATGAAAATTTGCTCCAAAATCTTCAGCTGAAATTAAAGAAAATAAAGATATTAGAAAAAATAGGTCTGAAAAGTTATTTGCAGTTAATTCCTCCTTTCCTTGAAATCTTAACACATTTCATTATTAAAAGAAATACAGCATTTTTTTTATTTGAAAATTTAATTTAAATAATTTTGTTTCTATTCTAAACTTTACCAAGTTTGTTGCACTCTCTTCTTCTGAAAAAAGTAATTCTCACCCTAATTAGTGTTTCTCTTCTCCTTTGATATCAATATTTGACTTTGAATATTGTTTTCCTGCAAGGCTACTCTGATCGAGTGATGAATTCTTGGATTAAGTCTTTAGTATCTATTGCAGCTTTGTTGGTAAAAATTTCCATTCTTCTGATTCCAAACTAAAGAAGAGAGAAAAGACTAGTGAGTTTTGTGGAACTGAACAGCATCTGTGGAGCCCATAAAATTGCACTGTCTGAATGCTAACATAACTTTGCTACATCTTGACGCTAAGTCTTGGTAGTTTGTTGATATTTTAATAAGCACAGACTTCTTATCACGGACAAGATTCCTCTGAGTTTACACTGGCCTATTAAGGGCTAAGTTTCACTCCACGGCTGTTAAAGATATATAAAATAAAAATTAAAAGCAAGTTTTCCTTTAGGAGACTAGAAGAAAGTACTAGACAAATCCTCTACACCAAATGCTGACAGTAGGGTAAAATGAAACGTGAAAGAAATTAAGTAATGCTAAAACCATTGCTTTAAATGTAGTATAGCATGAAAATCAGAATGGCATGAAAATTGATGCTGGCAAATTCACCACATCATATCTACTATTTCAGGGAATACCATTCATTGTGTTTAGGAAATACTACAAATGTATCTGGTACATCACATTTTGCTGATAATAGAATTTTTTTTTTAAATTTTTAATCTTACTAGTGTTTCCAATGTAGTCATGGAGAAATTTGAAAACGTATTTTCCAGATAGGTGCAAGTTTTTACATACTTACTTGTTTGAAAAACAAACTAGAAAAGAGTCATTGACTTAGATTTGTAAAATTGGGTTGCAGGGAACAACAAAAATATTGCATCACTTGCCATATTATTTATTATTTCAGAAAATGAAAGCTGTTGGAGCAATATGTTTTAGTTGTTTGAGGATAATATGGTTTTGTGCTGAAGTTATGATAACTAAACATTTCTGTGTCCCTGTGAATTAGAAAATATTAACAGATATAGTGATAAAAGGACTTAGGTATTGGTGTAGAAGTACTGACTTCTTGGTATAGATTTCTATGTCTGGATACCTTTAAGACTAAATGAACCTCTTATGAGCACAATATGAAGAAAACAAATCCTTGGTGTATATAGCTAAAACAAAACATTGCAATTAGTACTGAAGAGTTATCAATGCACTCTCCTTGCTATCAAAAGCTAAAATCTCAAAAATGCCCATTAAAAATTGCAGCAAAAGAAAAGTTATGTAATTTCCTTTTCTTGTTAATATTATTAAAGAAAAACTATCTTGTAATGGAACACAATTTAGAATTGTTTCTTGCTAAAGTTATAAAACAAAACTATCTTGTAATGGAACATAATTTAGAAGTGTTTTGCATTTAGCCTGTTCCTAATGCTATTTTTAATGGCATAAGGTATATAGCAGCAAATATTTGAAGAATTGCAATATCCAAAATAAAGAGCATTTTTTTTTAGCAAATATTGTGTAAAATCCAAGTTTGAAATTCTAGGGACAGATTACTGCCTTGAGTAAATTTTTATGCTCCAAAATTACTTCAGGGGACAAATCCCAGTTTTACAGGGACTTGTGCAGTTAAATTATGAGCACCTCCCAAGACAGAGGTCAAGTGACAGACACTGCATGGCCCCATTGGGTAATATGTTCCATGTCCTGTGACTTAATCCCAGTCATTGTGAGAGCAGACAAAAAAAAAAAATTGATTTTATAGGACTCTTTAGGCATCAGGCAAAGTGTAGTTGATTTTACTTTGGAGCAGGATGGAGAAGGAACTACACTGTCTCATTTGGATCATGCATGTCTATGATTTTATGATTTTTGTGATAAGTAATTCTGCAATTAATACTTTTTTTGCTTTTAATTGCAGCAGGAAAAGAATCATGAAAGCTCAAGACATAAAGGTAAGTCTCAATTGTTTCCAAAGTATGGACATTCTTATAATTATCACAAATGTAACATTCATTCTTGGTAAAAAACAGATGGATTTGGTAAAAATCCAGATAGATTGCTTGCTACGTATTGTAGTATTTGAAATTACAAAACTGTATCTAGGAAAGGGGTTGATATTTAGAAAGTAAATGTAGTAGCTACTATTTTTGGAACTCTGAGGTGAACAAGACTGATTGCTGCACTCTGGGCGGGATGGGCTGCACAGCTTCTCACAAAGTTCATGTCCTCGACTGTGGCTGGTTATTACACTTCCATAACACATCAGTACCATCAATTTAGCTTCTCCCTTTCCATTCAGTAGATCTGAAACCAGGTGTGATTCCAATCTGTCCACAAATTAATCATGTCCTTAATAGGTTGCCTTGCAAAATTACTGTTGTGGGTGGTTTTTGTGTACAATTTATATTTTCACTGCACCTTACTCTGTGCCAGTGGCCAAGCACTACGTGACATAGAATATTCTGGTTTAAGAAACAACCCTTTATCAAGAATATTCAGACTTCCAAAACTCAAATGTGGATTTCACACCTTTTTTTTATTTTTTTCTAACATAAAGTCTGTTAAGAGACAGAACATCTAAACATCTTCATTAAAAATTGCTAAGCAAGCGATGAAAAGCAAAATTGCCAATGGAGGCAAGGATTGTTCTCTTGATATTTTAGTTTTTTATGGAGATAAGATATGAGATACTTTAAAATGGAAACAAAAGGAGGATAGGAGAAAGAGCGAGCGCCACTTAAATGTTGCAAAGAGAGGAGGGAATTAAGTGGCAAACCAACCTATATCTTTTTTTATTACCTGAGGAAGCAATATGTAATCATATCAGCTGAGTTAGCTGTTCTTAATTCCGTTATTTATGTACCACAGTACTCATTCCTCTCAATTTTCTTCCTTTCTCTCTCATAGAGGCTAAATAGAGCATCTAAAGGCAAACTGAAGCTCATGGTTGATTGGCGTTGTGTCAGGGTAATTACATTGTTTATGATGATATGATAATTTACATCATCTGAATGACCTATGGTTCTTCATTTGAAGAGTGCGTGGGAAAAATAATTGAACCAAAAAATCCCCTTTATTTACAACCAAGTTGTGATTTCTAATTTTCTTTTCAGAGGTGATACTATATAAAGGTGGGTTTTCTCTAGATGTAGTGAGTGTATCCATGATGTATTTTTCAAAATGCTTTCCTGTCTTGTGACTTAATACAAACTACAAAAAAGACTGTGAAACTCAGATTAGATTACAGGAATAAATTATTTGTGAATACTGAAGGACTCTGAAATGAGCCATTCTTTTTGGACTTTTATGATTTATGTCAGTTATATATGATGTTTGACCCTCTTTCTCACACACCCCACTCCATGCTGTTGCTGGGTGGTCATTATGGTATGAATGTGAGCAACAAGTAAAAGTTGGAACAAACTAATGAGCTGAATAGAAGTGCCCATTTTATTCATTAGCTGTTGGTTTAGTTAACTAACCACGGAAATAATTTTCTAAGGATTATAAAACATTGGCCACAACCACAACCAAAAGGATTCATTAAACTCTACTTGAAGGGAGATATCTATTTTCTCCAAATAGGCAGTAATATTGGTGCTCAGCTGCACAAAATTTGTTGGGATTGTATCTGTAGCATCACGTGAGGAAATATTTAACCTGCTAAATTTCAGAAAATTTGTCCCTGCCTAAACTGACAATTCAACTTGAAAGATTTCCTACAGATATACTTTATTGCATAATGCTATTTTGAGGTGCTTTTTTTTTTTTTGTGATGTTCTCTTTTCATCTTCTTTAAATTTATTTGTTTTCATGTGTTCTTTATCCATGTAATTGCAAAGTTTCATAAAGATACATTTATTTCACTTACAGCATATAAAATCTTAAACCACTTTCTACTTAAAATACTGATTGGTTCAGATGAAACAAGACTAACTTTTAATGTTTCAGCATAAAGCATCTAAATGTTTTGTGCTCTGCAGATGTTCTTCTGAGATAAGTAAATTTTCCTGAAGTTCTTGGGATGGGTTTCTAACAATATTCCTTACACTCTGCATATTTTAGCCACTACATATGGTAGAAGGAGAAAATGTTTTCTGTGGTTTCTTAGCAGTTCTGATGCTTTCAGAAGCACTGTTGTCCTTTTAGTTCAGTGGACAATTATAGCTCATCCTAACCAAGGGAAATGCTGGCATCTTTCTTGTGCCTTGTAACTTCTGTTGAAGTCAATAGTTCAGTATTTAATTTTATTAATGATTTCATTAAATTGTATTTATTAAGAGGGTAGGATATTGCAGCAGAATTCAAGTCAAATGCTTTTTGACTTCAGCAGGATCAGTATATCAGTATAAAGGAGCATTCTGTATCTTTTATTATGTTATAAATACCTAGTAATTATTATTTTACCTAATTTATAAAAAAACGCTCTAAGATACATCTGATTCCTATTTTTATTTTAGTAAGGATGATTTTATTATTCAATAGTGTTTTTTTTTCCTCTGATACATTTCTGACCTGCTTGTTTTTCCCATCTGTCACTTCTGTCTTCAGCCTCTAAGTCAATCACACCAGAATAGAAACCAATACTCAAACACACCCCATTCTGACACTAATCTCATCTCTTTCTGATCTGTGATATTCTCTCTTGTTTTACTTAACATGTAACAGATCTTTTTATACACTGTTTGAGAAAAGAAACACTGCTTTTTATGTAAAACACTATGTTATCATTTTACAGTTTAAATGTATGTTGACAAACCCTTTTGCTTCTGAAAATTTTTTGTACGTGAAAATTATTATCACCAGGGCAGAATACAAATGAAATTAATTTTATAACACTTCCATAATATGAAAGAAATAACAAGACAATTACCAACTAAATCTTGCTAACTTTTAATTGCTGGCTTGAAGTCTCATTTGACCTTCCTTACCTTTCTTTTCCAGTGTTAATTCCTTCAGACAAAAAAATGTTTTATTCCAAACCTATAATGGAAGATAAAGTAGATTTTTTTTTTTTTGGTGATGATCTGAAAATATCAGAAATTATGTTACATTTAAGCAATGTGAAGAATTTTCTTCCTAGCCTGTGCTTGACTTTGGAGACATTTATGTGCTTTTAATAAATAACATTATAAACTTTAAAGTAGAAATAGTTTCTAACAATATTATTCTGAGAAGCTTTTACTTCCAAAGTACCAGAGGGTTGACTAGTGACACATATCAGGTGTTTGCCAAACCTGAAAGGCATCTCAATTCCTTCTCACAGAAAAAAAAAAACAACACTGGCACACAGGAAAAGACGAGCCACAAAAATAAGTCAGTTAACTCATAGCATTTCAGATCAGCCCCTAAGCTTAGTCATAGCTTGAATTACAGTACGATTATTTTGCTTTTTGATAATTTAAAAAATTGATTTCAGTATAGAGAAACAAGGTATAATATCTTTCTGAAAAACCTAGCAGAATCAGTGACAAAATTTCTAAATTTAGGCTTATAATAAAGTGGTTGTTGTGCTGATATTGCACAATGATATGCAGTATGATGATGTAATGAATATGATAGTGTAACTTTGCCTAGTAGTTTTAGCAACTTAAAGAACATGTTTTAAAAGATAGAAAAAGTGCTCCACCTAAGATTTGGAAAATACACACTTTTCGTAGCATTTTCAAAACATGCATGAAATAATTTTAATCATATTAACTTGAAGAGTTTTTACTTTTGTTAAGAGCACTTTGATACCAAATGTATAGCATACTTTTAAATTGTTTGCTAGCTACTATTGAACTGAGCTTTGAACATCACTAAAACCCAAAATTAAACCATTTAGAGAATTTTGACTGACATAATTTTAATTACAACTTGAGTTTCTAATTGTACTCAATGCTTCTCATCTTATGCTTACCTTAATAATCTGGATGTAAAACCATTGTTGACTCACAGATTAGTTTCAAAAATGTAATTCTCTATGATTATGAACATATTGCCAGACTCTTCTGATATCATTAGCAAACATCTGCTCCTTTTATAATCTTTAGCTACTGAAATTAGAGAGGAAATCATATAGGCATCACCTGCATATCTTATTTGCTTTTTACTCTTAAAATAGTTAGCATTCCTTTACAACATTCCTGTTTCTAAAATCCCAGATTGGTGTAGTCTTTTTCTCTGCACTGATGAATGTAAGACCAGATGTAGTGAAAAAAAGCTTAAGAAATTTCAAAATTGAAAGAATTTAAGATACAAAATCAGTAAGGCCTTATTTGAATAATAACTTGTAAAAGTGGAGTTGTGTCTGGAGATACTCTCAAATGCCAGAAGGTGAACAGACTGTTCAAGATCCATCCTGAAATATGTCTGTCTGTTACTACTTTTGAAAATGGACAAAGCAATGCATATTATGATGCACAGTCTGATATCAGCTTCCTTTTTCATGTTAAAACCATTAACTGTGACCAAATATACAATTCATTACATTCTGTAATGTATCCAGCGATTAATTTTGTCTACTCAAGCAAATGATTCTTAATTCATTTTTTAACAGACCAGTATTAATTGTGTGTGGTTAGAATCTGAACTGCAATACTCCTGTACTGAACTTACTAATGTTTTAGTTTATTATGCTGTAGTAGCATCTCTACTAGACCAGTACATTTCAGAAAAAAATGTAGTACTTTAGAGAACATGTGTAGCAGCAAAAGGTTGGTGTTTGTCCAATCTGACCTGCAGTGTTTGTTCTGAAGTTCTTTTCTTTGTCATTATGTTCCAATTTACCGAAGTGAATAAAGTTTTAAGAGTTGGTATGAGGATTTTTGAGTTAAATAGGCCAAATACTATCCCTCTTTCCCTGTTCTGTTCTCCTCCTACTCAACTGAAACTCAAATCTCTTCTGTTACTTAAGAATTGTCATAAAAAACAGAGTTCTATTTTACACCTGAATAATTCTCTTTTCCCTTTCTTACAAAAGACCAACAGACGTAGTGTTATTAATAGAATGTTTTGGAGTGTTCTTTATTATTATATTAGAATGGCTTTATCATGATTCGTATTTATAGAAATTATAATGCTAAGGTCTGAATGAATTTGGAGTCAGATTATGAAATACATTTAAAGGAAACAAATATCTTCATGTGTGAAAATAATTTTAGTATAAAAACCTTAGAATTTTTTTTTCAGAAGGCTTGAAGCTCATTTTGAGAAAGCAAAGTGTGTGAATCAGTGTCGGATATCAGTTTGGGGTAATATCTTTGATAACAGTGGGATTATACAACATAGAAAGTAGATTCTAAGAGCAAGGTCTCTTTGGTATATGCAGGTTTATGAAAATGTTTTCTTATTTCTTTTAAACAAAGCATTATTTGACAGTGCTCAAATCCAATTTTGATTTCTCTCTGTCAATACAGCACAGTGTTAGTTTAGTAACCTAGTCAAACCTATGCCATGGACATAAACAGTGTAAACTGCACAAATATGGCCTCATGAGTTGTTATCTTGAGGTAAGCACACTTTATCTTAGTCAAGAAATTAATTTAAAATGCTAAAGTAATAACGAGTGGATACAACACAGTGCATATATTTTACAGGATTGCAGCATTTACCTTAAGCTAAATTCCAGACCTACATTCCATACCAGTGAAAAATTGTCTGCAGTTTTATTGTGTTAGTGTCAAGGGAGGAACAATATCACACAGAATTTCTTGAGTGTTTTGTTACAAATTAGGTTTGTATTTTCACCGAGGAGTTATTTCCAACTTTATACTGTTTGCCAAGTCCATTTTTGCTAAGAGCAAATATATATACAAAAAGATAATAATTAAAAACCAAAAGACACTAAGTGAGACTAAAAAGTTTTTGTAAAATATACAAAAATTCACAGCTGCCAGTGTATATTAAAAAAATCAATTGGAATAATAAGATGCATCTACTTTTTCTTAAATGCATATCCATTATTTCTGCCTCTTTTTGAAGGGACTGCACATATATTCTGATAACTGCTACAGAGATAACTACTGATATTTATTACATGTAATTATAATATGTATTATATGATAATTTATATATATGATCCTATATACATTATGTAATTATGAATATATAATGATATAATACAGTGTAGAAAATGTGAAAGCAAAAATATTCTACAACTGAGCTCTATTGCATTCATAAAAGGATGAAATTCTTTGTGTCTGACTTGTTAGCAGTTTTCGGAATTATACGTACAAAGAATTTCTTTCTTTGGATTTTCTTTACAACAGGAAAATGTACGTCTGAGTTTGGTTTTCTTCTCATATGTAATATTCATGATATTCAGAAACTTGGAAGGGAAAAAGGTGGTCTGTGTCAAAATTCCAAACAAGAACTCTTCTCCAAAATGATATATCTATTCTAACAAGAGATACAATGGTTATTTCTGCATGTAGTAGCATAGTAGAGCTAACGTAAGAGTTTGGTATTCCTATTTTTTTTTTTTTTTAATTCATCCATGTCCTCCTAAAATTTAGGTTGTGTTCTGTTAAATTATTAAATCTATTTCAAAGGAGACGTTGTGAACTTGACAAGAGAGAATAAGTTCAGTGGTATTCATGAAGTTTCTCTCTGTAGTGCACAAACACCTAATTTGAACAGATGCAGTAGAGGAGATTCAGCACTGGCAGGAGAGAGGAGGGCTGAATACTTACTGGAATATATATTAATTCCTATTAAGACTTAACTAGTTTTAAAGAAGTCACTCAGAGTATGAATGTAGCAGTTTTGGTTATTTAAATTTAAATGTATTGGTAGTCTGAATTTTAATGTTGTGTGACCCAAAAACACTTTGAACAGCAATACAGTTTGATTTTTTTTTTAATGTAGATTCTTTTTAAAGCTTCCATGTAAGAGTAGTTACTGTTTAACTTGTAACATTATAGTGAAAATGTTTTGGGTAATTTCTTGTGTTGTTTCAGGAGTAGGCTGAGAAGAGTTAATGAATATGATTTGACTTCAAGTTAGTCTATTGTTTTATTATTAATAATGTTGAGGGCCTAAAGTTAAAAATTGATGCTAAAAGCTTTGCAATTTTATGTATTAAGATTCTTCTTCGTGCTTAAGACAATGTGTATGTTCAATAATGACTTTGGTTTACCTCTTTCATCTTAAAAGCAGTATGCAAACCACAGATGGTGTATGAGGTAATTTAAATTAGCTCTTGAGCACTGAAGGTTTGCACTAAATTCACAGAAAAAGTATACTTGGATTCTTTAATACAGATATATACACAGTAGTGCAGTGTATCTGTAGGCTATGCATGCCATACTTCTCACATGTAGTGAATATTCCTTTGATTGCACTAACAGTAGAAATCTAAATGTAAAGTCGGTCATTTTCTCTGAACCTTAGCTGGTTTAAAATATTATCTACCTCTTCTGTGTACCCTACTCCTTTGCAAAACTTTCATGCTCAGAATGAGGAGCAAAATAAAATTTGTATCAGCACCACAGATATCTTAGTTAAGTTTGGCATATAATAGCCAGATGGAGCAGGCTATTTCACACAACTCGCGATGTGGCAGGCAATTATTATGACCAAAAATAAACAAATGAGAATGATAGAAAGTGCAGCTCACATTTTGTGTAAAAGACTGTTGAGGCAAGATAGTCTTCCTATCTGAACAACTTCAAGTTTTCCTTTTAGAATAGATTTTCAAAAACAAAACTGTCTAAATGCTATTAAACGGAAAAACTTGTTTTATTTTCGTAAATAAAAAGTATAGAATGTAATAGCTAATAAATGTATATTAGAATTTTTGGGAAAGCAACTTTTGTTATTGGGTTTTATTTGCCTATAGCATAACCCTTCCTTCTCTCAGTGAATCTCAGTATTATCTTAATATGTTTATATAAAATAGTCTGTTGTGATACCTTGTTACTGAACAGAAAGGAGGCTATGATATTTGTATCACTGCAAAAGATATACATAGAAATAATTTTAAAAATCCACAGAGATCTTTACATGCTCTTCAATAATTTTTTTAGATATGAACTTAAAATCCAATGTAGTTCAATTAAACTATTCATACAGAAGTATTTAAAGTTGAGGAAGGGTTGTAATGAAAGAAAAAGTGAAGTTGAGGAATACATAACATTCAGAAGCAAAAGATCTGTATATATACTGGTATTTCAGAAATAAATTCTATTTAATTTATACATTTTTGAAAATAAATGCCTGTAAATAGGTATTTTTTTCATTCAGGTGTGAGGCTACTGGTTTTTATTGCATATTTATAACACTGGTAGCAATCAACATAACTTGCATATAAGTTTTCTGTGCTGTTTGTAGGCCATAAACTTTTAAGAACACTTATGCATAAAAAACCTGACATGTTTGTGTTACATAGAGGAAATTTCCATATTCATGCCATCTTAAATGGAATTACTTTTTGCATTCATATAATATTTTTCAGAATACTATTGATTATACATTAAAAACATATTTTCTTCTATCAAATAACTCCTGCAAGCAACTAAAAGGAAAATCAAAACTTATATAAACTTGAAAAATGAGTCTGATGAACATAATTTCCACCTCAACTTTCACTCCCAATGTTTGCAGAGCTGTATATCATTCAGATGCTGGTTGATACAATTACCACATTCATTTTTTGCCTTCTCTTTTGAATAGCAAGAGTTGATGTGTTTAATTATCATTAAGGTCGTGTTCTAGTTTACTCCAAGCACTCTTTTGTCACTTGCCTTAGACACCAGAACATGATTGATGGTGTCAGATCCTGTTAACGTTTACATCATAACTGAAAGTAGATGTTACAGTGAAGTGCAAATTACAGACTGCTAAAATGCCTGCCACTAACAATTATGGTGGGGCACTATAAAATTTCTCATTTGTTTCCAAAGGTCAGATTAATAAAGCTGTGTGGCACATTATCATAAAGGGTGGACCCAGCTGTCTGTTTAGATTATATTTAAGAGTCTTGTGTTTCTGAGGAAACTTTGCAAGGAATGAATGCATCCATTTTAACTAGCAGTTTAAATGTGGGTAATTATTACACCTTATTCTGAAGGGATCCAAGCCAGAGGCTCTAGTCATTCAAAAGTCTTTCTGCTTCTTAATTCATATATATATATATATATATATATATATATATATATATGATAAATTTCTTTTTTAATCCTCAAATTTAAAGTAGCTCCCCAAGACCTGAAAAGCTAATTCCTTAAATAAATGAGCTGTAAAATGAAGTGCATCAAGTATTAAAGATAGACCTACTCATATATGTTCTTACATGACACAAATTAGTCAAAGGAACTTAGCTATTTAAATGAAATATTTTAATTCTATTAAAACAATGAATAGGTATCTCACAACTTAAAATGTAATTCAAGAGGGTAAAATTAAAAATTATGTTTATATTGTTGCTATTCAAGTAATTAGTACAAAAAGCATACAAAATTTTTTGATTATGCAAATGAATACATCTTTCTGACCTTTCTTCCTAATAATAAAATTTCTGGTCCTTTAAATTGAAGCAAGACTTCTCTTATCTGGAAGACTAATCTAAGGTGTTCTGTTAATAGGGCAAGATAAAATGTTTCATTTTATGGGTTACAATAAAAAGCTCTGGTTTTTTGCCTTTACGTACCTATGTAAAGATAACTTCATTTGTGTAGCCATGGCCTGGATAATTTCCTCTAAAGCCTTCTTTTTCCCTGTTCTTCCCACTTGTGCCCCATTTTGCCTAAGCTCTGTCTCCATTTTTCAATACCAGCCATTCGTATCTTTCAAGATCTGGCATGGCAGAAAGTAATCTTTGTTCTCAGGGGAGAATATGTGTAAAGCTTAAAATGTAACCTCCCTTGAATGTCGAGGGGTAGGATATGCCTTTGAACTTTCAAAGGTTTTTAGAGATTAAGTATTTGAAGTAACTTCTAGTTTTCTTCATAATCATAGGACACAGAGTTTTCAGTTTCAGATTTTGAAAAGGAGTGAACTTTATGGGCCTGAGTGAAAACAGTTAAGGTGAACGTTCAGTTTGGGTCATGTCTTTACAGGCTTATTTTTTGTAAATTGACCTATTCTTCCATCACCTTAGAGGGCCTGGTGAATCTTCAAGAAATAATAGTATTTTATTAATGAATAAGGATTCAAATATTTTCTAATTTTTAAAATACTATATGAAATCATAGTAGGGTAAATTTTGACTGATTCTTAAAGATTTTTTAAGTTTATATGATGTACTGTCAGAAAAAGTTTGTCTTTCAAAATTAATAGTAATAGTTGACAATAAGGTTTGCCAGATTTTGTTTTGCTCAGCTATGCAAAGGATATCCATATGGTATCATTGCAATGAGAGCAACAAACTAATTCTGTGTGGCCCTGCATAATTACATGGAGGCTTTGGCTGTTTGGGCAACAGTTATTGATCAAAAATCTGTTTATCAGAGTCCTCAGCCTGGGAAAGAAATACAGTGGGAGA
This sequence comes from Zosterops lateralis, assembly GCF_965231275.1. Classification (NCBI taxonomy): domain Eukaryota; kingdom Metazoa; phylum Chordata; class Aves; order Passeriformes; family Zosteropidae; genus Zosterops; species Zosterops lateralis. Next base: position 40,775,240 of record NC_139766.1, read on the forward strand.
GATTTTTGTCCATAAACTTACCAGAATTTTCTTGGACAGGGGTTGGCTTAATGGTTAATCCATGGCTGATAAAGTAATGGGTGATTGTTGGTTAAATAATCTAAGAGCTTTGACATGAATGGTTGCACATCTAAATACCATTCTATAAGCAAGTGATTTTGTATTCAATGGCAATGTGGTAGAGTGGATTCTTTCTTTTCTTTGTGCTTGCTGGACTTTGTAGCACGTAGAATTTATTTAGACACATAGTGCCCAGGATATAAATTTTTGTTTCTCTGGCATTTGGTGTCCTGTCTAGACTTAACCTAAGCATAGGCTTAGATTGCTATGCTGGCAGAACATCAAAACAAAAATTCTCAAAAATATGATTCAAATTTCTCTCTATTTAAGTTATGCAAAAAAGCACATGTATATTTGGGAATGCTGGCCCACTAGTGATAATCAGTCAAATCTTGATATTTTCATTCTTTTAAAAGACTGTAAAAATCCATGGCAGCATTACTTTAATGGAAATTTAAGAAAGCATTTCATTATCTCAGAAATAAATAAATCCAAGAATAATAAAACAAGCATTTTTCTTAGCTTTTAAAAGTTCTGCATAGAGCTGATTAAATGAAGGCTCTCAGAAGGAAGGAAAGATTAGAGAATTTTAGCAAATAGAACAGCATACAAAATTCCCATTTGCATTATAAGTGCCACCAAGTTTCTAATAAGCACACATTGATTCTTCCTCATAAAATGCAAAAGCTGTGATTTTGTAGCCTTAAGGATAATTTCCCACTAAAAAATGCATTGCAGATGGAGGAAAAAATCTCAATAAAAACATTCTGGTATCATAATCATAATTTCTGTGCCCAAGGGACCATATACATAGGTTGCACTCTGGTCTAATTAGCAGTAGTCTGACCTTCTTTCCCCAGAAACATTGAAAAATCTTATTACTCTTTATAATTGTGGCTGACATCTCACAATAAAAGCAATGCATAGAGTTAGGAGTATCATAAATGGAATAGATTGGCAGAAGTTAAACAGAATGATGAAAGCTAAAGTGAATGTGTTTATATTGCTTAAACATAGTCTTTCTAAGGTGGTTTAACATACTGCTGTGTAAATATATATTAATAAACTTACTGAAATATATCTGTATGTTTGCAGATGTACAGATAAAATGTCAGGACAGACATACAATAAAAAGTATACTGTAGAAAGAGGATCTCAGAACAGAAATGAGAATCTAGGGAAAAAAGGATTTCTTGTAAGTTTTTAATAGTCTTTAAATACATATGTTAAACAGCTATTTTGAGGTGTCATGTCATTTATAGCAAGTGTAATAAAAGCTGAACTTTTTCCCTTTTTTTTTTTTTTTGTTTTCACTTCAAATTGAAGTGTTGGATTAGGCAGAACTTGGAAATGTAATGTAGTTCAAGATTAAAACATGCAAACTCAAATATACAGTATTAGAGATATCCTTTCAAATTTGGTTTTTCGTAAAGTGTTTGGGAAGGTTTTTGGTAAAGCATGTCACGTGACTCTCTGTGTGACTATGCACTCATTCTGGAAGAACTCTCTTTAAAGCATTAGCATTTTTCATAGGTATTTAACATAGGTATTTTAACATACTTGCTGGACATACTGATTGCTAAATGTGCAAGGCGTGTGACCTGTTGTCCCTTTTCCTGGATTATTAAGCAAAAAAAAAGTCTTTTTATGTGCCCGTTTATCTTCATAAGCATTCAATTGCAAATGACATTTCCTCCTCTCTTTGTTTCTCTGGAGAGGTACTATGAGACATGAAACCTGTTTACTTCCTTTCAGGCTCTTCTGTACTGACTGAGATTGCCCTTTTCCACATGTCTACTTTATTCTTGCAGTTGTGGCTCAGAGTTAAGGGGAATCATAAATGCAAGCAAGCTACAGGCTTGTCATGTGGAGCATGAAGGTCAGTGCTGTTTCCCACACTGGGATTGCAGTGTCTCATCAGGCACCTTAGCAATCTGATCTAGTTGCTATCAGAAAAGTCAATATTTGCATTTTGTTGAATATGCATGCCCACCAGTGTTTGGAAAAAGGGTTATTTGGTATCTGTGCTTGTATGATTATCTTGTTTGCATTCAGAAGATACTATCCGTAAATCCTCTAATGATTCAAAGACGACGTTGTATTGAAGTTATTTCATTATTAGGATTAATTCATTGCTATTCTAAATTAAACAGGCTTAGCATTTTTGTTCTTTAATTTCAGATAGGGCACTGGAAGGACAACTTGAAGAAAAATGTCAAAAAATGTTTTAATTGTTGGAATGTTAAGTGTACACAGAGAAGCCATTACAGTTGATGTTATGTTTGCATATCACTTTTAAAAAAAGTATTAAATCATGCTGATTGCTGAGAAACATTGGTTTCCCTGCAAACAGTAGTGCAGAATAGATTAATGATTTTTAAATGGCCTAAAAATGAATTGATGGAATTAAAAAAAAAAAACCCTCCTAATTTGAATATGAGGATTTTATTAACTTGTGTACAATCACCTTTTGCAGGCCATAGAGTCAAAAACATTTTCTACTGGTAGATTCTTATATACATATATTGAATTTGATTGACTTCAGTGGGATTCTGCAGGTGTGCTTGATTATGATGGTAGACAGAGACGTAAATCAGAGCACATAATTCTGACAGACTTAAAATGCAGAAAAAAAATTCCTTTTCGGAGTATGATCAAAGTATTTTAGCAATACATTTACAAAATTGCTTTCTTGTGCTTTAGGAAATATTGGCAGAGGTCAGTCATTTAGAAATTTATATCTCTTTTCAGAGTGATTCAGTTCATGAAAATGCTCTTACTTTTTTTATACAGAAGATTTCTAAATTCATCAATTGAGGTAGAAGAGGTGGGTTGTGCTTAGCACAAAAATGGGGACCAAAAAAATCCTGCCATCTTCCAACAGCAGATGGAAACAATGCATTTTAAAGTTTTCTTTTGAAGGTAATATGCCTCTGTTAAATGTAATTTTGACCAGCCAATTTAATTGTGCCTCTGCTCATCAAACACAGTACCTGTAGAAAAATGGAGCTGGACATAAAAACAACCAGGGAAATGTTTTAAGGTAGTAAGAAGGAGACCTGGCCACTGCTGGCACCATTCTCAAAATAAGAGAGAAAAGCTGGATACCAGTGAACCAATTCAGTTAGTTGTCTTAATTTTTCCTTAGTCCTTGACTCAGGACTTGTGAGCTTTAGTGAGCTTTACATCGAGTGAGGTGAATCACATTATGCATACAAAGAGAGCAAGCAGACAACTAAGTATTTATTCTGTCCTGAATGTTTTCTAATTTTAGATGGTGTAGAGGCCCAGAGAACCTGACTTTAGTTGCAGAGTGGACTGTGGCAATGCTACTTTGTGAAATGTAAGATTTTCCATTTAAGAAATAGACAGAGAGGAAAGCTCTTCTATGACTCCATGAGCGGGAGAACCTAGCGGTTAAATATTTGTTGTTGTTATTTTCTAAATAAAAAATAAACAAAAGCAGTTTATCAGCCACAACATACAACAGCACAAGCTGCAAGAATGACGCTAAATTTAAAACTGCTTATAGAATGTAGATCCTCAAATTTGAAGGAATACTCATGCCATATTAATATTTGGTTCTATCAGCGTTATAGAGCATATATACAGCCAGCTACTGAAAATGACCTTTATTTGCAGTATGTCATCAATTATTGGTGTTTCTTTCATTCCTGAGAACTCTGTGGGATAAGCTAGACCTTTCAGAAGCAGGAACTGAAGTTCATATTGCATGAATTGAATTTGTTTGAGCCTTTAGTCTGTTAGTCTTTCCACAGAGATTCATGACCAGGAGCTTAAATACACATTGTATTGATTTCTGAAACTTCGTCATGTCATCTGTAAAACAGAAACCGAAAGCTGGTTTCGCAATGGAAAATCAGAAATATTTTAGATAAGTAGAATTTTTCCACTCAGGTTTACAAATCACATTGAAACGCCTTAATTTGGATGTATTTCTCTCATAACTATTTTCTCTCTAATAGTAATTATTCCATAGTTTCATAATATTGTTTCCATGTGGATACTGTTAGATTGATTCTATTTTGTTGTCCTGAGAACAAGGATATGTCTTATTCCTTTTTTTGTTTGCCTTTTATGTTTTGACATTTTTTTTCTGGAGTAAGAAAGCATGTCATCTTGAACAATATCAAACTGATTTTTTGGCTGTTGGGTCAAAAATGTTTGGCTACCCCTATCTAAATAAATAAGCAGCAAATTATAAATAATAGAGCAGTCATTTTCTGCTACTAAATAATGAAATTCATATAGTGAAAAAATAAACCATTCTATTTTATGTCATCTGAAAAATTGATAACTAGTTTGTAGGCTTTACATTATTCAGGTAACAGAAAATATGCAATATGTTTGGATTTGATCTGTTTCTTCCCTTCAGCTATACAACTACAAGGTTTAGCAGAATATGTTTTATCTGTTCACTTTGAATCCCAGAAATATGTATGTTACAAATTAGGTATTAGAAAAATCAAAGTATGTTTTTTGGCTTTCAATGGAAAGTTTTTTGAGTAACCTTTTGCATAAAAGGTAGTCTGAATAGTAACTGGTATTTCTTCAAAGGTAAAAATGTATTAGCTAATTCCTTGGTACTAAAAATATATTTTCTCCTTGCATTTTAATAAGAGATCTGTAGTTGATATGTAGAATAACACTACCTACCTTTTCAGTAACAATTGTTTACAAAATTAGTGTTACCTTGATTCTAGTTGGCACATCTCGCCATATGCTGGTTTTGACAAAGAGCCATGTGTTTGACATTTAAATTTGCATACAAATGTCTTAAAGGAATATCAAAATGCTTGACGTTCTCTTTTATAGTAGTTCTGTTTAAAATAATGTGTTGTGTGTGTAGTTTAGTTGTGACTTTCAAGACGGATCTTTGACTGAGCTTTTCCAGTGTGGTGTTACCCCACTGAAGACATTTGGCATAAATTATGCAGTGCATCAAAAATGTGTTTTTTACTTCTGTTGTTCACATCTCATGTGTTTTTAGAACCTCAAAAATCACTTTATTGCCAGAATGGTTGCAGCTTAATTAAAATGATATAAATTTTTGAATGAACCTATGAGCTAATATTAGTAGCACTTCTACTTTTTGGTAGATTTGTATTTTTTTCCTGTATAAGTAATATTTTTTTTAATCTAAAATACAAGGAAAAAATGAATATAAATGAAAATACATCCATTGCAGTAAAGACCTTGTACTATAAGACATGCAGAATCTCACAATTATATGCCCAGCAAACAGACTTTTTCCTTTCTATTCTTTATTTCTCTTTTCTTTAATAATTTATTAAGTTTAGAACAGTACTATGAAAATTCTGTTTAAAATAATTGAACAAAAGTCCTTAAATCCAAGCAGCCTTTTGTGTTTCAATGTCATAAAGAGAAGCTAGAATACTTTTGCCTTTTTTTGTAAGATCATTTTTAACAGTTGTGAAAAGTTAAAACATTTTAACAGCTGACTAACACACTAACAAAATAAATGTTTGAAAATATATTCAAGTTAAGGAAATAATGCATTTGAATTTAATTATTGTAACTTGGTTTTCTGAGCTTATTGTTTGGGCACATATATTTTATATTGAATGCAATCATTTCAACATTAAGGGGTGGGAAACTCTTGAAGAGAAATTAGAATGTGTAGAAGCTACTTTTCAAATGCTAAATGACTGATGGACTTACCCCCCTATTGACTCTGCTGAAAAAGACAGTTTTGCATCAAAGCATTTGTCTAATGCTTTTGACACAGTGTTACAAATCAAAAAGATACCAAATGACAAGGAAATAGGATTTTGAATAGATGAGACCAAGGTTACATGATTGCATTCCTAAGGAGACTTAAGCAAAAGTCATCTTCTTGTAAAAGTGAAAGTGATTTACAGGGGAAATATAATTTATGTTCTTGTGGAAGCTTTCTGTGCAAAACTTCTGTGCATATAGATTTTCAAGTGTCTAAGAAAGATTGACCTGATGTTTATATTCTTTGTATGTAAAATCTGTTCAGATAAAGAAAGTATCTTCTTTGCTGTAACATTGCAAAAGCTAAGATCTAAATTGCTGTTGGGGGGAAGTTATCAATGGTGCCCAATGGAATTTTTTTCTGTAGCACTCAATTTTTAAAATCTCCATAACAGCACTGAGCAAATAATATGGTTTAGACCTATTTGGCTGTTTGGCTGCCTTGTGTAGCATAACTTTTCAAAGACTTCCAGAAAAGACCTAACAACAAAAGTTGTGTTTTCTGTGAGCTAAAATCACATGTGTACAAATTACTGTACATACTAGTAACAGAGTTTAATATGTATCACAGATATATTCATATATCTTAAAATAGAACTAGGCTTATGAACAAAATTACTTATAATTACAATAGGACATCAAGTCGTTATTACAATTTTTTTTTTGTGTATTTGGAAAATACATATATCTTTTTCACTACAATAGTTGCTTGAGTGAAAAATCATTCCAGTTTGGCTGAGCTTGAAATATTTTCATATCTTTGATTTATGATGTCAAAATATAGCGGCCAGTTAAGGAGCAGCAGTGAAAGACCAAAAATGTTTAAAGAATAAAACATTGCTGAGGTATATAAGTGCCTGTAAGAATTGTAAACCATCCACAAATAAGTAAAAATCTGATTAATGTGAGTGGAAAAGGTTAATTTTATGTTTTGGTGGCTGCCATCCCACACCCTTAAAAAAATACCATGAAAGAGCAACAAAAAAAATCTTTCAGGCAGCAGAACAACCATTGAGCTTCCTTCAAACACATAAGCTGCCACAATTAATTTAATTCCTCTAGTTTAATACGCTCTTGAATGTTAACTCATTTGGCTGATGCAGGTGATACCAACTTATAGATTCCGCAGATGTCTGCGTACTGAAGATTCCCTCATGTATGGATGATCTAAACATCTATATTAGAATCTAGCAGTCAAAAATGCAGAAATTAGTTTTAGCCCATGCAGTACTCTTCTGTAGCTGCTTCATGCTCCAAGGGTTCTACTAAAGCTACAGATTTTCTGTGTCTTTATTTTTGGCACGAAATTATCATACATATTCTACATGAAGCACATCAAACCAGATTTTCATAAAAAATTCTTATATCTCTGAAAAAAGTTACATGGCTGCAGACCTTTACTGTACATCTTTAATGTCCTCCAGAGCTTTAATCTGAGGACTTCTGTACTTTTTTTCTGCCAGATTTTTCATGGAAATATATATATTTCCTTATATGTAAAATATACAAAGGCACCTTACTGACTTATACACACAAGGCATGTTCTTCTGTACCTAACAGGTATTTTGGTGGTTTGGTAGCAGAATTTTTGAACTGGATAGCTAGCCCCAGTATGAGATTACATTTGTAATCCTTGCTTGCATTAAAGAAGTCCAGACTTTTGTCTCAGAGGAAACCATTAAAGCATTTGTAAACCACTAATCTGTTCAGGGATTTTCTATTGTTTATTTAGGGCAAGCCTACTGGGTGGCAATTCTATTTAATATTTCCTTATTTGGAGGAGACAATGTTAAGATACACAGAACAAAAATAGTATACAAGATAGAAAGCGATCATTAAATAATCAAACTAGCATGAATGAACCTACATAGAGTCTGAAGCTGGTGTGGTCTCATGCTTATTATTCAGAAATAAATTTTTGAAAAGCCAAAAAAAACAATTAAAAAAATCTAGGTTTGATCTTGAGGAAGACATCTCTAAGTTACTTAAAATTGTCTTACTTGACTCAGCTAAACATGCCTGAAATGTCTAATTACAATAGAAAATGTTTGTGCTATTGTTAAACATTGATATTACAGCTTTAGATGCTTTTGAATGGTACAAGTTATTTGGTGACATAATTTATAATTTTGCCTGGGGATCACAAGTTTCTGCTTGACTGGGAAAAAAAAAGGAATATTGGAAATTTACAAAAACTATTAGATATTCAAAAACTTTGGTAATCAAGACTATATGCTTAATGTATTACATTTTCACTGAATCTAGTGTTTCAATCTACAGGTGAATGTGCAAAAGAAGAACTAGATTTATGCCAATAGGCAGGAGGATGATTGCATTCATATTGAGGTTGCCTAATGTGACAAACACCCTTCAAGTTGAAGAAATGAATCTCCTATTTGTTTATTTTTTATTTCTGTAGCAGCAATCTATTTTAATATTTCTGTTGTTCTGTGGCACTCTAATAGAGAAGAGAGGCAATTTTTTTTGTGTCCCAAACCATCTATAGTTAAAATTGGAATTCTACTGGAAGACAATATAACTCAGGCTGATTCAAATTCTGATGTGAATTTCTCTGTTAACAATCAGACAACAAGCCTGTATCACTCTCTCTCTTTCAGAGTTAGTTTTGTGTATGAAGTGCATTTATATACACCAAAAAAAAAAAAAAAAACCAACAAACCCAAAACAATACAACTGTCAACTGCAATAGAGGACACAGGCAAGGGAGGAAAGACTTAGAAAAGTTCAGTTATTCTTGTAGGTCTGGTAATGATATTGGCGCAAAGCATTGCCAAGAGTCTAATAATAAGGAACTTGTATTCGGAATATTTGCATTCTATCTCAGGTGTTGTAAGCATTACTATATTTCTGGCAATTTATCATTATGTTCTTGACTTTAGGGAGACAGCTATAAAAAATGAAGAACAATTAATTTCAGAACATATAGCATATGTTGATTTAGTGAATTCAGAGCATATTAGCACAATGAAGGATATGCTCCTGTTGGCCTAACTCTGACCTCATTCCTTAGACAAGCTGGTTTCTGAAGCATATCTATAATATATACAATATTATATATACAATATGTATAAGTATTCAAAGTTTTAGTAGTATGAGAAACAGTGGGAAAAATTGTAGATATGAGTAGATATAGTGATTTTCTTTCCAAGTCTCATTTTATTTTATTTCTTATAGCTAAAATTGGATCGGATATTGTGCAAATAATAACAACTTTCATTTAAATAGTTAACGTGTGTTTATATGGTACTAACTCCCTTTTTTTTTTTTTTTTTTTTTTTTTTTTTTTTTTTTTTTTTTTTTTTTTTTTTTTGTTCTGGGAGTTGTTACATTATCCACCAAAATAGGAAATGAACTTTCTATGCCACATTTTCTGGTTAATAGGAATTTTTATGCTTTATCTACTATGCTAGAAGTAATTTTCCTTCTGTTCCCCATCTATCTATACTGTCCATAGAAGATGAAATTATTTAAGAGGTATATGCCTTGAATGTCAGTGCTGGGTTTTTTTATAAAATGTTTCCCCTCTGATTTTTTTTCCTTAATTAAGCATAGTGAAGATATGAGTAAACTGTGTAATGAAAAGTACATATGCTTAAAACTAAGTGTGATAAAACCACAAAACAGGAAACCACCACTACCACCCCACCCCCATTTTCACATTATCTCCATACTGCAGAAACAAACTTAAGTTGATTTTAAAGTCCCTGAAACTTGAGAACTGGAGCTTCCTTAATACATACTGGGATTTCTTTAGGTGAGTTTTCAACACAAGCATGCACTTAGTATTTGTAGTTAGGGCATTTTAAATAAGAAATCACAAGCTAACAAAGCAAACATTCTCATTTCCAAAATCCAATGAGCCTCTGTGTAGCAGTAGTCATTCCAAGGTACCATGCAGGAAAAATTTATCCTCATTATTATGAACAAAAGGAGCTTATACTCCTCAGTAACATGGCTACTGTGATGTTGATGGTGATTTACTTGAAGTGTTCAGTGCACTGATGCATCTATAGGCAACTACAGGCAGCAGTCTGTCTGCCACCAGATTTTCTAGGATGTGAAAAAAACCCAATAAAATTAAGAATGAAAGGAGGGAAAACAGGCATTTTTTCACATCACTGAAACAATATTTTAGCTGTAATGTCTCTGTGTTTTGCGGTTTACCCTGATAACTCTGGATTTGCTTACGTGTCTTTACGTAAGTAGGGTGTTAAATCCTCTGTGATTAGAGAGCAGAGATCCACCCCAAAGTCTGGTTATGACAGGACCACAGAGAAAAATGAACACTTCTATCCCTGAGGAGAAACTACAAAGAGTTGGAATGTTTTCTGTTGGTGTGCTGAGGAATCTGAGATTTCAGGATAGCACATGACTTTTAGTACAGCTTTCAGCAAATTTAACCTTTCTGCAATTTCAGGCTTCAAAATTTTGTTGTCAGTGTTTAGAACATGAACTCTTCATATTCTTCCACTGTCATATTAACATATATAAAATGAACATTGACATAGAAGGCATCTGTGGTTCAAGTAAAAGTTACAGACAGGAATCAATTTTAAGAGGATTGCATACTTAAGAGGATTGTAGTTTTGTAGCTCTGGCCTTCTCACATGTGAAGTGAGCAAGTGTATAAATGTCTGTAAAATTTATTTTTAATATGGAATTTGGGACTATTTAAAAGATCTTGTAGGTGATTAACATTGAGAAAAATGACAAGAAAATTTATGCACAAGTGAGTACAGCAAACAATCAAAAAGGCAAACAAATCCAGTGGCAACGTTAACGTGAACTCATCTTGCATTTATAAGATGCTGACTGCCTTTGATGACTCTAGTGAAACTCTTTAATAGCATCAAGAATGTGTTTACTTACAAGATGTTTTATAGACCTAGCACAAGGAGTTTAACTGCTGGATGAATTTTACGTAACATTAAAATTATTTTGAATTTCTCTAACTCTAATAAATCTCCTGATGCTTGCTCTGTATTATGTAAGTTGTTTTCTTACCTTAACTACCAGCTCTGTCCAGAAGTAAATTGAATACTTCCTAGTCAGTACATAATTAATTATTTATTAGCTACCATTTTATTCCTTATATTTTTCTTTTTCTTCTTTTATAGTCTAGGTTATTTAGAAAACGAGACTTATAGAGTCACCTGAGTCATCTTTTCTGTTTTTTCTCCTGTCAGTCCCCTCATAATAATTTTTAAGCATATTGATCAGATTGAGTCAACAGAAACAGAAACTACTTTCTGGAAACGGAAACTGTACTTTTAGTAATACATTCTACCGGGTTTATCCTAGTTAACATCTTTGCAAAATTAACTAGTTAATTAGTATCTCACAGAGAGAAAAAAAGATGTCAAAATGTGCTGCACGTAAGTAATGTCAGGCTAACCTCTATATACATGCTGGCATGTCAGTTGGTGTGGCTGTTACCTGGTAGCATGTTATGGGAGACATGGATTTACTATCAAATATGAAAAAAATTTGCAGCAAGAAAAAGTAAAATGCAAAGGCAGTGCTGAGAGACCAAAGACAGTGAGAAAACAAGTTTCATTAGGCTGATGGCTCAAAGACCAATCTGTACTCTTTGTTTTTAATTCTTACTAGATATAGCCAAATGATTGTAATTTCCTCAATAAAAAAATTATGTGAGTTCATAAAAGAAATGGAAGAAAGCAACGTGGATCATAAACATTTTTCTAAAGAGGGAGGACTGAGTGTCTTCCACAGAGAACACCTCAGATGTGGTGTACTCAGTATTTAAACAGAAGTATCTGAGACATCAAATCTTAACACTTATGCAAGTAAATATGCGTACCTTAACATTCATTTTTGTTCATATATCTCAGGGCTGAGTCTTGTGGGATTTGAAACCCTGATTCAAATGAGTCATTAGCCAACAGGGGGTTATATGCCTGTCTTTTCCCTTTGGCTTCCACCTCTTCCTTGGAGCAATGGGTGACCTGCGTGGATAGTTTTCTTATACACAAAGTGGTGTGAATAGCTTTGTTTTCCTGCAGTGACCAGGAGAACGCCCAGTGTTTGGAGAAATAAGTTTGCATTAACGTGGCTTAATTCTGCCTTTTGACTGATTTGCATTAAGTAGAGCTTGGCTATATTAAATAAACTTTTTAGAAAGTCATCCCATGTAAGTTTGCATACAGTGCCTTTGTAATAACACTATATTGTTTATGAAGCATCACTATTTTTCTGTGGTGCTAATGTGCTGTTTATAGGAGCACTGCTGTGTAAAACCAGCTCTAGTCATATGGTGTATTCTGTGGGGAACAAAACTTTTACAATTCCTTCTTAGCTTTACTAGAATTATCCTTGGGTGGGTGAGGACATTTTGAACTTTTAAAAAACTTTATCTCAGAAGAAACAGCAGGAGATATTCAGAAGATATAATTCTTTAAACTAAAGTAGTAGAAATGGAAAAAAATGAAAAGAAGTTCTAGGTTCTGTACTTTAGGAGTAACGAGACAAAATTAAGTTCTAAAGTGTTGAAAATGACAGTAGAGAAGAGAGATGTGCATGAGTATTAGTGCAGAATGAGTAGTATTCACCATTTTTCTTTTCCAAAATTACACCAGAAAGAACACTCATTTCACTCCATGAGGATGGAAGAGATGAGGTCTCTGAACAGATTATGAGACTTCTGTACTCTGTTATGTGCTGACAGATTTTTATATAGTTAAATCTTAACTCTAGGTGGGTTAAGAAGCTGCATACTACTGAGTCCCATTACTGTGAATGGTATTGATGAAAAGCAAGCTGTGAAGGAAACTTTTTTACTTTACAGTACAATAATGCACTATATCAGAGACATATGATGAAGACTTTCCCAATACGGGGAAAATCGAAAGTATACTCAAGCTTAGACAAATTTTTGATGGAAGTTGATGGTCCTCTTCTGTTTCAGAAGTGAATCAAAATTTTATAGTGACAGGGAATTGAGACTTCTCAGAATTGCAATTTGTTCAGAGCCAAGGGGCTTTTTACCCTCAGTAAATTTTATTGCCTTCAAGTATTTTAAATGTGGGCTGTTTTAGTATCCTGTGCCCTCAGCAAAAATCAGGCTACCGTCTATTGCAGCCTCAACAACTTTACCTGGTCAATTTTTTCAAGTGAATATCTTCCCGTAGAGAATTTTTTCCAACAAATTTATATTTTCTAATAAAAATCTGTGTTACATTATCTGATTCTTGCTAGAACAGTGTTTCCAGTCAACTTCATTCCATACGATCGTTTTTCTCTCAGGGTCCTTAACATCAAAATGCTTACTACTGCATTTTAAACTCATCTGTGACCCTGAAGTGTACGGAATAGTAAAGAAAGCAACTGAGATCACTTTTGCAGTATTTTGTGATTTTATCACATGGAGGAAAACTTGCAGTGGGACTTTAAAATCTGAAGGTAAAGTTCTCTCTAGCACAAAACTGTATTTATCCTTATCTGTTTGCCAGGAATCTTTATTCCTTACTAATTTAGTTAATTTCCTTTGATTTTATAAAATAGTTGACAAAAGCCTAAATCCACATAATTATTTGTGTAATATTATTTATCAGCATGCCTATGAAGAGTTGATTTTTGGACAGAGTTTGGTTATTCCTTCATGTTGCTGAGTGCAATATATATCTTCATTACAAGTTCAGTTTTGATTTTGTGGAATCACCTCTCATATATTGTGTAGACCTGATGCATAAGATCCCTTGCAAAGAAAGCATGAGGACAGCTGTGGTACAGCAAAATATTTTTTACATGGCAGGTTGACTTTCCCTTATGAGATATTTAGATTTACTAATAAAGACGTGCTTGAGCCTTTTTAAAGAATACATTTTATTCTTCCTCGCCTTTTTAGTTACTTCTCTTTTTATATCAGTTTCTTATACTCTTTTTTTCATATTGAGAAATTGGTAATTTTATTAACAATTGCTCTAAAGGTGACTTCTTATGCATAGAATTGTTCATGGGATTATCATACCATGTATGTGTGAACATGATAAAAAAAGATTAGCAATACCTTGTAGACAATTTACAACTACTTTACTTTGGTTTTAATCTTTAGGTCTTATTTACATTTAATCTTTAGGTACCTTTAGCACGTTGTTCACTTGAAGGCAGCATAAAAACCACTTTTATTCAGAGATTGGATTTGCCTGATGAATATACAAACCAATAAAATTTGGTGAAATATGATGTTTCCTCCCTTCTGGTTTATCTATGAGTATTTGTCAAGTACTGTAAAAAACAGTTGACTTAATAATGAGGAAAAGACCCTAATGTGCAAAGAATAATTTAGATTTTACTGGGGGATTGGGGATTTTTTAATGCTAAAATATCACTTAACTTTTTTTCTTTTTTAGTTTTGTTACATCACAAAGATACAGCAGCATTTTATATTCAAACAAAAAGTGTTGGAATTCTGGACTCAGTAATTAAATGTGAAAAGATTTTAGATCTTCTCTGTAGTGACAGAAGCATTGGATTTTTTTGACGTGCCTTTGATATGCCCATGAGTCCATAATTTAGTCTAATATTTTGATTTCAGAATGATGATTTAATTAGGATGAACTTTTGATCAAAATTTGAATGCTATTTGTGAAAAGAAGATGAACTAGACTTGCAGTAGGTGTCTATGCAGTGGTGGATGTATTTCTTTTGCACAGTCCTTGAATCTCACACAAGAGATTTTTCAGGGAGAATTTTGGCAATTTTTGACTTTTCTTTTTGAACCGGAATAGATGAGCAGTGACACCTTCCCCAAATTTATGCCCATTTCATAGAAACAAGGAACACCATGAAAAATCTCCTTACTGCTTCTTGAAGGGATCTTTGTGTTCTGTATATTTAAGATTGGCTGTATTCTCAGGAACTATTTAATGATCAGTGATTTGTGCTTTCTCCATGTTAAGTGTTGACATTAATGTGGTCTGGATGTTGTTTTGCAGTTTTTCTTTTGGTCCCTCAGAAATATTCTATTAAAAAAGGAAACTGAATCTTGTTGCAACTTAAACATATACATTTACAGTTTGAAATTGGAGTTTTGTACGGAGAAGTAGTCATTTTTATTAAGCTTGAATGTTTCCTCTTCTCTATGAACAGATAATTTAACTCATCTCCAGATCATTAGCTCATTCTGAAGCTAGTCTTCTTTCAAGAAAAAAAATCTACAAGCATCCTGCTTTCTTGCACACCTTTTTTTAGTTTTGAGAATTGTGATAGCTTGTTTCTCATCTTCATACACACGATGTTTACAAATTATTCATTTCTCACATAGCAGGAATACAAAACACATTTCAAAATTCATCCCATCATGGATTGTTTGTAAAAGTGCAAGTCAGGTTGGTCTAGGTGGACTCAAATAGAATCATGACTTTCTGTCACAACTTCCAGAATCACATAATAATGGTTTTCATTATTGTTCTACCAAAGAACTAAAAAGGAAATAAATACAGAATAACAAAGCTACCTGCCTGCCAAAGCTTTTCACATTAAGCTTTGATTGACTAAGCATAAAGGTGTGGGTGTTAGTAAATTGTGAATCTCAAAAAGACAGAATTTTCTTTTCTCTGTCATTGGAACAAATGAGAAGATAGTAGAAAGGAAAGAGAGTTTTTGGAGGGAGGAAAAAGGAAATGTTAGGCCAGAATGCCTCATTTTCCCCTAAAGATCCACAATCTATTTTTTTAACTGTAAGAATGGGTGAGAGTCACAGCAATAAGGCAGCTTTTTCTTGAGGAATGAGAGGGAAAGATTTTCTTTTTACTGTGCTACATCTCCATTTTATTTTTCAGAAAGTATAGCAGTATTAGAAAAAGCAATCAGAGGGTTCCAGAATAACATCTGACTTTTTCCATTACAGAGAAGAATGCAAGTGTCCTTTGCTCTTTATGCTTCTCTGTTTAAAGACAAGCCATATTGTAACAGTCTTGAAAAATAGCTGTCAATAACAGCTCTCTTCACCTCATGTACTTTCCTTTGTTTTCTCTTCAGAATTACACACACACCTATATATTTTGTACTCAGAGCACAGTGCATGTCAATATTTCATAAATTCAGCTGTGTAATAGCTTGGAATTCACAGTTTATAAAACAGTTAGATATGTATACTAACATAGAGATACAGAGGTATTTGCCTGATGGTAGATGTTATCAGACCTATTCATAAAAAACATTTTTTCAGTTTAGCTTCAAATTTTGTTGATGTTTATCCTTAAAAGTCTGTGTCAGCACCAGCATTAAAGTAGATCTCGTTTTTAATGCTATTTGAGTTCATTTTCTGAGACGTTATATAAGATGAATTATACATTATTTTATGCATACTTGCAATGCTGTCTTTTAGAGTTTAGATTTCATTTTATTTCATTTTATAGTTTTATTTAACACTTGAATTGTCATGGCCTTGGGATGTTCTACTGTTTTCTACTACAGTTTAGGGTCTAGAAACCTTCTATTTTCCTCCCATTTCTTCACAGGCCTGTTGCAGTTAACTTTTCTGCCTTATTTTTATATCTGTTCTTCAGGGAAACTACTCTTTCAACAAGATTGTTTCAGAATAGTTCAACAATAGTAACAGAAAACAATAAACATTGAGTTTGTTTAGATTACTATTTTCTAACGTTGCTCTTATTCTAGAGGGAATGTAGAAATGATAGTCTTTTTGCACTTCCCAGTCCTAGTCACTAGTGTTTCTTTTAAGAACTACCGTGCTTAAGGGAATTCATCTTGCTTACAGAATTTCATGCTCTCAAGAAACAATTCCTCTTGCTATCTCCTCCTGCTATTTCCATATCTCCAAATATGGTTATGTTTTCTTTTTTTTTCTTAGCGTAGGAATTCAGGTTTTTCAAGGCCCAGAATTTACAGCTGAATAAATGCCAAATTGGATTTTCATGGAATATATTAGGGAAGCTATGTAACATAAGGCTCTTGTAGAGAAGCAGTAAAGAACACGCACATTCTTGCTTTACAGTGGAAAATTTATTTATTTATTTAGGTACTAAAGAGGAAAAACCCTATTGTTCAATACAAGGTTTCTGGATTTGTTTTTTTTTTTGTTTTGTTTTGAAAACTAGTTACCTTTCTGAAGTTGAAACTAGTTACCTTTCAGTAGTTTCTGCATGATCCCTGAATGCTTAAATCAAGTCCACAGAGATCCTTTGAATAACACAAACCAAAGTGGAGAGTTCACTTGAAGTCTAGAGCAAATAAATGTTTGAAATAACAGCAGGTTAAAATATGAATGGTTGATGGTTTTGTCTTCAATTATTTACTCTTTCTTATGTTTAATTTATTGGCAAAGAAATACTATGTTAAGGATATTCTTACCATTGGAAACATTTCCAATAACTTGGTATTGAACACAAATCATGGTGGACATGGAGATTATTACCACATTTGAGGCCAAAACACAGGCATTTCCTTTTTACAAATGCTTTGGCTGTATCAAGTAAACAAATGGAACCTGAAAATCTATTATTTTTTAGCTATGTTTTGTGTATTTCCTTATATGTGAGCTTAGGAACCAACATCACATGCTTTAGATTTCTCATTAATTTTTTTCCTGTCTTTGTATTTTCCATCAAATCTGATTTCATGGCTGGAGAACTGGCTTCCCATGGCTTGGACAGGTATACTCTTCACCGGGTAATAAACTGTCTGGATGGCCAGGCCTGGAGAGTGATGGTGAATGGAGTTGCATCCAGTTGGTGGATTGGTTACTAGTGGGATTCCCCAGAGCTCAGTATTTGGCCCAAACCTGTTTAGTATCTTTACTGGTGATCTAGATGAGAGCACTGAGTACACTCTCAGTTTGCAGATGACACCAAGAAGGGTAGGAGTGTTGATCTGCTGGAGGGCAGGAAGGCTCCACAGAGGCCAGTTGTATGCGCCAAGATTCAAAAAGGCCAAGTGCTGGGTCCTGTGCTTGTGTCACAACAGCCCCATGCAGTGCTACAGGCTTGTGGCAGAATATCTGTAAAAATGCCCAGCAGAAAAGGACCTGGAGGTCCTGGTTGACTGCCAGCTGAACATGAGCCAGTGTATGCCCAGGTAGCCAAGAAAGCTCTATCTATTCTAGATACAAGCCAAACTCCTCTTGGCTTGTATCTGAATAGTGTGGCCAGTAGAATCAGGGCAGTGACTGTCCCCCTGGACTCAGAATTGGTGAGGTCACACCGCAAATCCTGTGTTTAGTTTTGAACCCTCACTACAAGAAAGACTTTGAGGTTTTGCATTACGTCCAGAAAAGGGCAATGGAACACAAGTCTGATGAGAATTGCTGAGGTAGTTGGGGTTGTTTAGCCTAGAGAAAAGGAGGTTAAGAGGGGATATAATTGCTCCCTACAACTGCCTGAAAGGATGTTGTAAGTGTGGATTGGCTTCTTCCATGAAAAAAGCAATAGGAAAAGAGCAAAAGGCTTCAAATTGCATTGACGTGTTAGATTGGATTATAGGAAAAATTACTTCACTGAAAGAGTGGTCATTGGAACAAGCTGTCCTGCAAAGTGGTAGAGTCGCCATACCTGAAAGTGTTCAAAAAACATGTAGATGTGGCATTTCAGGACATGGTTTGTTGATGAAGATGGCACTGCGGGGTTAATAGTTGGACTCAGTGATCTCACAGGTCTTTTCTAACCTTAATGGTTCAATGGCTCTACACCAAATTGATTTTTAAAAGCATTACAATGACTGTTTTTTCTAAGCTGGTGATTATCCCCCTAGAAGTCTAAACTGGACTGAAGATCCTTCCTCCCTCCCTCATATTGGAATAAAGGATATAAACTAAAGATAGCCCGAATTATCTTAAATATGAATGCAGATGTGAGGAGTATGGCCATTGCTGATGGCCATTAGATTCTAGGGACTGAACTGAAAATTGGGGAAAAAAAAGTGATACTTTATTTATCTGCTATTTCCAAAGGTGTATATTGTCTTTTAAGATGTCTGTTAGATATTGTTATGAGATTACATATTATTTTAAAATAAAAGGCACCAAATAATCTCTGAGAAATTTTCAAGAAAGGTATTTCCTTTTTATTAAAATAAAATATTAATAGATAATAACGTTAGAAAAATCACTCTATTTACTAAAAGCTTTTTATCAGTTGTTTTGTTATACATTTGCTCAGTATGACAGCATGACTTCTCATTTTTACAGTACTCGAGTTAAGCAAATGCCAAAATAAAATGGAAAATAGTCCACTTGGGGGAAGGAGTTGAAACAAACCAAATAAAACCCAGACCTTGAGAGTCTAAAGAGTGTAGTCATTTGCACTTGGAATGCTTTCTGTGTTAGCTGCAGGAGTTTCATGGTACTGACACAACTTCAGATGGTGCACTTAACACCTTGCTAAATCATTTGCACATTTTTATCTGTTTCAGCTGGCATAACCACTTTGGAAATCTTCAGTTTCTCTTTTATCATAGCACACAGGTATCAAGTTACAGGAACGTGTGCTTCTTTATGAAAAAGCAGTTTGACTTGACTGTGACACAGAATCCACAGATTTTTTTTTCCCTGCTGTGGAATTTGTGGTGCTCTTGTGGTATCCCTATGAGTGGAATATTACTGTCAAGACTTCTGTGCATTCAGAAAAGTTCATCAAGAAGGGAAATGTGGGAAGGAAAGTCAAATAATTCTTGTGGGGATGAGGAAGGGAGAGGCAGATAAAAGATCAATACCTGCACATTGTCAAGTATATATGCCCAGACAAAATTACTCCAATAAAGTCATGTTGAAAAAAAAAAAAGTAGGCCATATATATTGATGAATATTGTTTAAACTGTCTGTTAAATTCAGGAGGAAAATAAAAAGAACTGTAAAGGAAATACATACCATTCTTTCAAGGTACTGGGCTTTCCACCTCTTTTTCAGAAAAGATGCAAGAGTTCCAGAAAGCTTTACAAATACCTTATCCATCATTTTGCTGTTTTCTAGAAATCATAGTGGTAACAGAATTCTGTGATGTGTAGCAATGCTGTTGAAATGTTGTTTTAGCTTTAGCTGAACATTGAAAAAGTGATGCAGGTTAAATTCTGTATGAAATAAAGAATAGGTCTAAAGACTCAACAAGAAGTTTATCTTAACCAGTATGACTGGAAGTGCACTAATACTCAAATTCTTCAGAAATAGCAATGGCAGTTTATGGATTAAAGTGCTTTAAAAGTAATTCCTATTCCTACTCGTACTTTTTTTTTTTTTTCCCTAGACTGTAATACTGTACTACTTCATCTGCATACAAAATGAAATTAAGACAGTAAAATAAGTTCTACCGTGACTTAAAATGGATTATGTGAATGTTACCTTACAACGTAGCATTGCAAAGAAAATCATGCAGTTATAATTCAGTCATGCTTGTGCATTAGGATAAATGTATAGTGTCAAGGGATAACTGTTTTATGGCAAACAAAGTCAGTTATCTCGGTCATTCCAGCAACTTTGAATTAATGAGTCATATCACAGAGATCTCAGATGGATTTGTTTGATAGTTTTCAAAATGCTGCAAAGGCAGCCTTTAAGAACAGAGGAAAATATATTGTGGATTATAATTTCAGTCAGTCAACTTAACTGTTTATGAGTAAAACAATTGTAAAAATTTAGTTACAAAGGCACATTGCTACTTTCAAAGGATTTGTGATGAAATATTTATTTCTGCTTCAATTAATAATTTAGGGTTGCCAAACATAAACAGGCTTTGGTGACCTGAAATGACTTTCAATTCAGTTAGACAAATTTAAAAAAATGGTAGCTCAAAATAGTTATTCCCATGTAAAAGTTATTTTCTGGTTATAAAGAGTAAATTTATATCTGTGTGTCTTATTTTGTAGATTTAATGAAATTATGTAAGAAGGTATAACGTGTAACAAACTCTTTGGCTTTACTAATGGGTGTGAAAGTTAGTATTGCTTTTAGAAACTGCATATACCACAAATAATATAGCAGGATTTTCATTTTCATTCATTTGAAACATTTCTGCACTTCAGTAGCTAAACCACTGAAACAACAGTCAGGGATTTGGTAGCTGTGGTGACCATAGGTTTCAATTTAACTTTCTGCCATTTTCTGGTGGGAAGAAATGTGACAGCTGAACCAGGTGTGTGGAAGTCATGCATCACTAGAAATGTTCTTGTAGACAGCACTCTATTGAATAGTAGTTTAAAATTATATTTTAGTTTTTCTACAATTATTTTTTTATACAAGTAACTTGTATTTATTAAATGCTTAAGGATTGTCTATTACTATAGCCCTAGATTAATTCTTATGTAGAATGCTGGTGGGTTTTATCAAATTCTAATATTATCTATGAAAAAAGTAGTATTTTTTTTCCATGTTTGGAAGGGCAATTTGTCACTAGACAGAAGTTGTATCAACTAATACAAAAAACATGACAGTTGAAATATCTGACTAGATTTCTTTCTTTCTGTTGGAAGCTAAATGCTTTCTCATTCATAAAGATATATACAGTTTTCTCATAAGATTGATTTTCCACAAAGTTGGTTGTAGGAGTGTTTGTACTTTGACTTCAGTTTGCTTTTACATATTTATTGGAAGAGAATAATCGATACTATAGCAAACTTTTTCAATAAAGACTACTGGATAGGAAAATGAAACTGTGTTACTCAGGTTAGGCAGGAAAACTGTATTTTTATCCCCCCCCAACCCCCCCCCGGGATTATATTTCACAAAAAATATCTTTAGTCTAAACACAAAAAAAATTTTCAGCAGTCACATTGCTTGACTGAATCATCTCACTTGGTCATTATTTTCTGTAAAAGTAATCACGTATATATTTATTTGAGTGGAAATCTCTGCTTTAACAGGTATTTTTTTAATAGACATACACAGATGTAACAATAATTCTAAATGGACTGTTCATGTAGACTATTCTCATATGTCAAGACAGATTTTTTGATACTTCACTTTTCCATATTTCTTTTCTTTTCATAGAGCAATATTCTCTTCTTAGGAATAGCATTTTGCCTGTTTGTATCAATACTGCCTAGCTTTTAGTGTGATTCTTCATATTTCTAGATATTTTGGGTTAATCCTAAAATCTTTAGAAAAAACCTTTGCTGAATATATGGAGCAGATCAGACCAGTCTGCTCTGAAAAAAAAAAAAAAATAGGAGATGTATACACAGTGCATGGGGCTCTGCATCACTTTTAGCTTACTTAAAATGGCAAAATCAAGTCAGGAAAGTTCAAACATAATTAAATTATTTTCTTCTAACAAAGTCTAGAGGGTAATATTATTTATGGAAACATTATTTTTAAAACTCTCTCTTATTCTCTCTAAAATATTTATCTTTTGTAGGTTGTGTTCTTGGGGTTTTTGGGGGCTTTTGTGGTTTTTTTTTGGTCTGTTGGTGTTTTGTTTTTTCATTTCAGAAAGCCAGACATGGGTCATTGGTGTCAAAGTTTGTTATCTAAGTGTCTCTGAGAGCTATACTCGTATATACGAGTGTGTGGTGTTTTGCTGTTCTTTCTGAAGGGCTTGAAAATATCATATCTCACATTAATAATCTTTACACCATTAAATTTCATGTGTTTATGTTTCACACAAGTAAAGGACATGGAAATTATTAGCATCTTACTGCTTTTGTAGAAGAAATTGAATGAGAATTTCCATATAACAAAAAATATTGTGATATTCTTCTAATTATTTTTTTTTTTAATAGCAAATGGCACTGATTAACAGCTTGGATTACAACACACACCCCCACATGCCCTTTAGGGCTGGATTATTAATGCCTGAAAATCTCTCAAAGCTCCCACAGCATTCCTGTACTGGGTTTTTCTGTCATAAAATCAACCCACATAATACTCTCATTGGTGCCCACCAGTGAGTGGTGCTGAGTTATAGACATCGCTGAACATTCTTGAATAGTATAAAGGCCTTTTCTGTTTCCACTCTGCCCCTCTGAAAGCAGGAAATTGGGAGAAGACAAACTGGCCAAAGGGACATCCCACTCCATAAAACATTCTGCTCCATGATAACAGCTGGGCAAAAAGAAGAGGACAAGGTGGGCTGGGAGGGATATTGGTGCTTAAGGCATGGCCCTGTTACTTCTGCTGTTTTCCAGGAGAGGGGGAGGGGTATCTGCCTGCCAGTGGAAATTAGTGAGTAAATTCCTTGTTGAATTTCTTCTGAATTCCAGTGACAGTGAGCAAGTGACTGGGTGGGCAGTTACCTGGCATCCAGGGTCCACACATCACAGTTCCTTAGTAACAACGGGAAAAAATGGACAATGTAAAATTTACTAGGAGAAAATGTTTCACATCAGTAAAACTGAAAATACTTGACATTTCTTTTTTAGCTTTCCTTGAACAGAAATGATGCTGCACTTTAGCCATATGGTTTAAATGCTGCTCAATATGTGTGCTACTTTTTCTAGTACAGGTCCCTGGGGAAGGTAGCAGAAAGACATCACAGATTTATCTTCAAGGAGGGCTTTGAAGTTAAAAATTCCAACAAAACAGTGTTGTTTAAAGGTCTAACACAGGAATTGAATAATATCTGGTATGCTAGTTTTTACCATGGATAATTGAATTACCTATTTCATGACAGCTACTTGATCAGGGATGAGTTAAATTTTCTCTTTATAATGTTGTTTCATACAGAAGCATATTTAATCCCAGGGAAAGCAATATATACCTATCAAGGAAACAATAGGTTTTTACTATACTATTAGCTCAAAATGGACAAATGTGTTCTTCATATGAAAAGTTGCCAAAGAGGAACAGTTATTATTATCGTGTGATACAGCTCTTAAACCTTGCTTCTTGAAACCAAATCCTAACAGCCTTCCTAATTTTAACTAAGTAAAAGGAAAATTCTAGTCAATAATTTACTCAAACTTTGGACTGTTTTGATCATTGTTGCTAAAATTAATCAGTTCGTCTTTTGAATAACAAAAAAAAAATGCTCAGGTTGTTTTGTCTGACTGAGAACTAAGCTAGCCCTTTGTGATATTCATAAAGCCTTGTTTCAAATAAGCATTAAAATGTGTAAAAGGTTGTTCAGAGTATGACCTTTTCAAAACTGCTGTCGCTCTGATGCACATTTCCTGCTCTTGGTGACATTGGATGATGTGTTTGGCAGAATAGAGGATTGCCTGCTGTGCTGCAATTGAAAAGCAATCAACCATTTGAATAAAGGTCCATGTATCTGTGATGAGGCAAACGTGTAATTTGTTTCCTGCTTTGTGTTAAAGAAACTCTTTTTGCCACTGGTTTGATGTTAAATGAATTATAAACATTTTTCAAAAGAATAAGATAATATGTGAGAAAGACAAACAGCTAATGCTAATCAGAGTTAAGGATTTAATTGAAAGTAATGAATTGCTGGCTTGAAACTGGTTAAAGAACATCAGTCTATATTTACGCTTAGAGCCAGCAGTGCTCTCAATCCAAATCTATTCAGTTGTTAGTGTCAGACCTGTGTGCATTTTCCATTCTCCCTGTGTAAGACAAGTAGCATGTCTGGAGCCCACAGACCATCTTATAAATTTAGTGATCACTGGCCAAATACAAGGAGGGTGATTAATGAAGGAGATTTTTACAAGGTTTAGTATTGTGCCCAAGAATCACCTCCAAGCAGTGAAAGAGAATTGGGCAACTCCTTCTTGGTTGCCATGAGCATGAGAATTGTCCTTGCTAGGATGGAATGTCACCTGAGGGAGCTGGCAGGACATGGGCTGTGAGGTGGCACAGGGCCAGAGCACTGCTCAGCACCACTTGGGTGGTGAAACTCATTTGGTACAGGCAGAAATCTGAGCAGGCACCTCACTGGAGGAAAGGCTCTGTAGTGGAGCTGTCACAGGTGTTTGCTCTGATATCAAATAGGTGTTGAATAGCCCTGTTAGTGAGCAAGAAAGTTTCCAGAGGCAGGAACACATAGAAAGCCTTTGTAAGTGCAGAAGGCAAGGGCCAGGCAGCTGCTGAACCCCTGATGGGAGCACCTGGGGAGGTGCAAGCCTATAAAGGGGTTGCTATGAGGATGAGAGAGGAGCAGGTGAAGGCTCTGGAAAGGGGGAAAAGTTTCTGCCTAATAGGCAGAAGAGGTTTTTTTTTGTAGTTTTGATTGTATTGTAATTTCTCCTCATTTTCTTATGTGGTGGTTTTGTTCCTGGTCTTCAATTCCATTCAAGAAAAGGAGGTATGATTTGATTTTTCTTTTTTTCTGAGGAAACTAAATTCTGTGAATTTTGCTGAAGGTGGCTTCTAACTGCTGGCAAGAAAAACAAATTCATATGGGCAAAGATGCTAACCTGGCTGTTTCTGGCTGACAGACACACTTTTATGGGAGGTTTCAATATTTCAGATTAATAGCTAGGTAATTCAGCATTTACAGATCTCCCTGATATTACTTGGTGTTATTTTGTTGTCCTTTTTCCCACTGTAGTTTTGCATATTATTTCCTTTAAAAATGTGGCACTTTCTCCTATTTTGTTCAAACTTACCTTTATAGGGCAATAAGTAAGTCACTTTATTTGACTATTCACCCCTATTCTCCCAAGTGTATTTAGGCTTCACTCTTAAGGTTGAAAAAATCCTATACAGTTGTAATGCTTATATCATTTTCTGTTGTTTGGTCCTCACTGATAAATACTAAGCCCACCACAAGATCTCAGTCAAGTTCTATGGAGGTGTAAATCTTTACAGTACTTCCAGTACCTCTACAAGGAAGGAAAGATGGGGAGGCAAGGGAGGTGTGTGTCTAAAGACAGAGGGAGTAGGCAGGTAAGAAGGGAGGAGAGGATAGTACCAGACCCAGCCAAAAACTTCTCTTACACAAGGGCAGAATAAATGTTTGTATAAAGCACTCCAGCTTACTTGGCTGGTGCTGAGAGAAAACCATGACACAGCAAGATAATGGTGAGCCATGGGGGTGATTTTCTTCCATGGCTGCTGGTAGGAGCAGGGCTGAGGGCTGTGAGCTGCAAGGGGCTGTTTCTGGGGGCCATGGGCTGCAGCTGCAGCTCCTTATCCTGCCCCTGCATGGCTCTGGAGCTTTTGTTTGACCTTGCTTTCCACCCTCCCATCTTTGAACCACTAGTACTCTTTAGTTTGTTAAGATGTGTTCTGTTATGTGGTGGAAATTCAATACTCTAATATTGACAAATTTTTGAACAATTTTTATTTACTCTCAAATAATCCACTCTTCTCTTTACATTTTTTTCCTCTGCTCAAAATATTCCTAACCAAAATAAAAACCTCTAAATTTCTGAAGAATTTTGTATACCAGGAGTTCTGCATAATGAGTAATGCAGATCTAGTGTTATGTTAGTCAATGTAATTACAAGCTATTCTGGCTAGTGAAATAAAAATTTGTTAAAGAACCATTGCTAAAATACTACAGTTCAAAAATAGAAAAAGTCTGGAGCTTTAATATTTATGAGCAGATTGTCACAGTTCAAGCTGGGGTCATGCTCAGTGTTAATGCCCTACAAGTGTTAATGGTAGGTGGTGATCTATCTGATTTGCTACTAAAACCTGAGACTACACTGAATACTTACTAAAATAAGGATTACAGTCTTGGTTGGGACTTTCATAGATAGTGTATTAAGCAAAGATACAGCTGTAGAGACGGAATTGTCATTTACAGAATGGTTTTAAATAGAAGAGGGGGGAATGGGACCACAAGTCTTTTGACCCCAGAAATTACTGTTAGTTATTTGCACACAAAATATTGGTGCATTGTCTTAAAAAATAGCTACCACTTTGTTTTACATGACATGTGGGTGATGCAGCAAGTTAGGATAGAAGCCATGAATGTAAATTATGTTGTTGGGGAAATAAGAAAATAGTCTGAGTTTGTGAGAGAATGCTCAGCATACAGAAAGCCTGTGTATGTGTGTGTTCCAGCCCAGGGCCAACTGTAGAACATGGTGATTCATACTCGCATGAATTTCCAAAGTTTCCCTTTGCAACATTTCTTTAAACTGATTAGATAAACTATAAAGTATCTGTGTGTATTTCTGTGAGTCTTTTGTATGCTAAAACATCAGCTTAATTCCCAGATGTAAATGAATCAAACTGTGACCTACAGCTTGCTCAGCTATGGGTGCTGTTGAAGTAGCCTTTAAATAGGAAACCTGTATGAAGAATCCCAACTGGAAACTGTCTTTATTAGTTTTTCTTTTCTTAAAAGTTAAAACAATTTTACTTTCTCTACTGTCTTAAAATAGGAAAACCTCTGCCCTCCAATTTGGCATCTGTTTAGAGTTTTAAATTTCAAGAGAATTTGAAAAATCTATCTGACTGCTTTGACTGTTTTGGATCTAACACATTTTTAGTGATAGTTCTTCAAGTGTGATTTAAAAAAAACAAAAACCTTAAGGCTATGATAATTTGAATGTTTCCTGACTTGCTTTCAGACGGAACAAAGTACATTTGGTTTCCTGTAGTACTGTAGATCCTCCCAAAATGTGTAAATATAATACTTTTTTTAGCTGAAAATTCAGAGTAAATAGCTCACATGGGTACATGTTTTCCTCTTTTTGTGTTGTGGCATTTGAAAAATGTAGACTTGCCTATCATCATGTAAACAATAACAATTACTGTAAAAATATTTGCATTCATGGCTAGATTATTTGTCATCTCATTTTACTGGCTTTTAGTCTCTTAATATTGAATATGTTGTGCTGCTTACCTTCTCAGCTAAATTACTGAATTATATCTAAATATGGCATCCTAAGTTCTTCTCAGACTAATTCAGTTTCTAAAACTAAGTGCTTAGTTTCCGAAAAACTTGGTGTTTGTGATGATGATGGTCTCCTGAATGGATACTGCACCCTAAGCAATTTTATCCCAGGGGACTTAGCTACACTGACATTCAAGAAACCCAAACAAACGACTAGAAAAATCCCCTAAAAAACCCCAATAAACTGAAAAAACCTCATCCCATTATCAAGGTATGAAATGTGTACCTCCGATAATAATAAATCCAGGAATGAAAAGTAATAGTATCAATTTCCTGATGGTGATGGAAATAATCAGGCATATGCAAATGGTTTGCATGTCACAGCCCATATTGGTTTAAAATGTGGTTTCTCTTTTATTAATGGCAAAATTCCTGTAGCTTAGTAGCACTTCTGTTCCCAGATTAAAATTATGGAAGTACATTTTTTGGAAACAAAAAATAAAATTAAGGATTTGCCAAATACAGTGATTTTTACAATTTGGACTTGAAAAACAGCAGGAGTTGATTTTACTTGAGCTGGGTTTTGGTTGTTCATTTGTTTTTTTAACTTATATCTAAACTCATTTCTTGGTGTTTCTCATTAGCTCTTTAGAGTGATTGAGTTGTTTACATTTTTGTAATTGAGTGCATGTTTAGTTCAAAATTATGGTTGTATATGAAGCATTTTGTCACCTGTTTGGGAATTACACAAGTTTTATTTATGTCTTTGCTGTGAGTGATCTGGTAATCTGGTAACCGCAGTTTGGTGGACTGTTTCAGAGTATACTTCTGTTTTTTCTTCAATATATACTGTAAACCACTGGAAACACTACATAGCTGCTTCTTCTCAGTACAGAACAGTGCCTGTTAAACATGCTAAAACTTAAGGCTATAACTTAACACTGACTAAAGGCTTCAGATTTTATCTGGAGAAAGAATCCTGCTTCTCTTGAGGTCAGTGAGAATTTTACCACAGACTTCAATTGAAGGAGTTGCATATGCAGTGATGTATGCAAATTTATGTATAGTTTTAGAATAGTTAATGGTGTAAAATGAAGACATATGTAAAATATTTCATAATAAATACAGTTTTTCATTAGGGCAGAAAAGTTGCTTGTTTATTGCTGTACATAATTGGTATGAGTTGACAAATACCAGTATTACAAATATCAATATATGTAAATTATTCTCCTTTATCTGAAAGAAGGTGTTTTGCATTCAGGCATCAGATTCAATTATAGTACTAAGATGAAGTCCCAGGAGAAGTTTTAAATTAGTTCTGTTTTCATAACATACAGCACAGTACATTTTTGAGTCACCACACACCTCTCAATAATTCAGTGCAGTTGTCAGATGGAGATCTGAGATCTTTACCTTCAATTCAGAAAGCATGAATAATAGTGGTTTATGTACTTTATCCTCAAACTGTAACAATTCCATCACTTCAAAGAAGTTCTTAGATTCTGTAACATGAATACATGACCTGTGCTGTAAAGCACTCTTGGATATTGCAAAGCTTTATTTGAACTTAGCTTTAGTATAAGGGAGTAGGGAAATTGGGTTTGCATTAATTTCTGTCAGTTAATGTCGGTTGCTCACGTATAGTGGTGGTACATTAGCACAAGGAGGAATACTTTCAAAAACTTATCGGAATATTTTAATGTTGAATTGGGTTTTCCTGTTTCAAATTTTTGGTGCATGAGCAGGTAAACCCACCATCAGTCTGGTCTTGACATGTGTATAAAAATCAGTGTCTCAGTTATATCAGCCATACAATACCTGAGGTGAATATGTAGTCCTCTCAACTTTGTGCTATAATTGTTATCAAGTAATATAGATTCAGGTAGTCCTGCAAGGACCACAGAGTTAGATTCAATGCTCATGGGTTTCCATATGGGCTTCCAGTTTGAGACATCCTATGGTCTAAATTCTAGAGAATACATTATTCTATTGTGTTCAAAAGTATAACAATCTTAAGGTGACAAAGTTAAATATACATTTAAAAAGCAATGACTTACTATGAATTTTTTAATGGAGAGTAACTCTTGTTACTAGATCTTGCTCTAAATTACAGTTAGCCTATGACAATGATTAAAAATATAAAGGTCATGATAAAGAGACTATTTTTTTTTAATATCAGGCTGACCTATGTTTAATATTAGTCAAGGATGTAATGAAAGACATAGTAGACGTAGACCTCATTTACTCAAATCAATCCTTTTTGTATCTTGCATGCAATTAAGCAAAATGTAATTATTAATTAAAAACTTTTTTTTTTTCCTTTTTCTAAGGGTATTTTGGTCAGGATGGCCATTTTGGGTCATGTGAAAACAAGTACTGTGGTCTGGGCCGACACTGCGTTGTGAATGGGAAGACTGGCCAAGCCGAGTGTCTGTGCATGGAGCACTGCAAGCCACATTACAAACCTGTGTGTGGGTCTGATGGAGAATTCTATGAAAACCACTGTGAAGTGCACAGAGCTGCCTGTCTGAAAAAGCAAAAGATCACCATTGTACACAATGAGGACTGTTTCTTTAAAGGTAAGCATGGCTGAACAATATCTGGAACATTGCTATGGGGTATGTGTTTTCAAGCTGTTCAATTAGATCTCTATAGCGTCTGCACTGAGTGTACAGTGAATAAATCACTTGAAAAATTAATACAGTAAGTATTGCACTCCAGAGATATCTTATGGATTTTTTTTTCCTTTTTGTTTATACTCAGTGCTCTGGGCAATCACTGCTTTTTAACCTGAATAAACCAGTTGTCTCTTAGAAACTAATCTATGGCAGCTTGCCTTACAAATGTGGTTGCTGAGCTCATTCATCTAAATGCACTTATATCCCAAAGCCTGAAGGATATTAATCTTTGTTGCAGGAAAAACAGAATTTAGGATTTCAGAGGGATTTTGGAAGGTTGCAGGACCTGTGCTCATATTTGGTGTTGAAGTTGATCGATCAGATCGGCGGCTTGTTCATGGTTAATGGGTCTTTCTTGCTTTGAGTTTGGAAAATGAAAAGTTTACTTGTGTACTCATCAAAGCATGCAAGATTAGTTACTTTTTAATCTTCTGAGTGCTAAGAGATGCCAGCCTGAATGTCTACAATTGCAACACACTTTTTTTTTTTTTTTTTTTTTTTTTTTTTTTTTTTTTTTTGTATGTGTGTGTGTAATATGAGCACACCTTGCTGGTTTCTTGAACTTTGCCAGGGCAGACTTTGAATAAGCATACCTGTGACTACTCTGACAGATTTTGAGTGTGCTTTCACTGGTTAAAAAACGTTGATGGCTTTGGTGGGAGGGGAATTTTTTTTAATAAGGCACTTTTTTATTAGTCTTTCTAGTGCTTCCTGAAAACATGATAACCTCAGCAACTTCATCAAAAAATTCTGAGGTGCATATGTTAAACTGGAGGTGTGGAAATCTTCTAAACTTTGTTCAAAACTAACTGTGGATACTGTATAAAATCGATATGTCGTCACAATATATAGGCCTTGAGTACATAGCATGTGTTCTGAGGTAGAGGAAAATTAAAATGGGATTCTAGGGGTATAACATATAGGCTTGTAAGGAATGGTTTGTGCAATAATAACAAAACATGAATGCTTCCATCTTAACAATCACAAGCTCTTTTTAAAAAAACTCTGATGATGCAGTGCTCTGATAGAAGAAGTGACAGTAGAAAACCACAGAATGGTTGAATTTATGAGGCTAATTTCAGTTCTTTAGTATGGTGTATAAAACACAAATAGTTTCAGAGCATGTGTGGGAAAAATTATAGCATTGCTACATTTTTTTCCCCTTAGAAGAAGAGAGATTTATTTATGGAAATGAGACAGTGCTTCAGGTAGAAATATAATCCAAAGGTTGCCTTAAGTTTGTTAGCTCATCTTTTATGTTTTCAATTCACCATGCTTCTTTCAGTCTTGTTGCTCTGGACAGTGGAGTATCTGAATGGTGTTCTATTTCAGACACCTAATTTGGATGCTGGATAAAAAAAGTTAAAAAGTAGGTTTGTCCTTTATTCAATTACAGTCTTTAGTAAAGAACTAGGATATCTGACTTTGTCTGCCCTCTAAAAACTGCTATTTATCAAGATACTCAAATTCTCTAATTTGGGCTATAACTACATGCTTAAAAATAATGTAAAATATTTCATTTTCCTTATTCTTTCTCATCTTATGTTGACTTTATGTTAAACAGATGAGATGGGGAGAGTTATTTTTCTTTATATTATTTCATGTATATAGGCCTTATCAGTCTCAATTTCTTCTATATTAACTTCACCTGCTTCACTTCTGTAGTAGAGCACAGTGTTGTTAGAGCACTGTTGCCTTTTGTGAATATCTTCCAACATCTTCTATCTTTTATAACTGTCTTCCAACTATCTCTATATGGTAAAGGGGGCAGAAGATGTCAAGCTATTTTTATATGATTTCTTTCTTTTACAAAACATTTCTAAGCTAACCACTTCAATAAGATTGCCTTCAATAAAGCTGAAGATTCTGCCAGTTACAGGTCAAAAAATATTAAAAAGCTAATAGGAAAAAACCCTCAACAAGGCTCCTCCTGGGTAGGGAAGGTGAACCCCATCACTACTGATGGTGTCAGAAGGGCACTGCCACGTGTCCTCCTTGTTAGTTTTGCTGAACATCCTCTAGCGCAAATGATCTCATTTCAAGGAGCTGTTTCTGAGACCATAAAAATTCAAAAAAGATCAGAAAGCAAATATTATGAGTACGTTGTTTAGGCTTTCACACTGGTCTGAACTGGGGCAGAGTGTGAGGGGAAGGAGTGCCTGCAAATGCTGTTACACGATAGGATAAACACTGTCAACAATGACTGTACTATGACAGCAGTTAAGTGTTTTTAATTTGTGGTTCATTGCTAATCATTGATTTTCAGATCAAGCTACAGTATACTTAGCTGCTTTTTTTTGTGTGTGTGTATTTTATCTCTAACAAGGTCATGCTTTGAGGTATTTGTGCTTTCAGTCCTCATACTCTGTTCTCCCCTCTTCAGAGGGAAATATTTCTTGATGCAGAAATTTTAAGTTTTAGATTGGGTATGGAGCTCAAGATGAGAGAAGCTGAGAAATACACCTTATTTAAATGAGTAAGCTTACCAGAAAACACTTGCATTCTGTGTCTGGAGAATAAAATTTTAAAAGCTAATGTTCTCAATAACCAATTAACATTACAATAGTAGCTAGGTATCTATAATTATTTGAATAATACGTCTTGTAACCAAATGATTTATAGTTGATCTCAAACATCGTGAGTTCTACTTAATGGTTTGAAAATTGCCCTTTTAAACACTTACATGCTAAGTGGAGTTTAAAGATTGCCTTGCTAAATGTGAGAGATCTTTGGCTTATATGTTGAAACTCCACTACAATCACTGGGAAATGTGTGTCTTAGCTAAGCTGTGCATAGAACACAGACAAAAAGGATCAAGTCCTTCACAGAGAGCCATTTCTGAAACATTTGATAAGTACATTTTGAGGTAGTGAAAGCTGTGTTAAAGTTGCACTCTGGCTGACATCCTGCTTTTTTAAACTGAAACTTCAAATTCTGATCCATTATCTGATTTTTATTGTAGCTTATTTATTTCCAGATTCATTGGACTATTTCCTTTTTTTCCCTTTTTTATTTTTTCCTTCTCACTTAGTATCTTTATTTCTTCACACCAAATTAAATCACCCCTTTTTCTGAAATGTGTGTGGAATACATGCAAAAGAGTAATTGAAGTTGAAAATTCTTCCTTGATGTTAGAGACTGTTATGCAAATGTTATATTTTTCACATGGATCAGGATAATGGCCATACTAAATTAGAAATTACTTTTCCTCCACTCCTTCTATAATTGTTCCCTCAGTTACTTATTGGCATGTCATGATGTATCAGACTGAACGATTTTTCCTACTGGCTTGGTTAGATGTTTAGATGCCAACTGTGACCCTGAGAGTTAGTCAATAAACTGTCTCAATTTCTTCTCATATAAAAGCAAAATGAATTCTACAGAGAAGCTAATTACTTATAATCCCCTTTTCTGTGAATTTAAATTCGAAGTTTTTTGTATAGCTGTGGAGTTCTCTGTTTCCCTTAGTTTAAGTCTAGTGTCCTATAACTGGATGTTAGAGAATGAAAATTTTGCAATAACTTTCAGAGGAGCTCTCAAGCCTGAACAATCTAAAAAATGCAAAATATTTAAAATTATTCTAATAAAGTGAGAGAACTTTTTAGAAAATGCTTTGTGATCCTGTGATCTAAGGAACTTTTTAAGAATGATATTCATATCTAGGAGCAAAAAAAGAAAGACATGGCCAAGTGACACAATGTTCTGTTTAGTGGTGGGAAGAGGAAAACAATGAACTAAAGGAGATATTAATGACAAAATTCAAAGTTTGAAGCTCAGAATATTCATTAGATCTGATACTGACCATATGAGTTGGGAAGTCTGATATGCTTTTTTATATGGTAGGGGAATCAGTAGTTCATGAAGAGCATGAGAGCATACAGGGGGTAGGTGGATCTCTGCTTCCAGTGTCATGGATGTTCTCAAGGCAGACACTTTGTGTTTCAGAGCAGCTCTGCTGGGTGTTATAAAAGCCATAGGAGCATCTCTCTCCTGGTGTGTTGACTCTTGACTAACCCCTCCCTGGCTCTTGCTAGCCATGCCTTTAACAAGCCCCAGAGGATGGGGATTCAAATGGCCTAGAATTATTTCACCTGGTGTCTCCACCCTTATCTTTCTCCTGTGAAGTGGCACTGTGAAATTAATGGCTTTATGCAGAATTTAGAAGGCTGGAAACATTATTCTTCAGCTTCTATGAAATTCAGTTGGACTCATGTGGGACAATGTACCAGGTTGTGAATGGCATTCTCAGGATGGCAGATAAGCTTCAGTTATATCTTTTTGTGTTCACTTATTTTACTCCATTTTGCTAAACCCAGACCAGTAAATCTAAGTAAGAGATTAACAACTTTCCATGACAAATTCATCTTGCATTTTCTATGCACCTTGAGCTTCTTGTACATTTTACATAATATTTATTTCCGTACAGTGGTGCAATCAGTCATTATGACAAATGGCAATTTGTTTTGAATCTTCAGGAATGTAGCAACTACTCCTATATATTTTGAATTTTATAGAATATTTGTAGAATAAAGTTTACCTTATATGTACTCTTTTTACTTATAAGTAGCTTCTGTGACATCCTTATGATATTAACATTATTTTAATCTCTTATCTTTCTTTTTTTTGTCTCATTTTCATTTGGTGACTATTTTCATCTGTTAAAAAGTCTGTGAGATTCAGATTTTTTACTACTATTACTAAAATATCTAAATACCTAAAAGCTGCTACAACGTTTACTTTTCCCCTGATTGTTCCTGGAAGACAAAGTAGAAACGTAAGTAGGAAAGCTTGCTCCCAATACTGAACTATTCAGGACAGAAGATAAGAGCTGACTATAGACAAATTCAAAATAAGTACAAGCAAACTGGAAAAAGCTCAGAAGACATTAGCAGGAATGACCAAAAGTAGTAAAAAGAAAACGATATGAAAGAATTACAAAATCATCAGGGCAAGCTAAGAGTGGATATGAGTAGGCTGCCTTGTATTCAAAGAAAAGAAATAAAAATTATGAAATAAGAAAGCAGGAACAACTTCAAAGAAAGCTTTTGTGTTTGACACACAGTACATCCTGTGAGTAAAAGCTACATAGGATTTCAGCAGCACAGACTAGGGGAAAGCCTATAGGCTTTCCCTTTTTAAATAGGTCTGGGGGAGTTAGTTGAACTAAATACTAACTGTCCCACAGAAAAGACCTAGATGCCTGTCTAGTCTCTACAGTGACTTCCACAGGATTAGTTCAAAGATTAATTTTAAAATTTTTGTTTGTGTTTGTTTTGTGCCCTAGGTGATCTTAGATTGGTTCTTAAAATATTGGCACATTCATTTAGAAGCACTGACGTTTATTTAATCTTATTTGATGTTCATATACTTCAAAAGCAAGCATATAAATCTGCCATCTTAGTTTCACTTCTAGAAATATTTCATCTTGTCTTTTCTATAAATCATAAACACATTATTTAAGTTTTATCATTAGCCGTCTTTCAAAAGAAATTAGGATATGTTAATCTGAATATCAGTCCAGAGTTTTCATTGCAAAAACTTTTTTCTAAGATGTGGCTATCAGTTGACTTCTCTGAAATTCTCAAAACCATCATTATTACACTCTTTCTGAAAGGCTGAATTTCTGCATATACCCTTAAGGTTGCTACCAGTAAAGTGTCAAGCTTCAGCTGTCATTCCAGAAGTATGTTCAACACAAGCTGTATAGTGAAAAAAATCTTTCAGAACTCAAGGTTTCTGCTTGAACTTAAAATGTTTGATAGCCCATAGGAATTATTAGATTGGTTGGTCTAATGGAAACTTTAAAAAGTTTTAATTAAATAACGTCAGAATTACCATTAGGTCTTGTGGGAAATTTTTCTGATGGAACGTATTCTTGGCCTTTAAAAATCATTAGCAATTAGATACATATAAAAGGCACTGGCATGATATTTGTAATTCAAGTTGGCTAGTGTATGGTATACCAAGTTCAAAAAAGTCATAGCTTCTTCTACAGAATCTGAATATATTGAAGAGAGGTAGACATGCAAAGAAGATTTTTAATTTCCATTTCTGGCTCTAGTAGCTAATAATGGATGGGGCAAGTAAATTTACAGTGGATAAAACCTGTAAGTTAAAAGCTTTCTCTGGTGGTTTGCCATTTACTCTCTTTTAAAATAGGATGGTAGGTAGGGTTTGCAGGGAACTGAACTAGAAATTTAGCATTGCCTTTTCAGGGTTATTTGCTTGTTTTTAGTGTTCAGCACCCTAGTGGAACTTGAGAAATGAAATTGATTTAAAGAAACTTAATCTACTCAGTTGACAGTAGCTAGTTTAGGCAAGTTGTCAATATCTGTAAATATTTTTAATCTGTTTTTTTCAACTTTCTTGGAACCTAATAGTGCTGAATACAAATAATGAAATGCAACAGCCAGATGCTTCCAAATTACATTTCTTAGTAGATCGCTGCCTACATGACTTCCAATTTTCCCTTTGATTTGTCTTATCTTGTGATGACGAAATGAAGAAAGCTTCCTGCCACCATGCTTGTGATGGCAGCTATCACGTTATTATAACTTTAATTTTTAAAGTTATGATATGAACAAGTATTAGAAGCAAGCAAAGAAAAAGTAGCCACAAGCACTTTCTAAAGAAGATTTGGGCAGTATACTCTGTCAATTTTGTCATAGACAAATAAATTAAATAAATAAAGTAACATGTTTTTGATGAACATTGTATATATTCTAATTAATGCCAGGACTTGGCACTAAATAGAATAGATATAATGCATGGCATTATATGTATATATATACACAATACAATGACAGTTTTGATTTACTTTAGTTAAAAAAATAAAGTATTTATACCACTGTAACCAGTTTATACTGTTACTTCTGTAACAAAAAATGTAAGCAAAAGATAATTAAACTTTGACAGAGACCTAAAATTAGTGATTCAGTTACAGCATTTTTTTGTCATGGAATTGTCGATTATACAATACTTCTTCTGACATAAAGTGCAATTTAAGTAGATTATATTATCAGACTTTATCATGAGATAAAACAAATGTGGCTCATATTTAAATTTATGTAGAATGGCCCAAAGATTCCTCCAGCTGAAACTGATTTTAAAAGATTAATTTCAGAAAATGAAAAGAGTTAATTTTTGCCTCATTCTAAATTATTTTTCTTCTTGTTTGACTCTGAACTTCTCCCTTATTCTGCCATTAAAACCAGAGCTTTGTTACTGATTATTTATAATAATTTATATGAAATTTATAAAATTTGTATTATTTGAAGGTTTTATTTTCATGAAGAAACTAGTCTTTCTCATTTGCCTTAGCAAATGTACTTCTCCTGATACTAATGCAGAGAGTAAAGAAAATTTGATAAACTGGATGATGAAATCTGATTAGATCCTGTAGCTTTCTCTTTATGTGGAATGATAATGTGGATTTAATTTAGAATTGTTGAAAGCAAGCAACAGAAATAAAGGAAAACAGATTACAGCAAAAATAAGTTAAACTGTAGCCCTAAGAAACAAGCTAAAGTAAAACTATACAAAACTTCTACTCACTAAGAATGATGTTTTATATTTTTGCATGTATTTGTACTGGCTTTGGGTGCAATTAAATCCTGAACTATAAACTGCCAAAAAAGTTTGTTTCCCTGAGGGCTGGAACAGATGGTGGACATTCTTTTTTTCTTCTCACCATTTAGAAACTAAGTCTGCTGAATCTCTACAAGAAAAAGTATTTATGCCGAAGAACAGTGCTGATGTTGGCCTTAAAGCAGTAGAATTCTTAGCTGTATTGGGTTATTACTAAGAGTCCTGGTAAACAGACAGTGCATTGAAATTTTGCTATTAGCGGTGTTTTAATACAGATTTGAGATCTGTCTAATAGTGTTTGTTGTACAGAATAGAAAAAGTGCTATTGACTAATAAAACTGCAAGTTTTCACTTAGTATTCACCCTGTGTGTCAGGATATTTCACTGTGCAAGGAGGAAGCTATGAATTAGCATTTTCCAGTCATCACTTTGATAATTAGAAGAATAAAAATCGAATGCATGGAGAATAGCTGAGGTGTTGTTAATCATGAGCACTCCATACTCTTAATCCCACCTGGAAAATGAGAAAAAACACTCCTGGGATCAAGTAAAAATGGCAAACCTAAAAAAATCTGAAAGAGGAGAAAATATCCTTGCAGTGTTAAATACTAATTGTGGTCAAGAAATTTCATTAGTGTTTCTAAATATAGGACAACTGCTGAATGGATCAATTCTTTGTTATTTTCCTGTTCCATCGTCTCTTTTATAGAAGTCCTTGTCTTTCAAACAGAACATAAAGGTTTTTATTGGTCCCTTATGATGCAAACTATAGTTGTAGAATCATCATTTTAGAATATGAGCTCTGTGTGCTCTTAGATTTGCTGTCACTTTATCACAATTGCAGACACATCTTGAAGTGTATTTGCTTAAGCAGATGGTGAATGGCCACACTGGGAATATATCTATCTTCTTTACTGTATGATGAAGTTTTAAAGCAGACATTTTAGCTATGGTAGCTGGAAAAACATACTTTTGTGCTAAATCTTATAGGGAAGAAAAACCAGACTGGTAAAAGATTTAAAGGCTCCTAATAATACTGAGTACATGTAACTGGTATAAATTAGATAGTTGAGTGAGCATAAATTATACATACAGTATATAAGAATGTTAATACTTTCTTTCATTTTTACAGTGTCTTATAATTAATTTTTTTTGAAGAAAATTAAAAGTTATGTGTTTCAGATTTCCACTTACAAAAAATTCTGAAGTGCTAAGGATTGCGGTGGGACAGGGAAAGCCTAGTTTTATATGGGAGTTTCTGTAACACTATCATTTCAGTAGTTTTAGTATTTAATTCAGTCCTCCCTACTGAGTCTAATGAAGATTAGGTTCATTGAAATCAGTCAATTGATGAATATTTGTTATATTGCAAGCATGAAAGATGTAAAAGGGAGCCCAAGGGAGTGAATACTGGGTTAGAAGTTTGAAATAAATAAACCATAAAAAATCAACAAAAACCAAATAAAGAAACACATACACACACCCTCACCCTCCCAAATGTGAGAAAACTGTTGAAAACACACTGTTTGTACCAATAGTGTGATGTAGACTTGAATGTTGTTCTGAAATGGTCTCAGGATTTGCCTGAAACATAAATCCAGTTGATTTGGCAAACGTCACAACTAGTGGCAGTTCCTCACTTATATTGGATGGGGTTTACCTACTCTGTATGTATGGAAGTTTATCTCACTGTTTAATTAATTTTTAATGTATTTTCTTTTATGACTCCTTTAAAATATTAAAAAGCTTAGAACTACTCTGAAATTGTTGATGTTTTTTGAAAAGTAGAGTTAGACTTGCTTTGAGAATGTCTAGTACTTGTAGAGAATAGGTAGTTGAAAAAAAGCAAAGAAAAGGAGCGATCATGAGAGACTCCTGTGACATTTCATGTACTTGTTAAGATGGTTTGGGGCTTTTGTTTGTTTTGTTAAGTACTTTGTGGTGTGGTTTTTTTTTTTTTTTTTTTTTTTTTTTTTTTTTTTTTTTGTCTTAATACTCCTTATATTGGACTCTGGAAATAAATAGAAACATTTGCATTAATCTTCTGCTCTCGATGGACTTGGAATAGGGTAGAGGCATATGCTGCTCTAGGCAGCAGGAAGAATACATGTATCAATGATAGAAAGACGTTAACAGGTTAAGTAATGAGTTAACGGTTGATGGAGGGACCCAGGAGTACAAATGAAATAGCTAGTTATAAACTAGCTTACAAACTTTATTCATTTTAGTAGTTCACAGATAAATCAGTGTAAGTCTAGGAGCAATATGTATAGCCATTAGAGTAGTCTTGATAGTCTCTTTGTATAACCAATCTATACATTCATATATTACTTTGACATCAGTTAAAAATCTTCCACTTCACTCCAAAAATAGTGTTGAGAAAAAACTAAAAAAGAAAATTATTGCTTCGTTTCTTTGAAATAGCTGTTTTACTCTATAGGTAAGTATTATTGGTGATGGTGGCAGTGAAGACATTTTTAAGTCTCATGGGATGTGAGCGTGCATGATAATATTTCTTTTTCATGCTGTGAATGATGTGTAGATTGGGCCAGTCCGCAGTGCCTGCTTTGCATACTTGCTTCTGGAAGATGAAAATCTGGGAATGTAGACTAAAAAGCGTTGTTTTCCTAAACAATGCTATTGTTTAGATGGTTAAAGGGCTGTGACACCTGGGATGCATTGTAAATACATTTTTGGTCTTCATGAGCTAAGTATATTTTCCTGAGTTGTATACAAATTTCTTACACAACATTCTGGACCTTACTTGAAGTTAAAGAAATTTTTGAAATGTGAGTGGTGGTGCATGATAATGTGATAACACAAAATGCTCGTGCAGAGTTCACCTAATGAGGCTTTGGTATTTGCAGTATTTAAATACTCTTTTATAATGCATAATTTAAGATCTTTAGTTTTCAGTGCAGAGGATTGAATAAAGTATTATTATTTCTAAAAGACACAGGATAAATCAAACAATAAAGGGTCTTAATTCTCTGTCTCTTGTAAAAGAGAGTGAATGTACATAAGATTACAAGTGAAGGTGAGATTATTTCATTTTAATATGGTAACTCTCTTTATTTGCTTGTTGAACTGGTGGAAAAGAGGAGGCTCACTTTGCAAGGAGTTGAATGCAAATGTAACATATTCTTGTAGAAGTAAAAACTAACAGGAATATTTTTGGAAAATTCTTCCATTGTTACTTAAAAAAACAACAAACTTTAAATGCCAATTCATTTTTGTCTAATTGTAATAGGGCCAGAAAATGGATGGACAAAGCTTTTATTTGTGCAGATCTGAGTAGATGCAATTGTATAAAGCCAGGATGATTAATCCCCACAAAATGTAGAATAAGGCCTATAACTTCCCAGAAATATCATCAGTTTAAATTTATTTACAATATTTATTTATGAGGAAGTCATAAAAAAAGAGAGAAAAGCTTTTTCACACAAAAAACTGTCTATAAAAGCTAAGTATATAGAGATGTTGAGAGATGTGTCTCTTTCACTCTACCAAAAAGATTATTATGCAGACGATATAGTACAATCACAATTTTGATCAATCAAGATGGGGTTCTTGTGCTAAACTTTGAAAAACAAGTTTTAGTGAAAAGAAAATAGAGTGAATTTCTTGAATTTTCTCTTCTAAGTTACACTTTACTTTTTTTCCTTTGCTGTACACTGTAAGTTTGATTGATCACCTGCAGTGTTGAAGTGTAGTATTTTAAAAAAGAATATTTAAAAAAATTATTATTTTTTTTTATATTCCAAGTTATTTGCAAGAATTTTTACCTCTCTTTACTTACTTGAAAATGCTGAAAGATTGAGAAACTGATATACTAAAATGGAAATAAGGGTAGTGACAGTCCTTGAAAAAAATCAAAACCAATCGACAAAACAAAATCTCCAAGACAAGAACACTCAACAAAGACAAGAAGCTGTCAGGCTGGAAATCCTGTCAAAATAAATTGTAAGAAAATTGATCCTACAGACATTTCATCATTTTCCTTGGCATGCAAATGTTGGCTACTCCAGCCTATGAATTGGCTGGCCTTGTTTTCTCCAGTCTCTCATCTAAGGAGATCAGTGGTACTCAGACATGCCATAAAGATCTCTTTTGATCTAAGGTGGTGGAAGAATAGAGAGTTATCAGTGTGCAAGTAAAAGCCTGTAAAATTATGTCATTATTTTTTCTGCATTTCTCACTTATTGCTTTCCTAACTTCAGCAAAGTAGGAAGGTTCTCTTAACTGGATGAAATGTACCTCCACCAATTGACTTTCATACATTATTGAAAGCACAACTCTTTCTGAATACTCTCAAAGTATTTCTGAATGCTGAGATCAGGATATACACAATTTGGTATGGTTATTTCAACAAATCAGTATGTTTTGAAGTTCAAATTGGCACATTCCTAACATTGAATTTTTACTGTGTGGACTATAAATACTCCTAATATATGACTCTGAGAATAACGGCTTGGGCCTCTGATGTGTAGGCTCTGTTACAATTACCAGAGAAGTGAATTGTGTTCTTCCCTTTAAATTCTTGTGCTTATTGGTAATGAAAGAATTGTGATGTTCAGCAGAGTGTGTAGGCTCAGGTGGAGCTAATACTAGTTTGTAGTAGAACAGAGGGACAGAGATTTCCTGAGGAATTCCATTTCCTGTTCACTTT
Source organism: Zosterops lateralis (assembly GCF_965231275.1). Classification (NCBI taxonomy): domain Eukaryota; kingdom Metazoa; phylum Chordata; class Aves; order Passeriformes; family Zosteropidae; genus Zosterops; species Zosterops lateralis. Next base: position 40,817,668 of record NC_139766.1, read on the forward strand.
ATATATCTCAGTCTATTGGCATTTTTTGGGTACGTATATTTTGTGGGTTTTGCTCTCCATGAGACAGTCTTGACTTGGAGAATTTTTCTGCATGAATGACTCAGAGGGATTTATTCTCTCCTGAAGAGGATGCACATCTATTATGTGAAACTTTCATCTTTTTTTGTATTTAAGGTAATAAAATACAGAAGAGATATTTACTGAGTCTGATAGTTTTGCTGTTCTGCTTTGTTTTGCATTTTGAAAACTGCATCACTGAGTTTTTTTCCTCTTTTACATGACAGGTGTGACAGTTGAGACAAATTGCTGTCACACCTTTCAGTGTTCTGCTATTAGGTATTCAGCATCTGCTTGGTCTTTCTTGAAGTGTCCTTGGTCAATTTTTTTTTAAAGGTTGAACTTTTCTCTCTCATCTCTTTCTCTGCATCATATCTCAATGTGTGTAGAAGGAATTGTAATGCTCTGAGATTTTGGTCCTTGTGGTTTTACCTGCAGGCAGCTAAACACTGCAGGAAGTTGCTTAGAAAATTAACTCAACCCTAGCCAGAGTCAGGACACAGTGGATTCATTTTGTTGTGTAAATTCTAAAGTTTTATTCTGTATCACTTCTGATCGTGCAGTAGTTGCTGAAGCCTGGATTATCTAGCCAGCTTCTTTGAGTCAGTGTATAAAACTGGTGAAGAAAAATCTTAGTTTTTGAGATAATTTAACCCATAAAGATTGTATTATAGTAGGTCTGTATATGCAAATCAGTAAATAGTATTCAATTTATGTTTGTGTATTAATACCTGTTACTATGTGTACAAAGACACATTGTCTGTGAAACTGAGTCTTAAGAGAAGGATGATTTACAATTGCGAATTGTGCATAATTTTTTGAAGTGTAGAGTGACAACTATCTAACCAGAAGAAATTGGTAGTAATTAGCCAGTGATCAATGAATGTATGCTATCACAGTCCTTTGGACCTGCTAGGGAGGTGAGATACAAACACCATGAGGAAATCATGAGTTCTTACAGGGAACTTCCATTATATTTAAAACAAACAAGTAGAAAACAACCTCGAGACCCCAAAACAATGAGGTTTAGCTTTGGAAAAAAAACCCCTAAATGGTAAGAAGCTTGGGTGGAGTAGGAAAAATGTTTTAAGTAGTTAAAGAGGATAAGAACATTGCAGTTTATAAATGGAGAGAAGAGATGAGATGAAAAGTCTTAGAAGTTCTTGAGGTTCTTAAGGGAAGAATGAAAATTGTCTCATTCCTTCTGCATCTGCTTTTACTTTCCACTTTTTCTTGCCATCTTAGTGTGGAGAAGTTGATATGTTTCAGCTTCCTCTTAGTAAGTATCTGTTAAAAAAATAATTTTCCTTAAAGGAAACTTTCCTTAAAGGATCTACTTAAAAGAAACCTTGATGGGTTATCATTGTGCTTCTGAGATTGAGTTTTCATCTGTTTTTGAATCTCTGCAGGGAATATTTTCATCAGTATGAACACTAAATGACCAGTTCAGACTTGCCTATGGAAAAATGTTCCTTGATTACTTGATAATCTTCTCTGTTGATAATAAAAATTGGTCTGCTCTGGGCAGCATTTTAAAATGTTTTGGTGATCTGAATTTTCTTGACTGCTAATAAGATGCAGGAAGAGACATCAAATAGCTTTGGGATATATCTCAAAGTACAGGCGTTTAATAGTAGTTTAACTGCATTTGCAGGCAATAGCAACATTTTCTTAATAGCAACATTTTCTTGAAGGTAGAATCTTATAAACTGAACTATTTTCAGTTTCTTCCATTGACATCCAGTATCAACTCTCAAATACATCTCATACCATTATGACAGTCATAGCAATTCAGACAATCTAATAAATATGCAATTATTTTCTTAATTCACAATTTAAAAACAGTGTCCTTAAACAATCTTCCACACAGTTTTTATGGGATAATTCATAAATTTGTATACATATCTGTAGGCCTTTTGCTGTCTTACTCTACTAGAGAATGTGCAACTTGCTTGCAATTGCAAATCCAAAAATGTTTAAATTTTAATTGAGTTGATATTAAAAAAAAGAGAAAAAATTACATTCCCGATAAATTATGTGGTACACAAAAGTGATAAAATATCTGTGGCTAAAATAACACAGAGTTTGTCTATAGATAACACATACAGTGTTATCTATAGATTAACACATACAGTGCTAATTATAACAAGAGCAGGACAGTGTGGCATTTCTGATTTAAGGCCTAATATGAGAGCCATGTCAGTCTATCAGCTGACTTCAGTAGGTACTTGAGAACTCAGCATTGTGTTAGACAACTAACAACACTGACCACCTTAAATGACCGAGTTAACTTTACCCCATATCATCAATTTGTGAACCTGTAGGATTGAGCTGGACATTGTGTACAAAGGGTCACACAAGAGATAAGCTCTCTAGAAAGCTGCTGCTGTGTCATGGAAATAAAATAATTTGTATTTGCCAGTGCATAACAACCCATGCAATTTTTATGAAGGCACCATATTTCTTTCATCTCAATTTCTTCTGCTGGGAATAGGAACTGTGTTCAGTTGTCTGCCTGAAGTAACATCACTATTATGTTTCTGTGCTACTTTATTTGCTATTATAGAGAATAATGGAAATTGTACTTATCTGGTGGAGTTATATTAGTAGTAGTCAGTAGAATGGCATGTAGCTTGGCCAACAAAAGACAAGTTGTTGGGGGAGTGTCTCTGTGTACGTACTCACTCCCTCTCTCTTCCTCTCCCTTTGTCCCTTTTTCATAGAATCACAGAGTGGTTTGGGTTGGAAGGGACCTTGTCTAGTTCCAACCCTCCTGCCAGGACAGGGGTGCCACCCACTTGACTGGGTTACTCAAGTCTCCATCCAGCATGACCTTGGGCACTTTTGATTGCAGACAGGTGTAATGTCCTTGTGTCACTAAGCAGGTCTGCTTTTGTTCTTTCCCTCTGTGGAGCACACTTTATACACTACAAACTCCACTGTTGACGAATGTCTTCCTGTAGTTGCTTAACCCGAGAGCAACCTCCTCTACAAAGTGAACATTTGGCCATCAAGTGCCTGTGATGAATCATAGTACCAATGTGTACTTTTCCAGAGTGGGCTTACAAATGCCATCTTTAAATGCATTGTCATATTTAATTTGACCTATCTGAAATTCTCTGAAGAAGTGTGCATGACAAATCAGTTTTGCTGTGAACAATATAGAATTCTAATGGTAAACTAGTAGGTGATTTATGGTTTTGAAGTAGTAAGTTTGTGCTCATTAAAAAAAGCCTGAATTATGAACATTTTTTGATGAGACAGTTACGCAGTGCAGTAGAGTATTCACATGTTCTAAGAAGAAAGGATTTATACCTCTCTTGCCATACTGAGAACAATGTCCAGCAGGGGGAAAAGAGACTGAAAATGAAGTCTGAGAATGAGTATCAGTGATGGATGAGAGGAAAAATCCCTTAAGAAATATAATCAGAGTTCTATCAGGAGCAATGGATGAACCTGTGACTTTGGCAATACTAATGCAAGTAGTTGTAAAATAATATATCTCTGTAAATCAATATGAAGGAAGGAAAAAAGCATAAGGCTAAACTCAGAAAAATAGGGAAGTAAGACATTATAAATAATTGCAGTTTTGCTGATTGCAACCTGCAGTACAGTTCATTCTATGAATACAGCATCCATGCCTTGAGCAGGGAAAGGGATTTTGGAATCTTAAGAAAAATGTTGTCTTATGCTATAGCTTGTGATTGCTGTACAGAGTTGTTCTATATTTAAAACAGATCTTTGAAAGATCCCTTTCTGAGCTCTGAATCCTTCATGTGATCTTTCCAAGAGAAGAAGTAATGCTATTTTGACTAAATAGTTGAAAGCAGTAATAATGGAGGTATCCAAATTGTCCCTTGGCAGATCAATGAATATAGGATCCAAGAGGAAAAGCAATTGCAGGAGAACTACGTGAGATCTTTTATTGAATAACCAGTCACTCTCTGTACACTAACATAATCCTTAAACTGGAATTTGTAATTTATGTGCTTGTGATTCCTTCAATAAATTAATTAGATAAAACTCCCTTGTGTTCCTACCACATTTAACGTAAAGAATTTCTGGAAGTATAGTCTGTTTTTGTGCAGTGCTGTTTGATGCTGGATGGCAAAACACTTTGAAAATGAAATACAATTTTTTTTTATGCTTTTCCCTGTGGTTTAGACAAGGGAGTGGGCATGGTCACAATTGTTGAATATTTTTTATATGGAAATTACTAATGTTTAAGCATAAAAAAGTACTAGGCTTTAGTACTAGGGCTGATCTTCTTTGTAAGAATTTGAATTTTTTGCGTGGAAAATTATTGTTAGACTTGTTTTCAGGAAATAGACAGATTTATGACAAATATTTGACTAATAAGCACAAGATATGCAAAGTATATTTTGCCAACATCCATTTCATATTTTTTGGTACATTATGCAAGGTGAAACTGTTAACTTTTGTAGTTTGAGTTAATGATTCTCATAATTTCTAAATTGTTTATGAGCTGCAAATATCCATGATAAGTTGGCTGAAGTTTCATTTTATAAATTTGAAGGTACTATTTGTCTTGAGCTGGGGATCAGATACTTGGATTTTGCTTGCTTAGTGGTTTATGACCTGAAGAATATTACTTAGCTGATGTTTCCATGTGGAATATAATTTTTTTTTTCATCACAGCAGACTTAATGATTCTAAAGAAGGTTGAAAAATGAATGTGCATGGGTTTTGTGATGATGTTACAAAGAATGATTATAGAACGTGTTTGCAGATAGATGTAGGAATAGCATTGCATAGGAAGTTTAATTCTGTGTTTTCTGCTTAACACAGTCTATCTCACTGTTTCAGACACATTGTTATAAGTGTTATCTGTCATTTGTATTCTTTAGAAGGAAAGCTTTGAATTTTGTGTACCAACTCCATTTTTTTATCCTTTTCAGAAATTTGTTCAGTTTTTTTGTGAACTTATTGGTTAACTTGCATGCTTAGTGGAAGTTAAATTTGGCACAAAATAATGTCCAAAGATTTAATCTGAACAGAATGTGCTGGAGCCCAGAGATGGACATGCACAGAAATCTATTTTGTTATTAAGTTCCTGCTGAAATTTCATTAGGATAGAGGACAAAGCAGTAGGTACCCATGCCACTACTCACAGCAATATAGAATTATAGAATGTTTTGGGAAAGGAAGAGACTTTAAGATCAACTAGTTCCAACTGCCCTGCCATGGAAAGGATGCCATTCATGAGACCAGATTGCTCAGGGCCCATCTACTTGGCCCTAAACACAGAATCACAGAATGTGCTGAGTTGGAAGGGATTCATAACGTTCATCAAAGTCCAACTCCTGGCCCTGCATGGGACAGCCCTGGGAATCACACCATGTCCCTGAGAATGTTGTCCAGTCATTTCTTGAACAACATCAGTCTTGGCACTGTGGCCAGGCCATGGGGAGCGTGTTCCAGTGCCTAACCCCCTTTGGGTGAAAAGCTTTTTCCTAATGTTTAACCTAAACCTCCTCTGACACAACTTCAGGCTATTCCTTGATGTCCTGTCACTGATCACCACAGAGCAGAGATCAGTGCCTGCCTCTCCCCTTGTCTTCATGAGGAAGTTGTAGACTGGGGTGAGGTCCCCCCTCAGTCTCCTCCTGGCTGAACAGACCAAGTGACTTCAGCCACTCCTGATTAGGATTGGGCTTACCTTCAAGGCCCTTCACCATTATTGCTATTCTTTTCATATTCTTCGATGGTCTAATGACCTTTTTATATTGTGGCATCTAAAACTGCACACAGGATTCAGGATGAGTGCAGAGTAGAGTGTGAGAATCCCCTCCCTTGCCCAGCTGGTGATGCTGTGCCTGATGCCCTCCAGGACAAGGTTGGCCCTCCTGGCTGCCAGGGCACTGCTGACTCATGTTCAGCTTTTGACTGGGACCACTGGGTTCCTTCCTGTAGTGCTGCACTCCAGCCTCTCACACCCCAGTCTGTCTGGACATCCAGAGATGGGCCCTCCACAACCTCTCTGCACAACCTGTTCTGTGATTCACCAGAGTGAAGAACTCATAGTGAATGATTTCTTCCTAACATCCAATCTGAACCTGTAATCACAGTTTAAAACCATTACCCCTTTTCTTGTCACTATCTGGCTGTATATAAAGTCCTTCTCTATCATTTCTATAAATACTTACCATATAATTTGCAAGTATTTCTTTCAGTATGATGGCTAAAATAGATACAGCATTAATAGTTGTGTTAGAGCCACATCCTCAGTGACGAATTTCTCATGTCTAGGTTTGTTGTTGGTTTGTTTTTTTTTTGTGTGTGTGTTTGTTGTTGTTGTTGTTGTTGTTTTTCCTTGTATATAAGCCATTAAAATATCTGTACAAGGAAATGTGTATACATCTGGAGAGTGAGCCAGTTGATGTTCCTTTAACAATAATGGCTATGTAAAATACCATGGTGTTGGCTTTTTGGTGGGTTGGTTTTTGGTTTGGGAATGTTGTGGGGGTTTTTTTGTTGTTTTTATTTGTTTTTCTTCCTTGTTTTCTACTAATGTGCTTGGGAAAACTAGCTTGCAATGACATCTGCTCCATATACTGCATAATATGTTTCTGTCCTGTGAGAGTAACCATTCAATTTCTTGTGGTATCTATTAGTCTGCTCCACATTCTGGATTTAAAGATTTTAATTATTTCATACTTTTTTCTAATTATATTTCAAATATTCTATACTTTAAAATTTGCAACTTACAAATATGTCATAAAATCTATGGAACTTAGGATTGTAGGGAATTAGTTGTTGGATTTTAATTTTTTTTTTTTAATTAATTGCGTTGTGTTAAGAAGTAATAACTGACTGTAGGACAAGTTCGTGTTCTTTTTTTTTGGTCAATACACGCATATTAATTTCAATGGGATAAACACAGTTCAGCATGTAAATTCCTTATTTAACGTGCCCTAAATGTGATTTTTGAGGTTTTAGACAGTAGATGATAGGTTTGCTGTTGTCAGACATGTAAATATTACTGAATGATTTTTGGGTTACCAGAAATGTATCTGAATCTTTCCCCTAATGGACCCATCAGTGCAGTGGGATTTAACAGGCTGTTGGCTCTGTCTCCTGCCTTGCAGTAGGAGCCACAGAAAGCTGACTCAGCTGAAGTCACTGAGTGTTTCCTTGCTGGCTTTGTTATGGCCAGTAAATTTCATCACACAGGGAAGGAAAGAAGTTGTAAGGAGGCCAAAGTAATACCAGGTATCGCATCACTTGTTTCAATGTCAATTGACATCACTTCATAAGGACTTAATGCAGTCTATGTCCTTACCTTAAATCATCAGTTTACAGGAGTTGAAATTCCATCTTTATAACTTCAATCTTATCTCCAGTGTTGGAAGAAACCAGTTTTGAAATTACTGTGTGTTTTCTGGGGAGAGACTATTGTTTTAGTGGAAAGGGTTTGTGTAAAGGTGTAGAAAAATATTATTTATTAACTTTTTAATTGATACTGGCTCAGAAAACTTTTTCATGTAAACAATATTTTGGTGTATTAGCCTTGTAATATTTACAATGAAATTGCCCTCTGCCCTCCCATTAATTTGTATATGGTTTGGATTTTCTTCAGTTCATTTTGAACAGAGTTTTCATCAAAAAACATTGACTAGCAGGAACATTGACTATATATAAAATTCACTGCAAGTTATTTATTTCTAGCAATGTGTAGCTACATGTTGAATGTGACAAATGAGTAAATTCTTTGGAACAAAGGACTTTAGAATTGGCATGATGGAACCGTGTTTTGCTCCTGACTTATAAATAAAATGCTTATTGACACTGGAATTAATAGTTGATTTTAGTTAAAAAGTTGAAACAACAGAAAATCCTGTTGGGAATTATAAAGAATATAATTTGCTATAAACTAATCTATTTCATCAATAAGACGTTATTAAGAGTTATTTTATGCATATCTGTCCTCACACTAAAAGATAACAGTTTTGCTTCAACAATTTCCAGTTCCAAATCTTGCATAGGTAATAGGTAGCAAATATAAAAACAATCAACTTTGGCTGATATATTTAATATTTTGTCTTGCTTTAATAAAGCCATCTCTCTCAAAGCTACCTTATGACCCATGCTTCTGATACTTTCTCAGTATATTCATGTGTAGCTATCCAGCCATAAAATGTATTAATTTACTTATTATAATTTTATGTAAATTTAAGGTTAACAACTAAAAGCTTAAAATTTAAATTACATTTTTATTTCTCTCCCACACATACTTTTATAACTATGTTTCTTGCAATTTACTCAATTGTTGTGATTTTATATCTCCCCTTCTCTTTTATTTGAGCATTAAATATTTGTACTATTTTTTTCAAATTAAGACTGTATGATGGGGGAGGGGAGAGATTGGTTTTATTCCTCTATGCACGTATGCAGTTAGTCTCCTTGGCTGTCTTAACTTTTATTTTTCCTTCATGATAATTTCGTCTTCATTTCCCTTGCGCATTGCTTTGTCCGTTCAGTTTTGCATGATTCATCAACGAAAAATACACTTTGTTTACGAATTTTTATCTGTATTTTGCTCTTTTCCAGTTAGCTTTCATGCCTGGGTAGTTTTTTTCTTTTTCATTTGGCTTAATGTCATCTTCAATTTTTTTGAAACCTGGACATAATCTAAAGAAGCAGTGAACCTTCAGTGCCAAGAAGCACAAACCTATAGCTGCTGACTGTGAGAAAGCACACACTTAATTTTTTTAAATATTGTTCCATGGCTTAGCTCTTCTGCTGGATGCATGGATGCCATAGCACATACTTCACTGACTTACTGTATTCATATTATTCTTGGCACTGCATATAATACGGTAAGATCAATTTAGTCAGATTATACGTTTGTGTTGTTTGATAATAGGGAATGCTTCTGAAAAAAGAAGCAAGAAATAGAAGATGGATTGTGTCGTTCTCACAAGAGTGTCTTCCCAGATTCTGGTGACTAGGAATTTAAAGACTGGGAACTCCCAACTGACCTGTTCTGAAGCTAATCCAATTTATGCTTCTGTCTTATGAAACATTGTGTAAGAAGGAATTTTTAAATTGAATTGTGCCATATATGGAAAGATCTTCCTTGTGGGTTTTAAATCTACTGATTAGAAAATTTATTTTCAATTCCATTCTTTGAGTGAGACAGGTAATGCATGGCATGGCTATACTGCATCACTGGGGATTTTCAAGCTACTCAGATACTTTATCTATTCCAAATCTTGCCTTAAAATTTTTTCTAAGATACACTGGGAAATGGTCCTCTCAGAATATAGCTAACTAAATCTATTTTACTTGTCTTACTGTTGCTGTTCTCCTTTGTTTATTATTTTTTTATTATTATTATCAATGCAGTATTGTACAGTAATTAGCTTCAGCATATCAAACTCTTTGGGACTTGGGCACCATATGTACATAATTTTCAAAGAAAATATCCTAGTTCTCTTTCCTAATTGAGAAATGCTGTCACGTAGGATTTTGATTCTGGTGTTTATTTTGGTGTTTAGATAGATTTCCATAAATAATTCTGGAAAAATACATTTAAACAACAACAGGAAGTAGTATAAGGTTAAAATCTATAGTAGCAGAAGAATTGTGTTGGAAATATTCATTCAAGCAAATAATGGTAGAAGAAAGGGTGTTGGTAAGGCATGACAATCAAAAAATACTCAAGGTATGAGCCATAGGTAGACCAACAAGAAACAGACAATTGCATAGTAACCCTCATTGTAACCATACAATTCCTCCAATCCAGCCAATTCCACCTCAATCCCTTAGAGAATAAGGACTGAGTTCTTTGTTTGTCTTATTTCACTGACCCTCTAGATTTAAAATTTCAATGCAAAATTAAACATGTACATTTCTTTAGAGAGGATCCAAGAGCTGTTTGCTGCCAAAGTGTGTGACTGTCACAAATATTCTGAGTTAATTGCCTGGAATCTGTCTGGCACAGAGTCAGAATTTTGTTTTTCTGTGTATTTCACCTGCTTCTGCTAGATGTATTCAGAGCTCTGTTGAAGCAGCTGTAAATTTTATTGAAATGGAGGTGTTACTGTCCCTCGTGCATTCATCATGTGGTGGGAAACAAGACCCAAGTGACCCTTCTTCTTCATTTGGGACGTAGACTGCCTCAAGAATTGTAGCTCACAACAACATTTGTTAAGTTTGAGGGCTGACCAATTCTGTAACAAAGCCCTTGTGAGTCAGTGGGTCAGTTAGAGTCTCTAGGTTGCTAGTTGGAGCACTAATGTCGGTGGATCAAATCCTAATCTTTATTCCAGGTACTGTTTTAAACTACAGAAGTTCAACTGAAGAGAATGGTAAATTCTTCATAATACTCTCAATTCTCTAGCTCAGGAATCTTCCTGGAGATATGGCGTCTTAGAAGGAATAATTTGTCTAAAGAAAGTTTCAAGTATTAATTTTTTTTCCCACTACATCTATGAATGTCTCAATTGTAAGAAATATTCCCCACTATTTTATTTATTAAAGCCACACAATTTCTGGATGCTTTGTGACTCTAAGGGCTTTTGTAAACAGAATCTACATTAATTTGGAGAGTTTAATAGTGATTTGAAATGGTGTAACTAAGGGCAAAATGTGGTCCCAAATGTGCTTTGATATGAATGTGGTGGTTATGATAGAATCTCTCAAAATTCCTTAGCTATGACTATTAGAGCTAAAAACTTTAGGGAAACAGTTAGCTGGCTTGCTATAATTAAAGCAATTTTTTATTGTAATCTGCCTTTAGTCAGGCATACGTGAGAGCTGAAATTAACCTTTTTAAAATTCCCATCTTTCATGCCTGAGAGACTCTTGAAGTGTGAGTGTATTAGAATTACTTTTTTTCCTTATTTTATTCTGCACTAGAGATTTTTTTTTTTTTCATGGTGAGTTCTTGTTTAAGTCAGCTCTCTTTGAAGTATGTCTTTTATATATGTACGTTTGAGTCCGGATGAGCTAATTACTTACAGAATAAAATGGACTTAGTGTGTAAGAAAGCTAGACTTTGATTTTGATTTTGATTATTTTTTTCTAGTTTTATTCTCATTTACAGTTTATTATAAATGTTTGCTATTACCGATAGTAGTATTTCCAGTGAGAATATCCTCAAATATACCCCGATATTGAAAAACATATTTCGGAGAATAGATGCTACAGACACAAAATACTAAGCAGTAGAAGTCCTGAGATACCATTTCTCAGCACTTCAATTTTGTTACTTTTGATGCTTTCATTGAGGAGTTGCTGGTATTCATGCTCTCTCTTAGCTTTATGCACTGGTTTCCCTTTCTCAGGCATTACTACATTACTATTTCCCACTGTATCTTAATTTTGTCCTTGCCCTGTGTGCCTCTTGGCTTCTTTAAGTGTTTAAAGTCCTGGACTATTCTAGCATTAATTTTTCCAGAGAAACTTTTCTCAGTGTCACAGAAAGATAATTGCACCAAGTACTTTTATTCTAGTCTTAAAATATGTTCCCATTTAGTTAAATGTTTCATTTTTGTTACTTTATTTTTTTGGTTTGTTTGTTTCATATGGCAATTAAATCTTCTTCAAAAATATCATTTAACCTTACTGTTGTATTTGTATTCTTTTGTTCTTTTTGGGCTTGCTGAGACAGTAGTTCATATTTAGCTCACCTAAATCTTGTAACATGAAATTCTCTCAGCCATTAATATATTTACTGTTCTTCAAATCTTTCTTAACTTCCTGGTGATATGCCCAGAAGTGAATATGCTGTTCCAGAAGCAGCTGTGGAAGTACAGGATACCAAGTACTGAAACTCTATTGTATGTAGCTTATGATATGAACAGCCTATTGGTGGCTTTTTTCCCACCAGTTCACATCAGTAAAATATATTGTTTTTCTTAACTCTACTGATTTTGTGTTTCTCTGAAAACTTTTTCTTCAAAAACTTTTCCAAATTATTTTTCCCAGTCTAATGCAATTTCATTTCCTTCAGGTTGTGTTTTGAAAATCTTTATCTCGTTGATATTGCTTTATCTCTGGTGTGATTTATGTATTTCTTCAGCTTAATAGTTATTGAATCTTCTAGGTTATTACTGAGGATGTTGAGTACTAGGCCTAGTAAAGTTCTGTATATCATCCTAGATGGGGTCTTTTACTGTTCAATACACATCATGTCTTAAAACCCTTTTGAGTATAGATTCTTAACATTTTCTTCCCTTATGAATTCTAATAAGTATGAATTAACTTTGTGCTAAATCACTCACTGAAATATGAAAAGTTTTCATTCATTAGATGGCTTTGTTTACCTATTCTCTGTGCTCCTCCGAATAACAAGGAAATTCAATTCAGTAATCGTATTTCAAAATTGAACGACTGTTTTCTTCCCCATGGATTGACACAGTTTTTTACCTCTCCACTTTAAAATTAACCTTTGATGTTGCTTTCTAATATTACTTTCTCATATTATTAATTGCAGCCTGGCAAGTTAGACCGCGTTTGACACAAATGACAGAACATATTTTTTAGATCTAATTCTGTAAAGTGAACAATCATATGTTTACACCAGTTCTAGGAAGAGAAACTGTGAATACTTTTCCTCTCTAACCAGTGTTTTATGTCCTCTCTCATAATATGCAGAATGTAGTTTTCAAGGCTCTAAGTAGTAATTTATTCAGAATATAACTTCATTTTTCATCACTGAAGATACATACATAAGACTTTCCAAGGCATAGGATGTTTAGTTACAGGTAAGTGGGTAGTCTAGTCTAGAAATCTCTACTTTGACTCTTTCTTATGAGAATAATGAGCTCTGTTCTCTTCTTCCCCTCACTGCTAGTTCTTTGACCTTTCGTGAGAATAAGTGGAAAGAAGGCAATACTGAAGGGAAAAGCCAGCTCAGGAAAGGAACATTCCCTATTAAATGCCTTCCAAGTACAATGTTTTAATTTTTATCTGAATGAGTAAAACTCTTTAATATATTACACTGAGTCAGAGGTGCTAACCATTTGTTTGAGCCTGAGCATTTTTTCCCTGAGCACTGTCTGTATTGCAGACCTAATGACATGGATTAGCACTTGTTTGTTTAATCAAGATTTGATTGGTTATGTCCAGTGAAGTCAAATTAAGTTCAAACTAAGTAACATTAGTTCACACTTAAACTTTATGACATCCTTAATAGTTTATCTATGTCTTTAATATTAGCATTTTATTTATTTTTTAAGAAAAATAATTAGAACCAGTTAATGGGTGCTACCATGCTGCTTCTCTGTAGCTGGGCTGGATTTCTCAGGTGCACGAAGGTCATTTCTCCTGCATGCTCAGATCTGAAGTAACAGTGCAATATAACCCCTCACTTAGGAAGAAAAAAGGACATATTTGTACATAAGTTACATACCTTTTTCCTAGAATGTCAAAGTAAAAATAGCAGCATTATTGACTTTTCAAATATTATGTCTTTTCTGGCCCATCCTCTGTCATACAATCAGTCCCTTCTTATGTAATAGTTACACCTGACCTGGTGCAACAATTCCAGTCTATTCCTCTTATAACTCTCTGCTGATCAAAGCTGCCGTTATTCTCCTATTTCCTTTATAGCTCCTAACCACTTTGTCTCACCAGTAGGACACTTTCTCCTTTGTTATGCCTGGATGAAAAAAATCCTAGAGTAACAATGCTGCAATGCAAAGATCAATTCTAGATCTCTTCCCATAATGTCCTTTATCCTTCAGGAAAAGCAATTGGGCATGGGTGGGGATTGATCCCATTGTGGTCTATAGTCTTCCTTGTTGTGAGGCATGCTTGTTGAAGTGGAGATTTTGTTATTTAGCTACCTCAGTCAATAAAATCTATGTTGTGTGTGTGTATGTATATATATGTGTGTGTGTGTGTGTGTATATATTTTTTTTTTTCACTGAGTAATGCTGAAGGAATTATTGCCAGGAAAAGTTATCTTTGTAGTTGCAAAAGGAATTCTTCACCCAGTCAAGTTTCAAGCAAGTGTGGAGACATTCTTTGTGTTTATGGTAACAAAAATGCTCCAGAAATAATAGGAAAGATGAAAAAAATCTTTAAAGACGGTGGATTTTGCATATGTTACTATATGAAGCATGAAAAGATCATTGTTAAATTTTTAAAATATTGTAATATTGCAGTCCAAATGCTTAGATTTTTGGCATGGTTAGAATAATGTAAAGCAGGATGCATAATGAAAAATGCTAAATTAATGCTTCTACAGATAATGGCCCTAGTAGCAGGTGTCTCTTGGCAATGAAGTAATGGCAATAGTATTTAGCTTTTGTATAGCAATTTCCATTTTCAAAGTACTGCATTTAATTAATAGATTTGATAGAGAGAAAAAACTATTCTTGTCTAAAGCTCTCGAATTACTTTACATTTTCTCTTAGGACTGAGTAAGGAACCCTTTACAAGGGAAAAGAACTTAGAACTAGAAAGAGTTTCTTCAGTCCTGTAGACCTTGACTAGCTCCTTTTATATATTCTGGATATAAATGATGTGACTAGAAGTAGAAACCTTTTCAGAAGGGTGGAAACTGCAGAATACATGATGTTCTACCATGGAATCCTTCTAACCAGCAGAACAGATAAGTCATAATGCAGTTTACATAGAATAAAACTATAATCCAGGGTTCTGGAAACTAAAGGCAATTTTCTCTTGTATCCCTCTCTCAGTGGGAGAGGGATACATTTTTCAATACATTTGAAAATTTTTTTAGGTTTTTTGACCGCTCGAAGTTGTGCAACTCTAAAAGATCTTTTAAAAATAAATTAATTAATGTAAATGAGGGTGGGAGGGAGAGATAGATACCCTCATGAGATCAGCATTGACCTTTAGAGAGTTATCCCTACAGAAGAACTAGGCTTTTTGCCATTTTTTTGGTAATTTTGTGGTTCAATACGAAGGGATTCTTTCAGAAGCTTTCTTCATTACTATTGAAGATTATCTGTAATTAAGTAAAAGTGAGATGGAATGAACATACAGCAAAAGACTGTAAACATGTTTACATATTTTGATAAACATTCCTGCATTTTTTCCTCTTGTAGCATTGATTCATCTGCATCATACTAAATGGAAATGAGCAAGATGTAAAATTAATCCACCCTTGTAACTATCTGAAGAGAGTAATTATCTGATGCTTACAAGCTGTTTCTAGAATAGATCCTTTCCAAGCTACATTAAATTTTACTGTGTCTGTGTTTGAGTTTCAAATTACAGTGGATCACGTTCTTTAACAATGTAAATTCTGTAGGTCCACTTAAGTCAGTGGAGCTGTACAGTTTTTTCTTTTACAGGAACAGTACCCCAAAGTATCTAGATCTCCTTTGCAATTTTGATGTTGCAATAGATTATAGTAATTCATGTGTGCCTTTTGTGAGAAATCAGTGTATGGACAACTTGCGGTGCCTGGTTGTGTTTGGTTCCCATATCACAAGTGCTCAAACTGTGGAGCCTTTACAAACATCACACTGCGTAGCAGAAGCTCAGATACATTCGGATTTGACAGCTAACTTTGTGCTAAATATACATTAAAGAAAATATCCTCTCCTGGAAAATCAGTTTAAGACTTTTGGGGAATGGAGAATGGGAAATTGCCAGATTGAAGGATAAAAAGCTAATAAAGGATTTATAGGATTTATTGGGGTTTTATTCTGTGTAGGTTTTGGGTTGTGGTTGTGGGGTTTTTTGGTTGTTTTGTTTGGTTGGTTGGTTTTGTTTTTTAGTTAGTTTGTTTTGGTTTTGGATTGTTTTTTTTTGTTTGTTTGTTTGTTTCAGAGCAAGGAAATGGCTGTCCTTGCTTGATGCAGACCAGACCAAGAAAAGCTAGACATCTAGATCTAGTCCTAAGAAACTGTTATCCTGGTACTTATACCCTGTACTGATAGCTACAGACTGGGATCTTAAACCTATGCTAATTTCTTATGCTAATCTCTTCTGCTAATTTCTGAGATAGGTAAGAGATTGTTTTTATGATAAAAGTTCACATACTCATCAGTAATAATGAAGTATAGTTGCAGGAACCTGTGGGGAATACTATCCAAGTCAGGTCAACACTGAAAGAAATTTTATATACGAAAATAAAATTTAATTTGAGAGTTAAAAATTCAAACATTTAAAGATTTTATTTTTTTTAGATTTGTATCTAAGATATATGTATCTACACATAGTAGGAGGAAATGTTTACTGGGTGCAAGGACAGAGAAATATAACTTTTTTCAGCAGTTTGGACTTGACTTGACATAAGTACCTCATGAAATTGCACTTTTACCATTTTCAAGTTTTCTCGTACATCTGTGACATTGTAATTTATACTTAAAGTTACTTTATACTTAAAACCCCCTCCCAACCCTCACAACGTTAAGAAAACTATGCAAAAAGCTTCTGTACAAGTTTCTGAAGAAATAATAGAGGACAAGCAAGAGCCTAGCTATATAAAGCTGTGTATGAGAAAGACTATTCAATTTCTCAACAGTAGAGGAACTGGAGATTATGTAAGGATCAGAAATATGTATGATCAGAAATATCTTCCTAAAAATTCATAAAGTTTCCTCCGAGATTTTTTTTTTCTGAAACCTGGTAGAGAGAACTGACACAATAAGCCAATAGTAAGCCAGGACTTTGAAAACTTTCTGAAAGATCTTGACCTTCTGTGAGTGATTCTCTCTTTGTTAAACTTGTAGCACATTCCAAACTTGTTTTTCAATAGTGCAGTAATGATTTCCAGACCTTGTGAAAGCGTGAGTGATGTGAGTACATTATCTCTCTCTGAACATAATTACTAATTAGATTGTATTTCAGAAATGAAATGCAGCTATTAATGCTTTGTAAATCAAAGGGATTCTTAAAGTGGAAATGGAGTCCATTTGTGTTAGAGAAATGAGGCATAAAAGAAAGGTTTACGGAAACCAAATCTCTTTTCTTTTACTTTTCTCCCTGTAATGCTGCATTTATATTTTTGATATTCAGCTCCATGTAGTATTAAAGGAGAAATATGTTAGTAAATAGAAGCTCCTCTTTCAGTAGATACTGATGATTAGATTAAAGGTCAATTGGAATATTAAATAGAAATAAAAGTTCTCAGTCAAGACTTTTCTAGGCTTTACCTTGATGGTTTACACTGCTTGTTGTCTGATTTCGATCTCAGTGATCTGCTCTTCAAGCGTTTTATTCAAAGATTTTTCTCTTAAAAAATCCTGTCCACTCAGGTTTGAGATTATAAAATGGGGCCTGTCAAAAGTCTCATTTGTTCTGTCATAGATGATGGTGGCCAAATCAGTGTCTGGACACTAATAAGCTCATCTTTTCAGGCTCGTTACTGCATAGATCACCATTCTCCCTCTCCTGAAACCTGGCCTTTGTTTCTGTCTTCGTTTACCATGTTTGTGAATAGAGCTTGGATAAAAGTGAAAATCAATAGATTTTGGGAAGCCCTAGTCCCAGGAGCTTCTCAGAAGTATAGGGGCTCTCCCATGGGTCTCCACGGATACAGAGAAAACGCAAGTTGAGTTCTTGCAAACCTTTAGGGTTATGGAGTTAGTCATCAGCACCAGAACATTGTTTGAAAATTCTTAGGCGATTCCAACCTTGAGAACCTCTCTTGATATCTGTATTGGGATTTTAATTTTGTTTTACTTACTGTAAATTGAAGGAAAATTATATCTTGTTTCCTCTGTAAAGTGTTATAGAAACCACCGGTGAAGAGTGCTATATAAAGGTCTCTCCAAGAGGAAGGGTCTTTAAAAAAATGTGTCCCAATGTGGAAGATCATTAAACTCAGTAGTACTCATTTACCCTGGCTAACTGTGTTTTCTGGGGGAAAAAAAAATCCAAAGAGACTTGCATTGAATTTGCTAGCTTTTCTTAGCAGGTAAAACACTCAAGGGGGAGAAAAATAAATTCTGTTCTTTCATCTCTAAGGACTATAACACTGTAGGCAGAAGTAGCTGCTTAGTGCACTGCTTTCTCTAATTCTTTTACTAATGTGAATTATCTTCTGCTGACAGCTTATAACCTTTTTTTTTACAATAAGAATAGTTCTTGATACTTGATCTGTCTGCTGCTGCATCAAACTGAAGATCAAAGTGTTCTTCCTACATCTTGTCCTCTAAGAGTGTAGAGTTGCTTTTAAAAAAATTCCAGTTATTGCTTTGTTATTTGATAATACAATAACTCTTGTCATGTGAGTTTCATTTTAGCCATTTTGAAAGCACCAGTACTGGCTGCTTTGGAGAAAACATAAGAGTAAAAATGTGCAAAAAAATTGTAAGTTGCTTCTGATTGTAAGCTTTGATTGTGGTTTAACCAGAAACACAAGTTGGAAACTTGTAAGATTTCCCTTTGTCCAGTTTCAAAATTGATATTTTTCTTATGAATGGGGTCATATAGATCATCATCATCTTCATATCATTCTATGTATGCCTTATCCAGGCTATTACCCACCTTTGAAGCCTTTGCTTCCATACTGAGGCCAGCTTCTAAATTTTTGATAAAGAGCCTTCCTTTTTTGAATTGTTATTAAAAAAAACGAAGCAAACAAACCCAAACCAGCCACACAAAACTCTCTTCTATATCTTATCATAATTGCCTGGTTCTTGCTGCCTTTAATAAAAGATGTTAGGAGAATCCTTTTTCAGTGGAAAATTACATGTTCCCTAGAAATGTTTAAAATTCTGCCTTAATGCCACTTATTGTCATTGCCAGATGAGGAGGTCACAAAGCCCCATAATTTATTTTTCTGGCTTTAATGCATGGCTTTTGTAAACTCGGGAGGAAAGCTTGTTTAAAGAGGCACTGTGAGCCATAAGAAATGCTGTTAAATTAGATTTATGTGGTTTACTTTGCTAGGAAGTGCTGTGCAAAATAAACTCTGAGCATGTGATTTTAATACTGCATGAAGGCTTTTGTCCCTAAAGTAAAACAGTAACAAAAGTTTATAAAATGGTACCTAAAGCTTTTCTTTCCTTGCTAGCTGAATCAAACTGGGTTTTTAGACTCGAGGTGTACACTGTCTCCCATTGTTAGATGCCATGCCTGACATTATGGGAGTAGGAAGGAACTGTGGCACTGTTGGGATTGAGCCTATTTTCAAGGCTGCTTTGAATACCAGGCACAGTTAGTAAATGGGCAGCTGGTGCACACAGTGGCAGCCTTTTTGCTGCCTCATGGCCCTGTGCACTGAAGCTTTTGAGCAGGTTGTGTGTGAGGGTGGTGTCACTGGTGGTGTCAAACGTGAGGTGATGAGTGTAGGAGAGATGACACTGCAGCATCTCTAGCCCTGCTTGCCCCAGAAGGCAGTTTCTTTTACATATCAGCTCTGCTCTGGGTGAGATTACAGGGTTAGAAAAATGTGTGTGTATGAGGAACATAAGAGGCCACAAGAGTAGCCATTAAATGTCATTTGCAGTCCAATTCTTGTGAGATGTGATTATTTGTTGAGTAGCTGAAAACATCTCCATCAAGGTTCTGTAATGAGTCAGAGGACTTTCTCTCTTTGTCTCCACTGAAGCTAAACACTAATAAAACTCACTGTCTATTCAAGATGAATTGCTTAATCTGTTTTAAAAGGTCTATAAACCATGTCAGAATTTATTAGTAACAGTTGTTAGTATTATTCTAATCCATAAAGACTGCATCTTTGTCCATCTGAATCCATAAAAGCTATCCAGTTAAATCCCTTTCACAACCTCCTGGTCATGCAAATGTTTACAATTCATTGTTCAATAGAAACAGTATTACATATTCAGTTTAAGATTTGTAATTGTTTTACATTACAAATTTACATTGTATACAACCTGTGTATACAGTCAGAAGCAGGAATGGCAAGAGTTACTTGTTGAAATATGCAGGTAACACAGCTTTATTCTGTCTTTGTTCAAATTGGCTCTGAGTAAAACTGAAAGATGTTAAGTTAAAGATCAGAAGATTTTTTTTTTTTTCATTGAGGAGCTACTTTGGTTGATGGGACAATACAATTATATAGCTATGAATAGAGCGATTGAAGATTCTTCAGGGGTATTCCTATTTGAGGACTTGGAGTCAAAGAATATTCTTTTATCTAGACAGGAAGGATCTCTCCCTCCTGCCCAAATAATTAACTTTGGCATGGTTTGCTTTAAGGTTTAAACGTCACCTTTGGGAATATCATTGTGAATGGGAAACTTGAGTTTTGCTTCACTATATTGCATATCCTTAATCTATAATGGGCCACCTGATGATCTCAGATGGAAAGCATCACTACTAGGTCTCCCTCAAGCAAAAAATTAATTTAAAAAGAATGATGTGGAAGTCTTAGCTATGAAGGAAGTAGTTCTGTTTGGAGGCCTATTCATGACTATAAATTGAACTCTGTCCAGGCGTAAGGAAGCATGACTGTGTTCTGCTCCAATACTTGGCACTTGTCTTGAACAGTGCTTTCTCCAGAAAGATCTAAACATGTACAGCAGCAGATATACTTGCTATGAAAGAGAAATGCTGATGAAGCGTGTCATTTCACTTAATGCCTCTTCTGATGAGCATGTGGGCACAAAAAGGTGCATGTCATGTAATTTCCTTTGTTTAATGCTTGTCTGCAATGCAATCTGACAGTTTTGGGATGGCTTAGTATAAATTCTATAAGGAAAAATTTCATTTAAAAAAATAAATACAAGCAAGGTTGTATTAGAAAATTATCACTCATCTCCAAGTCAATGGCCAAATCTGTGCTTTGGTTGCATAAATACAGCCAGCAAAACAAACTCTATTAACTATAATTCAGGTTTTCAAAGTGTGCTTTTTTTCTCCATGTACTATATGATTACAGTTGAATGGCTAAATTTAGGTCTAGTGTTCTGCCATCTGTCTTTTAAAACACTAGTGTGCTAATGATTTTTCCTTAGTCCCTCTTTGTAAACAAAATCTGTTGTTGGTTCTTGCTTGAGTAATTTTTCCTAAGTTCTTTGCACTATGTGTTGGCACTACAGTCAGTTTGAAGTATCCTTCCACTGCATGATAAGTTAATGATCACAGCTGATGAAATTCAAAACAATGTTCTTGCAACACACCTGCTCATGCACAGGGATATTGACTGCAGAAAGGCTTTTATAATCCAACTGTGTTTAGCTATGCTAGATTAAAGAGAGAAGAAATTTAAAGTTTAGTTGTGAATTCTGAGGGCACATTTGTTTCTGAGATGTAAGGAGGTTCCATTTGTATTTGGTTTGTTTCAATGCTAATCCTGATGGTACTTCTGAAAGAAATTATTAGAAAGCACATATCTAAAACATATATGTGCATAAAAATGTTAAGAAGCATGTATAATTTTATATCAACAGCTGTTGTGTATTTCTTCAAAGGCTGACAAGAAACATAATGTGCCTGTACATGCTGTCTTAAAAAGAGAATATGAAGATCAAAGATAAAGTGGTTGTTTATCTCGGAGACACTTGCACTTTCCCATTACATTTTATATTAAAAAGTGTTTCAAATATTATGGGAATACCTCTTAGAAATGTAAGCCTAAATTACTTGTGTAAATAAATAAAAAATAATACATTGAACATGTAGCTGCAGTCTGTAAGCCCATCCCATTTTTAATTCAAATCTATCTTCAGATTTGAATGATTCCTATATTACTGTGAGCACTAAAGACAGATCTTCATCAGCAGTATTTCCTTGTCTACAACACTGCTAAATAATTTTGCTTTCAAATGTGTTATGTATTTGCACATATAGTTATAGATCATTAAGATAAATCACAAGATTTTTAGTGATTTTTTAAAATATCAAAAATGCCAACCTATATATACACACATATATAAATATAGGCAGATAATTAATAAATATTGATAATTAAATGTGCACAAAAAACTATAGGCTCAAACTTCCATATATGAATGATGTTATCTTATGTAACCTATTATAATATACATGTATAGAGGTTCTTATTTTGTTTAGGATTTCAGTGAAATATTTTTAAGGTTTAAATTTTAGCTGCTTTTTGGAAATGTTGATGGAAAAAAGAAAATTTGAAAGGAAAACCTGCCACTCATTCAGAATGGCTCAGGGCTCTTATAAAGGACAGAATCTTGGGTAACTAAGAGCAAGCACCTTGTGCCTCAACCATCTGAGGCAAAGAATGATATCTCTTAAAATTCAATGAAAAAAAAAGTTTGTTTTCATTTTTTTTCAACCATCACATACTTTTCTTTACAGAAAATATTTGCCCGTAAATTGTACGCATGTAAGAGTTATGTAACACATTAATGCAGACTGAAAACAAAGACTTCTTCTCACCTTCATCCATTTTCTGCAAAATTCAACAGACAGGAATTATTAATTTTCTCAGTCATAGGCTGAGAATATAAATTCAGAATATAAATTCAGTCAGAACATGGATTAAAAAATGGTTTTGAAACTTTCCTATAGATATCCCTTCATTGTGATCTCAATCTCCTTCTAATTTCAAGGGAAGTTATTCTGAGCAGAGGAATTTAAAATTAATTTTATGAAAGAACATACTTTTATTAACATGGATCAACATTCATGTGTAACTAGGTGGACAAAAATAAACATTAATGCTATATGTATACTTTACATGAGATGTTTCAACTCAGTTGTAAAAAATCACCCAATTATTTCTGACGTTTTCTTGTTTGCAGTGTACTCTGTTTGGAAACAAATATTTACCTTGCATGTCACTTCACATCAAAGGCTTCTCACTCTGCATTTCCAGCTGGGCTAATTATCTCGAGCTGTACAGTTTCCACTATTTTGCCAATCTCAATTTTATTGAAGACTACTCTACTATAGGCCTTGAGAAGATAGTAATTCCTGTATGTCTATGGAATAATTAATTGGCCAGAAAGTCATGCCCACAAGTTAGGACTGGAATGCCTCTTAAGTGTTTTGCGATGTGCAGAAATTATTCTTTTCCCACTGCTGCAAATATTTAGCTTTGCAAAATATTGGGGACTCTAAAATTTCTACTGTCCGTAGCTACTGTGTTTTGATGATAATCTTGTTCCAGCAAAATGTAATTCAAAATTGTTTGGAAGGGAAACAAACAGTTGATAGATAGCCATTTCACTTCCTTGGGCATGGTGTCAGCATTTATTGAACTAATACAGAGCATGTACTTAATCTCCTTTGGATTCTGGTTGTCTGGGACTTTTAGAACTCCTGACACCAATTAAAAGGAGCAACCACATTTGAATCTCTCTGGGAAGAACACTCTTGAATCCTTCTGCCTGATAGAATAAAGTGCTTTCATATCATATTTCTTAATCTCAGGAAAATAAAATGGCTGCTCCATCTGTATGTCTGCTGTAATTTTATGATTTAGAGATTGTCCATAATACTTTCAAAATTTTAAAATTGGGTAAAGACTAAAAACTAATAATAAAAAACCCCAACCTAATTAATCCATGAGTTTAAAAAAGCCATAATTACATTCTAAATATTTTTTTAAAGGTTAAATTTTACTAATTAGAGATTAAGCACTAGGGCATGTTCATATATTTGTATACAAGACGGTGCTTTTCCATTGCACTTTTAATGGCTTCAAGTAATAATAACAGGCTTGTTTGTCCCATTAAGGAGAAGTGTGAGTCCATGGTTTGCTCTAGAAATTCAGCAGTAACACTGAGTCATTGCAACCCCACCCCAGTGTTTCTAGGAGCACTGATACAACATGGATTTGAATCATACTGGTTCACATAAAATGCAGACAACTGTACTGATATGTCATGAAACAAAATGAAAGCATTCTTTTAAGAAGATTTATGCAACCTCAATGCCCATAGAATCCTATCTTAGAAAGGAGCAGATCTCTTGGAAAAATGATTGTGCTTGATTTGTCCTTAACTGAAATCCTAGTCTTAAATCTTATGGACTGCCATTCCCCTAGGAAGATACTTCTCTGCCCTAAGCAAAAAGGGGATGAAGTCTTCCATGTAGAAGCCTTAGCTATTCATGATAACTAGAAATAATTTTTAATCCTCTCCTTTATTTTTCTTTTTCAGATCATATTAGCAGACTTTAAAGTACTGATAGGCATAGAAGTCAAAAGGTGTGGCCCTAGAATTTTATTTGTGGGTTTTGAGGCTTACATGTTCATAGTTGAAGGATTTTTCACTACCTCTATTCTTACAAAGTTCCGTATGTGTAAGCTTTTTGTAATTGTTTAACTGAGATTTCTAGCATTATGACATAATTACATTTATAAAATTACTTAATATAGCAAAGCAAGTACTCCAATATTTTTATTTCATCTTGACAAATTATGTGGTCACATTTCTGATTATGTTCTGATCTTTTTACAGATAATAGTGTTGATTGTTTGAGTTATCTGTAGAACTTTGGTATGTTGTTTTGCTGCATATAAACACATTTCACATGGATGTTCAAGAGAAGTGGAGAGACAGAGGAGGGATTCTGTTTTGGTTTTTTTTGGTGCTATCTGATTTGATTACTCATTTTATTGCCATGCATACGCAGGTGGCAAAATATGAACACAGGGCACTAACCATTATGTTCATTTACTTTGCCATTTAGCAAGCACAGATGTTGACTATATAATAACAAGGTGTTTCTTGTTGTAACAGTCCTGCTGTTAGGTCCCCCTGCTACTACAATAGTTTGCTGCTTCCATGTGTTAGAGACACCTTTTGCTGGGAATTTGTAACCATATTGTCTATTTTTTAAATCTGTTTTTAAATTAGTAACTTTTCAAAAAAGGAAATGATGTTCGCATTGCATTCTGCACAAGATATTTCTCGTTTGAATTTCTAGTATTTTATTCTTTGGGATTGTGTTGCCTTGCTGTATGAACAGATAAACCTAATGTGCATTCAGATAACAGACAAAAAGCACTGCTCTGACTTTCTAGATCTTGCTTCTTCTATTATTTGTAGTTTTGTAGGTTGCTGTTTGCTACACCCTAATAAATACTTATGCTAAGTTGCCTAACTTAGGCCTAACTTATTCAGCTTGAATGTTCAAATCCTCAGTAATGCCACTTTTTTCACTCATGATACCTAAAAGTTATCTATTTACTGCATGTAGTTGAATCTATAAGTCCCTTACAATTTCATTCTCAGTGGTTAAAAGGACTTGGCTTTGGGAGGACAAGCAGGGAATTAAAGCTGAACACTGAAACAAAGGTCAAAGTTCTAGGTGAGATTTAAAAAAAAAACCCAAAAGGCATTTAGTAGAACTACCTATATCTCTAAGGTCTCAATTCATCAAACATTTCCCATCCTTGAGTTTCTAGGAGTTCAGGGCACTTCTGAAATCCTCAGTGACACTATTAAGTCATGTAGTCGTGTAATTCTAAAGTTAGAAAGAAAAAGAAAGAAAAAAATACTTGCAAGATGAGATACCTCATAACATAAGGCTGAAAAGTTGGTGGTTCAAGCTCAATTATTGATAATTTTACGTGGAAATAAAAGTCTCAACTCTGAGAAATATGTCAGCATGTTTAGAACTGAAGCAGCCTGGTTAATGACAGTAGTCAGCACTGTTGGACTGTGCTTGCAATGGGAGCTCAAAGCTTGAATACGAATTGAAATTCGGGGTCCAGGTTTTAACCATCAAAGCCATTCATTGGACTAGACTAAACTGAGGGAGACCGTCTCTTTTAGTTCATGGCTATGGCCTCCCATAAGAACTTCACTCCTTGGGAGCAATGAAACTCCCAGGTGCTTTAGGACTCCTGAGCACAGCCTGTCAGCCCAAAGCTATACAGTTCACTTTTGTTGTAGGACAAAATTGAAAAGAGGACACCAATACTGTCAGCACAGTTGAACAGAGAGGCCTCATAATATAATTAATAAGCCACGCACATACCTGGAGTAATTTACGTGTGCTAAGCATATGGCTTTTTTTCTTCCTAAGAGATATTTTTTCCAACTGTTAGTTCATTTTAAAAGCTTGAAATTTTTTCTATGATAAGTAGAAGAAAGTTAATAATTTTGTGTCATTTTTCCTCTTGCTAATCCTGCAGAGAATTTCAGTTGTTCTGTTTCATGCTAAAGCCTTTGAAGACACTAATCACAGGCATTTAAAGTAGCACAATACAGAATATGAAGTAATTCATAAAAATTGAATTGAATATTGAGAATATTGGACAAACTGAGTTGATCTTTTCATATGCCAAAGTGATATGCAAAGATATTGCTGTGTTACCAGTACTGCTAT
This sequence comes from Zosterops lateralis, assembly GCF_965231275.1. Lineage (NCBI taxonomy): Eukaryota > Metazoa > Chordata > Aves > Passeriformes > Zosteropidae > Zosterops > Zosterops lateralis. The sequence goes on from NC_139766.1 coordinate 40,843,900, forward strand.
TGGCAGGGTACAACTCATTCATAAATTTTGCTGAGCATTCACAATGGTACAGTGCATCTGGACCTAATGAAATAAAACAAGCCCAAAAATATTTTATTTGGTTTCAGAGAAAAATGTTTTAATCTGTCTGGAAAGCTGCTTCCTATTTGTTTGCAACATGCATCTCTCTCAAACAATTGATACAATTTTCAGAAAGAAATGGCTGTTCCTAAACTCAAAATCACACCTAGGTTGTTTTTTTTTTTCCCCTAGTTTCTATATCTGTTGCTTTTAATCTCTTTACAGGTCCATAGTGACATTAATATTAGTCTCTAGCAGTGCAAACATACCTACTGGGAGGTTTTTTTGCTTGTGTTTTTGTTATTGTTTTGTTGTTTGTTTTTATTTTTAAATGTTTGTGTTTCACCAGATTGTCCATTTTGTAGTTTTACAATCTTAAGTACATGTGAGATTGATTTCTTATCCCTTTCAGCAGGTTACAAAGTATTAAACCAGTATACTTACAGCTGGAAATAGTCTCTGGGAACCAGGATTGTCCTGACATTCTTTTGTAATAAAAATTATGTGATCAGTCATAAAAGCAAGTTAGCAAAAAGACTGGGAGTTAAGAATTTGTTACTTCTATGCCACAATTACATTCATATGCACCTTTTATTTTTCTCCAGTGGTAATCATCTTATCCTTGCATTGTTTGAGGAGTTTGCACAACTTCTCCTATTCAATGCACCTCCCAGTACTACTGGTGCCTTCAGGACTGTACTGATTTTTCCCACTTAAATTTAGTTTACAGGCTAATGGAATAGCAACTTAATGAGTGGTTGGTGGCTTGCTTGTGTTCTACTGGAGTGCTGTCCTTTCCTCTTAGTCAATAAAAGGTTTTTTCTTTTTTTTTTTGTGTGTCACCTGGCTTGTGGCATTTCCCTGACTAGATCACTGTTTATGTTTTCTGACATTGAATTCTGCTCAATTGCCTTACAGCATTCTTCTGACAGCATTTTGAATGCTCTACTATGACTTAGCATTCTCTGAGGATACCTTGTTTAGCAAATTCTAAATTCTTGGTGAATTATTACATCATATTCTTCCAGAAATATATTTTTATCTTAACAGTCAGTCTTTCTTCCCATAATCCCAATAGCAGCATAATATTATGAGTTGCCCATTACAGTGGGTTTTGTAGTCTCAAAAGGATTTTTTTTGGCAAAGAGGTGGAAATTGTGTTTATTGGGTCAAGATTTTGTTGTTGAATCAAAGTCTCTCTCCTTTTTTGTAATTGTTCAGTTTAGATTTATAAAATCAACAAAAAATTCTTAAAGCATTGACATCTTTAGAGCATGTGATTGTCAAAAATCAAGTTACATTTGGATGTCTCTATCCGACATATATCACTCCATACATAGAGATCCAGTAATTAAGTCTTCTCCACTTGTTCTCCCTGTATCCAGCATTCTAACTCTGGAATTATACTTGAGGAATTTTGCTGTGAAGTGACTGTGAATCTGCCTCTATGTAGCCTCTGAAAGACTCATTGCAGAGTAGATTCGACAAGAGGAAGGAGGAGGTTACAGGGACTGACAGAGCCAATTTGTCTTAAGACATAATTGTTGGCTGGGCACATTGATCTGAATGAATTAACAGATCTTTTGCTGTTCTTGTTTTTGTGTAGCTAGTAACCTAGATAGGTCAAGCCCATCAGTTTTTTTAGTCATGAGAATTTTATGTGAATCGACATTGGTATCTCCAATCTTTTGGACTATAAATTTAAATGCAAAAAAATTTAAAATGGTGAGATATCATTTTCCTGAGCTGCAAAGATTACTGTGATACTTGAAATAAAATAATACCAGTGCTGGGAAAAGCTCTAAAAAGGAGAGAGCTCATCTCCCTAAGAAATTGGACTGGAAAGGGAGAGTTCTAGGAGCTTTTGATTCTGTGTTAACTTGTAGGGTGTGATCTATAGAGTTCAGAAGTTCTACAGGTATCTAGTAACAAGTTAAGGGGGGAAAAATCATTAGAGCACTCAGCCTTATTGTCTGATGTACCCAGAAAATAACTGCAACTGTCATTTTAATAATTATATAATCCAGTCAAAGAATTTGATGATAATGTTCAGATAATTGGTGTACTGAATATTCTTAACCTTCATGAGGGTGACAAACTTTCTTCAGTATACTTTTCTTAATTAAGATTGGGGAAAACTTCAAGCAGTCTATGTATATAGTACTTGCAGCATTTCTGGAGTACAAAACTACTTACCTACTTTACATTGGAGCACCAATGAAGACTGACCTTCTAAATACCCACCTGCACCTACACTTAGCTATGTGTGAAGAGAAGTGGCAATTTTAAAAAAAACCATGGCAAGCAGTCAGGAGTCAGGAATCTTTTAGTAAAGTTGGTGTTGGTACAAGGACAGAAGATTTCAATTACAATGTGAGAGAGGCAGAAAAAACAAAGGCAGTGTTGTCCCTTCTCCATAACAGCATGTGTGTGTATCTCTTTCAAGCTGCTGAAATATAAGAATCCACATTAACTTTTGCATCCATGTCAATTTTTGAACTAATCCATCTACTCTTATCCTGAATTTCAAGTTGAAGGATTGATTTATGATGAAATTGCATATGCAATGCAAAGTGTTCTTTAAGACATACTGTGGACACCATTTTATTCTAATACGAAGATTGAGAGGAGGAGGAGGAATGTGTTATGTTGAATAAAAGAAAGTATATGAAATAGAAGAGATGAGAAGAAAATAGGGAAAAAATGAAAATATATTTTCAGGAGATTTGGAAATGCTAAAGAAAATTCAAGGGCTATTGCTGTGCATCTAGAAATATTTCTTGAATATTTTTACGGAGGACTCAGTGCAAGATAAATTACTTTCTCCCATAAATACTGTCATATTTCTTCTTGGAAAGGCTATACTCTGTTGTTCTTACTGGCAGAGATTCAATGAGAAACTGCTCTTTGTGTTTATTTTTTTTTTTTCAAATCATTAATTCAATTAACTTTAATTGGGACTTATAAGGAACTTTAGCTAATTGATGTTTGATTTTGCTAGCATCAAACAGTTTGAAAGAATGGTTTCAAAAAACTCATATCACTGGTTTACATTAAAAATAGAAGTATTTTAATGTTTATATATTTATTCCTTTGTAGGATTGTCTTATACTTCTTTTCAACCTTCATGGTCAATGACTTGCTCATAAACTATTCTGTTCCAAGTAGTTAATATGCAGGCTTTCTCTATTGAAAAAAAAGTGCGATTTTTTGATTTATTGATTTAGAAAAACAAATTCAGTTTGTGTATAAATTAGATAGACTTGGCTTGTACTTGTATGTTTTGGTCTACCTTGAAAAAAGCTAAAATAAAGTGGTATTGTGTCCTGCATTTGGTACTTTCAGAAGAACTCTACCTTATGAATGGAAGCTACATGGTATGTTTCATTTTGTTTGGACTGATCACAATACAAATAATTGTCATATTTTATAATAGTAAATCATAGAAGGACTCGACTTTTTAAAATGCAAACATTCAAGTGAGAAAAGTGATCTATTTTGATTATTACAGTGAAAAATCATTAGAATGCTGACATATCTTTCATAGGATAAGTTAGTTGCAGTCAGTATGAGTGTTCCCTGAAAATATATTTTTAGTATGGATTAGAATTCAGGCTACCATCCCACACACTTCTTTAAAAACTCAATTAAAGTTCATTAACTCCAATTAAGCATTAAATATTTCAACTGCTTCACTTCCCACTTTCTTAACTTTTAAATCTTTGAAGCCCATAGTAAATACAAAATAAAAGGTATAGACTTGTTTTTAGCTGTACTTGAAAGATAGCAAAAAAATCTAAATTTTTGAGTTAAATTATTTAGACTCCAAATATGTAGAAATTCAATTAGACTTGGGATAAGGAATACATATCTTTGTATTATGTTAGTGGGATTTAGTTCTTTATTTTCTAGCTGTATTTTTCGCAAACCAGTTCTGCATACATTTTCTAAAGATATAGCTCTCACTGCGGGCTAAAAACAGGATGAAGAAGACAGCTCTTTTATCTACCAGCAGTAAGCATATGTGACAAATTATTGACTTCACTAATTGTGTTTTACCCATGAAGCCATTAAGAATTGAAAATAATTCTGTAAACTGGTTCTTTGGTTGGTTGGCTAAGTTTGTAGAAGTTTCTATTTTCTGCCAAAGCTATAATTTCTGTGTGTGTATGTATATTTGTGTTACGATTTTTTAATGTGTTAAGTCAAAAGTAAGGTGTTATTTTTTTCCTCAATTAATTGGCTTTTCATGAGATTATTGAATTCCTGTCAAATTTGTAGACTAAATATGTAAAGTAAAACTGCTACTGTTTTCAACAGAGCAGCAATATTAACAGTGACTGAACTAGAAGAAACTTGTTTTTGATAAATGCATCATGGGTTATGTCCTTCAATTTACCTGTGTCTGTAGCCATCCAAGCTTTCAAGTACCTTTGTTCCATTACTAAAGAAAACTGTTTCGGAGTACACATTGTTCTTGTAGTCAGGGTTGACTACTTTCCAAATTGCACTCTATTCTTCAGAATGTACTCACCTTCCAGCAATTCATGCAATGCCTGAAGCGTCTTATAGATTTCTGACTAGGCTTGGATAGGTTTGTTAATAATAGCAACATTAATAATTTCAAGAACAAATAAAATCTGGGAATGGTATCACTAGTTTTGGAAATTTGCCACAAGTTATATTGTATAGTGAGGTAAGAAATTTTTAAGGTTGGCTTAACAACTTCTCTCAAGGCTGATAAAGATTAGCTTCACCTAAAGCATGTAACATGAAAATCCATTAACATTTTGGAATTGCAGTATTACTATCTAGATAGAGCTGAAATACCCTAGTAATTATAATTATAACTGTTTGCATAGAGAGGTTTTTAGTAAGAGAACAGATTTGAATAGATCATGCGAATATCTAGGTTATTGTTCTGGAGAAAAAGAAGCAAACAGTAAACCAGTGCCCCAAATCATCATCTTAACCTGTTTCCAGTGTGCTTTTAAAAATTAAATGGATCATAAGAAAAATATTAAAATAAAAATTATTTTAAAATGCAGATATAAGTTAAATACCATTATGTCTTGGTAGAAGATATTTTTAATTGTTTTATTTTTTTTGCCAGAAATAGAGATTAATTCTCTGATTAGTTTCTGTAATTTCAACAACATAAAATAGAAGAGTAACTTTTTTTAATTCAAGAAACATAAACATTTAATGGGGCCTATTAATAAATGATTATCTTTTTTATGTATAATTTCTGAGGCTTCAGAACTTGTAACTTAATATTATATTAGGTTGTCAAGACCTTTGTGAATGAGTAAAAAAAATGTAGTTGTTATTAAAATATTTTATAGAATCTACTTAAATTAATTTGGAGTTTATAAATACTCTTTATTTTTGCAGAGATAGTATTTTCTTTCCAAATATAATTTTTATCAAAGAAGAAATCAATTTTCTGCATGGTGTATAAATTACTATGAATACAAGAAACATCAAACTGTGTTCTGAAATTTCAACTCTAGTGTTTTTAGACTGAGAGGTGTTAGATTTTACATGGACATGGAAAAGCAGCTCTGCAGAGAAGGACCTGGGAATCCTGGTGGACACCAAGCTGTCCATGAACCAGCAGTGTCCTTGTGGCCAAGAGGCCAATGGTACCTGGGGTGCATTAGGAAGAGCATTCCAGCAGGGCAAGGGAGGTGATCCTGCCCCTCTGCTCAGCTCTGGTGAGGCCTCACCTGGAGTGCAGTGTCCAGTCCTGGGCTCCTCAGGACAAAACAGACATGGTGTGGGTCCAGTGAAGGGTGACAAAGATGATTAAGGGACTGGAGTATCTCTCTTATGAGGACAGGCTGAGGGAGCTGGGCCTGTTCAGCCTCAATAAGAGACAACTGAGAGAGGAACTTACCAATGTCTGTCAGTGTCTGAAGGGAGATGCCATGAGGATGTTTCCAGGCTCTGCTCGGTGGTGCAGAACAATAGGACAAGAGGCAATGGGCAGAACCTGATGCACAGGAAGCTCCACCTGAACATGGGTGGAAGAACTTCTTTACTGTGCAGGTGAGTGAGCACTGGAGCAGTGCCCAGAGAGGGTGTGGAGTCTCCATCACTGGAGATACTCAAAAACTATCTGGACCCAATCCTGTGCCATGAGCTCTGGAATGACTTTACTTGAGCAGGGAGGTTAGACCAGATATGACCCACTGTGGTCCCTTCTAACCTTTCCCATTCTGTGACCCTCTGAAATAGAAAGCATATTTCTTACTCCCTTGGCATAGTGTCTCCAAGCACGTGACTTTTGGAATAAGCAATGTTCAACTGTAAAAAGGAAAGTGTTTACTTCCTTTTAAAAGTGAACAGAATGTTCTGAATTTAATATTTAGTGCAGGAGTAACCTCTTGTCCACAGGAAGAGGTTGAATTTGCTTTTTTTGGTAATTTACATGAGTTGTACCTAAGCAAAATCCTTCAGCCATCTGCCACTAGTCAATAAATCCTTTTTTTAATTTCCATTAATTCTTGTTAGAAAGATTGAAGAAATCCACCCATCTGTTTGATTGAAACATTATATCCACAGGGAAAGCACATTGAGCATTTTATCACTCTTTGCTTAGGGATAGGGGAAGATAATCTAGAGCAATTGCAGTAACATGTAAGAATGTTCACTATTGGGTTCTTAGATAAACCTTGCATATTAATTCATTGAGTAAATGAGGAATGAAATATTCTGATAGTCAGAAATTCAGTGCCAATACAAGAGAGCAAGTACTCTTTTGCTTTTGACATAGTTAATCATACTCTAGTCAGTAAACAAACTCATTTAACAAGTTAGACACCATCAAGGAAAATTTAGTGGTAGAGAAATAGAAAAGGGTAAGGGAAAGAGGTGTGTAATTATATTCTGTGATTTTGCCTTTAGAATATAAGTTCTTCTGAACAGATAACATTTGTATTTGCTGAGCATGACATTTTTAGCATTGAACAAATCCTAATCTAAATCAATTGGACCTGATTTTAGTATCAGACTGCAAAAGGACAATAACAGAAACCACATCTGTTTAGAAAGCTGCTCTTCAAACAGCCCATTCATTTTGCTGACCAAATGCTTCTGTTCTGAAAAAATACTTTTCTTCATATCTGAAAATAATGCACACCAAGAAATGGATATATGAAATACGTCAGGTGAAATTTTATTTATAGGACTACATTTGACAAAAAAAGTACCCATCAGTACTGTATGATGAGAAATATCTTTGAAGGAAAATATTTACCATAGACTGTGTTCCAGAAGGTCATACCAGAGCAGCACGCCTTGATGGTGAGATAAAAGAACACCCAAATAACTGGCTAAATATATACCCACTTGTGAATACTAAACTGGGAAAATTTTCTGCTGAGAAGGGTTTCTGAGTGTTCCTCAACTCTTTTGCTGAGATATGCAACATAAAATTACTTTGTTCTCAGATTTGAATTCAGATTTTTATATATGACACTTTGCAAGATTTGTAGCGAAGTGACAGTGTAGCAGTGATAGTGTTTAGTTCAGCATGAATTGCAGTATATACTTATTTTTAATGTATATTTTGAAATAGTGTATTTCAGAAATGTTTGTTACTGGTATATGCTTTGGCTTCAGCAGTATCTATTGAGGGTGTTCTGTGTTCATGCATGGATAAAGAAGTTGGTATGTCCACCCACATCCTTAATTTTGTCTTTCTGTCCTGATTCAAAATATAAATTTAAAGAATTTTAGTAGTTTTTGATTGTTTTAAATCAGACCTACTTATTTTTTAAGATATTTGTCCTTATCATGATGATTTTCTTTTTACGTGTTTGGTCTCTTTTTCCCCTGGGGAAAAATGTAATGATAAATTTGCTAACCTGCTTGTGACTTTCACAGGTCAGGAATTGCTTGGTCTACTGTTCATAACAACCCTGGCATGTGTGGACTTCCAAATTTATTCTGAGGCTTTTTTTTATCTGCCTTTTTCTTAGTTCTTTAGAACTGTCCAATGGTAACGTAGAAGATTATACCCAGTTAAGATATAAGACTGGTTTCTCAGTTTATAGGCAGAATATTTGCTCACAGCACCTGAAAGGCACTTGAGCTCATGTCCTGTAATAAAGAAACTTCCCCTGTGAAAACCAAGGGTGTTGATCTGAGCCAGCAAGTGGCTGAGCCTCTAAAAGCAGAGGCGACAGTGTCATGCCATGACTGTCTCCCACTGCCTGGTAAGGAATGTGACTTGGTGAGGCAATTTCACTTTTTTTTGCAGTATCTTTTAGTTTCAGGCCTTTCACATTTAAATATTTTCAAGTTTCTCTTCTTCAAATTCTTGTTGCCCTCTGGCACCTGCTGGGGATCTGAGACTGAGCCTGCCAAGGTGCCTCAGGGATCCTCTGAAGCCTGGGCATTGTTCAGGCCTGTGCTGGCTGTCTCCACCTTCTTTAAGGTCAAATCATCTTTATTTTCAGGAGTGTAGCTGAGAATAGAGAGTGATCCCCTTTGTTGACACACAGTAGTTTACTGAACATGAGAATTAAAGCCATTAAGGTAAAATGTTCTTTTCTTAATGAGATAATTTCTGTTACTTAGTTTGCAGTTTGGGTATGCCCCTCCTCACTCATGATACATAGTATATCCAAATAGAAAGCATTCTACAAGGGGATTGAAAAAAGTTATTTATTTTTAAACTTGAAAGGCTCTTCCAGAAGAAGCCTTTTCCCATTTACATTTCTTCAGAATAAATTTAAGCAGCGAATTTGGTGTAGGTGATGAGTTCATATTAAATAACAAATTTCATCTTCATGAGTGTTTCTTCTCAAATTATTGATACTTTTCTCAGGGGGACTTGTGATACTGTGAAGCTGGCCATGTATCAAGTATGTGATCTCAAATGCAGTCTCTAAATTCTTGACCATTTGTCTTGGTGGATTTTTAAAAAATAACTGATGTTTTTAAGCCTCTTACAAGTCAGAAAGGATGAAACTGCTTTGAAGTTTTACAACATACTTCAGCTGACCTACAAATGTAACTAGATAATCCCTTTCTTGGAGGTAGTTATTGTGGTTTCTTGCAGTTTCTGTTTACTCTCACACAGTGGTGTATCCAGTATCATTAACAGCTTTTAACAAAGGTTGTTATTCCCAGGTAGGACTCAGAGGAATTTTAATTGGTCAGGGTATTTCTTGAAGTCTCTAAAGTTTTGAATTGACAAATAGTGGCAGTGCCTTAGAGTTTTAAAGAACCATTAATTTAACAAAAAGGGAGCTCTTAAAGAACTGCATGTCAGGTGCCCTTGCTTTCCAGCCTTTTCCTATTTATTCCAGCCCAGTGTTATGTGTGGTATATGCACAAGTGGCCATGTTGCAATTTACACTCTGGTATATTTTCCAATTCGTTACAAGGCTGAAAATATTTAATATTTCTTAACTCTTAGCATTTGCAAAGGGTAAATACACAGGTTCACTTTGCATCTTGGAGAATTCTAGTTACTGGTAATTCAATTTGGTTAACATTTACTATCTGTTTGAGACTTCAAAAATAGGTTTTCAGTATTTGTGACAGGATCTTGACTACCTCTCCTGACAACAGAATGGGTGAAGTTGCACAGCCAAGTAAGGTTATTAATTTATAAAGGTGGTAGTTTGTATCTAAATGTTGTTCATTTTATTTCCTGCCAGTATACATAATGGATTAATAATTTATGAGAAATATGGAAGTGAGAATTTTTGTATTCATGTTTTCTTTCAAAACAGAATACAGAAACAGCCCCATTAACTTAGATCTAAAGAACATCCATATTTACAACTCTAAAAAATGCAAGACAGCAATAGCATGACTTTTAATACAACTTAAGAGTTATTTTTTTAATTTCTAAAAGACAATTTTATGTCCATTCTCACCACTTCCACTTTATTAGATATGGAATGTAGAAAAATAAGAGAAATAAAGATTGAATATCATTCTCGAGGTTATTTGCAGAGTAAGTCTTTCTGGAAAGCCTGCTTTTTCAGGGCTACTGGAATGTCTTGTGAAAAAAATTACTACTCTCAGAACAGGAATAATAATACACTACACTCTTCTCAGAACAGGAATAATAATAATAGTAGTATTAACACTAGTAGTAACAATATTAACAGCAGCAGTAACACTCCTTGCCTGTATTATGTGAATGTTGTGGTACATCTTCATTGTAAAAGACAGAATTCAGTCTCCAAGTCAGGTGACAGACTAAATTCAGATTACTTGTCACTAGTAGGAAGCTCTGAAAACTACCTAAATTGAAAATAATCTCAAAATTAGGATAATATGAGGGTCTTTTTTTTTTCTCCACTTCTTCCCTCTACAGTTAAGGTCTAGAGACAAATTTAGATAAGGTCTAGAGGCAAATTTAGATTAAACCTGCATAAGTTTACAAATCCTTAAAGTAAGATTGTCATCCATTAACACAACGCAGTACGTGTCACAGTACAATCTTCTTTCCAATGCACTGCTTTTTCTAAAGACTTCAGTCTTTAAATCAGTTTTGTATGCCTATGGATACAAGAATTAGAAGACTTCAAGACTAATAGTAATTAATGCATGCTTTTTATTTTTAGGCAAGGATTTTTGAACATTTGCATTATGTGTCTCATTAGTTACAATGAGAACAATCTGGTGCTAGTATGCAGAATTCAGTCAGACTGAATCTCTAGAGATTTTTTCACCATTTTTCAATGCATATAAAACAAGTTTTTGCACAGTACATGTTTTCTGTGAATTTCTTGTACATTACTTTTCAGCTAGAATGAATTTACAAAAGTAGAATAGAGTTTGAACAAACCCGCTAAGTAATCTGATAGTTGTAGTACAATTGCAGTTGAGCATTTTCTCTCATGTAGGAAAAGGGAATTTATTTTTTCAAAATAATAATTTCTTTACATGGTATTGTTGGATATAAAAAGCTAAAATGGAGGGAATTTTATCTAAATCAAACACGTGTCTGCTATTTCAAGCAACCATCTAAGATGAAATTTATATATCAAGTTGGTTTCTAGAGTTTCTTCAATGAGTTTATGGATTTAATTTCTATTTAGTACAAAAAATAAGAACTGAGGATATTTGTTTATGGCTCCAATTATTTCTATACAACAGCTAGTACTTTATGATAGTGTTCCCACAGTGTTCCTGTTTTTCTAAAACAACAAAAATATAACAGCAGCTAAACTTGTTTTGCAATATCTTAAGCAGTATTATGCAGAGATGATTTTCCCAAGCTTAGCAGGGTAATTGACACCTTTCCAAACATTAAATGGTTTGAACAATAAGTTATCTATCTTCTCTCTTATTTGCATATGAACCTGGCTGTTGCTTTATTAGCGTTAGTACACATAAATATACATATTTATATACACTGTTTCTGGCATAATTTTCCAATGTGTTTTCTCTGGAACTGTAATAGTGATACCACATGTCAGGGGCTTACTTTTCATTCACATTTAATGTTTTATGTATCTACTTTTATTTGTTAACCTGTTTGGCATTTGCACCTGTTGTTTAGCAATCTGAAAATTAAAACAAATGTATTTTCCCAATAGATTTGTGTGTGAAGTTTTTGGGTTATCCACACCTTGTCTTTACTTACTTTCCTGCTATTGTAGTTCTGTGAAGCAGCACTGCTGCTACTGTCTTGTAACAGGGGTAAGTCAAATATCACATTTGAAACTGGAACTGATTTTATTCTAGAATTATATAATCGTATGGTAAGGTATTTTGAAAATTAGTTTTTCCATTATATTTAGGAAGAGTTTGAATGTAATGATTTTTTTCAGTAGTTCTAAAGAAAACTTGGCTGTTTTCACTAATTTATAATTTTAGGGTTCTATCAGATATGTTAAGTGCTATAAGCAAAAAATTACACTTTTTTTAAACAAATATACATAATTTTCTTTCACAGTTAAGGGTCTATTCAGTATATTATTCAGGTATTATTTTAATTCAGTCACTGAAAGATTCTCTGCTCTTGCTGTACTCTTGGCATCAGCTCTCTGGTGATGCAAACTTCTTGGAGGAGAGCATGCCTCCTTCTCCATAAACCAGCTGAGCCTGTATGGCTACGAGACTGTGTAGAAACTTTACAAAATTTATAGTGGGGCAGAGCATTTTAGTATGGTGTGAGGTGAGAAGCCCCCTAAAGAAAAATATGCCAAAGACAACCTATAATGTCCTTTTCTCATTGAGAATTTGTTTTTAGAGACTAGAAGCCTGTTTACTCCAAAGTCAAATTTTGAAAGGAGGAAAATACAAATAGCGGATGTGGGTGTAACACTTCTAAAAAATAAACAAGAATTGTATCCATTTTGCAGGTTACATATTTTGAAATCTTACTCTACCTCCCTTCAGTTATCTGTGAGGAGAGGTATAGGATGAAAACTATCAGTTTACATTGTCTATTGTGAGGAGATAGATGTACCCAGAATTGCTCTGTGGCACAAAGTGGTTGACAGGTTGATAGTGCCTATTTTAGTGTTAGATGTTATCTTGTGATCACGGTCATGTTTCCATAGGTAAACGAGACCACCTATTTCAGAGACTTTATATAAAATACAGTAACTATATCTGTTCAGGAAGCAATGTATGTGTTATATTGTACTAAGATAAACTTCCACAGTCTCAGCATCAGGCTCAGTGATCCCTAATATGTTCTCAAGAAAAATCATTAACTGGGTAACACAAAGATAAATAAGAAATATTTTATTGTCTTGTGAGAGTAGTAAAAAATTCACAAAAGCTTTCTACTCTTTATTGACATGAAGCAATTCAGACCTGGAAAGTATTTTTAAAATCTAAAAATATTGATAATAGTTCTTTTATGGTCTTTTATTCCACAAATTGTCAAGTCAGCTGTTATCCTTTAGTTAGGAGCATACCTTGATTTTTCTAGTACATCTGTTTTTCTCCTAAAGAAACTTTTGCTGCTTAAAAGTGGTAAAAAAAACCCCAAGAAGTACTATCCAAGGAAAGACATATGATTACAGAACCATTAAAAAACTATTTAGACTAATTTCATTGCATGCATACTTTGAAAGTTACCTCTGTTTGGTGTATACAATACCAGATATCAGAATCCATAAGCAGAATTAAGTTAAAGCTAAAATAATATATTTAGATGTGTTCTCTTCAGATGCAAAGGCTGGTCTTGTATATAACTTTGTTTTGGCAAGTTAATTGTAATCACAGACTTGGCACTTTTCATGTAGACGTCTTGGTATGTCTGACACTTGTTTTGAGTTATGTCTAGGAGACAGTCATCTTTAGGTTGGGAAGGCATCATTAACTAAGTCATAGTTAACACAAAGCCACTTTCCATCGGTCACAGTGAGAAAGCAAAAAGATAACAGTAGGTTGAAATTAGAATTAGCACAAATTTAAAAAAACACAAACAATTATTCCCTTTGTTTTACTCTAATCAAGCAACATGGTGACATGAAAAACAGATCTTAAATTGGTAGGAATTTTTTTTGGATTCTTATTACCTTCAGATGGCTTTGATTCAAATCAGATAATTGATAAGGTTGGAAAAAACCTTTAGAATCATTCAGACCAGCTGTTAACCCAGCACCAGCATTGTGTTCACCATTTGACCACGTCTTCAGGTGTCATATTCACGTGTTTTTCAAACTCTTCCATGGATGGGGACTCCATCACTTTCCTGACTAGTCTGTTCCAGTGCTTTACAACCCTATTTTAAGTATGTTTAGGATTCTATCTAGAAACATAGAATTAGTATGAAACCAGACAGAAATAAAACATCTTTTTAAATCCCTAAATCTATGTGAATAAGGACATTTTCTGCTGAGGATTAAGTGCTGAACAAAACACTTAGAAACAAAGCTTCAGCTATAAGAAAGCAAATCTATGAATTTCATTGCAATTGGTGAAAAGCTGGAGTCTAATTTTTTCTAATGCCTTTCTGCATCAAACCATAGACAAGAAATATCTCTGCTAAAACATATATTAATAGGAATTCAAGACTAGTCAATTCAAATATTGATTTATTTTCTCTAGGTAGTCTTTTCTGTGACTGGGAAAGAGAACAATTATGAAAATATTGTTTAAGGATGACTGGTTAAACTTTGTGCATAATCTGAGAAGTTTGTAAGGTTCATCTCTAAATGTAAAGCAGGTTATGTAGGCCTGGCTTTTCTCTTGCATTGATTTACACAACTCTAACTTCAAGTACGGGTATGAGCAGAAATTCAGACACAAGTGTGTGTGATGCCAAATTATTGATAATTTTTAGTTCCATGTATATATACACACACACCCACACATAAAACTAAGTCTCCTTTTCCTGTAGCAAAAGATTGAATGTAATAACTTCTGCAATTAGCAGCAAAGCCCAACTGATTTGGCTTAGCTGGTAAAAGTGGCTAAAAGTGAAACAAAGGAAGGAGTGGGCATGGGTGATGGTGGAGAAAAAACGTAAATGGAGCAGCAGAACTATCTTCTTTTTCTTTTTTTCCCCAATGTTTAGTACTGTTTTAGTTAGGCTTAGCCCAGTCTTCATAAATCTATGAATATTCCACATCTCTGGGAAGCTTTTGGAAAAGGAAGATTGTGACTTAATATTTTGTCCGTTCCAGTAAATTTTGTTTCTTTGTTTTTAATACAAAAGGGCACTTTGACACACACTTTCCAAAAAGCAGAAGTGGAATTCTGCATGGATTTTCTGGTGAGGCTTGCATTCCATAAGTGCTTTCTTACTGGATGTGGAATGTGCTTTTTTTTTTTTTTTTTTTTTTTTTTTTTTTTTAATCTAGGCCTATAGCATTTTACAACTCTTATAGCATCACTTTAGATACTTCAAGTCAAAAATTGTTTAAGCCCTGTGAGAGGAAGACTAACAGCACCAATGGTTACATTAACTTCACTAGAGGGGAAAATAAAATGCTGCATTAAACTTCTCTCTCAACCTTCATTTTTAATAATGCCTTCCTTTGGGACACACCACTTTCCTTTTTTCTCTCTCAAATTTCTTTTATAAAGGACAAGGAAGCCCAGATTATCTTATTAATGTTATACATGAATATTTACTGATGAAACTGAAAGTTATTTTTTTTTTAAATACATATGAAAGAAATAGAAAAACTGATCTAAAAGCTAGAGCTGGACACAAGAAAAAAACCAAAACTTTTCCTTTGTAACATGCACCCGTTTTCATCTTTTATTTGCCATGGTATAATACCTCAAAGTAAGCATGAAAGACATGAGAAGTTCTGAGAAATGATATCACTGTATGAAAGCAGTGAAGGTTTGAGTTTTTTCACAACAGGTCAATCCTGTATAAGAGTCATGCATTTTCCAGTTACAGACTAGCACTGCTTTCAGTGTTTGTGATGCCAACATGCAGTCCACACAAGCCCAGCTTTCATTGTTTTCTCAGCTGTGGAAAATGTTTTGGTCATTACTGCCAGCCTGCTGTAGCTTTCAAATGCCAATTTGAAGGTGAAAGTTTGGATGATGTATTTTCTTCCGTCAAGAGATGTGTGATATAACTATTCTGCATTAACAGCCAGAAGAACAGCACAAATCACTACCCCAAAGGCTGATTTCAGTACTTTTTGAAACTGATTTTTAGTTACTTTTTTGCTTAATCCTGATGCAAATTTATTACAGCTTCTGTTACTTAATCTAAATGGCATTTATCTAAGGAAGATATGAACAGTATATCTGAACTATTGATTGTTTAGGCACTGAAAAGCTGTTTATATGTGTCTCCAGATAACTCTGGACACCAGACTTGTGCCAATATGTGGAATTAAGTGAAATTATTACTTTTATCTTATGATTTTTAGTTTTGAAAAATTGAAATGGTTAAGAACATTTAACTGGGTGGTATCTGAGTAAAGGGCAGCATTATTCCTTATTTACAAAGTACAACTAAGACTTTGAAAATCTAGATTAATTTCTATTTTATGTACCAGCTATGGTAATCAATTACAAGTTTTTTTCAAGGACAATGACAGATATAACTTTAAAATTTTGCGTTTGTGTGCCTGTCTCTGGATAATTGTGTGGTTTGTTTATGTGGGAACTATTTTTATATGTATATCCCGTAACAATAGAGAACACTTTTGAACATTCTTAATTTTTTTGTAGCTGTTTAGACCTATTTGCACAACAAATTTGAGTAACTGAAATTCTTAAGACTTGAGTATCTTGACTTTGACAGTAATGCTGAATTTAGATAATTATAAATGTCATTAGAAAATATAGATGCTATACAATACGACATAAAGCAGCACATCTGCTGGTTGAGTCCTGTGGAAATTACCCAGCCCCCACTAAAAAAAACCCAGAAGCCAAATGTAGATACAAATTTTTTTTTTTTTTTTTTTTTAAAGCTGAGCAGCTGTTAGGCCAAAATTTGCGGGTCTGAAATCCCATATTTTTGAAAGAATGGAAGAAAATTTTCAAATTCTCACCTTTAATTTAAAACATAACTCCAACATGGAAAACCTTTGATGTTAATCCCTCTTTATTTGCTTTTGAGTATAAAACTTTCCTCTCCACCCACCTCAAACTTTGGGCCATAGGTCAAAATTCAGTTCTATGTACAGATGAGATTGTTTCTCTTCAACTTCCAGAGCTTCAGTGAGGAGACCAAAGAATAACAGTCAAAATTTTGACCTCTAGATTTTCAAGATTTGAGCTTTGTATTGAAAAATAAGGTGTTGTGAAATGATATCTGAACTTCTAGTTGCTTACAGCTAAAACTAAGCAATTTTAGTGGTCTGAAGTGTCCCTTTATTTTTTAGGGCTACAAGTAAGATTACAACTTTCATACTTTATCTATAGACAGATGTTGAGAAATACTTGAATGGATGAAAACTTTCAAGTTGCCCCTTATGATATGTTGGAAATTGAATTAATATCAGATATGTGCGTGTCTATGTACATATGAATGCATGTGTCTGCATATCTGTTTTAGTTTCTATACGTGTATATGTACAGATATGTATTTTATCTTGGAATAAATTCTCATGTTTGCTCCTTGCAATATAATTTTTGATTTTGCTGTGAATTTTTTTTGGCTAATTAGATTATTCTGAGTATGTTCAGCATATAGAAGGTTAGAAGTTGCTGCTTATCAGGTCTGTTCCATTTCCTAGAATCTGATTTATGGATATGTTGGTTTTGGACTATTTTAAGATGTTCATATGAGATATGCTTCACTGAAAAATAGTTGCCATTTCTGAGATATCCAAAGTTATTTTAATTTTAAAAGTATAATGTGGAAACCATTTGTGCTATATAGATAAAAATCTATCAATAGATAGAGATAAAACTCAGTGCAAAATCGTAGCTCACAATCAGATTGTATCTCAGCAGCTGATGGCTTTTGTAGGGATAGACAAGCCATGAGTATTAGCTTTCTGACATAAGGGTTGTTCCTGCTAAGTGGAGTGGCTCAGGCAAATATTGATTATGAATGTGGTAAAAGAACTGAAAAGAGAAATAAAATTATTTGCTTTATTGTGTTTTTAAAATATATGCATTCTTTTCTTGTTTGTGTATATTAGTGTTTTTCTGAAAACTACAAAATACAATAATCTGATATCTGACTTCGAATGTAAGGAATGTTCCCTTAAGTATTGTCTTAGCTGTATCTTTAATGTTTTTCTTAAGCTGTAAGAATGTGTATATTCCTTTCCCATATTTTCATAAATAATTAGTCAATTTTGTGATAATTTTTTGTCGTACAAATTAAGAAAAACTAATTCTCAAACAGAACTTTTTTTTTCTGTTAAAGGCAGATACCACTATTCAATACTGTCTAGAAGGACAATAGCACTCAAAATCTAACTTTCAGCTGTTTCCTAGGTAACAGAGATACAGCTACAAAACTGTTGCACTGAATGGGAGGAAACAGCAAATGTTTCCATTTTTCTACTATTTTTTAGTTTGAATGAAGTAAACCCTAGGAATATCACTCCTTCAGAAAGTACAAGATATGGAACTGCAGACCTGCACTTAGACTCTATTGTGTTTGTTTTGTCACTTTTAGGTTTCTGCACACTTTCTGTGATTGTACAGACAATATCAGAAAACATAGCAGAGTTTTTTAATTTAGAGTTTTTGTTTGTTTGTTTTGGATCTGTGTTTTTTTGTTTGTTTGACAAAAACTGGTGTGTAGTTCTAGGAAGGAACTGGTCCTTTCCATGAATGAAACAAACAGAAAAGCAAATTTTGTGTATTCTTTCTCTATTTCTATTTCTATATTGCTTTCAAAAAATAACTATTTTCAGAACAGTTCTATTAACAGAATTTTAATAGTTTCTTGTTAATAGTTTCTAATAAAAGAGTTTTCCAGAAAATAACTATTTATTCTTGCAGGAATTCTAGTTCAAAAGTTAAAGAAAAAAGTACTAAAAAACTAAATTAAGTTAGTAAATTATGTACATGCAGGTTAGCCTTTCATGTATGTAGCTAATCATATAGAATTTAGCAGACCTTTTTCAAGTAATTGCAGTATATTCCCAGTAGTTTGTCTTTCTCAATTTTGTTAAGCATAAATTACTTTTCCTCACTATAAAGGTTGACATACTTAATCCCCATTCACCATTTGTGTGTCATTGAGACAACTGTTTCACAACTAATGCTTACTAAATTAGAACATAAATAAAGCAACTGAATTTTTCTCTGTGCTGCTACTCCAGCCTGGGGGAGGTTTCCTGTAAACAGAGCCTCATTCTTGTAACTTAAACATCAGCTTCACATTTCCTCAAATATTGCAGCAAAAGGCAGTCATGACAATGAGATAAGAGAGCAATTTGTTAATGAAATTGTGCCCTGTGTTCACTAGGAGTCTTTCACTGTTTCCTTGTGATTCCCTTATCTGTCAGTAATATCCATCCATCATGTTTGTCCTTAAATTCCAGATGTTGGTGTTAAGACTACTTTTAATTATGTATAAAAGGAAAAGGTTTAAATGTGGTATAGCCATGGAAACCTGGTTGAACACAACTGTAGTTAGCTAAGATTATAAACTGAAGGTTCATCTCTCACTAGCTTAAAGTGCATTGTTAAAATTCATAGTAATATTTAGAAGGTGGGTGTTAGATCAAAATATAAATAATATAGTAGTTCCAACAGATTGCTTTGCTTAACTTGTGAATGAAGTTTTTCTACAGGAAGTACTCAAACTTGTGGCAATAGCAGTCTCTCAGATTATTTTGCATTAGACAACATTTATGTTTTATATTAAAATGATACAAATATTTTTCTCTTCTGGGAAAATGTATAGATAGTTTATAGATGTGCAATATGTAAGTGCTCTTATATGACTATTATACCAGTTACAGAAGTTTGTGCTATGCAAGGAGAAGTGTACAAAAAAAGAAATGTTGTAGAAAAGATGTTTTCTGAATTCTTCTCTCTGAACAAGGGTTGTAACAGAATACATTAGTTAATGTTTCCTTAAGTTTTAGAAGTAAAGTTAATGTCTTAAGTACATTAAAATGTCTTTCCTGGACTGCGATCAAACTTCATTTACAACTTTTTTCCATAAACTCTATTTTAAATTAAAAGTAGGAAACTCAACTCATAATTGCAATGTTTTTCATGATCATGTGATACATAAATTAATTTTTTTTTTGTTTTTCCTCTGAATTTACATGGCTTTTAAAATCACTCACAGAAATACTTGTGCAATTTGTGCAAAAGTTGTCCAAAATTTGTAAGAAATAGTATTCAAATGAACATTAGCGGCGTTATTGACTTTGTAAAGATGACAACCTCTTTTCAATTCTTGATCAGTCGTTAAAGTGAGAGACATGGTTCTGTGCTTCAAGGAAAAAAATCTCGTCAATGTGAGTTGAGTTTCTTTTTTAAACTCGGACATGAAGAAGCATGTCAATGCTACTGTGACAAATCCATGATTTAACAGATATTATTAATAAAACTAACTCTTACTATGTTCTCTGTCTCTGGAGAATAGCTCTTCCCAGTTTTAAACCTGCAGAATGAGACTTATCATTTACAGGGGCTAAAATGTGACTGTGGTAGCCAGCTCTGAGCAGTACACCATCAAATAGGATTTGTCTTGTCTTCCCTGCCATCCAGCCCTGCCATGGGGGTCGGCAAAATGGAGTTAGTCATCACCTGCAGCAGAGTGAAGCCAGTCTGTCTTTTCGAGGACAACACAGCCAGGAAAGTTATCTACAGGAGACAAAGATGGTTCTTGTTTTCTGGCCCAGTCTCTTGGAGTTCACCCAAATGAATTAGAGTATGTTCAAGTTAAGTGCTCTTTTCCCTCCCCACCACCTGGAGCTGCATCCATTCAGATGGCAAGGTTTGCTCACTGCGGCTTCAGAATGCCTGAGGAATAAACATGTTTCCCTACTGAGTATTTCTGCATTAGACCCCTGAAAAGCAGTCACGCAGAACTCAACTCTCACGAATTGTATGGCCTCAATCTTCATGCCCCTGGCAGATGAGGACAAATATGCAAATAGTATGCATAGCTTAGGCTGTCAGTTAAATACAGCTTGGGTTTGTCTATTTCTGTTACTTAAATAGCTACATAACAGTTGGTGGCTTTTAGAAAAACCAAAACAAAAAAGGCTAGAGTGCTTTGATTCCAAAAAACATTTTTTCTTCCATGATTTAATTTCTATCATAAATCCTTCTCTTCTAGATCTGAGTCTTTCTAGGACAGTGAGGAGCATTTAGGAACTTTTTCTCTCTCTGCCTTTCATGATGGCTGTGAAGATATTCAGTGTCACCATAACAATGCATATACCATTAAATATATCAAAATAATAAATTCCAGTCCTATACATGTAAATTAGATGTTTCTTAAAGGATCCACTTGCAAAATAAAACTATTTATGCAGTTTCCATGAGGTAAATAGTTGCTTCTCATCTTCATAATAGTGGCTAAAAAGGAGATTGCAAAATAGCTTTCTTTGCTAATCAGTATATTGCTGTAGTCTTGAATTCACTGCTTGAAGTTAAGTATTGGCTAACTGCAAACATACATCTGCAACAAATACATGGTATTATGCTGGTACACATTTACATGTCTCATCTTATAAAAAAACTGTTCAAAATCCTAAGATTATCTTAAAAAACCCCAAACAAACCCTTTTAAACTGTTTCTTTTTCCAATTTAAAATATGCAGCAACTGACATAAGAGAACACCAGGCAGACATAATTTTGTGCTTTGGTTTAAAATAAGTACTGACTGTAATTACTGTATACAGGAAATTGCTGTAACATTTTCCACTTTATAGAAGACTTGATAATGAAAAGAGTAAATCAGATCTTTTCAAAGATATCCTTTCTCTTCCTTGGGCAATCTCACCTTTTCTTGTTCAAATAAGCTTGCTATGTCCAATAAATGAAAAGGTAGAGATAGCTTATGAGCACTCATGAGTAATTTCTGCTTTCTGAAGTCAAATATTATTATGAAATATATAGCATATGTTTTTCTATCATGTTTTCAGAGTTTTTTTGCACACATTACATTTCTGCATTTATATGAAGAGCTTTACCACAGGTAAAACTTTAATAAATCTTCATATGCACCTTTCCAGAATGATAAATAAAAAAAGTATGGGTTTGGAAACTGATAAAAGTTTCCTTAGTTTCTATAAACAGAAAACCTTGTCTAAGAATATATCTAAAACTGCAGTAATTTGGTTTTGTCTTAATTTGTAGTCCAGACAAGGAAATGGTATGGATCAAACTGCTACAGAATGAATTTCTCATCTCTTAAGAGAACCCTGTTTGTAGTGCAATAAGAAGTTAATACTTTCATTTTTCAATTTTCTGTTTTGTTTACCTTTAAATTTTAATAGGAAATCAAGTTCCAAATAATCTTGTTTTGTGTATTTTCTTTTCAGGGGATAAATGCAAACCTACTGGATACACTGAAGTGAAGAATATGTTACTGGATCTACAAAACCGGAGATATGTTGCACAGTCAAAAGATAAATCTGTTGGTGAGAAAATGGCATTAAAGAAACTTCTTGTAGATCAAATGTTCAATTCTTTTGATTCAGACAACAATGGACTTGTGGATATTAATGAGTTATCTCAGGTAAGGTTTAGTTTTTGTTTCTATTAGCACAGTGATTATTCAGATGGCTTTTTAATGACTTGTACTCAGGGAATATCATGTTTTAGGATACTTTACTTTAGAAAATGTGAGTCTCTGAGGTGGAAAACTTTGAGAATTTTTTGAATGGCTTAATTATTCAGAAATTCTGTAATGATTATTTAGAAATTTGAATATAATACTTTGAAGTATAATGCAGTGTATTAGAAGACTCTAGGCTGCTGTGACCATGGTTTTTATTACCCACTGCATGCTATCATCCAGTCCAACTATATAGATGTATTGTAGAAGTTGAAAACAATTTTAAAAATGAGATAAATCACTTCTGTAATACTAAAGAAATGTTATTGCATTATCTTAGTTAGGGATAGAGAAGTGAAGAAGAAATCTTGCAAAGAGAGTTCATGGGAGTCTCTAAATAGCAAATTTTAGCTAATTACAGATCAAGACCAGTAATCGCTGCTCTGGTAGGCATAACAGCATTATCAAAATGCTAGTAGCTTATCCTAAAAGGATTGATTCTATTAAAGAGTTTTGATTGAGCAAATGTACTTTGATTTTTTAGAGGTCTGTGTTTGAGAAACCTAATCATGGATAAATGATATTAATGAGTCTAGTACTAGGCAGCCAATTAAAAGTTTAAGAAAAGTAGGAATTTTTAGATGTGAGCATTGATCATTACCCTGTGTTCTAAGTTGCATGGCAGGGTGAAGAAATAGGCTAGAGTCATCATTTCCATACAGCTAACTTCTAACATTTTAGTCACAATTTCAAGGCCCAGAGGGTGATTGCAAATATAGGTATCATGTCGACTACTAATAGACTATTTCAAAAGACTAATTTAAAAAGATTTTTCTGGACTTTTGTAAGATTTGTTTTTCCTGATGCTTTTTAGAGTATTTCAGAACTTCAACTTTTAAGGGACTTTGGCGCCTGTATATATCTTTAAAATAATAATATATACATTAATAGACTATATGAATAGATAATATAGGTAGGAATTGTATATATAGATTTGCAAATTATATTTAATTCTTCTCTATTCAGTTGCTTCATGTATACTTTTCCTTTTTGTGTGTGTGTTAAACATTGTTTTAAAATAGTACAAAAAATTCTTCCATTATTGTGTTTTCAAACTTTCTATACGTACATTTCCCAACATGCTTTTTTTTCTATAAAGAGGAATTTATAAGGTAGTGCTTTTTCACAAGTATGGAAACAAGTCGGCCTTAAACCCCAAATATCTGGTTTTTGGTTTTGCTAAAATTCATTGCAGAAACGTCAAATAATTCAACCTAGAGATTAATGTAAAGTAAATTAATTGTTACTGTTGTTTGCTTTCTTATTGTATGGTTTGACAAGAGACACAATTAAGCCCATGAGGAACCCATGCTGGAGCACTCTGTTCCTGAAGGACTGCACCCTTTGGGAGGGACCGGTGCTGGAGCAGCTCATGAGGAGCTGCATCCCATGGGAAGGGCTCACGTTGGAGCAGTTCATGGAGGGCTGTCTCCTGTAGGAAGGGAAGAGTGAGAGTTCTCCCTCTAAGGAGGAAGGAATAGAAAATAATGTGATGAACTGAATGCAGCCCCCATTCCCTGTCCCCTGCTTTGCTGGGGAAGGAGAATATAGAGAATATTGGCAATGAAGTTAAGCCCCTTGAAGGAAAGGAGTTTTTAATATTTGGTTTTATTTCTCATTTTTCTTACTCTTGTCTGACTGGTATTGAATGCAGTGAATTTGTCCCCAGGTTGAGTCTGTTTTGCCCATGACAGTAACTGGTGAGTGATTGCTCCCTCACTTTATCTTGCCCCATGAAACCTTCATTATCCAGTCAGGGTGAGCTATCCACAGGGAGACATTGCTGTACTCTGAAAATGGTCTCAGAATTAGGAGAATTTTTCTCAGTTGTGCTCACAGTCAAAATTTTGAAATTTACAGAGTTGTCCTAAACAATAGCTCCTGTCTGCATTTTAAATGTAATCATATTAAGGGGATACGAAAAGCAACATGTTTGCTGTAGAAAACAAGGACTCCTGAAGTTAATTTATGTTCACATGAATATTAAAATTCAGTTTATAGTGCATCTTAAATTTTACATCTTGTCAATCTTGCTATGCAATCAGGCCCTTGGATTGCATTTATTAACTCATAGGTATCCTATGAGTTAATGAGTCATAGGTGTCCTATGAGTGTCATATAGTCGTCCTCTCTAATGTAAAATTGAAATAAATCAGTTGGAGATTGGAAATGGCAGTAGCAACACTCCAATTTGATTGATCTGTTTTGGATCAAAAGTTGAATCAAATGTTGAATTTGCATCTTGATGCAAGAGGAAAAAAAATTGCTCTCCCAAAAAAAAGCGGAAGTGGTGTTCTTATCAAAAAAACCTATTTCAAATAGTAAGAAAAGTTTGGGGTTTTGGGGTGGTTTGGTTTTGGTTTTGGTTTTTTTTTGGGGGGATGGGTTGGTTGTTTGGGTTTTTTTGTGGTTTGGTTTTTGTTGATTTTTTTTTTTTTTAATACTTCAAGTATGATAGCAATACATTGAAATTTGGCAGACTATTTTTATCTACTGTTTGAATTAATTTGAGCATCTGGGTAAAATATTTTTTATGGCTTTATAGTCCAATACAGAATTACAGCTAGGAAATAATTTTAACTCTACTACACTGTGTAAATCTATTATCACAAAACCTCTGTGGTTATGTAGCTCCATGCAGGCTAAATGGACTTTTTTTTCCCAACAAAATACCCCAAAGTTATTTTAGTTTCATTTCTGTATTAATAATAATACTTTTGCAATTTATGCCAGCTGATACTTCATGGGACTTGTTTGCAGAGGAAGAACTTACATAAATTTCACCTCTATGTCAGACTCTGTTTTTTACACTGATGAAAATACTTGGTTGGACCTTGGCATTTAAATTTTTACCTTCATGACTTCTGATTTTGCATCTAATCAGTGGTGTTATTAAGTATTATTTGGAAGACTTGGAACTCAGAGAAGGGATAATGACTTTATCTCCTCTTTGTGTTTTAATCAACTTTGGTTTCCACTACGTGTTACATAGGCAGAAGAAAATTTTGCATGTTGACTTATGGTACTATTTATTTTCTGTTATTAATTAGGGACAGATTATTTAGGTTGCATTATCTATTTCTACCATCACTAATCAAGGAAAAACTAAACGTGTGCTATATTCAATTCTAGGTTCAAAATGAAAAAACTACGAGAAACTTTAAAACCGAGGGAAATTAAAACTCTCTTAATTTCTTAAGACTCTCTTTTTTTCTTAAATAATTCTGATATGCAGGATTTCTCCATCCTATCAATGTGGCCCCAATACCTATTCTGGTTTTACACTGGGAGCTAGGCACCTATGGCATTATATTTACAGACACCTAAGGACACATTTGCATCTTCCAAGTCAGATTAGGTCTTTCCCCTGCTAAGGGCAGAATTGGAAAGGCAGGGAATGTGCCTCTCATTGGAGTAGTTTGCAGAAAGTCATCTCTAGCTGACCTATGTAACTTGATTAGTTAGGGATAGTATTGAGGTAATACCTTAAAATTAATTTGAGCACATGCCTTTGTAGGCGCACTAGGTGTGGGTTTAGCAGTTCAGATATCTGTTTGCTCAGGGATCTCTGAGTCATTCTGTCATGCACAAGTCCTGTATCTTTACACAGATCAAAGGTATCACGCTACTATAGACATCAAATACAGGATTGTGTTGCTGCCCTACAGAATGTGGTGGTAAATTATAAGAATATTGATTTAACTAGATTAACAGAAGCTAAAGAAAGGAACGATTTACCAACCTTTATTATCAATTCAGTTTCATAATTAATCAATTCTTTTAATTTATAAAACATTATACTGCTGTGGAAGATGGTGGCACAAGTAATTGAACCCCCCCTTATGCAGTCTGAATTAATCTGGAGCACAGTTCTCACAGTGTCTGGTGTTTGACACACTTGGTGTTTTATCAAGCACTGAGTGGCACTCTTGTGATGAGGTACTTGCTTTTAGGGAAGATGAATGCACGTTTAACTGAGTGACCATATTTGATTTAAAAGAAGGTTTTGTTTGTAGTTGTATTTACGTAGCATTTTCCTTGGGGAGGTACATAAAGACCATTAATCACAGGCAAACAAAAAAAGACTTACCGATAACACTTCAGGTAAGGTGGATTAATGAAGGATGTGTTATGTTATTTGTGGTCTAGTTTCATAAAATCTGCAGATTTTTCATTTTGACTGTCAGAAATCAGATTAAAAGGAATGAAACAATCTATTCTGATGTGTTTGTCATTTTTAATCAGATTACCTTTCCCAATCTTCTAAAATTTGGAGTTGTACTGACAAATTTCTGAGAGGCTTTGAAGTGAGGTAACACTATGGTGTTTCCTAGGAAATAGATAATTGTGTGCCGTATCTTTTAGAAATTTAATCTTTTCAAGAAAATGTATATTGTTTCTTCATGTTTCAAAGTGTATTAAATTCTAATGGAGAAATTTCATTTTTTGGAAAAGACATATTTAATTAAAAAATGTAGGTAAGTTTCTAAGTTTTCAGTATTTATGAAGTTTCACAGTGAACCATGAACAGTTTTGCTGTATATTTTGCCTTTCACCAGTTTATAATATTGAAAGTAAATGCATCACTGTCTTTATGCAAATTCAAACTAAAAATTGTGGGCATAAATATTTGTGAACCTTCTCTGGTAAGAATTTTCAACTTAAAAAGTTGGAAGTAAAATAATTCATAGGTTGTGACTAGCTAAAAATTTTGTCAGTTTTCTTTCTGCCTCCCTAACAAATCACTGTTTAGTTTAACCAAGTAGACAGTCTGGGTTTAAAGAATTGGCTTAAGAAACAGTTTCCTTGCATTTTACTCTTCTCAGTGGACAGATATTAATAGATAAATAGAATTTAAAATTTAAGGCATATTGTTGGATCATCTGTAAAACACAAGGGTGATTACATGGTAGTGTATCATACACATGGAATTTTATTCTATTTGTCCTACACTTTTAAGTAATGTCTTGAAAAAAACTTCTGTAAGGAAGTGTGCAACCTTAATTTGTCAGGCAGTCATATTGGCTTTGCTGGAGTCTCATGTGACTTGTGACTTCATATCACAGTTGATCTGTACTTCACGTTGCTACAGAAGCAGGTAATTTTTCAAAATCCAAACCCTTGCACTCTTGAGTTCTACCTGGTTCTGAATTGTGTCTCATGTGATAGAATCTTAGTCTCCCTCCCCTTCAATAGGAAAAGCCAACCAACAACCAAAAAGTTCCATGAAGGTTCATTTTTCTTGTGATCACAGAGTTGATCTGAAACACAGATCCCATTGGAAAACTGGGAGATGGCTAGATCCTGCACAAGAGAATTCAGGTTGGAACAGCTCTTAAAGCAGGAAATCACAGACAATTAAAATTAATCATTGTATGAAATCACTTCTGTACCATCTAAAATCTATCCTCACAGACTCATAGTGAGCGTATTTTCCAAAGAATTCCAAAATATATCGCCAGTATAAAATATCTGTGCAACAACAAACATTGAATCTTTTATCTGTAATCAAAATTATATGTTTACTGTAGACAAAAATTAAATCATTTCCAGGGTGATAAAATGTACCTGTCTGTAGTATTATTATTTGAAATAGCAGAATCATTCTATCCAATAATTTTTTTAATTATGATTTTTCTTTTTAAAAATATGTTGGTTTTCATTTATAATTGTTCAATTTGAACAGATAAGAGATTTCCCTTCAAAGAAGGGAAGCTGAGTACATTAATTTTGAATTTTAGAAGTGGTACTATAAAGCCAGGGGTGTTTTGGGGATTTAAAAAAGGTTTTCTTCAACCTGAGGTTGAAAGTTTCGTCCTTATTTGTACAATTGAAGATAGTGAAAACAAGCATTTAAAATGAAACAATGCTTCTCATACTGAATGTTCATGACCTTGAAATTTCAGTGATTGCTGAAGTTTCCAATACACACCATTACGTATTTAGTAGTTCTTGTGTAACTGTAATGGGTTTAGAGTTACTAATTTTTCCCAGAATACATTTTTGTCTTTTATGTACCAGCTGCAAGATCTACAGAATTTCATATTTTCTTAATTCACTTTAATGTGAACTCAATAAAAAGGCTTTTAAAGAATGGAAGTAGTTAGCACTAATATTCAGGTAGCATAGTATGTATTTTTAATTGATAATAGGAAAAGGTGGTTTTGTAGTGATTTTTTCTTATCTTTGTAAATGGTTTTCATACTCTCTAATGTACTAACAAGGTGATTATCCTTTATAATGCTTTTATATTATTATGTAGGAAATGACTTCTGGTAGCATAAAATGTTTGTGTCTTTTTTTTTTTTTTTCTTCTAATGCTCCTGTTATCCCTATTATTCTTTTAGGTATTTTGTGTTTACGTGAATAGTAACTGAATGAATTCCTTTGCAGAACAACTGAAACACAAAAGCCCCTGTATCCCTTGTTTTTAAGAAGATATTCTTTGTTGATACAAATATAATAATGGTTTTGCAATTATCATAGGAGACTGATAAAGAGTAGGAAGAGTAATTATTTACCTAAGAATTAACATTATAATTTTTATATATAATAATATATATTTATATATTAAATTTATAATTTAATATAACATTATAATTAATCTTATATTTTTTCCATGCCTAATATAAAACTGTAAACTGTGCAATATTACAACAAAAAGTTGCATTAGTTTTGACTCTTTCAGTTATGTGGTATTAGTGCCCCATGTAATATGGCAATTCTAAATCACTCTCAGCATCTTAAAAATTCCTCAGCTGGAATCTAAGTAGGTGTCCACAACATACACAGACATAAAACAAAATGGTGCATATATTAAAGAACATTTCTCTGGGATAAGTTCATCAGAATTAAAAATCTTGCAGCTATTAATTTTGATTTATATACAAACTGTATGTGTCCCCATTGAGAAACAGGAGCCTTTTCAGGTCAGCCACTTATATAACAGGTTTTGGTAAGGTAATAGGCTTGTCAAAAGCCTGTAAGAACTTGATAGAATTACTAGGGTAGTAAGAGTTTGTATTAGCTATTTTTGAAAGTGTTTGCATTGGGCTTCTGTGGTTAGAAATAAGAAGAAAAATACATTATGCCATTTATACTTGGAAAATTAATATTTTAGGTATATTTGAATGTTTCTTAATCACCATTCCTGTACATATGAAGTAAAATCAGCTTTAAAATTCTCCATTATATATGTGAGTGTGTGTATATATATATAAATATATATATATATGCTGTGTATATTCTAAAAAACTTTTGTGTCATTTAAGAGAGTCTGTCCTAAAGGTATTAACTTTTAAAAGTGTAATAAATAATTATGAATTAACTGGAAATCCCTGACTTTACACAGTTGCAGTTCATTGCCCCACAGCAACCTTAAAATGATCTATTAAATGATTATTAGAAACAATTAATTATACCAGAGAACTCTAAGAGCTCAAATGTAATTTCATGGTTATAATTTTCTTGTCAGGTAATAAAACGAGATGAGCTTGGCAGGGAACCATCTGACTGCTCTGTGTTCGATTTGCTGAAATACGATGATTATAACGGTGACAAGCACCTAGCTCTAGAAGAACTCTATAGAGCTTTTCGTAAGTATCAAGACCACCCTGTTCCTTCAGTCTTCTTTTCTCTTTCTTGCTTTGTTTTTCTAAATGGTGTTTTTTTGATATATGAAGCCTGAAACGTCTGGATGCTGTACTTACATTAGTGAAATTTAATACTCGTGAAATAACAGAAAACATTTTAGCAGAAATCAATGATATCCAGTAGCTTCTAGATTTATGAAGGATTTTGGTAATGGAGAATTCATGGATAATCTTTCTTGATGCCAACATGTATTGATAAATCTGTATTGTGCACAAGTGGCAAGTAATGTGGTCAAGACTGACCATACCACAATCAATGGAACCGAGATACCTCTCCACACCCTTTGTTTATGAGTGCTGATAAGAGCAGTTTTGACAAACCCTGCAAAAAAGGTACCTATTCTATTAGGTGCCTTATGGCTTCACGGGACTCGGAAACAGATAAAAATTTCTGGTGCAGTTTTGCAAGGTATTTGTTTTCTGGATGCCAGAGAGGTCTCAGGACAAACGTGTGTAGTACAAACAAACATCTTGACCAAACCACTGGAGTAGCAGACAGAAGCAAGATGTTAAGAGCTTTTATACAGTACATTAGAGGTAATATCAATATATTTTGTTATATTCGGACAAGAATGATGATGATTTTTCACTCTTACCTATCTCAAATTTAAGATTCAATCTTGAAATCTGGCTTTGGTTTAAAAGCTGTTCTTCCAAACTCAGTAACATGGCAGCACAGAAGATCAAGTTTGTCCCAAATACTTTTTATATTTACTTACTAAATTTTGACTTAGTCCATTAATGTATCTTCCTTCTGAGTAATTACAGGCTGTTGCTTTAGTATTTCTGTACTTTATCTTTGGGCAGATGAGCACTCAGCCACTTTAGGTAATATCTAATGACAAAGAGATAAAAAACTGCTTAAAGTTTTAAACTATAAATTACGAATTTGATATTAGAAAAAAAAAAACAAACCCTGCATGAAAAGCAAGAAGAATAAACATGAAATGAATTATCAAGACAGACTGCCTGAAAGTATGTTAGTTTTGACCATTGAATTAGATTTTTATTTCTATGAAAGTCTTTCAGAAAGTGTGATTTTGTGATGCAGCTTAGCTGAACAAATTACTTACTGCTCCTAAAAATAACTTGATCCTGCTTCCTAAGGTTATCTGACTGCCTTTCTTGCAGTGTCCTAACAGTCACAGTCTCTCCTCTGAGTCACTAAGTCAGCAGAAAAATATTCACCCTCCACATCCCATCCCAATCCTATTGTGTGACCTGAATTGATTAAGTGAAGGGTCAGACTATAACTCATGCAAAAGAAGTGTGAGCACAGCCAAGAAATAAGGCAGAGGAAGAAAATGGGAGATATTAAGACATTGTGATGGTGAGATAATTTAATTCATCTGCAGGATGAATTCAAACACTAGGAAATACCTTAATTTCTTTTTTAAAGGTTGTGATACAAGTTTGGCTTACAAAATGTAAAGAATTATATATCATCTATAGAAGCACACACATTAGCTACAATTATATGGCTAGATGTTGTACTTTTGGATACTGATTGGTTACTGCATGGATGCAGAAATTGATATAGAAGCCTTTATCATATACAGCAATCAAGAAGGTTAAAGATATGTTTAAAGCATTAGAACTATTTTTGCAAACATTGTATTAATGGAAGCACAACATTATTCTTCCAAATAAGACTTTGATGTGTCTCTGAGGGACTATTTTGTATAGTTGTAATACTCCAGACATAAGAATAGCTTTCCATTATATATTTTTAATGGAGTTTTGAATAATGAAAATAATTTCCATATGGTGTGTTAAGCATTGCCTTAATATGAATGTTAATGAAAACATTAGATTATGTAAGATTAGGAATCATTTTGGTTTCTTTGTTGCAGCAGAGTAGTGGAGAAGACCCTATTTAAAACTATAAGGGTATCTTGGAAGGTGACTTCTAGAGTAAGATTCATTCTTCTATGTCATTGACAAAACTTAGATGTATTCATTACATATTGAAAAATAAAACCTAAAACCAGCTGCTACTTCATTGTATGGTGTGTGCCCAGAAGGTCAAAGAAATGTTACAGTATTAGGCTCTGTAATGAAGATAAAATAAATACTCTTGAAATAAATTTGACAATTCACCGTAGTTCCATTTCCTTTTATCTCAAGATAGGTTGAATTCAGTCTGACTTATCTCACCAATATTAACAAAAATTATATAATGCTATAAAAGTAAACTAAGCTAAGCAAAACCAAAACAAATTTAATGCGGCACCTAGTTACTTGACTAGTGCTCTTATTGGCTAAGCAAGATGATAAAAGCTGAAACCAAGCTCTCCACACGAGCCCTGCCAACCCAAGGTAAAGTAAATGTGACAGCCCCTCTCCAGAGGCCTCTGTCATTTGCCTATGGCAAAGCTTGTGCGATGTTACCAGTAATGCCAAGTCTGGATTTACCAGCATACAGAGAATTAATATAGACATGGAATCAGATCTGTGTATGGAAATGTACACAAGAAGCACTCACAACACATCTTCCACACACTATTCCACAAATACCTCTTCAATTAGCCATCCACCTACAAAATAATTAAACATTTTAATTTTCTTCATGTAAGTGACACAGGAAGATTGCAAATATTTACTCCAAATAGAAATAAACCTTTTTTTTCCCAGGGTTTTCTTTCAGTACTTAATATTTTCAAGTTTACATTCTATTTTATTATACTGTAATGATTTATTCTTTTTGTTATTATGTTACATTGTGATTTTATGTTATAACTTTAAAATTATCCCATTTTATAATATGGAAAATATAATTTTTCACCAGCTTGGACACTTTCAAGCATCTAGAAGAAATAGAAAGCAAAACAGCAAAGGTTTTTTCCAAATTATTTTCATAACTATCTAATAAGTGAAAGATTATAACTGAGTAATGGTATTGGCAGGGCATTGTCTTCTAAAATATTATAGTGTTATTTGTTATTTTGAGACATTTAAAAGACTTAACCATTAATTTAAATAAAGAAGTGGTTCTAGAATTTTTGACCTCTTGCACGATCCCATCAATTGAACTTGACAGTATGTTTTTCATGCTTTTTTCATTCCTTAATATCTACCATTTTCATGTACATAAGGAACCTAATCTCAGTTTAATACCTGCTATTCCCCATGGAATTGCCTCTATCCCTAATTGTAGTGAAGGGGTGGATTTGAGAAATGTCAAGTTCTCATTTGTGTAATTGCTAGAATATGTGTTACCTTTATTCACTCAAATGTGACTTTTATTCACTCAAAATGGCAGTGAAGAAAATTCGGCTTTGTTATGATGGAGAAATTGATCCTATTCAAAGCTTCCACACAGAATTCAAAGGAGTTGTTTGTTTTTATTTGTATAACAGAAGTCGGAGTCATATGAACACAGAAATGCCAAGGCACAGTGATCGAGGTTGGGCAGGGGTTGGGGGTCACAACAGCACAGTTTTTATGCGTGGCAATACCAGAGGGGTTCTTTTCAAGCCAGTTTGTACCTAGCACTGCTAAAATATGAAATGTTTTGTTACAGTAGTTAACAAAATATCCTTTGTCATATTTGAATTTGATCAACATTAAAGAAGTCTCATTTTCTAACAGTAATTATCCATCCGCATTCTCTATTAAGCATAGAAGAACTTGAAAAAATGAGAAAGCTGGAAAAGGTGTGAGAGAAGGCATAAAGGAAATTTGTGTCCTCAGCCTTGGCCTAAAAGGGGGATAGTGATAATCAAGTGATACTACTAGTGTGCACTTTTCCAGCTGTGATTTCAAATAGTGTTTAAAAACATTTAGGTAGGATTTTGAACACAGATAGGATTAAAAATCATCTTCACTATGGTGTTGAACAAGCTACTCTATTACAGTAATTTCTTTTTAAAGAATCAGGCAATTGCATTTTATTTAAATATTATTGACTATCTTTGGAATTAATTATCAGTCTTGTTTCATTAGCATTTGCAGGTAGGATTTTTTTTTAATTGGCATACTTAATTAGAAATTTTCCTCAAAAATACTGGCAATTCTATTTTTAACTCCAGCAGTAGAAAAGGAACCACCTGAAGGGCAAAGATGAAGCATAGGCTGTTTTAAAGGTATTAATATGCACATAATTCTGTGTCTATACATACATACATATACATGCTTGCTTGTATTCTGTGATTTTCTTTGGACAGTCTCATTTTGTCTGACAAAATGGATACACATTAGACTGGACAGCCAAATGTAAATAACTGTGTGAAACGGAATAATAATAATAAAAAAATCCCTTTCCCCCTTCAGAAGGTCAGATGCTGAGGCAGCAACAAACAAACAATATGTGTGAGAGGGTGCTCTCAGCCTTGAGGGTTTATGCCAAGCTTCACAGCAGATGAAGGTGCTTGCTGGCTTCTCTAAGGTTTTACCTGTTGGCAAGACCACTATGGTTTTCTGAATATAGGCTGCCTTTCCTCATATTGTGAGGGGTAATTTTTGGTGATGTAGCATCTATTTCCTAATTATTTGTCTGCTATATTTCATAGCAATTTAACTAGATCAATAGTGTGTTCAGAGAGGAACCTGAAAAACGGCTTCCTCTAACACAAATGAATAAAGTGGAAAGTTTAGCTCTTGCTGGGTTTTGGGAGCTTGAGACTGAAGGAATCAGATAATTCTGTCCTCCACTGCTTTGGCCACATAGTGTAAAATTATGTCCTACAAGTGATCCAGCTCCATCTTAGTGTTTTGTTTTGCTTTTTTTGCATTCCTTCCTCAGCCTGTCCCAAACTAAAGGATTTTTTATCAGCAAGCATTTTTTTTGACAGGGAAGGATATATTTAAGTTTTTCTGAAAGGGCAGGCAAAACCCTGAGATGAAGGAGCCGAATAAAAGCTAAAAAGGGTGTGGAATACAGTTTATAAACTAAATCTCAACCAGTGTGCTTCCTTTATTTTTCAAGGGCTTTCTTTCTTTTGTTAGTGTCTCCTGTGGTATCAAGATAATTTTGTGTTTGCTGTAAATGTTGTATCTTTTTGTTTTTCTTCTAGTGTTCTTTTCTAAAATAGTCTTACTTGTTTTCCTCTCATATAAAATAAAATGTCAAAGCAGGTACTTCAAGTGGCCTTCATGGTGGGCTGTAATATCTCAAGGCATACCACAAGCAAATAAATAGTTATAAATTATTCTGTTTGATCACTCAGCAGATGTATATGTAGGCACTTCCCTTTGTAATTTCAGTGGAAAGAATTACACTAGTTTAGACATTTATGAATAAAACTGATTGAATACAATTACTATAAACCCCAAATTTATTGTACATAGTTGAACTAACTTCTCTGCATAAAAATTGACATCCTGCAAAAATGAAGGAAAAAAAAAAGTCTTTCAGAATTGATTTCTGTTGTTAGTGTTCTTGATGTTGTCTTATGCTCAAAAAAAGGGGCCACAGAAGGTTACACTGGGGCCACACTGAGGACTTGACTGTAAAAATTACCCCATGATGTACAATAAAGTGTGAGAGTTATCTAGGCAGAAAAAAATATGACCTAATTGTCATTCCTCTATTAACTGCCTTGTAGTTTTGCTGGAATTGCTTTCAGGCATCACTCAACACTGTTGACAATATCTAATCTGTTGTGCAGCTATAATTTGGGGTCTTATATGTTGCTCCTGTACATGCTAATGCTGTATATATTTAAAAGTACCTTCAGTTTTGAAATTAAATTCAGGTCACAGATATCAAATTTGCACTCTTTGTTGATGAAGTATTTGTATGAAGGGATTTATATACCTTCAGTAATAGCAGATATTACAGAAATTTTTGATCTGATCCAAAATTACAGAACTTACTTTGGGCTCACCTTTTAGGAGAAACTTCATGGTCAGTGACAAATATGACTGTCCAAATCAGTGCTTTGAATCGTGTGGAAAGGAGGCAGCCAGAAGTTCCTGAAAATGCAGTAGCCATTATGAACACATATGCTTAGTTACTGAATTCTCTCAGTCCTGAAAAAATAATCTTGCTTTCATTATAATAGCTCTACTTCTATTTTAAGTTGTCAAATGCAGTAATTACAGATGCATGTTCAGAAATTTTTTTTTTAAAATATGAATCTTTGTTTCTGAAGCAAAATAGACCAGAATTAATAACCAACAAGCAACCAACCCTACAATAAAATCTAAATTTCAAAAAGGCCTGTACTGAATTACTCAATGAAACAAATAAGACTTCCCACTGGATTCCTTAAGTTATCTTGAAGTCCACAAAGTCTAACTCAAAAAAACCCCTCATGTAATTTATATTTCTAATTAATTCAATATGTCCCAAATATTGCATTTAGTGTGTAATCTGAGTCAGAGCTTTATGACTGTGATGAGTCTTCAATAGTAAAACATGTTAACAAATAGTAGAGAAAACATTTTCTGAGGGAGGAAGAGGTATTATTTTGTCTCCTGCTACCATTAATTCCTTTTCAGCAACAACTTGAGCATATTAGATTGTTCCAGAGGGTGTTATATTTCACCACTAGCCTCTGAAAACACCAGTTAACATCATACTGAGTAGGAGCTATTGGATTTCATGGTAATAATTTTTGCTCAATCTGATCTATCTCTCAAATTCTTACCTGTGGTATATGTATTTTCAATTTAGAGAAGTCTTAGCTGGAAGAAAATGCACCCTCTTCTATTGAGTGGGCAGAAATTTAAACTGATGATCAGATACAAGGAAATATCTAAGGGTTTAAATACTATTTCATGGATTGAAATAGTGTGCCTGAAATTTCTCACATGACACTAAGTCAATTCATTTAGATGCCAACTGATTTTTCTTCATGTTTTGGGGAAATCAAGTAACGAATTTAAGGCTACCATAGGTTTGCATTAGTAAATAAATATTTCACAGGCACTTTGGGCATCATACTGAAGAAACTAGGAGATTCTGTTTATGAACCTTGAACTCTGCTGATCTCTAATCCCATCAGTGCATTTACTTGGAAGTGTTTTCCTGCTTTGGTGATGTAAGTCACTAGAGATAGCACTGTGAAATACAGGATTGCAGAGGATGAGGACTGGAACAAAACACCTGAGTTATAGTAGCTTTGTTTTAGAGTATTGGTAGAGATTGACTTGCATGGCATTTGTTACTGACTTGAAATGTCAGAGACTGAAGTCTTGTGTGTCTTCCAGTGAGTTTGTTCTGGAGAATGGTGGGGAAAAAGTTAACACCAAGCAGTTACACATATTTTGCTACAGTTAGAAAAGTACCTCAGTAAATGATCTATTGCTTATTTCTCAGGAATTAGTTATCTGTGGTGAGCTAGATCATTGTTGCTAATACTTTTGTTATGTTGTGAATTATGAGAATATTTTTGTCTCTGCAGAGCAGCGTACCTGTAAGATGAGGCTGTGACTGATGTTCCAACATCCACAAAAGCCTTTCTGTAGATGTTTTAAGAGAATGTAAAGGAAAATTTAAAATAATAATTTATAATTAATTTCCTTTATCAGCTATTTTAAAGGAAGTTCTCTTTCTTCTTAATGGAGGTGAGGTGGAGAGAAGAAAGATCAGAACATAAGGAGTAATGACTGGGGATTAAAGGAGACAATCACTAGCTAATTCACAAGCAAGAACATGAGGTATCTCTACTTCAAGGCAGAATTACTCATCTGGAACTATCCTGAATATTAATAGCTCATCAAGTATTATTTAGTAAGAAAGCCATTTGATTAATCTATTCATTGTTTTGCTTTTTTTACCTACTGGTGCTTTTTAAATATCAAGCATTAATGTTCATTTTAGAAAAGTGTTGCTTAGTAACTTTATTCTGAACTTTCTTGGGTTTTGGTTTTTTTCTTTTTGGTTTGTTGATTTATTGTTTGGGGTTTTGGTTGGTTTTGTTTTGCTTTTGTTTGGTTTTGTTGGTGGTGATTTGGGTTTTTTTAGAGAGGTCTGGTTTTGTTTTTTAGTACTCTTCTACTCTGCTTTTTTTGCTTTTATTCTCACATTTGGGTAAATAATTTTTTTAAAAAAATAATCATTAGAAGAATATAGAAGGTTTTTAGTAATTCCTTAGACATCTGGGTTTCTTAAGACTGTCTGACATGTCCAGTGTAAAAGAAAATCTGCAGACACAGTTTTGTAACAGATTTTGTTCAAGTAGTTTGAAAATACTTTAAACGGAGTTAATAGAGAAATAATAATTCCAGTTTTGCAAAACTTTAGAGCTTTTGTCTCTAGACCTTAGAAAAAAGTGCATTTCATTCCACTGTGAAGTTTTTTGAGAAACGCGTTCAAATATCCACTACGTACAATAAGGAGAAATTGCTCCAAAATAACTGCATTGCAAAGAAATATATTGAAGAAAAAACTTTTCTAGTTCCCTTCATTGTTCATGGTGGATTAGGTTCCAGTAAAGTTTTCTTATTTCAAAAAATTTCATTCCTAAAAATTTCTCAAAATAATAGGACAATTAAAAGTTTTATTGTCGCATTTCTCCCATAGCTTTTGATTTTGGTATATTTTTTTCTCTTTAATATAGTGATTCCATAGTGTGAGGGTTTTTTATATTGTATGTTTTTGCAGTTCACAACTATCTTAGTACATATGTATTTTTTCCTAACTACAGTGAAGGCAATATTTTATTGAATATGTTAAAGAAAATTTGGTGAAAATATTTTTCAATATTAAAATTGTCAATTTATTACATTTAAAATAAAAATATATTGATCTTGGCATCCCAGAAGCATTTGAAAATACATTCACTTCAGAAGATATGTTAAAGTTTGGGGTTTTTTAAGGCAGAATATTGTGCTTTAACACATCTATTAATCTTACTGGTCTACTTTGTAGCAGTTGTTAGTACATATATTAGAAAATGCTAATTTTTTAGTACATTCACAAAGTGCTTGGATAAAAGGATTCCATCATGATAAATTGTTATTTCTGACTAGTATTTAACTTCATTTTTTGAAGTTTATATATATTGAATGAAGAAAAATATAATTTACATGTTGTTATTTTAACTCAGGAAATTAGGATCACTTCTATCCAGTAGTCATAGAACTGCTCAATGTTTGAATACATACATGAAAAGCTCTTTTTTTAAATTTTGTTTTTTAGGTGTTTTTAATTTTATTTCAATAAGTCTTAATCTCTTGTCATCAAGCATTTGCCTGGTTAGTATAGCACAGATCTGTAGGGGTTTGTAAGTAGCTTCTAATATACTGTCACTGCTAAGAATATTAGTATGTGTTTTTATAGAGTTAAGGAGTGTGTCATGCCAGAATTTAAGCTGCTAAAACTCAGTATAAATATTGACAACTGTATGGGTAGGGCAGAAAGAATATCAACTACTCCAGTTAAAGCTATTTTGGTGGTCTGTGATATTGTAAACTGTGAGACTAATTGCTTCTCATCACTCATGGTTTTCCAAATCTTCAGAAATAAACATCTCATAATTGCATATAGTATTGTTTATGTATTCATTAATGAGTTACATGTGAGCTGAACTCAGTAGGAATATTTATGTATGTATGAGTTGCATATATTTGATAAAATTGACTATTACGAAATAGATGAAATTGTCTTAATCCACTCCCTCTGATGACTGCAATCCTTATTTAGCTGGATGAATATTATCTGAGATGTGTAGACGCGACACTTATGGACATGGTTTAATGTGGACTCCTCAGTGCTGGATTAAAATTGGAAATGATGATTGGTCTTTTCCAATCTAAATGATTCTATCATACTATCTACAGCCTAAAACCATCTTTGCAGTTTCCCAAATGTGTTATGGATGCTGTTGGATATTAAAAAAGCCCAAACTTGCTGTTGGATATTAAAAACATCCAGTCTTATCCTGAACCTCCAACAAGGAAACCTAAGCATTTTCTACCAGAGGAAATGAGGAAACAGGTTAACAAAATATCCCTGTGCCTGTGTTATGGACAGAATTAAATTGTCAGTAGATTCTCAAGCTGTTTTTCTAAACACATCATGCTCACAGAGTGTCAATTCTTATCTTAAGTAGGTTAGCAAGTGATTTATGTGGAAGTGCAATTTTGACTGTAGTAAAAAATAAGGTGTCATACAAAGGCTATGAAGCAGCGGTTTACATAGTGCAATATTGTGTCAAAAGAGGTCTAAAAAGATGATGCAAAATAGTGCAAATCTAGAGAGAAAAAACACATAAGCCTTCTTTATGTAAAAGAATTGGGAACCTGATTGCCTCAGATGGTAGGCATCCAACAAGTAATCTGTTTGCCACTCTGTCATGAATAAATGTTTGGAGAAAGTGTAATTTTTAAAAAATTTGTTTTGCATCATGATTATAATTCTTCCAAACCAAGACATGTGGTAGAGATGTATTTCTTGGAGGGAATTTTAATAGTATTTTAAAACTTCCTGAGTAGTCTCATTTAAGAAATATTTGATGCTAAACAAAGATTAATGTGTGTTCTTGCTCATGAATTGTCAAGTTAATGCCTACTTTGAGTAACAACACAGACATGTTAACTTTTCTGGGTTTAACAAATATACATCTACTGCAGTAACTTCATGGTAAGAGTGCTTATGGAAGATTGCTAAATAAGCAAAATAATATAAGTTTTTTCTAAAATATTTTCTCAGTGATTTTTTTTTCTCAAAGGCTGCCTCTCTTTAATAGCTTTTGATGGATGCCTCACTCATAGGTTTGTTTATTTTTGGACACATGTGGAATTAACATCTACAATATTTTGTTTCAGAGACACAATATAATGTGTCCTGGATACAAGTGCTTTGAGGTTTTTATCTTCATTATGCACACCTCCTGGTGAGTTTATCAAGCTTTGTATGATAAGAAACCATGAACAATTATTCCATATTTCTTTTCTCTGAAACAGTTTTGTTGTGGTGTGTGTTGGTTTTTTTTTTTTTTTTTTTTTTTTTTTTTTTTTTTTTTTTTTTTTTTTTTTTGGTTTTTGTTTTGTTTTTTTCCTTTAAGTTCCTGACATATCTTTGTATTCATCTCTTTTCCATTCTGAAATTCTCCAGTCTTTTAATAGTTGCCTGTATGGAAAACCTCCCAAATCTTTGGTTATTCTTGTTGTGTTTCTCTGTTCTTTTTCAAGTTTTACTGGAAGGAAAGTTCTTTTTCAAGTTTTGCAGAGAGAGAGACAGAAAGCAGTCATGTTGCTCATGCAACATGGATTTATACAGTGCCATAGGATTTTTTTTCTGAGTACCAGTCTTTACCTAATAATTCCTTTTATTGTCATATTGCCAAGGATGAGTAGACATTTTCATAAAACTGCAAAGTGTGCTCTAAAGCCTGTGTGCTCAACACTTGAGCAGTGTTAACTAGTTGAGAGCCTGTCACTCTGTGAACAATGTTTGGCACTTTTTAAATTTTCCTCATGCAGTACTTTCAATACTGAATTAAATATATTGAATTTGGCATACCAGTATCAGAGGTAAAGTCTTCAAGCAAATCAGCTTTTATGTTTACTACCTGAACTACCTGATAAGTTGTTCTCAAAAATTCTGTCCCAGAAAAATATATCAATATTTTCTTTCCACTTCTCCTGGATGATACTGAACAATGTAGATTTCAGAAGAGGTCCAGGTGCAACACCAATGGTGACTTTTCTTCATAAGACACTTGCCAACAGATT
The DNA here is from genome assembly GCF_965231275.1 of Zosterops lateralis. NCBI lineage: Eukaryota > Metazoa > Chordata > Aves > Passeriformes > Zosteropidae > Zosterops > Zosterops lateralis. Next base: position 40,885,418 of record NC_139766.1, read on the forward strand.
TCAAGATCTGGTGTCTGTGAAAGGGTAGAAAATACTGTGAGTAGGGCTGTATGATACAGGACTGAAGTGCTAAAATTCACAGCTTAATCCCATCTGTCTTTAGGTTGTTCTTTAACCCTTGTGCTGCCCTTCTCTGATGCACAGCCCATTGCCCGCTTTGATCTTCCAGAAACATACCAGATATGCAAAGCTGAGAGCAGAATATCCACAGTCCTTGTTCTCAGAATAAGTCACTGAGCTCAACATGGAGTCTTGGCCCTTTGCACAAACACCTGGTCTTAAGAGGAGTAAAACTCTCCTCTGTGAATAACAAATAGTCGAAGCTTCTGTACAGTCACGTAACAGATCCTACCTTGAGTTCAGCTTGCTTTCTTTTTCCCCTCTAAATGTAAATAGACACTTCAGCCAGGTGATAGATTTTTCAGAATCTCTTTCATAATAACACTGCTTTCATTTATTCTTGTATCTATGGTAAAGATTTCTGTGAGGAGCTGCTTCATAACTCTAGTCTGACTATTTCAGGGAGCTATTGAATAGCAGTTGCATGGACCCCTTCTTTTTTATGTGGAAATATAGTAGTTCTGCTATGCTTTAGGCTTCCTAACCACATTCATAGCTCAGCTAATTTAATCCTGAATTACTGTTTTAAAATACTGGCTTCTCATTCTCCTGACAGGACTATTTGAGGAGATGGTTTGTACAAAATTTGGTTGTTATAAAACTCAGGACAGGTCCAGAGATCTTAAATGTTTAGAAATTCTATTACCATTCTGGGAAAAAAAGCCTTGAAATTTGAAAGTGAAATGAATACACAATAAATAAAATTGGCAAATTATTACATTTATAAACTGAGAGCTTCATGCATAAAAGTGTGAATTACCAGGGCTGTCAACTCTCCTCTTAAAATTCCCATTTCATTATTGATTAGTTCCAGAAATACTTCATAGATTGAAGCACTTTAAATGTTTCATTTTAGGCAACAGCAAATGTGCAGTAGTGGTGTTCATCGTCTGTATTTGCAATAAACAGGAGGATTAAATTTGGATCTATACTAGTAAAATTACTTGAAAATATTTATGCTAACTCCTAGCATTTAGATAAAATGATTTTACTGGAACTAGTCATGGGCAAATACAACATGCATATAGAAATTGATTTTTGCATAAACTCCTGTTTTTGTTTAGACAAATTTAGCAAAATATTCTACAATAAATAAGGTCAAAACCAATTATCACTCTTGTTTCAGTGAATTAACACTTCCAAGTTCTCTGGATAAGAAAGCTGTGTTTAATACCCAACTTCATTTCCTGAGGACACAGAAAACATTTTAAGGAGTAATGGACTAGATCGCTTTGTAATTATGTGTTATTTCTAATGCACATTACTGTCTGTTCTTACCCAATATAATTTTTAAGTTATTGCCATATATATTTTTTTTGCAGTATAAAGTAAAAGTATAGCTTATAACAAAAGTTTGTTCTGTCCCTGTGTTTTTGTATAATACAGTGTTAGGATTTTTTAACTTGTTCATAGTTATGACATAGTCATTCCAAAAGAGTGGTTTAGATTTGCAGAAGTTTGAGATTCATTTTAACTATTCAATTGTTAATCTCAAAAACAGAATAAGGAAGCATTCTCTGATCACATTTTTCTTAAGATACTTTCAAACATCTACAATGGTAGAATTTTTGTATTTGAAGCAATTTTTTTTGGCTTGCAGAGAGAGGGCATTTGATAATAATTGAGGTATTATGTCCTTTCATTCCCTACGATTTCATAGATCCCATAGAAACAAGGAACTGCAAAAACTCATCGTGTTTCCGATAATGTATAGGTCAAGCACTGAATATTTATGCTGCAAGTTAATTAAAAATAGCTGAGTTAATTTTAAACTAACTACTTTAGATAAAGAAGTTGAGTGCAACACATAGTTAACACAATCTAATCCACAGCAATCTCCAGCAGGAGACATTTTGGACTAAGCAAGACATTTTGGATATCTTTATAATCCACAGTGGACTCTCTTAGAGCATCTGACTACTAAGTTTTTCTGAGGCCATGTGTTATTCAGTGAGACACCATTAATTTCAATTGATGTCTTTGACAGCAGCTAGAAAGTATGTAAATGATGATAGCACTGGTGGCAAGAATTGTTGAAGAGACAAATTGCACGAGGAGGCAGTTGGATACAGTGATGGATAGATTGAAAGAAATTTACTAAATAAAAAGATGTAGAAGAGGCTATGATTGCCAACTACTCCCTCAGAACCTGAATCTGAAAGACATGATCCTTGGTCATTTGTCTTGGCTGACACCAAATAGTTGGGGAGTCCCTGGCAGAAATAGTTAACGATCCTTGTAGAAAGACAAGAGGCTGTGGCAGCTCTTAGACCTCAAATTACTTGGATCAATTTGGAGATTCATGTACTCTGGAGATTTAAATCCATGTAAGCTGGGTTTTCACTAGTGCTAGATGGTGGGATTTTTATTGATATCCTCTTTTTATAATTTATAATTGAAGTCTCTAATTAAGGTATTAAAAGAAGTTTACTTCAACTTTACTTGACTTTTGTTACTGCATTATGAAATTTTAATTATCTTTGCACATATGCCTTGGTGTTCAGTCTCATTTGCTGAAGAGAATGGAGAATGAATCATAAGTAAAATGCAAAAATAGCTTTTGTCTGTTAAAACTTCTGTGTCTTTTATTATTGATGCTGAACGGTGTTTATTGAACAGGACAGATAATTACAACAAGAAGAAAGAGAAAACTAATGGTAAACAAATGTGTTTTTTTAAGTGGAAAAATTGCTTTTTCTTTTGAATCAAAGCTCCTATACAACACAATGCATCAGACTAATAGTTTTTTCAATTTAGATTAATTGTTTAGCTGGACATGATTGTATATTCCTCATGTTCAGTATAAAGGATGCATTTTTAGAGGTTCTGGGTAGTCTTAGATGAAACTGGAGTAAACTGAAGCTGTACTTTGAGCAGATGAAATGGTATCCAGATAAAGAACAGTATCATGTTGGGAAGCTAAACCTGTTGAACACTTGGACAGTTTAACTTTCCTTTGGCTCACTTCCTGTGCTTCTTCTGTGTGATGTCACTATTACTGTTCCCTAGACTCACACTGGGACGTGAAGTCATGCTGGCAGAGTTTGTAAAACATGTAGCTGCCCTTTCAAAGCTCTTGATGAAGCTTTTGAGAAATCCATCTGGGCTTCAAAGGACTGGATCACCTTTGCCTTTTGCAACCCCAGCTACTAGCGTTAATAATTCAGATTTTTCACAGACTACTTCATAGCTGGAATTATTGAAGCACAGAACACGTCAGAGGGGAATTCTCACAGGCATTTGGCTAAGCTCCTTTATTCACATTCCAATTGTGGTCTACCTGCATCCTTGTCTGCAAAGCTGATTTCCAGCCAGCTGAATCCCTGGTTTTTTACATGGACTTACTCTGTACTGAGTGCAAGACTTGTCATTTGTCTCAGTAGAATTTCAGTTTGTTAGCCCATTCCTTCTGTTTATAAAGTTCCCTCGGAAGGGCAATCTTGTAGAAGTCTGCTTCGTGATCCTCTAAATTTGGTGACAGCTACAAGATTTCTGAGGGTCCATTTTGTGCTGTCAGGCAAGTCACTAATGAAAATGTTAAACAGTATTGAAACCACTCGTAGTTAGCTGGCCTTTAGTCTGTGAAATGCTGACCCTTTGAGCCCGGAGGCAGGGTAAGATACTTGCAGTTCACTCATGCAACAGTGCTCTGAGTGACAGAATCAAAGCCTGGCTGGAGTAAATAACGTTCACTACTGTTGTATTAACCATATTGCTCATCGTTTCGTAGTAGAAACCAGTTCAGACTTAAATTAATGGGTATAGTCTACTAAGTGTTCCCCACACAAAGCTGAATAAATACAGCTTTTTCACTTCTCTAGGAAGTCCTCTCATGGTAACCCCAGTCTGCCTTTAGAGCCTGAAAATTTGTTAACATTGTATTTTTAAAATTATTCATTCTTTAGCAGTCTGTATCTGAATTTGCTATCACCACAGGGTGCATAATTTAAACAGATTTATTCAGAGTTAAATTTTACCATGTGCTTTTATCATATAACACCATTCATGAATACTTATGTGTGCCACTGTTTTAATGAAAAATATTATTTTCAACTTTATGGCATTCCTCTTTTGTCATTTCTAATTTCCAGTACCGGATGAACCTTGTGCTAGTGATGTGGTAAACATTTACAACTCATCTTATAATGAATCATAATTGGCTTTATTCCTCATTAGAATTCCTGTGAGGATTTAGAAAATGTAGTGTATAATCCTCCCTTATGTTTATTGATGTTATAAACGTTTTGTGCATTCTCCAAACTGTTTAAAACTAATCAGTCATCATGGTTGTTTTTTTTTATCTTAGGGTTTTAAAGACGTTTTAAAGAAAAGTACTATCAGTGGTTATGTCAATGAATATAGTTGATAACAGAATGTCAGTGTGAGGTGTCTTTTAGAGTTGAATTAGTCCTGAAGGTGGTAGTGTTTCTTTCATTCTTGGATTTTTTCAACATCACCTTTTGGCCCTATTATTGTCTGCCTAGTACTATGTTTACTACATGAAATTCAATTATATCTCATTCATGTAGAACGAAAGGGCGAAGTTATGACAGAGACATTTGTGAAGGTTATGAAAAGAAAGTCTTTAGTCAGTACTTTATGCTCACTAATCAGCAGCTTTCACAACAGCTGGAGTTCTCTACGCTCCTGAAAATTAAGAGCTGTTGAAAGTGTCCAAAATAAAAACTAGATATAGTCTGCTATTAAAAATTGTCTTTAATATCAGGTCTTTTGTTAATAAATTGTTTTGCTCATCCATCCCAGATTTTGATCAAAAGTGAGATTAAAGATAGACAAACCACTTTGTAGTAACTGAATTTTTGGCTGAATTTTAGTTTACATTTCATTGCTGATACAGCTTGTGGAGAATATCTGGTCTTTTTTCTGCCAGATGGGTGACAGTGGACTTAGGGAAAATCCCTCTCTCTCTCAGAGAGATGGGAGCTGAGAAAACTGATGCAAATGGTGATGTCCAGTGAAGCTGGGAAAAAGAGGATTTCAGGGACATGTAGAACTTAGCAGACAACAAACAGTTGGATGGGAGTTGTGTACTAGCTGAAACAAGCTACATATTTCAATGCAAGCAACCCAGGAAAGTGAGTAGGATCAGCTTGAGGAAACCAAAGAAACTGACGCTTTGGCTGAGTGTAGATCTTGCAATCCATATTAAAAAATATGTTACAGTTTGCAGGGGGTGGAGTGTCCATGGAAATCAAAATGATCGAAATGTAATTTTTATCATAAAAACTTTCTATTTTTTTTGATTTAATACAAATTCTAATTCAATTTTCTAAATTTTGTATAGAACTTCTGTGGGGTTATTAATTTGCCTGGTCCTTTTTCATCCTAGAAAATCCTGCTTTTATTTCATACACATTTTAATACAAAGTTGTTTGTAAGTAAACTTTCTGTATGTGTGAGAAGATAGACATATACCAGAACTTCATCCTTTACATTTGTGTATATATGCTTGGATTAAATATGTGTTTATCATAATTGCTACTATTATTTCCCTCTGACAGCAGTAGTTTAATCTCTTTTAATTAAAAGAGGTATACATTAAAAAAGGTATACATTTTTCATATTTAAAACATAGTAATCAATATAATTTTCATAGATTTGGACAACTTAAGAGTTTTTAGTTTAGGAGTCATAATGATTAATGTCTTTGATCTAAATTTTTTTAGCTCTTTTTTTCTTACAAGAAAAAAGGTAGTCATTTTGGTAATTTGATATGGGAATTTATTTTTTTTTTTGGAGGGGGGGGTGGCTTGGTTTTCTTCTTTAACATCACCTTAGTGTAAAAACATGATGACAGGACTTTATTTTCTTTCTTCCTCATTGAAAAACACTCCCTCTATTTCAAATTAAGGTATTCTTTGGATTAGAGCAGCGGAATTGTTGAGTTCTTTAGTGAACAGGCCAGCTAATACTAGTCTATATTCCTTCTCTTCCAGGATAATTTACTCTCCTGACTCATAGTGTTAGTGTCATCCCCATAAACTGCCTCTGGCCTGGCAATTTTGTATTGATGGGTGCTAAAACAGTATCATCACTATATGCTTGCCTGGTGTTTTCTTCCTTGTGCATTTGCTGTTGACAACTATCAGCTACTTTACCAGGAATGTGTGGATTTTTTTATCTGGTTAGGGTGGCTTTATTACAAAGCTGTGTTACTGCAGTAGATCATGGACTGCTTCTAGAGCTACAGATTCTTCTTGATGTTCTAAATTCAGACTACATTTGGAGCTTAGACTGCAAATTTTAATCTATGTGTTATGTGTCACATTGTGTTTGTGTCCCAGCCTTGTCTGCGTATCTCATTCCAAAACACTCCCTTTCCTTTTTTCGTTTGCCTTCAACCATTCTTCATGAATAGTGTCATCAAGAAGAAACATTTTTGCATAGCGGGAATTTTTCAGGAAACATTCAGTCGGAATTTTTATATTTCCGATGTGCCTTCCCATATCTGAAGCCTGATGAGATGGCTCAGCACCATAAGTCCAGGTTTCAGATCACTAGAAAAGAGCGATCTGGAGTAGGGGAAAGTGAAACTAAGTTTGATTTTCTAGAACTTTGTGAAAACTTTTATTTTAAATTTTATTTCTACATGTGCAATATGCATTGGCATATTCTGTGGATGACTGAGAAAATAAACTGTGAAACTGTGCAGTCTAGGATGGGACGGTTTTCAGCTAAGGAAGTGTTCCGGAGATGACAGGACTTGACACTGTAGACAGCTGAATGTTGTTCCAGGTCTTGTCAAAAAGCTAGACAGGAAAATCTGAAAAGAGTGATCTAAGAAGTGCTTTCTAGAATCTATGTTTTATAGAGGTTTAAAAGTCATGACTGAGTTTTAAAGTCATCAGGGTGACTGGGTCCTTAGCAGATGACTTCTGCAGGATATACATGGAGAGATATAATCACAAATATTGTTATGCATTTTATACACCTATGGTGTAATGGATAGTTTCTAGTATCAATTTATATTGGCTAAAATTTATATTTGTGATCAGTGTTTTGAAAACAATTTTTTTATTATCTTGCAACAAACTGAAAAGTGAGTAGCAATAGAGGACAATCTGATGAATATTTCTGTATTTTGTTGTATGAACTCCTATACTGGTAGTATCTTCTTAGATACTAGTATCTGCTTAGATTAAGATCTAAATCTGAACAATATACCTGAGATAAATTGTTGGATGAGAGCTAAAGTGTTTGCTGTTGTCTAGACCAGCATACTTACTAGAACACTACAGCTCCCACCTTGCCATACTCGAGGAGATGTGCATTTGGGAACAGGCATATCTTTCCCAGAATCCAGGCAGGAACTGGTGAGGGTGCATACCTGCAAACTCTAATAGCTTAGCACATTAAGCTGTGCTGCCAAGCCACAAGTGGGCATAGCTGTGAACCCTCCTCCCCTCCCTCACCTGGTGATGGAGCCAAGTCAGTTCCAGATGTAATAAAAGCCAACTGATGCTCACTTCAATATCTAGAGCTACTGCTTAAATAGTATATCTGAATGTATTCAAGAAGGGACAAGAAGAACTAGCAGGATCAGTGGACATTGATAGGAAGGCAGAGAAAGAAGTAGGACTGGGGAGAAATAAAAGATGAGAATAAGAAGAGATGAAATGAAGGGGTGGAGAGAGGGAAAGAAAAAAGCACAAACTGTTCTAAATGCATCTGACATTCTGTGTAGCTGGTAAAGGAGCTATAAGAAAAAGAAAAGATTTATTAACAGTTTTTAAATTGAAGTAAATCAGAGAAGCTGCCAAAATATTGAATTTAAATAAAACCATCTCTCGTGAGGTTGTGTACATATATAAATAGGTGTGATTATTGGTTTGCAGATAAACACTGAGGCCATTGGCTGTCAACCTCCTAGTTTTCTTTCTTTGAAGTGTCATTTTCATATATTCTTTCTTTTTTTATCTGAAGAGAGATGTTTTATGAAGCTATTATTGAAAAATAATTTTTTTGACTTTTGAATGGAACAGATGGCATGAAATGATAAATATTTTTTAAGCATTTCTATGGGGAAAAGTATTCTGTTTTACGAGTTTTATCCACCTTGATGAATTACACTTTAGCTGGGCTATTTAGAAGCCTTGCTTAGGCTGCTCACAGCTGCAAGCACATCTCAGTTTTGGAAATCTTTAGCTTGATCTGGCCTCATTACATTTCTTCCTCACTATTCTGTGGAGTTTTTGTTGCCACTAATTACAGATTCTGGTACATCAGAGGAACATTCAGTATTCTCTTCTGCAGAATTATCTCTTTGTAGTACTTGTTTCTGTCTACATCGTTCCAAAACTGAAAAATAAGCTACTAAATTTGTAAATAACCCAAAACTCAAATGAATAAATGCAATGGTATGAATAATTTTTTTTTGAAAAAAACTATACCAGACTGCTACTTAACTGAAGGAACATAAGTAAGAAAATAAGGAAAATAAAGACCTTTTCTTGAACATTTTCTCCCTTAATACCTAAATATAATCTTAATTTTAACAGTGATATCTTTGCAATAATATATATGCCCATGATGCAAGATCAATGACATACCCAGCTTAGGGTTTAAAGTTTAATAAATACATTTACAGTGACTGTAGAAAGCAGTCATATCTTTCTTTACTTTTTTTTTATCTGATCAGTCACTATAGTAGTCAGCATTTCCAGATTCTACAAGAAGAATTGTTAAAGTATGTTTTAAAATGAGTATTTTTGGTGTAGATCATTTCTAGTGCAGAGAAATATGTCCCAGAGGAGTTGATGAAATGCACAGAAACTGACAGCGTGCACAGAAGTATCAAAATGAAGCTTTTCAGGAACTTGGTGATGTGCATAAGTTGGTGTTAATGTGATGTTATCAGCGAAACTAGAGAGTTGTTTTGGGAGTGGTGCATTACATTTGGCAGAAATGAACAATGCTCGTCCTCAAGAAAAAACAGGATAGATCATGTTAGTAATGAAATGGAAAATTTCATTCAAGCTAAGTAACTTTAATTTTTTTTTCAATTAGGATCTTTTCATTTGCCTTTTCCCCCTCTCTTCTGTATTTTTTTTTTCATCTTTTGTACATCTTAAACACCTTTCCACTACTATTGCAAAGACTCAGGACACCAATTTTGGAAGATTTGAAGTTCAGCTTTGTGCATCTAAAAACACTAACTTCAGAAAATTAAGCTCTGAGATGCTACAAAAGAGTGCTGAGACTAAATTTAGCACCCATGTTGCATCAATACCTGATATGCTTCCTGCTGTTATTTTTCTAAAAACTGACACAGTCCAATTATGCAATGGTTGTTATCAAAGATACACTAGCATAGCAAGAATTATTTTTTTTGTTTTGAAAGAAAATATCTAAAACTCAAGCACAGGCAGTATTTGCTAGTGACAATGTCAGTGTTGTTGTGCAGAGTCATCTTATTCTCCCTATTCTTAATAAAGACACATTCTCTATTGAATTTACAAGGGATATAAGTGTAAACTGTTAAGTGTTGAACAGTAAATAAGAAAATTTGTTGCTAGTCCATGAGTTTTTTTTTTTAATTCTACTATATCTCATTTGAAGTACACATGCCAATAGTGCTCTATTATGTTCTAGATTTTTGTTTCTGCTTTATTTTTGCATGGGTCATTTTTAGCATATGCTCTCCACTTGCCTTAAAATAATTTTAAAAAGGGCATTTTTCATGGATTTAAAAAAAGTAACTATTTCTGCAAGAGCAACTGTGTTTAAGAAAAGGTATCAGAAAATGTTGAAATGCTATGTATGTGCCATCATTAATCATGTGTGTCCATACAAATGATCAGTGCTGTGGGTATGATATCACGTATCAGGGCAGGTATGACTGGAATAGGTAATTTGGCATATTTTCTTAAACAGTGATGTATCATTTTATTTGGGAGAATTTATCATGTTTTCTGGGCTGTTGAGGTTTGTGTTATTTTGGAAATATTTTATGTACAAGTGTTATAACTATATCTCGCTAATCTTAAGTGTAGCCTTTAAAATGGGATCTTAGTCTAAAAATGGGAATAGGTTATCTGATAATTATTATTTAATTTCCTCTGAGACTCTTTTCTTAACATACGTTATAATTAACTTTTGCAGCAACTTGATAGGCTAGAAATATATTGTTGTCTAACTTGGAATATTGACTCTATAAAAGCTGCAAGTTTATATATAACAATAAACCTAGGATACCGTATCTGACTACTCTCAGATCATCAATTCCAGTAACACGCATCAAATCATATTTTAACCCATCACAATGACTTTGAAATTTCCTTTAGGATTCACTGAACAGTGCATGAAATCAGTTACAGAACGTACTGAGACGATATGTTAAGGTTGGGCAGACAGTTGCAGTTGCAGTCCACTGACATGACAGTAGGGACAGGAGGGAGAAAAATTTACTGTTTGCCACTTCGTTTACTGTCTCTTCAAGAGACTTAATTGCATAAAAGCTGGAATTCCATTCTTCTTCATGAGGAGAAATCTGGATATGCAAAGTTTGGATTGTTTTGCTTATTCCTGATAAATAGCTTGAGAGAATCAGGCTGTTGACACGATGGAAGTAAATTACTGATTTTCCTTGCAATGGAAGACGTTGAAGCTGTACAAGCTCCTGGAGATCAGGAGCTGACTTTCTTGGCCTGGGTTTTCCTTTAGGGTGCTAAAGTTCTCATAACAGTAGAATTCACAGGGTTCTTAAAACAACACAGTCCATAGGGTAGACCCTTTGTTTGCACTGTTGTAAATATCCTTATCAAATGTAGGAGTGATACTTTCCAAGACATGCTCAGTATTCCTGTAGTGCTGGTACAAGAATATAAGGCAAGAACTAACACATATGGATTTTGTGCACCTTTGTGTGAAACACAGGGTCCTGAGGAGGAGTTTGAGTCAATGGACATAGGAAGTAAAATTCATTAAATTAAAGTAAGAATTAAATTAAAACACATGTATAATGAGCTTGGAAATTTTGTTTAGGCTTAATCAGTTTGTGAATTTGAAATTAACAGAAAGTGTTAATTGCTGAATTTAATGATTGCTGTTATTAATATTTTTCAAAAAGTTAAAATGTAATGTGTGAGCAAAGACATTCAGAAGAAATCCTATTAAAATCAATTAAAAATATCAGAGGAGCAAAATTATTCTCAAGAGGTAATACGCACTGATTATTAATTCAACTGCATTGCACTTGATTTAATTGTTTTGTCAAAAATGTTAAAATGCCTTAAAATATGTTTGATTAATTTACTAAATGAACTAACAGTTCAGCTTTCTTTCTATAAAGAAAACTTAGAAATTCCATTTCCTGGGTGATTTCCATGTAAAATTAAGAAATGGGCCTTACCACTATAAAAACAACTGTATTAGTCCCAGGTCCAGCCAGTCCAATGCTTTCTTTCAATCATGAACTTGAGCTGATGTCTAGAAAAGTGTAAGAATAATATCATTATAATTTGTCCCAAGTGTTTGCATGATATGAATGTAAGCTTCTGGAATCTATAATAATCTTTGAAAAATATTTTTTTCAGATATATCACTTCAAATTACTGTCCATCATTTTGAACCTGGCCTCTCACTTGTTTTGATGACTTTCTAGTGTTAAAAGAAACAATAAGACATCAATAAGCTTTTCCAGCATTTCCATGACATCCATGATTTTGCTGGCTTATTTCAAAGCTCTCTGCATCATTAGGTTTTTTTAAAATAAAAACCTCAAGCTTTTTTGATTTTTTTGAATAAATATTTTAACTGCTCCATGCCTTGATCACTCTTGTCTTTCCTCTGAGCTTTTGCCTCCCTTACAGGGGACACAAAGCTGCATATGGTATTCATGTCTACAAATCATGGAGCAAAATTATTTCGGGTTTAATTTACTTTTGGTTGCTTTCCCGAGAATTCCTCATCATTGATTTGAATTTTTCTTTGCTGGAGGGGACAGAACTGATAAAACTGCTTATCATCACTTCTCTGTTTCTCTCTTGATACAAATGAACTTGCAGCCTATTAATCCAAAAGTCCTTCAGCTACTTCTTACAGTCACAGTCTACAGTGATATTTCTTCTTCAAAGACATAGAATAATAACATACAGACTTTGCTTCAATGGCAAGCACTTTGTGAGTACACACATCTATAAACTTCTCATAAATATAATATATATAATATATAATTTATTTAGTAATTTTTTTTTTGTTTCAAACTATTTTTAAGAATTTTATTTAAAGATATTTGTTTCTCTAGTCATTTTTGGTCCTCAAAAAAGATGCAAACTGTTTCAGTAATAAAAGAATTCGATGTTAAATTCACTGAAGCAGGTCAGCTGATATATTCTACTTTATCCTTCATGCTTTTAAAACAGGAAGCACTCAATGTTTCTAGATATTTGAATAAAATATACTCTATTCTTGTGAGAGGAAACAGAAACCTTGGGGCTCACATTTGTCTTTCAGAGAAGCTTTAAGTTCTCCAATAAAATAAATGTTTCTTGGGATGACATATCAATCCCTGTCTATTAATTTCATTGACAAATACTATTAATGCAGAAATTATGGTATTTTCTTTCATGTTTTCTGATAATTTTTTCATGGAGTTGGTTTCTACAGGACTCCCTAAAAACAGGAGTTATTACGGTATTATATTTTCAAAAAAAAAAAATGTTTTTCAAGTCTCTTGTCAGTACAGAAAAAAGATGAATGCAATAATTATAGCATTAAGAGCTTTCAACTTTTTGCAACAATTGTTTGAATTTTAATGCAAGCTCTGCAGCTAAACATTAAGGAGCCGTGAAAAAGTTATTTATTCCTGTTTTTATTCCTGTTGTAAGTTATTTTTGGTTTTTTTGGCATGTGTGTGTGCTTTTAGCTGGCATAAGATCTTAGAGAAAAGGCACTCATGAACTGTGTTTTGTTACTTTTCATACTGAAACATTCTACTAAGTATGTGAATAATATGTTTACAACAAGTTCAAAGCAGAATATACAGCAGATAATGACAAAATTAGTCATGCTAATGGTGATGTGTGCTGATTTTTTCCTATAAAAGAACAGCAAAATGACACTGATGAAAAAGCTTTTGTTATGTCACTTTAAGAAAAGTGGGATCAATGCCAGAAGAGTAAAAGGCACATTACCTAGCTGCATTCCAGCTAATTCAAGCCACCAAGTAATGTTATGCATTAAGTACAGAGCTTACTGTAGTACATAGACAAAATGCTTTTTGCTTGGTTTTGAAAGCTGTTTTATTTTAAATTAGGTTTGAAATAGGCAAACAAAATAAATGATATGGTCTTAATTTTAAATAGTGGGTACCATTTGGCATAATGTTCATTAGTTTAGACTTAGAAGAGTTTTGTGGCTGCTTTAAATAAATACACAGAACTTATGGAAGCAAATGAGAATGTTCAAATTGCACATTTGTTAATGGTATTAAATTAACCAAGGCAGTCTACAGTTGAGTAAGAACTTCCTCCCTTCCTCCCTTTAACAACATAATAAATTATGAAGTGATACACAGACTACAAATGTAACATCATCTCATACTTTTTAGCTTTCAAAACCTTTTATTCAGAGTGATATTGTGGTTTTTCTTTACTCATCCTAAGAGACGGCAAGGAACTACTTAGGCTCAATAAATTTCATCTACTTCAGTGTTTCTCTTCCTAGTACCCTGATTTAGTATTCTAAGACCACAAATGACTTTTTTGATTGTGTACAGTTCCCTACAGGCCATTTGGGCAATCAGAGGAGTTGGAGATTGGATTTTTTCATGTATAGGGAAAGAACTGAAATAGAACTTCTGTTCTTCAGAAAGCTCAAATCCAAGTATAACAACCCTTTCCCTAAATTTGCTAAATTTAGACCATCAAACTCTTCCATGTACATCGACCCCAATGTACTTAGGATTAAGAAAAGATAATTATTGGTCAAAGGGCTGTACAGCTGTCACTATCTTTTTTTTTTCCTAACAAAGCTCTACTGCCTGACTCTCTTTTAAAAGTGCAATGATGTAATTTTATCTGTTGACTTACAAGAATATTGATAAAACTTAACTCTTACTAAGAATGACAACCTAAGATGTGTGACCCTTGAAAACAACAATGCTTAAAACATGATTCCAATATTTGCTTATCTGTATTGCTGTGAGAATATTTTTGCAACATGTCAGCTTTGAAACCTCCTTTTTCTTGCCTTTCTCAGTTTTCATTACTTTCATTTTGGTCGAACTGAGAAAATTCAAGCACCTTCTAATCTAATTAATCATCATTTGCAGTATTTTTTGATTCAGTTAGAATGGTGTCATTTTGCATTTGATTTCAGTGAGTTCTTAACATATTTTTGAAAGATATCACAAATATATTTATATTAAAAAGTACTTAGAAAATTATAATAGAAAAACTCTTCATAATTTTATCTAATTTTAACTGAAGGACAGACAAAGGTAGGTTTATGGCATAGATTCTAGCTAAAGAGAAGCAATGAGAGAAAAAAAAGTGCATTCATAATTTTCAGAAAAGCACTTGGGATGTTTACATATTAAAAAGTGTTTAGTCAGCTAAAATTCTGAGAGTTAGTAGTGATAAAATGAATGATGACGTGGATGAAAGGAAGAAGATATTGATTCAATGAAATGGGAAAATACCAGTTTGAGAAGGAGTTATTATTGAGGCTCTCCAAAGACCACCTGGGAAGCAAACTTTATTTAAAGATTGAAATTGGATAACCTGGCAAGTGATTTGAAAATTAATGTTACAAAGCACAAGTTCTTATACTTAGTTAAGAGTAAGAAATTATACTTAAGGCTGAGAAGTAATCTACTGGAAAGAGCAGAGTAGAAGAAAGTTATGTGGACCTGTCATTTACAGGGCAACTGTGAGGAACCACATGAGATCTGGGTGAAAATGGCAATTGCATTGCACAGATGTATTGACCTAAGTCTTTCAGGAAAGACATGGATTAGTTGATATAGTCCACTTCATTAATCGTAAATATATTTATTTACGTATATGTTGTATAAAGTTTTCATTAATGTGTTTCAAAGAAGGATAAATTTGAGCTGGATCAAATACATTGCTAACTTCAGTAACAAATTCAAGGTGGGAGGAGCCAGAAAACTTGGCTCAGGACCACAAAACAGGATGAAGGGTAGGGGAGTTTGCAGAATGGCTTCAGCAGCCAGGGAATTTATCAAACCCTTTCAACCATCTCTCAACCAGTGCAGGAATGTCTCATATTTAAATAATTAGTTTTGATTTGGTTTACTTGATTGAGGTTGCCTGCTTTTGATTTTGCTTTTTTGTTTAAAATCTTTGATATTTTTGAGCCTCTTCAGTAAGTTTTCCTTTTCCCTGGTCAAAGTGTTAAAGTTCTTCCCAATAGTTAATGGTTAATATCTTCCCAATAGTTAATATTTATTCTGTTTCACTCCTTTTGTCCTATTTTATAATAGCATTATTTTATTTCCAACTAGGTATTTTTACACGGTTGTCTGTTTTCATCTCCTAACTATATTTCTATCTCTTATTTAAATGTTCGGGTTCTTTTGGTTTGGGCTTTTTTGTTTGTATTTCTCTCCTTTATGTGAAAGAGTGTATCCTGTAACTTGTATAATTAAGAACCAGGGATGCGTGTCAGATTGATATTGCATCTGGAGGAGTTGCAAACAAACTCATTAATATGGTACACCATAGTAGAGGATCCATGTTTCTAAGAATAGCAAGCTATAAAACATAGTCTCTACTAAAACGTTTGGCTACTTAAAATATTACTGCTCTGTAACCAGCAATACCCACCAATATTTACTTTTTTGTGTGGTGATGGTGTCAGTAAACAGAATTAATTTAACTTTCAGTTTTTATAAAGCTTTACTCTGCTTTTTCATTTAAAATTAAATAACCAAAATGTGTTGACTAAACAGTTGTTATTGATCCACAAAGGCAACCTGGAGGGAAAGCTACGAGTCATCCTAGTCAAGAATATCTCTTAGTGACACAACTTCAGTATCTGTCAAAAAAGTATCTGCTCTCAGATCCAGGTTTATTTCTTTCAAGGAGAAAAGAAGTGATGCTAAATGCATAATTTAATTTCTGGGCCTAGGTTTTATATTTCCAAAGGAACGTCATAGTGTCTGGACTCTGAGAGAAGTGCTGCTCTGTGCTCTGACAGCATTTTGCCCACACCACATCCCTTCCACCCCCAGAAGTGTTCTGGCTCTTTCAGTGTGATTGCAGACAGGTAGTGGACAGGAATTTCAGGGAGTTACCTGCCAAAGAGTCTGCACCAGGTGCTGCCCTCTAAATTTGGGGTTTTTTGGGTTGGGTGGTAACTTTTCTTTTACCCCAATAAGAAGAAAATATGTGCAATAGTTTTCTCTCAAGAAAATAAGAAAACCTATAAAGTAACTTAGATGCCCCTTTTTGTGTTAAATAATAATATAAATATACATAATTTTATAGTGTATGAAGGTTTTGACATAAATGTTCAGTATTTTACAGGAAGGCAGTGATTCTAGCGCATTTATTAAAATAGGGTTTTTTTCACAACTTTTAAAAAATACGTAACATCAGTGCATTGATTAGTTCCAGGTAGTACAACTGTTTCTTCATTTTTCTTTTAATTCTGCATTTGGCCCTTTTGTTACAATATGGTCATGAGATAAAAAATTGCAAATGGAATGTCCATATATTATATTGAAGACTGAGAATATTTTCAGAAATTCTTTGGAAGCCTTCTCTGGCAAAATTAATGTTATCATCCAATGTTATTGTTATTGTTGGTTTTTTATTATCATTATTGCCTTAATTATTATTTATGGTAAGGTTATCATTACTATTAAAACCAAGACAGTTTAAAAAAAAAGACATTTGAACTCTTGGTTTCAGCAAAATGATAGCCTCTCAGTTTCAATTTCAGAATATCATCTTTGCTCATGTAGGAAATGTTAAGCTTTATATTTGATAGATGCTCTTTTTTCTAGTGTCATCCTCTAATGAAAAATCATAAACCACTGCAACAGTGACTGGCCTTGTTTTTTAGGCCTCCATAGTAATACTTAGTAATTAATACTGAAATTAATTGAAAAAAGACTTTTAAACCTTGCAGAATTTAAATTGCCTGTGTCAGTTTATCATGTGAAGGTTAGCAGTTTTCATAGACAGCCCTATAACCAGCTGATTTCATGATCCCTCCTTCATGTGTTTCCTAAATTAAATAATTACTTTGACATATACAGATAATATAAATTTATAAATAAAATATCAGAACACTTATCTCACTTTTGAGATCTTTGCATAGTGAGCTCAGTAAAGAAACAAAATATGTGTACTGTTAGTTGGCTACCAGAAAATTTGAATCATTCAGTAGCCATGCAGTTATGTCTCAGTAAGTCTGCAAGATGGTGTCACTGAAGAACCATCTCCTGTACAGTAAAAGCTGAAATGCTTCTGAGGAAGCTGTAAGTTTTAAAGAGTACAGTAAACAGCAGAAGAGTCAATTTAATTGGTATGTTTCTTTTTCCTTAGCGTAAGGCATTTTGTCAGGTAATGCATCTAGTTAAAAAAGGTCAGTCTCATTTGGCCGTGTCTGGTGGGCAATATCACTCACAATTTGAGTCATGGAGTGCATTCCTTCTAAAAGAGGAGAAGAATCAGGGGGCCTCTCTTTGGAGCTAAG
This sequence comes from Zosterops lateralis, assembly GCF_965231275.1. NCBI lineage: Eukaryota > Metazoa > Chordata > Aves > Passeriformes > Zosteropidae > Zosterops > Zosterops lateralis. Next base: position 40,903,229 of record NC_139766.1, read on the forward strand.
TATAAAATTATTCTTTTTAATAACATTTTTAAAGGATTTACTTTAATTATAGAACAGGTAATCTTACTTTCATGCTTTTCTAAGGCTTGCACTTGGGCAGAGTGGAAGGAGGGCAGGGGAAGTGTTAATTACCAAGTATTGTTTTTATGAGGCTGAAATGAACCTATAGAAGATCTTAGCTTCCTTAAAACTTCCTTCTTTCCTATAGTGAATGAGTTAAGATATCTCCATATGAAAGTATTTCTGTAATTAAAAGAAGATAGACACATGATAGCTTTTGTAGGTTACTTGAAGAAGGAAAGATAAAAAACAGAGATTTTTCATGCTTTAGCAGCTGAATGGAAAAAGATTTATTTGGATGATCTTCAATTCCTATATAGTTCTTTTGTCTAATATGACAAAATCCTTACAAATATAGAATTTTAATAGGTTATGTTTAGTAAGGCTCACCATACATGGATATCTAACTCTCAACTGATCAGCCTGTAAATTAAGGCAATTACACAAGAGGGAAGCATGTGAAGTGTCATCAGTTTCATCAGTTTGATGTGTATCACTTCTTTTTTGTGCAAGTGTCCAAATGAGTTCTGGGACATATATTGGAGCTATTTAGTACGTTGATGAACAGAGGAAGGTTCAAGTTCTGGACTCCTATCATATATGTCTGAATTTTAAAAAATATTTTTTAAACATTGACTAATGATGAATAATTAATTAGCCTGAAAATATAGAATTAATGTTCTGACTGGTCCACTGTGGCTGTCTTAACTGTCAGATGACTTCCAGTATCTGACTTTGGACACACAGTCATGTGTATTACAGTCTTACCTCTGGAATTCACTTTCATGTTAAATGCTGCTTCTTACAGGCTGATACTTGTCAGTCAGTTTAATTGAAATGTCACGCTGACCTTTATATGAAATACGCTGAACTTACTGGAGTTTTTGGAAGTTCATTTTACTTTTGTTCCAGTTAAAATTATTAAATTACCAGTATACAAAAAAGTTAATGGTAATTAAGGTCATGAAACTGCCTGTTCATTGATCTTACAACAATACTTTTTTTGCAGATGTAGTTCAGCTGAATCTGCCTGAAGATCAAAAAATAAGCACCACTGCAGCAACAGTGGGACAGAGTTGTGTCTTAAGTTGTGCCATCCAGGGAACCCTGAGACCTCCCATCGTCTGGAAGAGGAACAATGTCATTCTGAACAGCTTAGATTTGGAAGATATCAGTGTAAGTAACAGAAAGTTCTATTTATCAAAACCTCTCATAAATATTAGAAAAGTGATGCATAACAAGCTACATATTCCTGCTGTTTCAAAGAAAAGAAGTAGAAATGATATGCGGCAAACTCTGTTTTTATTTGCTGCATATTCAAACCCCTGTTAAATATAGATAAAATATATTTCACAGACCAAGAATTAAAAAAAAAAAAAAAAAGGCAATAAAAGCACTAGGGCTAAATTGCAGCCCAAAATACAGTCAGCATTATACATTCAGGATTGTACAGTCTTCACATATTTAGAAGAAAAGAGAAATCTGTGACATGAACATTTAGGATAAACCCAACATAATCTGAAAAGTTCTCTGTTAAATAATAATTACTTTTGTTAGTTTGCTATTAATCACATGACACATATTGAAAAGTGTCTTACCCATGTCCACAAGATCCTGTCTGCAACCTATGTTACCTTTCTATAGATACTCATGATGTGCAAAACCATTACTTGGAGTTCTTACTAATCAATTCTAAGTGTAATAGTTGGCATGAGCTTTTGATAGAAAAAGGAAAATGCATCTGTACACACAGAAACAAAAGGGAAACGATGAATGGAAATGATGAAGCTAACAGCTCAGCTTCAGGCTGAAAGGTTCAGTTGACTTTTTTTGCAGACATGAAGAAAGAAAATGATTTCCAAGCTGGATACATACATTTTGAGTAAGAAAAAAGCCAAAGAAAAACCAAAACAAATAAAACCAAGCAGAGAAAGTTCTTGTGCTGGGTGCAGGCGCCCAGCAATTGGCAGCAGGGGCCACAGGTGTGGCCTCTCAGGGAAAAGGACAGGGAGTGTCACATGCTCTATGCAGCCAGTCTCAAGGGACCATCGGGAGGGCAGCCGCTCAGACACAGCCATGGTACCTCTGAAAGAACATTCAAAAAAGGGCATAAAAAACCAGGAACAGAGAGAGAAATTAGAGAACAAAAAAGAGCAAGAAACAGCAGAGGTAAGTCTAAAGCTGGAAGAGCTTGGTACTCATTGGTGAAGCAGAAATCCAAAACATCTGCATTGGAGCAGGTTTATCTTGAAGGGCTTGACCAATTACCTGACCAGTCTGGTGACTTTCTATGATCCAGTGGTTGCAATGGTTGAGAAGACAGGACCAATATCTGACCAACAGATGTCACCTATCTAGACTTCTGCAAGGCCTTCAATGTGGTTCCACACAACATATGGATGGATGGATGGAGCCAGAGGTTATGGTCAACAACAACTTGTGTCTAAGTGGAGGCCAGTGACAAGAGGTGTCCCTCAGGGGTCTGTCTTTGGCCTAGAGCTCTTCAGCATCTCTATCAATGACACAGACAGTGGGATCAAACACACCCTCAGCAAGTTTGCAGATGACGTGAATCTGAGTGGTGCATTTGTCACATCTGAAAGATGGGATGCCACTCACGGGGACTTAGACAAATCTGAGAAGTGGATCCAAAGGAACCTCATTGTTCATAAGCAAAAATTATGTTATACTTTAGTCCCTTAATATTAAAAGTTTTGTTATGATTCAAATACAGAAAGAGAAGGTCAGATTCAATATCCACAAAGTGAGGCACTAAAATTAATAGAGCTCAAATACATATATGTGGGATATTAATCTGTCTTTCCAGATAAAGTAAAATAGGGAAGAAGAAAGAATTGATGGTGTCTGGATTAACAGAAGAAACAAGAAAAGAATGTAGAGAAAGACGTTAAGTTAGATTCGTCCCCAGACTTTCTTTTCTTCAAAATTTATTTTACTTTTAACTGTTTTCACAGATTTGATCTCTCTATTTATTTCTAGATTCTATACTCCTTGTACAATATAAGATGTCCCCAGAGGCAGTGTAGTCTAAGTTTTACTATGGTTATATTATAAACTGTAATGATGTTTGCCTAACTCTTAGAATTCTTAATTTACTTGGTTATGCAAGAACCACATCTAAGCATCTCAAGACTAATAATGTTGTGTGAAGACCAGTACATTTTCTGAAAATGGCAAGGGAAAGACTGACCTGGGAAGATAGATAGTTAGGGTTTTGGGGTTTTTTCAGTAAAATGAATCAAAAGATCAACATAACTGGAAGTCAACACATATCAGGAAACCAGTAAGACTAAGCAGTAGGGACAATGAGATTTTGTAAATTATAGAAAGTGCTCATGATTAGAAATTGAACTTTTGCATTATCCAGTTCTCAATATGAATTAAATTATTTGCTTTGAGGAGGGAGAAAGTCAGAACAATATGATGTCCTAATATGTTGTCAAATGGAGAAATGCAACAAGAAGGAAAGGAATCCAGGTCTAAACTGAAAGTGATAGTTCAATTTATTTTTTTTTTTAATATTCTACTTCTCTACTGAAAGAATACAGATATATCTCAAATGGTCTCAGCTGTGGAATGGCTAAAAAGGAGTCTTGATAATGACTAATGTTTTGTATATTCTAAGACATTTTAAAGAAATTTTAAGAAATACTGTTTGACTTTCAAAGGATGATAATATAAATTTGTATTTAAATAGTTTGAAATGTTCCTTGAAGTGTGTGTTAATAACATTACTGATAATATGCAGCTGATAATTTTAAAAGTCCTTAGTACTCCTTAACACTCTTCTTGTGGTACTTATTACTACTATTAGTATTTAGTACTACTAGTACTTCTACTATTTGTAGAAGTACTACATCTTGCTACTAATCCTTCTCTTACTGAAACTGATGGGAGGCAGGGATAATTAGCACCCATCTGAGTGAAGTTATGAAATATTATATGCCTCTGCAAACTTTGCCTAAATTATAATATAATTGTGCTGTGACTCACTGCAGAACTGATGTCACAGGACATTTTAATGATATTTCAGTACACATATAGAAAGGCTTTTTTTTTCCTTGCTGTTATCCTGTATCTTAAATTTAATATTTGCCTTTCCACTTTCCTCTTGTTTTTATCTAACATATTATTCATTAGAGATAATAATTCCCATGTATGAAAAATAGCACATGTATTTCCCAAATGCAATACATATTACTTTTTTTGTGTTAATTCATTCACTTTTTTAAGTCATTGTAACTTACTTTACTTTATTGTTTTTCTGACATTTTATTCCAGCTTTGCCTACAGGTTCTTTACTATACATGTGAGCAATCATACTTTTCTTATAAGATCTTGGCCCTTTTTCTTACATTTATTGAAGATCTACTGAGGTGGTTTGTTCATATGCAAAGTTGAACAGTAACTTTTCAAAATAGTGTAGTTCAACTTTTTCCATTTGTTAAAAGCTCATAATATCTTTCTTTAGGCTGCCTTTATGGAAAGTACATAGGAGTTTTTTTAAGTTAGGTATAGGTTACCTTTTTCTCAAAACTTCTCATTTGTTTATCTTGTTAAAATTAATTTGTGCATTAAAGCTGATCCTTTTTTTGGTGGCAGTTAGCATTTTCTTCTTGATATAGTTATGCTTCATTCACCAAGAAAAAACACAACCCAAAAGACTGGAGTGGAGACTGCCAATAAAAGCTAACATTCCCTAAAAACATGATACCTTCCATTTTGTACAGTTCTGATCAGAAACCAATGACAGAAAGGTTTCCAAATTGTCCTAAACATTAAGGACCTTGTCCTAGAAAGGACTCCAGTCATATGACCTCTTCTTTTTCTTCCAGCTTCACTTTCTATGTTCCCTCTTTTATTATTCTGAAGAAAAATCTCAGGAGAGCCTCATGAATTATTCCTTTCCACATTGTTTTCTCCCATGGGATAGTATGGACCTACATAAAAGCTTCTCTTTATGCATTTTTGGATTGTTCTTATTACAGCACAGTTATGACTTTAATACAATGATAGGAAATATGAATGCCCTGTCTGAGAAAAATGTTTGTGTGTGTGCATGTGTGTTTGTACTTCTGGCAGAATCTCAGGTGAACCATAAAATATTCAGGGAAATATTCTTCAATCTTTTCCCCAAATCACATAAAACAACTCTTAAAAGTAATTTTTTTTTTTCAAAAAGTTAGGATATAAACTTGAGGACTTAAGTTTAAAGAAAGTGAAAATTAATAGTCAAAACTGCATAGTGTCCTGGTTCTGGCTGGACATGTTGAATTTTTGCAGTAGAAAGGAGGGAGCATGTCTAGGACCCAGACAATATTCTACCACGTCACATCATATTTTGGGAATTGGGGAAGGGCTCCCTTCCACATGGAGTAGCATGGCAAAGGGAGGAGCCAGGTGTTTTGGGGGGGTTTCTGTGGGGGCAGGTGAGCAATCACATATGAGTTGTTCACTTTTCTTCTTGTATGTTCTGTCATTAGTATTAGTACTGTTTGTTGTCTTATTTCATTGCTATTTCAGTAGGTGGTTCTTACCTCAACTCATGATCTTTCCCTCTTGTTCCTCCAATTCTCCTCTCCAGCCTGTTGCAGGGGGAGGGGGCATGATGGAACTCCACATGGTTTCAGGAGGAACATTAGGGAATACCATTCCTAAACCTTGACAAAGAGGTATTCAAAGGTTACATACATTTCTTTATTCTCAAATGTCCTAAAAGAGGGAATACCTGCACTGACTTTCTGATCTTCTGCAAGAAGCTCTGCATGTTCTTGTTTTATTCCTGAGGAGGTTTTCCTTCTCCTTGAGGTGTTGCCATGGGCAGTCTTATTGCTTGTCTGAGGGAAAGTGTAGTGGTCCTATGACATGAAGGGAGCCCCAGAACTTCCTTTCAGTGGTGATGTTCCTAACCTCATCCTTTTTGGAAGAGAGTAACTCATATTCCAAGAATGAACAAATAGAGTGCCATAGGCAAAAAGCTGAGAGTCTTGTTCAGTACAGAATCTGGATCATGATCAACTTATTTTGAGCTTTAATTAGAAAATTGCAGTGCAGCAATTTCAGTGTGTGACCTTCTCTGTGGTAATTTGTGTGTTACAACCTCAATATATATATATGAAGTTGCATATGTATAACTTCATTGTGTATGAGGTTCATTTTAAAAGCCAAGTTGCAGGTTTTCCTTGTACATTATGCTTAACGTGTATGCTTAAACATGTTACATTTCTCTCAGATGTTTTCTACTGATCTTTCTGATGAGGTGGTTCGATTTGATGAACAGTGACTCATCAAAGTCAGCATGTTTCAATTTTTATCTGTATTGAATTTCCCTTTATCTGTTACAGTTTTTCTTTTAAGTAGGATGCATTATTACCTTTTCTTTTGTATTTCATTAGTTGAATACCAGTTTTGTTTTGTTCTTTTCTACTCCACTTGTTATGATCTGATTGTTGAGAGGTGCCTCTGCCTGAATTTAGGTGAAAATGAGACCACGTGCCAAAATCAGTAGTATGAAATTTATTTAACAGTAAATATGAGGTACAGAGATAGAAAGAAAGAGGAAAGAGCAGGATGCGAGTGAAGGAGAGAGAGATCAAGAGGAAAATAATCACCACACTGTGGATCCAGAAGAGTCCCAGTGGTCCTTCACTCTGGTCTTCTCAGTAGTGATTCTGGAGGTGCCACTTTTATACAGTCCAATTTGTGGGTATCCATGGGTGGGCACAGATGTTCCCATAACTTAGGATGGCATGTGTATAAGCAGCTGTTTCCTTTCCTACAGTTCACCATAGTGGGAATTTTTGTCCGGGTGTATTAACCAGGATGTATTAACCAAGCTTCAGCTCCTCTAGGCCTGCAATAAGCACCTTCCTGTTGCAAATTCCTGTCTTTTGTGCTTATCTCAAGTTCATATGGTGGTGACTTACCTTACGGCAAGTCACTTCTGTGGCCTTGACAATATTTGAGGCAATTGTGGTCTTTAAGTCTCTTACATCTCCGTGTGGCTCAAACAGCTTCTTCCTGGGACCTTTTTTTCATTTCACAGGCTGTCCATGGGAGTGATGTGTTTGTAGAAAAGACAGAAACAGTAGGAAAATGACACAAGCAATTATACAGTGTACAATAGCTATCCCAACCATTATAAAGGTAACCCCAGTTACAATCATCAACCCATTTTTCTTTATAGCCATTGCCCCCACCCCACGAGTCACAAGAATGTGCACATCAGCCAGGAAGTTGGCCTTGGGTTTGGAGAGATTGGAAAAACTCTGAGATTTGATTGGTGATTTCTTTCATTTTGGCTTGGCCTTCTTCAATTGATGATGCTGCATTGTGAATGGTAATGCAACCCTGAGTTTCAGTAAGATTTAACATTCCACATATCCCTTGTTCCTTTGATAATAACATATCTAATACCAACTGATTTTGTAAAGCTGTTTTTCGCACTTGTTCTTGCACATTCTGCACATTCAGCTCTAGGAACGGATTACCTCAATTAGTTGAGGGCATGTACCTGCCATGTAATATTTTCCAAGGCCCATTGGTGTTGTGTGATAACTGTAGAAGGTATAAAAATATTTTAAGTCCCACAGCTATATCTTTTCCCTACTGTATAATAATCACATCTATTGCTGATCAATTCCCAACTTTTTTCAGGAGAATTTATTTTCTGCCATGTCTTTCCCAAAAATGAATAATGAACGATGGAATTTGGGCAGATGGATAGGAGCACTATCCTGCACCCTAGACAAGCATGGTCTGTTAAGAACATTCCAAAGCTGATCCAGGTGATGCAGGATAGCTGCACATCCAGGTGTCTAACAAGTACATTTGGGGCTTGGAATTTACAAGTAACTCCTACTCCTTTTTTTTTTTTTTTCAGGCACCAGAACTTTTATCATACTTTTTTTTTTTTTTTTTTTTTTCACTCTTGCCCATCTTCCCTGTGTTTTAAAATTAATGGAAAGCTGTTCTATATTTTGTGTCATGATATGACTTCTAAAGCTTTTTAAGCATATTTTCTTCAATCTCATAATATTTTTATTCATTAAGCTTTTCTTTCCATTCAAATTCACTGTTTTCTCACTGTTCTTTTCCATATATCTATATAAAGATGCAGATTATGTCTGCTTTCAATATTGCTGTTAATAGCAAATTCATTTTGTGCTATTAATTTCTGATTAATTCATCAAAAATTGCAGTTTGATTTTTGAGTACAGTTATAGACTTACTCTTCTCACTTCTACTGTATACATCCATCAACTGGGCGAAAACCAGCATAATTTCTGAATCATTTCATTACTAGTTACATATTCAATTTCTCCAACTTTCACAGGTAATTTTGCAGTAGTTTTGCTATACTAGTAGACTTAATGCTTTTCATGGTTTTCAGAAGAATTATGTGAAAGGGTTTTATAGTGCACAAAAAGAATACTGAGCTTTTCAGGTTACTATTTTAGAACAGAAATCTTGGAAGAGCAACCCGGACTACACTACAGCTAGCAGTAAAGGTCACTCCTTAAGAGCATGAGAAAGATGCTTTGTTAATAATGGCCTCCTGTGGCTCACAGTCCTGACTTTCCAATCATTGCTATAGTACATTAAATAGGAGGGCCATATCACTAGCAATAAAAACGCTTTGATATCCAGGAGTCTGTTTCATTGAACAGAGAGGTGCAATTGCTTAGATTAAAAAAGAAAAAGGAGAAACTCTCTCTGGCCCACCATCACAAGCAGCCCAGGAGGAAAAGGTTAGGATATGTAGGACATAATTGCCTATTTGGAACTTGGCTCAATTGGCATTTATATATTTTCAATAATAATAATAATTTAAAAAAAAAATACTGCAGGAGTGTGCAAAGGCAGTTACTTAGTACTGACTCAGGAAAAAAATTTCTACCCACCTGAAAAATAACTGGTACCACAACTTGCAAAAGTGAATATGAAGCAAATTGTTTATCTAGAACAAACCTGATCAGTTTGGGACCTCTGACTGGATAACAACAGAAGAGGATATATCTGCCGTGATTTTCAAATTATGATATTTAAGATTCCTCTGAATCAAACTGGTCATTGATTCATCTACTAATATACCTGACACCATGTATCCATTCATATCTAAATTTAATTAGATCTACTTTAGCTCAGTCTGATTTCTCTTTCACGTGTTAATTTTAACACCTTCATGTATGTGCATACTTCCTTCCTTTCTTTTTCATCTTTGTACTGTTCTGACATAACTATATTTGTAATCTAGAGCTTCCTTTTCAAAAGTATACATTCAGAACTTTTCCTGTTTAGAGCCTTTGTATCCATTTTGTGTTATATTCATCCAGAGTGTTTTCATTGATCTGTTCAAAAGGAGAGATAAAATAAACTAAAGTGTTTCCTAGTTTAGTATGATTTAGGAAACAGATCTATCAATGATGTCCTTCTGATTCTCCTTTCATGTATGCCTGGCTTAAAAATAAAACCAGAAGTAGGGAAGTTGAAACAGTTCTAAATTATATCTAATTTGGTTTGGTATAAAAAATTGTCCTTGAGTAAGGAAAATTCAGTTGAGTTTACAGAGGATCACTGAATATGCATTCTTCATTATACTTTTATGGGTAAAGTGAGATAAAAGTGACTGGATTTTTTACAGGTACTCAAAAGTACCTGCTAAATATGTTTTGGTTTTGCTGATGAACATTTTTCTTCTAGAACTTTCTAAGGGAAATACAGTAATGTTTTCAAATTATAAGCATTTGCATGTAGATACTTAAATTAGGTCTTGAAAAGGAAAAATATTTTTTTACATAGAAAATAAATTTCAGAGTACCATAATAAAAGAAAACAGTCTTATCACTCTTATCTGATTTATGTGATCTTGTCTGGTTTAAAAGTAGATTTGTGTGTCCATTTTTAAAAGCATTTTATTTCAAATAGTTCTGTTAGTTAACTGGAAGGAGGCTATGTATTCCTTTATAGAATTCATGCTCCTTCTAGGAAAAAGTCTATCTTTACAGACCTGTTTGTGTTAATGAGAAATCAAATAGAATTGCAATACTCTGGCACAGTTAAATATCAATGCCATACAACTTTTTTCTACAAGATACTTAAAATCTTGTGCAGCAATTTGGCAAGTGCTATGAATTGTGTGAAGTTCCTATTATTGTAACCTATAGTTAATGAAAGATGACTGAAATCTTGTTTTGCCTTCATGTTTTTAACATGGTATACATTAGTTTTAGCATCAGACAAAAAATTCATTCATGAAAAAGGCTTTGAAGTCTAACCTGTGATTGTCGAACAATTAATATGTCAAAAGGAAGACAGGGAAGAAAAATCTTCCTTTTCTCCCACCCCTCTATATTAATTGAGACTTTACTTCTAACATGGATTCTATTATTAGTTGGCAACATTAAATGATAGAGTTATAATTGGAGTAAAATATAATTGAAACTAAGGGTTAGCTAGAGAAAAAGTACTTTTGTACCTTTCAGTCTTCCAAAGTAAAATTGTACTGTATATAAGAAAAAGATCATGTTATGGTATTTCAGTAATACAGTTTTATATGGTGACAGTAGCATAGAATCTTTCTAATGAATAGTGCTGACTCATTGTTTAAAATAAAGGCAAAGAACAAGGGTGAAAAAAGAAAATATATGTGTAGAGCTTCATGTTTTGTAAGGGACTTGAACTTTTAAAAACATTTTGGGCCCGTTACAGAAAGTAGTATTAAAAAACCAAAAATTAATTACAGGAGACAATTAATGGTGTACTAAGAAGTAAAATTATTTCAGTACATCTTGTAGAAACTTGAAGTGTGTTAACAAAGAGTTATTTATTGTTGCAGCAGAAGAAAACTGCTTATTTTGATTGGCAGAGAAGTAGTAAAATTGAAATAATTCTTCTCTCACAGAAGAGGGAACCTGTTAATTTAAGTAGAGCACAGGAATGTGGTCATGACTCAGTGTGATACTCTCATTTGCATATAAATTTTTATATAAGTGTTTCATTTAGCTGGAGTTTGTGGTCTTATTTTTAAACTGTGTAACTGAAATTACTTGTGTTGATTTTTTTTTCCCAACTATTGTAATGCATGGGAAACACATGTACTTCAATTAATTATTTTGCTTTTAAATAATACACAGTTTACCTGCAAGTAATAGGATATTGTAAATTTTTTACAATTATAGAAATCATATAAGAAATATGAGCATTTAAGAATAGCAAAGTGTCTAAATATCAGCAAGATTTATTTGTTAATAACATACAGAAAATATTTACTATGATTATTGACAAACCCTTTTGAAATGGGGAATTTCCAACCTCATTTTATGACTTGAACACAGACTAGATGTAGCAGAAAGAAGAAGCAGAAATATCTTATTGATAATAATGTATAGAAAGTAATGACATTTTGCTAGTTCAGCATTATGCTATTGTCTTTGTGTATGAAGAACCATCAAAATATATGATACCTGTAGGCTTATCATAACATCATGGCATCATATCAGTAAAAGAACAGAAGTCATATTTGATACAGCTCTAGAAAATACGTTTGTCAGTGCCACTACATGCTGATTATTTTTTTCCTGAAAATTTTTTGAACACTGTAATTTTTCTTGTTTTATATTAGGCTAATGTCTTACAGTTAACCTGACCAGAAACCAGAACCATATGATGCAAAGATGATACTAAAAAGTATCACAGTTCATTTCTGTAGAGGCGGAAAACAAAACAGACAACAAACCCCAAAGAATTTCTCCTGCATAAATAGTTTCTGTGCTTACAGTAAAAGGTTGCTGTCAATGACCTTGAAGTGTCTCTTCTTTCATTGATATCAAGGAATCAATCTTGCCAGTAAAGATTTCTTTGTGATAAAGAATTAGATTGATGGACATGGATTGTGGTTTGAGCGAAGGCAGTGTGTGTGTGATGATTAGATAACCAAGATTAGTATTAAATGTAAATTGTCTCAGCTTTCAGTATTTTATTAGTGTAAATTCAGCATCTATTTTTAGTACTCCAGTTCATACTGAGTTCTTAGCTCAAGGGACTGGAATCTGCTGTTTATTTAAAAGGTTCTAAGAAGAATATTTCAGAGTTATTGAGTGTGTCAATCTTGGCCAAGTCCTTAAGTGAAGCTGCTGTGCTTCAAACTGCCAATATTTTGATTTTATAAGAAAAGAGAAAAAGATGGCAAGGAATGGATGTCATTCACTTTGTTGTATGTAATCAGATGTATAGTTGAAAAAAGATGCTTTGTATAGGAATTACATCCAAAATCAAAGCAGGTATGTGCCTGTTTCTTATGTGACATACTTGATAACAAACTGACAAAAGTGGGATTGTATTAATAAACCAAGTATTGTGTGACTGGCCCTGTTTTCTTTCTACTGTTGTCTTTAGATCATACATTAATGCTGCATTTGAAATGTGAGATGAACTTGAGAAAATTTATGTGAGTAATAATATGGGTTTTTTTTCCCTGTCGTATGCTAAGAATGGGCCAAAGTGAATAATTCTGATTTTTAAATAATTTTAAGGTACTACTTTATTTTTTTATTTTTCTCCACCACCTCCCTTGGTATATCTTCTTCAGCTGCCACATAGTAGGGGATTCCTAACCAATCTCTGTCTTTTTTGGTTTAGACAGTTTTGTCTGCAAGATATTGTAAAGCTGTCTGAAAAGCTATTTTGTTGTCTCTTTATCAGTTTATCACATGTACATAAAGGAGTTTGTGACAACCCAAAATTTATCCCACAGGGATTTTGTAGATTGCATAAACCTTGACAACACTCTACCTACTTTTCTGTCTCACTCCTGGATAATTCAAAAATACATGAAATAAACGAGATAATTATTGGATGAAAATTTGAGTAATACAAAAAATTTAAGGGTTGCTTGTTTGGTTTTTTTGGGCTTTTGGGGGGTTTTTTGTTTGGGGTTTTTTTGTTTGTTTGTTTTAGATTCTCTTGAGTTTGTAAAGAAACATCTGGAGAAATTTGCTTCCATGAAATAAAATCAGTTATTTTATTTTAAGATGAATGCTGTTCAGGAAAAAAAGATATTAATTATTTTCAGTATAAAAAAGGGATTTTGGATTCATGCAACTAAAACTGAAATGCAGAGTTTTATGCAATAGGAAGATCAAAACCTCCCATAAACTTTATAAAATTAAAACTAAATAGATTGTAATATGAGTATTTGAAAACAGATTAAATCTTAACACAGTGTAATTCTACAGCGTGATATTTTTAGAATCAGAAAAATTTAGGAAATATGCAGTGATTTGTTTGCATTCTTTCTACAAATAAAAATGTCTTTAAAGGTGGAAAGTAGAAATGGGGATACGGTTGCTAAAATCTCATTCCACAAATCTAACTTTAAACTGAGTCACCCTAGAGGGTAAATTAGATCAGTACTTCTGCTTCTCCGGGCCCTCCTAACACTTACATACACTTTGGAATATGATCCAAGTTAACTGCACAGTGCAAAGCTGGTTTCTCTTTGCAGAACTAGCTTGGAGTGTAAAAATAAATACATCTACAATTAAAGCTGAGTTTTTTTAAAAAAAGAACAGTTTGGGGGAATGATAATAAACTGTGGTAATTGGGTAATTATTATAAATTCATCTCATTGTTTATGAGTTTAACTTGAGAAATATATGAGAAATTAAGGCCAAATAGATTTATCCTATTAAATCTGATTATATAACAATTTGTTTTGTTAAAAACGAGTAAAAGTTAAATGGTATATGAGTCATTCTGAAGATCTCTCTGTAACATGAAGCAGTAAAAAAAGACAGCTGTATCATGCTGATAGTATGCTGAATTTTCCATTTAAAATATACTGCATCTACTCAGTCGGAGATTTTGAATGTCTAAATAAATTAGCAGTCCTTATTGCCGATTCATCACAAGAGAGTGTAAAATTACAGAGTTTTTGGGGAAGTAAAAGGTTAGTGATGGTTTATGGCTAGCCTCAAGAGCTCTAGTACTTTGGCAAAACTCTCACTTATGTCTAGTGTCTGCCATAAACAAGAAAAAACTCCAAATTCTCTTTACACATCTACATATCGAATGAAGTCATTATTCTCACTGGTGAGCTAGCACTGAGGCATTTCATGTCAGTTTTTCTGTCATCCCTCTTCAGGTTCTTAGGAGGTTTGAATATTATTGGATTTCAAAAAAAAAACAACCAAATCTTAATCAACTGATATTTTTTTGGAAAGCACTAAACAGTTGCATGGTTTTTTGTAGAATAATAGATATTACCATTTATTAGCTGTTATTACTTCCTTATGAAGGGAAAGTGCAGTCCTTATGATATCCCAGAGACTAAAGGGAAAATCATACATATCTAGTTAATTATTTAAACAGGTACAGTGTTCTTATATTCATTTATAGTCAGAGAAATAATCATTTTTCTCAGATTTGCTGAATACAGCCCAATCCTGCTCAATTCTACTACCAGCCTGGGCTCATGCATAACCAAGCCTTATTTTAGGAAGTGAGAAGAGAGGGTGACCTCTGCACTGACCATTTGTAATACAAGCTTTGGAAGGTATTCATGAAGACTTTCTCTTCATTAGGGAACTAAATTGGAGATTTAGTTAGATGTTCTGAATTACTCACCAAATGATCATCGCTTTACCCAGTCATCAGTAGAATAAGGCCAGTAAAGCTATTTCATGGTAATGAGATACAGCCTTTGTAAAATTCAGTCATTATTTGCTTTTTTTTTTCTTTCTGTTCTCCCCAGTGTTGAGGAAAGATAAACCAGTGAAATGCTTGGAATGTTTAATTATAGCTAGGAAGTTTGTTTTCATGGTCAGCAGGGAGAGGTGGGTGGTAGCTAAAACAGTGATCAGTGACAGATCCACTGAATGATCTCATGAAAGGATTTTGCTGCCCTGAGCTTTCTCAAATGACTGGAAAAGAAGCTTAGGAAGATTAGTTTCTTTTGACTAAAACTAGCCTACATTAATAGTCACGAATTGGTGTCTGGTGTTATGTTCTTGAGAACAGAGTTTCTTTTAAGATTTTGTCACTTTCTATTGCATATACTGTACTAGGGCTTATGTTAGACTGTGTAGTTTCCTTCTTTAAGCTTTGACATGATTTGCAATTTTCCATCAGGCTGATTCTTCAACCAGTGGACTTACATTTGGTTCATGATTTGTTCTTATTGCAGCTGTAAAATTTGAGACTGAAAGAAGGTACGCAAAATTTGTGCTTGTGAAATGTAGGTTTTGTTTTCCATCTTAATCTAGAAGGAAAACTTAAAAAAAAATCTTGGATTTCTGCCAAATGCAATTTTTTTCAGATTTCTTTGTGGAATATAATTTCTTTGTGACACTCAGTAGTGAAGTGCAGGGTTGCACTGTTTTGGCAGTGCGAACAGAGAGACTGATTACTAGGAAAATCAGGGTAGTAACATTGACATTAGCATGAAAAACGTGAGCTGAGTTTATCTGGCAAACGAACCATACATAAATAATTATTTTTAGAAATGTTTTGAGTTGACCCTCAAAAGGTTATCTACTCTCTGTGTCCTTGTAATAAAGCAAGTTAGAAATACTGAAAAATATGTAAAATATGAGCAAGAACATGACATTAGTATTACTGATAATTCCATGAGTTGACTGAAATAAAATGCAGAAAGCTTGGAGGGATGTGCAGGAAATAAAGGGGAAGATGTATACTGGTTGTGTTTGGCAAGCAAACAGCTGTCCTGAAAATACCTGTTTGGTTGCAATTATTGATACAGCCTTCCCCTAGCAAACCGATACAAAATTTTAATTCTTAGGTTCAGAAGAAGTGAAAATGCTAATAAATTCTCTCATATGCAAAGTGTTCACGTATGAAAGAAGGTTATAAACCCCAAGGAAGTAATTGATGACTCAAAAGATCATCTTTAGTTTCTGTTTTATAAACAGTAAGAGAGCAAAGCAAAGGTTCACTATCAAATTAAAGTTTTTGTCCGTATTATTTTGTTCATTATTCATAATATATATCATGATTTGAAAAATGTCATATTCTTCAGGAGAACAGAATTGTAGTGGAATCATTGTTAAGATAATTGTTCAATTCTATCTTTTCAAGTAGGACAAAAATAATCAGAGTTTCTCAATGTAATTTTAGAAGTACTTTGCCATTTCTATTTGAACAGTAGGAGAAAAATAATTGAGCATTTAGCAATTTTTTTAATGTCATAAAATATATTTTCCAAAATGTAAAAAAAACCCATTTTACTGTATTTTTTGTTGTTGATGTTTGAAGCCTCTGTTTCAAAGATGTTTGTGTGTCAGTATAGACACAAGGGGTTTTTTTTTTACTTACTTAGCTTGTGAGTTAGTCAATAAACTACTAAGTACTTGTCAACATGCAGTGTCAAGTAGCTCTGTTTGTACTTCACCATCCCTTTTGAAATGCTGTTTACAACATTAAGTTCCCTTTGTATTGAGTAGTTTGCTTTAATTAACAAAACAAACACTGAACTTGGTATAACAATAACAATAAGCTAGGAACATTTATTTTGTAGTTGTAAAAAAACCCAAACCAAACAACCAGACAAAACTCACCGCTGCCAACAGAAGATATTATCCATAAAATTCCAACTCTCTGAGTGTCATCATGTGTGACTTCTATTGAAATATGAATATAAAATAACCACAGGAGTGTTGATGCATGGTTTCTATGAAAAAGAAGGGAGAAACCATAACACAGGCACCTATTTACTTAGAAAATAGCTATGGTAACGAAAGATATCGTATGCCACAATGAATTTAAGAGCTGAAACAGGTAAGTATGCTTCAAAGCAATATCTAACAATTGAGCTTAAGGAAAGTTAAAGTAAACTAGTCTATATACTGCATTGTAGCAGCTGAATTTTTATACACTCCATCCTATGCCCTATTTTGTTCACAAATATCTTTGGCAGAGATTAGGTAAAAAATCCAAATGGCAATGACAATATCCATTTTCCAGATAAAGTGTAAGTACCTGTAGTGTGGCTCTTTTGAATTGCTATTTCATCTTCCACTAATAATGCTGTTGAAGAGGAAGACTTTGAAAATGTGTGTTCAACTAGTAATGGGGAAAAAGTAAATTGACCTTCTTCATGTATTTTAGAAAGCGATAAGGATCAAAACAACCAATAAGGAAGATTTTAGAAGTTAGTCAAGTGGATTATTCTGAAGGGAAATGCAGTGGTATTGGTTCGCATCATCGAAGTTAAAAATGAGGTCTTAAAGGAAGTCCCTTCTTTTGATTGTTGCTGTGATAGCATGTCATAGTATATTGAAGATTTGGTAGAAATATTTTTTGTGTAACCAAAGTGCTAATATAGAAACCTAGAGTTTTCTTAAGAAAGTCAAGTTATTGATAGTATTACCAGGTAGGTTAACTTTTAGGTGAGTTGTTTCCTTCTCCCAGGGAACAATTAGCAGAATGATTGGAAGCACAGAGTTGAGCAATGTGAAATTTAGTTGCCTGCACATCTTTGGATAAAGAAATACAGTGAGACATATGGTTTTTGAATGATATTTTGAATGTATTTAAAGAAAGAAAACTGCGAAATTAAAAAGTTTCATAGAGATTTCAGTTTTCATGTTTAAGTTTCAGTGTGCAAAAAGACTCAAGGTGTTATTGTGAAAATCATCGCAAATGAACTATGTGCATAAAAGCATTGAGATTATGTTCTCTGAGTAAGAACAAAAACTGGAAAGTGAGGACTTAAAAAAATAAATCCTGAGAAGCTGGGAAAGTTGTAGGTGAGATCATGCAAGAATAATCATAATGAACCAGCTGTTAATGTAGCCCAGTATTTTGTCATCTTTAAGATCCAATGGACAGAACGTAAGAATAAGGCATCACGTAGTTAAATTGTCTATCAAAATTCTTTTACTGTGCAATTTACAGACTTTGTGACTGAGGTATTGTAGATGAAGTTTTCTGTCTTGCAAGCTTTTGATAAAGTCTTCATGGATTTGAGGACTTTATGGAGAAGGTTACAAAGTTTGTGAAGAAACAAATAAGGAAGAACTGGTTGGGGATATAAAGGTGAGGACAACCTTGGCTACAGTGACCATGAGATTGGCAGAGTCAAGGAGCCTAGGAGGAGACAGCAGGGCAAAAAGCCACACAAACCCTGGACTTCAGGAGAGGAGAACTTCAGCCTGTTTAAGGATGTGCTTGGATGAATTCCATAAGAGATCATGCTGAAAACAAAAGAGGTCTAAGAGAGATGATTGATTTGCAAGGATGACCTCCTCTATGCTCAATAAGAGGCTTTCACAATGAACAGTAAATCAAAAGCAGCCAGAAGTGTTTATTAATGAACAAGGAGCTCTTGACAGAATTCAAATAAAAAAGAAAAAGGTGTAAGGCACAACAGGTGACCCAGGAAGAACCTGGAGACTCTATCTGAATGTGCAGATAAGAAAAGATGAAGGCATCTCAGCACTGGATCTGGTCAGAGATATGAAGGTCTACAGATTTTCAGGACTATATCAGCAGCAAAAAGAAAGACAGGCAAAAATATGGACCTTTTACTGAGCTAGCATGGGACCCAGTGCCAAAAGAAGTAGAAGATGAAAGCCTCCTTTGCCTCTGTCTTGCTCACAAACACTCAGGAATCCCAGAAATCAGTTTACAGCAGTAGTGCTTCTGTAATGTATTGCTGAATCTAATGAGAAGAATTGAAGGAAAAAAAGGATTTTTCTTTTTTTTTCCATGTCTGCCCCTTACAAAGGATGACTTCCACAGGATGTCATTTAACTTACTATTTTTTTTGCCTAGATTTAGTTTTTCTCTCTGGTCAGATGCAATCCTCAACAGCTTTTCTTCTGCAAATAACTGTCATAGCTAAATAAACATATTGCTTCTGCTGAGTTTAACTAGTTGTTACAGTAAAAGCTGTATTTTCTTTATAGTCATAATATATAGAGCAAAATTAAACAACTCCACCATTCACAAGTATAATATTTGAATTTCAGATTACTGTCAGATATTCTGGTTTTATATTTGTGATTTATGATGTCTGATATTTGCATCACAGCTTTGTTGCTGAGATGATGAGCATAATTACCGCAGAGATGTGGCCTTAATTATGATAACCTTGTTTTTAATCTTTCCTGGTAGGATTTTGGAGATGATGGGTCCTTGTACATCACTAAGGTTACCACAACTCATATGGGAAATTACACCTGCTATGCTGATGGATATGATAAGCTCTATCAAACTCATATTCTCCAAGTGACTGGTAAGGAAAAATGTTCTAATTATCGAGTCATAAGAATTTTGTTGAGCAGATCTGTTGTTTCTATTCTACTTTTTTTTTGTATTGTGTTACATCTTAATAGAAAAAGGTATACAAACTTTTCTTTATTGCTCTCCTTCAAATAACCTTGAAAATAATGAAACAATAAATTTAATTTATTGCTTTCATAGGATAATAACTATTAAAAGATGTAGAGATAGTCCAGAGGACTTGCTTTGCACCTGTGATGTTATGCAGAACAGTAAGTGGTTTATATATACATATACACACAGATAAAGTAGGTTTTAGTATAAATTTAGTAACCTGGAGAACATGCTGGGAAAAATAAATTTGTAAGTTTCTTGTGTTAAGACTGTTTTGTTGAATATAAGATTAATAGAATGCACTTCCCTGAAGATTTTATAATTGCTGTAGGCTTCTAAATTCACATTTATGATATGGAAATATAATTATGATTTTAGTAGATTAACTTGAGCCACCTGGATTTGAAAACTTGATCTTTACATTTTCCTACATCTGTTCGAGTTCCAGGTAACACTTCATTGAACTTTGTACTTGGATAAAATTTAACTGCTTTGGTACTGGTGCCCTGAAGACAAGCCTTTACCTTCTCTAGAGCTGGTGTACCCTCTCCTATAAGCAATTTATTTCCTAAATTATTTTAAGGAGTTCATTTTACTGATGAAGGATCTACTTTATCATCATTGAGGTTTACTGTATTTTTTTCCTTAGAGTGCTTTCATGTTATTTCAATTCATATTTCTCTTTGACTCCATGTCTGCTGTAAACTACCAGTGTTTTCCATTCCATGTTGCTGTTTAATCCTATCCAGAATCATGTTTGACCTCAATCTTCTCCAAATTTACTTTGCATTAAGAGGCTCTATTTCTCTCCTGAGGCATCCTCTAGCCCTGGTTTTCCTGGCCACTGGTGTTACCATCATTCTTTGTTTTGTTAGCTATTAATCAGTTGCATAAACCCTTATTAGGCTGACTTTAACATCTCATCCAAGAATGCTGAAATATTTTCTTTTATTCGTATCTTTCACGTACATACATATGAAATACAGCTTCCAAGATTATTTTGACTTTTAATATGATTCATTCTTCTTTTAATAGCCTTTCCCCCCTCTTTTGTTGATATCTTCACATTTTAAATTACTTTGACACTTAGAGCTTATCTGAAATTTTATAAACATTTTGTCTCTGCTGTTATGTTTCACCAGGAAGCTGGCTTGTAATAATTCTCTATCCATATATTTCAACTTTTTTCCCCAACTTCTTCCCCTCTTGAGCCACAACACATTGTACATAGAGTGTTGTCCCTGAGCTAATGGGGACATGGCATCAACCTCTTTTCCTCCAAATTTTTCTTCTGGGGTTATTTTCTATCATTTAGAAAGCCAGGCAGCAACTACTGGCTGAACTAGTGAGAAGACTGAAGTACAGTTTATTAATATTTTAATTCCTGCAGAGATAGCAGAGGTATTGGCAAGCTGAACACTTTAGTAGTGTTCATTCTCCTCTGTTTTATGGGGTTTGGTTTACCCTAAATTATTAACAAAATTATATTCTTATCAACACGTTCCTTACCAATCCCAGTGTGTAAATAATTCCCCAGGGGTGCATAGCAAGAGTTAAAATATTAGAATCAGCACATAACGAGCCAAAACTCCACTCAGGTTGAAGAAGGTTTTCTGCAAGACTAGAAAATCAAGAAATGTAATTTGAGAGAGGTGAAGGAGGGCAAATATAGTTTTTTCTGGTGATAAAGTGTCCATGAAGAAATTGGTTTTTCATCTGGAAATCGCTGTAAACCTCAGATAGCTGCTATTCCAAAAGCTGGCAGTGGAATGGTACCTTCCTAAATTATTTTGATGTTAATATTTTGGGGAGCAAGAAACAGGAAAAGGGGGCCTTTTGAGCAATAGGATTAGTTGCTGTGCATGTTGTGGATAAAGGAGTTAAGTCCACCAGATTAAAGGTCAAATGAACAGCTCTTCCACAGTTTAGATCTGTACTTCTAAGGAATAATCTTCTTAAGCACAGACATGATGGTCAGTACTTGTAGCTGTGATAATGACTAATTAATATAATGATACTTGTATTAACTGGAGAGTCAGTCAAAAGGTTAATGGGATAATGAGACTACGTTGATCACAAAGATTTAATGTGAAGTTTCAATGAAAACAATGTAATTAGATTTTACGTTCTTTCTTAGTTTCCATTTATGTACAGCTATATATTTTTAGAAATAAATTCATATATTTTAGGTTAGTGTGCAGTTATTATATATATAAATCTGATTTACTTTTAAGATTAAAACCTAAGATTTTTTTTAGTTTTGAATTATCTGGCACAGTAGTAAAGAATAATGAGCTTCCTTTGGAGTCTTAAAAATACATTAATGAGCATTGTAAAAGCCATGTTTTATAGTGAAAAAATCAGTCTACTCTTAAAAATATTATGGTAAAGTAAATATTGTAAGCAACCATGTAAGTTGATATTTTAACATTTTCATATAAACTGCAAAAAAAAGTTTTGATCAGGAAGAAGTAACTCTTTCATTACATAGTCTTAATTATTACTATTTACATAACATTTAAAATTTTCAGTGTATACAGTTTCAAGATTATATGACTCTGAGACTATATGGCTGAATTAATTTTAGTCTGTCAGTTTGATCTTTATTTTTTTTTAATATATAAGTGATACTTAAATAAGATCAACAGTTTTGATAGCTTAAGGTAAAGAAAAGAGAGCCCAGACCCTTGGCCAGATGTACACTGGAAATGTATAGTGTCTGCAGAACTGTTTGCCAGCTTTGTTTTTCCAAAGCATCTAAGTTTAAACAAGAGTTATTATATACATCAATAGAAGAATCTAGTTCACTATAAGTATCACCTGTTTCTTTTTTTAAACAGATACATTCTCCCTGGATTCAAGATACCTTGAATAGACTATTTCCTCCCTTCCCCTCCCCCATGACACCCAACTGAAATAATACTCAAGAGGTTTTACAGCAAGTGTAAATATAGAGCCATTGAATAGTTACTTACCCACCATATATGGAACCAACGGTCTCACATTGCTTTTTGAATTGAAAGATAAGGGATATAGAATTACTCAATTATGTGTTATACATTACTCTGCTAAATGCAAACATGCAATGTCTCCCCTCCCTTTTTAACCTATGCCATCATCTCTCCCTTGTAAAGTAAGCTTCTTTAGGTTAAGATGCATAACTTAACCTAAAGAACATATCTCTTTTAAAGTCAGTATGAACAGTCACATTGTGTACTTAAAATTTCATTTCTGGTGATATTTATTTGTTTATTTAACATTTTTGTGTCCATTACACACACACACAAAAAAAAAACCTCAAATGAAAACAAACAAACAAAACAAAACAAAACAACTGATTCAAAAGAACCCCAAAGACTTTACATTGGACTTGTCACATCGAATTAACTTTTTAGACTGACCCCACAGCTGCACTTGCATTTCAGTTGTCTGCAGCATGCCTCAGTGACACAGTTCTTTCTTAAAATATTATAAATAGGCTTCAGGGTAATATGAAATAAAAATTACAGTGCAGAACAAGGGTTGAAAAATGTTTATAGTTGTGTAGATAACCTATCAGACACAGAGTTGCTGAGGAAAGAGGAAAATGGCAGCAAATAGAGGAAAGATCTGGCAAGAAATAAGCCCTATTGTCATGCAAGGACCTTTGTTCCTGGGAAAAGCAGTGCTAAATAGAACAGGAACTACTATAGAAATAAAGGGTAGTAAAAGAAAACTCAGGTATTCTTTCACTTGAGCACGTCCTTTCCTCTCTTTCACATCTGCTAACAACCCTTAAGTGGTTAGCTTAACAACAATAACATTTTCTCATGCAGGATTTTATTTGTTGGTTTAGGAAGAATTTGATTTCAGTCGTAATATTTAATATTCTCTAAAACTTTTTAAACAATAACATTGCATCAGAAATATTGCATGCCTTTTGCTCAAATAAAACTAATACATTCCTGTTTTTGTTCAATGAAAATTCTTTGAAATTGCACTGTTAAAAAAAATTCTCTTCATGTGTGCTCAGTAGAAGTCTGTCAAGGTGAAGTAGTTAAATACCCATAAGGTGTTATATGCAATGAAAATATTTCACTGACACAAAAAGAAATATCTTGGCATATGTAATCAGAACACAACTACTTGCAACGCCTTGCCATTGGTCCTAAAAGTTGTTTCTGTTGCTGAGATGCTTGAGAGTGTTCAGTGATGGCAATCCTGTCTCTAGGGAAGTGGAGATCCTTGCTCTTCCAGAGATGAGGGGAAGAATAAGCCATTTGGCTTTGCTGCAGTAGGAAATCTACAACATGAGGTAGGCTACCTAAAGGACCTCGTGTCAAGAGATGCTGAACAGGCAGACATGAAAATTAGACTTTAGGAAGAGGCAGAGTGAGACTGGGAGCTGAGGCACCAAAAACTGTTCAGACCGCTGAATGTGCAGTCAAGCAGGGCCCAGTCTGAAGAGCACAGTGGGGGAGGCAAGGTCTCAATATGGAGTAAACAGATGCTGTGCAACAGGAGATAGAGGAGGGAAGAAATGGAGGGAAGATAGGAGTAGGCATGTCAGGCTTGAGATGAAAAATAAAGATCCACTTCCATGAAAGCAAAATCCTTTCCAGAAAATCAATAGAGACCTTAAATCTCTGATTTTTACGTGCTCTTCCTCTCAGCTGGTAGTCTAAGAAGCTAAAAGCTATATTATCTAATTTTTAACTTTCTCCCATGTTATTATATTACATTTTTGCAATTTGCATATTGGGAATATGTTGAAAAGACTGTCCTCTCTAACTGGGTTTAAAATATTCCCTGAAACCTACTGATTTTTGTATCCTATCTGAGAGAAAGTAGATTTGTGTATTTCTTGCAATGTAGAAGTGTAAGGCGTTTCTATGATCTAATGGGACAGCATGCTGAGATATCACTTGTAAATAGTTGAATAGGATTTGAAAATATTTAATCTCATGCCAAAATAGACAAAGTTAATTTTTGATCTTGTTATCTTCTTTCATTACCAACTGATACTTCATCCTCTACCCAGCTGTGTTTTGTGACACAACCTAAGTATTCTATATTTTTAGAGCTGCATTAAACAAAACTTTCGTGCATAGGAAAAACACTTCCTTAATTTTATTACAGTTAATATTTTTTTATTGTTAGAAACAATGTCAAGCAAGTTGTCTCTATAGAAAATTAAAGATAAATAGTTATTAATTTAAAAAAATCTACATAGCAGGATTTTTAAATCTTGCTTAACCATTGATCACTAATAGGAATATGTCCACTGTGATGTCGTATGTCCTCTCTCTGACACTACTGGTGTATGTAGAAGAGTTTTAATTGGTAAGCATATACTGCAACAAGTTTTCAAAACTAGGAAAACTGATGTCAACAATTCTTATATTTTGTTAATAAAGAAACTCATAAGACTAGTATTATATACAGGATCACAGAATCTGCTGAGTTGAAAGGGGCCCATCAGGATCATCCAGTCCGACTCTGGGCCATACACAGGACAGCCCAAGTGTCGCACCATATGCCCTGAGAGCATTTTCCAAACACTTAACAAACTCTGTCAGGCTTGGTGCTGTGACCACTTCCCTGGGAGCCTGTTCCGGTGCCCAAACACCCTCTGGGTGAAGAACATTTTCCTGATATCCAACTTAAACCTTCCCTAATACAGTTTCATGACACTTGCTCAGGTCCTGTCATAGGTCACCACGAAGAGATCAGAGTCTGCCCCTCCTCTTCCCTTCACAAGGAAGCTGTAGGCTGCAGTGAGGTCTCCCCTCAGTCTCCTCCAGGCTGAACAGGCCAAGAGTCCTATGCCACTCCTCATATGGCTTCACATCAAAACCCTGCATGATCCATGTGGCCATTCTGTAACAGCTCAATGTATATGTTATGTCACCCAAACCTGCCCCCAGCACTGGAGGTGGGGCTGCCCCAGCTCAGAGCAGAGCAGGACAATCCCCTCCCTCCCCCAGCTGGCAATGCTGTCCCTGATGCCCCCCAGTATCACGGTTCCCAGAGGAGCCCTCCGGCCAGCTGGGCTCTGTCGTGATATAGTGAAGTTTTAGGCAGGTCCAGATCCCAGGCAGAAGCGTGCTTGTTTAGGAGAAAGGAGCGACTCACACTTGGTGGTAAAGAAGGTGTTTATTCAGGGCAAAAGCCCAGGTGTTCAAGGCTTGAGTGTGTGTGTGAGTGAGCGTCAGAGTGTGTTGATTTTGGGTCTCTCCTGCTCTTATGAACAGGGATGTTACTCATGGAAATAAGGAGTTTGACAAAGCTAGAGGGGGTGTGACTCCGCCATCTAGGGATAAGAGGGGTGTGTAGAAACTCGAAGCTTTGGCGGGCCATCTGGCCTGGCTAGGGCCATCAAATACCTTGGGGGTGTTCACAGATAAGATACAAAGTTATGCAATGGGCTAGGCCAAGGCTATTAAGGAGATACAATGGGATAGGCCAGGGCTCTTTAGAAAACCCAAAATGCACTCTGCAACACCCCAGGATGCACCTGGCCCTCCTGGCTACCAGGACACTGTGACTTATGTTCAGCTTGCCATCGACCAGGTCCCTTTCCGCAACACTGCTCTCCAAGCTCTTATTCCCCAGGTTGGACAGGGTTTCCCTGTCCTAGTCTGGCATTTTTCCTTGTCAAACTTCATACAGTTGGTGATTGCCCATCTTTCTGATTTGTTGAGGTCTCTCTGCAGGACCTGTCTGTCCTTGAGGGAGTCGACAGCTTCTCCCAATTTGGTATCATCCAGTTTGGTATCATCAGCAAAGTTACTCAGTATTCCTTCAAGTCCTGTGTCCAAGTCTATAATGAAGATGTTGAAGAGAACTGGGCTGAAGATTGAGCCCTGTAGAACCCCAGTACTGGCTGGATCCCAGCCAGATGTTGTCCCATTCACTGTAACTCTTTGTTCCTGGCCTGTGAGCTGGTTGTTCACCTATCATGGAACACAGTTATCCAGCTGTGTGGACATTTTGTTCAGGAGGATACATGTCTTGTTTAATATCTTAATTAATGATCTGAATAAAGGGTCAGAGTTCTACCTTCAACAGTTTTGTAGATGGCACCAGACTGGGAAGTGTGGCTCACAGACTACAGAGTCATGGTGATATTTGTATGGAGTTTGACAGGAAGGAGAAATGAACCAGCAGGAATTTAGGAAGTTCAACAAGTGCAAGAGTCCAGGGAGGAACAGCCCTGGTGTATCAATATATCCTGAAGACCACCTAGTGGAGAGCATGTCGGCATGAAAGGACTTCAGAGGGAAATCAGATTGAACATAAGCTAGTGATGTGTCTGTATGGTAGAGAAGGAAAGTGGTATCATGGGTACAGAAGGTCCTATCTGAAAAGGTATAAGGAAGTAAAAACCTGAACAGGTTTTATGCAGGTAGAAGGGATTGTTACTAGGTGTTTTGGAAAGAGGGAAAAGATGGACATGACATGTTAAGATTTGTGAAACAGGACAATTAAAGTCTGTGCACAACATATCGTGACTTGCTAATTGAACATTAGTCATATTTTATAAAGAAATCTACGAAAAAATAGAAATCTTATTACTCAACCACAAACTATTGAACTAGAATTGAGGCTTTTTTTTTGATACCACAATGAAAGGAGATTTTTCTCACAGAATATTTTTTCTGCTTCATGAATTTTCTGAGACAGAATTCTGCGTTGAATATCACTGAATATCTGATGAATACTACATCTTTGTGTTGTTATATATAGCTGCAGCGATCTTCTGAATAGTTATATTTCTTAAAAAGAAGATAATTTTCTCCACTAAATGATAATTGTTTTCTGTATTCAGTTCCACCAGTTATCCGAGTCTATCCGGAGAGTCAGGCAAGGGAGCCCGGTGTGACAGCAAGCCTTCGGTGCCACGCTGAAGGTATTCCCAACCCACAACTTGGTTGGCTGAAGAATGGAATTGATATCACTCCAAAGTTGTCCAAACAGCTAACTCTTCAAGGTAAAGGGGTATATTTATTGTTTTCTACAGATTGCTAATGTTTTATCTGTGCATCATTTCCATACTAGCTGCCCTGCTTCCATAGTTTTAAGAAAGGCTTGAAGTCTAAGCTAAAACATTTCAAAAGAAGTGATGTCTTCCAGTTACTCCCCAAGACACATATCTTTCTGCTTTCTCTTTGTTAGAATAGTGATTGTACTTCCTGGCAGGATTACCAGTAAATTCCAATATGCTTTTCTCTATTTGAAAATGTGCAGTATCTGGGTGGAGCAGGCAGTCCAAGACCTGGTCCCAATCAGAACTGATAACAATCTTAATGAGATTTGGGGACATTATCGTAGAAAGGACTGGAAGAGAAATACATGAAATGGATGTGCTGGTTTTTGAAGGGTATCAGCAGACCTCTGTGGGAACACAGACATTGCATACACACACACACAAACCCTACTTCTCCCCACAAAAAAACCCTCAAATCCCTCAAACCCCCAAAACCTGCAAAAAAACCCCAAACCAAAAACCCCTAACCAAAACTAAAAGTCTTACCTTTAGGACCAGTTGATTTCTGTGAATCTTCAGGGCTCAGCAAAATCAGTGGACCTGTCCAGCATAAAATCTCCACGCTTCTTCAGTCTTTCTGGTAATTTTTGATCAGCCATAGGAAAAAACATCTCCTGCTGCTAGTGTTCCCTTCAAAACTTTCTCTCACTCATCAACAAAATCAGGATGCATAGTGAAGATAGGACAGCCTGCTCATCTACTCAGCCTGCACTGTCAGAAGCAGTGAGACAGACATGGCAAGTGTTTCTCTGATGTGTTACTTCCCCTGCAGGTGTCATAGACCCCTGTTCTTTCATGTATCTCCTGCATAATTGTGAGCAATTGCCTTGCAGAAAACACTTTCCACTATGAGTAAAAAGTGATGAACTTCTTTTCCATAGCAACATTCTCCTAATTTCTCCTCTAAGGATTTGAGGAATTTTTTTCACCTTCCTCTCTGATCCGTATATTTATGACAAATAAATTAAAGGGTAAAGCAAAATACTGTAAGCAAAATACTTTTAATTCAATTTTCTAGCTTGAAATTATTTGAAATAAAATTTTGAAAATCTCATTACTTTTTCCCAAAGATTTTTCTGAGTTAAACTATATGTGCACTTGCTTGAAGTTAGAAGGGTGCTGCACCATAGCACAATGCCCTTTTTAGTCCATACTTTAGAGTACCTACAAAGTTGATTTTTGTATAGTTCCTACAGCTAAGAAAGTATACTATACCTAAAATTCAATGAATCATTGTTCACACAATAACTCCCATCACATTTATTTAAAAGATCTTTTTCTGTGAAACCTGGACTGTTTGTTGACATTCCTACACAATCTGACATACAATTCCTGAGGTTTCCATAAGCTTCTACATTGATCTAGATGAAAAATTTCAATGCATCTCTTTTCTCTGTTGTTACACTGCAGTCACACAAAACCAAAACTAACAAGGTGCCTCTGGTTAGGAGCAATAAATTAAAGTTTTTATTTATGTTGGAAGTTTGGCTTGTTATGTTCTGTGGGTGATTTTGTGTAAAGGAAATGATGGTGTCTAGTGACCAAATGCAACATAATAAAAATCTAATATTTATCTGATTTTTTAAAAAAATAGTAATTTATATATATATGAAATCTCAGATTGATATTTGGCTCTGAAATTCAAAATCAACTGAGGCACTCTGAATATCTGTGAGATGAAATAGTGCATGTAATTCACTAGCCAGTGGAATACCTTTGGACTAATTTGGCATGCCTCCAAGTTATGAACTCAGGAATGAAAATGGTTTAATTAGTGTAAGCAGAGAAGGCCTTCTGAATTTATAATCTGAAAGCACTAGCATGTCTGCATGTTGATTGTTTTCTCTCCTTTCAGCAAATGGTAGTGAGGTTCACATTAGCAATGTGCGCTACGAAGATACAGGAGCATACACGTGCATTGCAAAGAATGAAGCAGGGGTGGATGAAGATATTTCTTCTCTCTTTGTGGAAGATTCTGCTCGAAAGACTCGTGAGTATTGTGAGTAGTATAAAAATAGATGTCGCCCACACTCAAACATTTAATCAGTATTAATATTATGAAATGTTAAATAAATTAAAATGAGTTTGTGTAGATAGCTGAGTTAAAAAAATGAAGTTCAATTAATGGTATCCAAGAGTCACTGAAGGCAGAGTGTGCAATCTGCCGTATATTTAGAAGTAAAATGAAATCTCTGATTCATTCTGTGAATCAACATATTTTTTACATTGCTGATAAATTTTTGATGGTTTCCTCATGATAGATGTGTTGCATACAAAGGGAATGTGAAGGGAAAAAGGAACTGGATATCTATAGATAGCAAATATTAGTGTGTTTTCCAGTGGTTGATGGGGGTATGGGAAGAAGACCTTTTCTTCCTGTCTGTTCTTGAGATGTACCAAGAGTCAAAATTGGCCCTCATGGTGTGAGAGTAATCATATGGCTTAATCTCACCTACTGAAGTGCCGAGCAGATCCAGATCAGTTCCAGCTTGCCCATGCTGTCTTGTGCCTGGAATGCACAGGAACAATGAACACATTCACTTCTATGTTTGGAGCTGAATGTGCTAAGGAAATCAGTAACACCACTAACAAGCTGTGTTCTGTTAAAGGTAGTGGGATTTATAAACCCTGTTTCCTTATTATTTGTCTAACTTGGTATTTTTTCCTCTTACCTCACTTAGAAAAATCCATTCCTGAGTTTATACTTCCCCCATTTTTTGTTTGGTTTGATTGGTTGGTTTTCTCTGTTTGTTTTTTCTTTTGAATCTCTTACTTCAATGAATACTGTGTATTTATTAGAAATACATCCAATAAAATGGTAATTATCTTACTGTGTGGTTGCATTAACTAAGGACATTCCTGTTTATTTAAAACCTTATTCAGCAGTGCCAAGTACTCGGCAGGATACCAGAGGCAGCATTAGTAGCACTGCACATCTGCCTTACACTGCCAAGCCACAGGACATTGAGTTCAGTTATATATAGGTTTACTATGCTTTAAATGTTTCAGAGGAAATCTTCCATACGGAAAAATTTTATAATCTATATGTTGATTTCTTTACTTAGCTGCTTTAAGTAACACTAATTGTAATTGTAACTTTTCAAAAACCTTAACGTGGTTTTTTTTATGTGCCATGAAATTTAGTTCTCAGACTTTTCTAGGAATACACCTGAGGATAAATAATTTGTTTGTTCATGCAGAGTTTCTGGTAATCTGATTGGGTGAAGTAGCTTAGCCTTTTGCATTGTGTGAAAAATGCTGTGAATGTTGCCAAATTTCAAGACACTGATGAACTCTAGTTTGTATATGTTTGGTTAAAACTTGTTTGGCCTTAACATCAAAATATTTGTTGCCAACCATCCAACTTGCAAGTGTTTTAGTTAAGTAATTTTATCTTCTGATCTGCTGTGAATATGTATGGATATCCACAACAATGCAGATCACATTTTTCAGGACTTCTAATGTGATGTAATAATTTTAGATCTGCTACCTTGGAGGATTTGTGAAATCACCTGCCATAGAGTGAACACAGCTTGTAACAAATGCTGTAATATCTACTAGCAGTAAGTGGTTAAAATGACCATTGGTGTTATGAAAGATGTAAATGAAGAAAGAATGGAAACCAGATTATTTCTAGGACATTTCATCCAAAGGATATAGTCATCTCCTTT
Organism: Zosterops lateralis; assembly: GCF_965231275.1. NCBI lineage: Eukaryota > Metazoa > Chordata > Aves > Passeriformes > Zosteropidae > Zosterops > Zosterops lateralis. Next base: position 40,934,366 of record NC_139766.1, read on the forward strand.
CCTATAAAAGGAACTTATCCTGCAAGTTCTGTGTTGTATGTTGCAGGGAAGCATTTTACCATTATGTTCCTTGGCATTTGAACATGATTTCCCAAGAACTGATCCATGTGTAAATACTCATAGAACCCAAAGATGCATAATTATAACATTCAAATTTAGGTGTAGCAGATTTTTACATGTTAAACTCCAATTTCCTTGGAATCCCATTTTGGTACATGCAAGAAGACTATGGTACAAACTAATAAAAAACCCACTGACTCCTAATATCATTGTGACAACTACATGAACAAATTACCTTAATAGGTACACATTTTTATAGGTGCAGTTTAAAAAGCTGCTGCTGTTTTTAAAACAAAAACTCCTTTGCAGCAAGGAATTGCTAGCATAAGAGAACTGATATTAGAAGTGGAAGGGCTTCATTATTAACTTTTTTCTCCTTATTTTAATATTTCCCCAAAACTCTTGTTCATACATTAAATTAGGGATTATTAGGGAATAAAATTACATAGGTAAAACCACTTGGATAGGATTGTGGGCTTTTTCTTACCCCACCCACACATATTAAGCACAATGCTACAGCTACTTTTATTTCAAGCCTGTTGATTAGGTCACAAGTTACATTCTAAAGATAGTCTCTGGTGACTGTAAATGTGATTCCATATGATCTGATACAAACTATTTCTGTCATTGATGACATTTTTATGAATTATTTTGCTTTTATCCTCCTTTAAGAGAATAAAGCAGACATACTTTAATTTTTTTTTTATTGTTGTTCCTTATTAGAGGGTTCCCATTTGGAAATCTTAGGGATAGTGTTTTGAATAAAATAAGATCAATTTCTCAATAGCTTGTCAGTTAGTCTGGGCTTTTCTCCTTTGTGATGTCACATTAGATAAAAATCAAAGCAAAATAAAAGCATTTCTGAACAATGAATTGATTTTCTATTGAGAATTTAGTGAGAACTTTACAGCTGAGTTCTAAAATATAAAATACAATTGCACTGCCTTAAGCAAGACAGTAATTTCAAAAGCGACATTAGAAATACAGAACATTATTCCATTACCTTTCCATGTATTTTATTTCCTAGAAAGTTTAATAGTTAAAGTAAATGTTCACTTTTGTACTTATCTGACCCATTGTTTATGTGCATGGGAAGACTTTGGGAGTTTAATGTTACTTCACACAAAACCCTAAATTTTTATTATTTTTCTGGGGAATCTCGCTTTCAATACATCCCAAATTTATAGAAAACTCTGTTCAGTGCTTTGAGAAAAAATACCTGTGGCAGAAAGCACATGGATCACTGATTTCTCTGTAAATTGGTAATTTAAACAGCTCCTAAGAGAAAATACTATATTTTCTGTTACCTTAGACTAAATAAAAATGAGTGTAATTTTGGATAAGTAGATTGTTAAATAATAAGCAATCCTCACCTGTCTGTCTAAAAGTGCTGTCATATTGCTAGGTTTTCATTATTCATAGGATTGTTACAGATGCATGTAATGAATGTGTCTGTATTATAAAGAGAAAAGAAATGAAGGCAAATCTGTACTGAATTGTGGGAAAAGTGATGCTAGCAGAAAAAATAAAGTTACACAGTTTGAAGTATGAATTAAGGGTGCTAGGGACTTGTTTATTTTAAAGTTTCCACTTTCAGAAATTTGAAGTCCAGTTACCAAGAAAAGTCAATATAGTTTGATGATAATTGTTCATCATCAGGATGGTAATCTGGATGGAAGTGATTGAAAAATAATCTGAAAATTCTTTGGCATCCAGATCTGTTCAGTAAATGCCAGCACTGAACAGGGAGCATTGTTCTATCTCACACAGGTGAATTTTGAATAATGGATGATAGTCTTGGGGATAGTTTGACCTCCTCTTAGCACATCAACCTTTTTCAATGTGCACTGAAAATAAGACATCTGAAAACATGCTTTAATTTTAAGATTATCTTAGGTGAGAGAAATTAATTTTGTAAAATACTTTAACTTTAGCTGTTCCTTTTACCAATTAACTCATTCTATAGAGCTGAATTTTTATTTATTTATTTAACAACTATGTCCCAGCACATGGATCCTTTTTGCTAGATTTGTGAAGTTATAATGGGAAGTTTTAGTTTATATTACCTATATAAATGTCTCTTATAAGTACTCGTGATAAATGTCTATTGCTCTCTGTTATAAGATCCTGTTTAATTCCTCTGATGTTGATAATAGCAGTAGCATCTAAAATACTTCTGAATGTGAGAACGGTGCTGTTCTGATTCTCTAGAGACTGCAAATTCTCTTTTTGCTGTGAATTCCATTTTCCCTCAAGCCTGCAGTTAAAGCCATTGAGAATGAGATAGCTGGTCTGGTTGATAGCTGAATAACCCCTGTGGTGACTGGTAAAAACATTCTGGGGATTAATGACCTGGTCTAAATCTCTTTGAAGACACAAGAGTCTCCCCTACTGTCATGATCCTCTAATAATACCTGAGACAGCTCAGCTGTGCTGGAAGGACTCTTTGGTGTAATCGCATTTGTAAATACAAATAGCAGTTTAAAATCTGGTTTTATTTTCATTCCAATGTATTTCTGTTTTTCAGAACAGGTATTGCATGCATTCATAGATTTAAGCTTGATGGAACAATTTCATCTAACTCTGTTCTATCTTCTGCATTTCACAAGACACTAAATTGCATTCTGTTCTGCCTGAATACAGATCTAATGCTTTGTTTGCCTGAAGTGTGTCCTTACAGAGATGCCTATACCTGAGTCAGACATGCAGAGAGTCAAAAAAATCCCTCATTTCTCTTGGTATTTTGCTTTATTTATCAACTTTACTAATACAGAAAAATGCTTAGTTTCCATTTTGAAGTCAGTTTTTCCTTCAGCCTCCTTTAAGTCTCTTTTTTCCCCTCCAATAAATTGACCTCTTAAGAATTCTTGTCCTATGAATATATGAATATTGATTGCAAATTCTCACACACACAATATATAAGTTTCTCATAATAAGTACTCAGTCCTTTCTCTTGAGAATTCTAATTGTTTTGGTACAGTTTGTTTTTTTAAAAATGAGAACTGCTCTTTGCAGAAGCAAATGTATTATTTATTTCTTTAATGTTCTGGAAAGAGAAATATATATTTGGTAATTTTTTCTTCCACATCCACCAATCCTTTGTCACTATTTCCCACTAATACCAGCAGTGGAAGTTTGTTTATATGTTTATCTCCTATATGCTATCAGACCTTACCTTCCAAATCCTGTTCCTTGTCACCCATCTCAGTCAGGCGTAGTCTGTTCCTTGTATTCCAAGACATCTATATTTCCATTTAAATAAAATAAAATTTAATTTATTGTAGAGATGAACTTGAGAAAGTTATTCAAACAGTATATTAAAGCTGTTGATTATCATTACAGGTAATTCACAGATTTAGGGAATGATTTTGTGTTTGTGTACATGTCACTGATAAAAGCGGTTAAGACACGATTCACTACCTGTTTGTCTGGACATGCTCCAGAACTTTCTTATTCACCTTTTACTAATGATTTAGCTGCATTTTCAGATTCATTATTTTGGCAGTTTTTAATTCAAGTAACATATATTTTTCCATTATTAAATAACTCATATTTAATCAGATTATTCTGTGTTAACAAGTCAGATGTTTAGCAAAATTATGGCTTAAAAATATATGAATTTTTACATTAACAATTTCCTATTTACATAAAAAAAAATCAGGTTTGTCTGTGAAGACGTGGTTTCTGTTAGAACATATTGGCTGACTTAATGTATTCTTGTTTTTTTGATTTCTTACTGAATTTAATTCTATGCAAGTGTTGTCTGTTCTTTTCTCTGGATCATATACCCCAGTCTAACTAGCCTACAGCTGCTTGAGTTATTAAGTTTCAGGAAGTGCGGCAACTACCAGGAGCAGATATAGTGGTACTTTATGGCACTCTTAAAATTTATGATCTATTCTGCAATATATTCAAAACTGATAGTACCCAACTAAACATCTGAAACAACTTTCAGCAAGTGTTCTATGCACTGCATTTGGACCTGGATATTTTAAATATTTGTCTTGGCTACACATCATTTACCCTCGTTTTTAGTCCTTTGTAAGGTAGAAGGTACTCAGTCAGGCTCTGGTTTCAGTTATTATCGTGCTCCTCTTCAAAAGCAGGACAAAAATATTCATGGAAGAATATTGTCAACAAAACATTTAAAAAGCCCAACTGGTTCATAGCAGCACAATTTAAACCTTGAATAGCTCTGATGTGACAATGCTTTTCTGCTACCTTTAGCAGCAATCTGTGATAATTGCCAGGGTTTTTGCTGCTGCAAGGGTATAAAGGAATGTCAGACTGCTGGAACAACTTCTGCTGGCAGAAAAATGGGATTCCATCATAACTAAGACTCCTTCTTTTCTTAAGGACTCCAATTTCTCTCTTTTTGTAAACAGGTTCTATAACCTAGCGCCCAGCACCCCTGCCGTAACTAATAAAAGATGGCTTTTCGTTTTCTAGCTTGTAGTACGTGCAGGTACATTTTAAGGGGCTCTCAAATCTTTTATTAATGGATAGCTTTCTCCTTCATACTACTGGATTTGCCATCATTTAAAACATGAATGCACAAATGGACAACTCCATTGTAGATTTCTGTTGATGACTACATTTGATAATCACGAACAGATTGGATCAGCCCAACTCCTAGAAACCATATGGCAAAGGAAAGTCATCATCTTGCTGTTGTTGAAGCGCTGAAGAATTTAAATATAGGACAAAGGTAATTTGGCAGTGTATCTTGACAATATATTTATGAGAGAGATGGAGTGGGCAACATGATACTGCCTTTTTTGTTGATACACAGTAGAATAATAATTTCAAAGAGAGGAGGAAGAAACTACAGCTTCTGTCTGTGGAATTTATTCAGTTAGATTCCATTGAAATAGTAGTAGGACCAATGGAATTGGTCCGAATTTCAATTTTTAATCAAGGTAACATTAACTGAATTAAATGGGATGTAATGCATAGCTAAATATACCAAATAAACCATTTTGTTAACTTAGAAAAAAGATAACAAAGAAGACGTAAAGTAATAGTGGAATATTTAATATAAATAATGGAGTAGAATATATCACTGTAATTTGATATACATATGGAATATCAGATTACACTGAATATAGATTTTTTTTTTCTAAAGAAGAAAATCTGGCAGTGTAGAAAACAGGAAAATAAAAACTAGTCATCACGAAAGACAAGTGAATGTTTTCAGGAGGAATTTTCAAGTACTTGAATTTCTTTCTTAGCTACTAGTAAAATATTTTGAAGTAAAGTAACTTTAAAAGTCCTTTTTTTGTTGTTTTGTTTCTTAATAGCTTTGACAGGTACTTTAGTTGTGCTTTACTGTCTTTTCTGTTTCAATTTAGAATAATTCTACTATACTAGAGCATTAGGTCGTAAAAACTCATGCTGTTCCCTTTGAAGTAAAATAGGTTTGTTATTTGTTATTTAAAAAAAAAAATCCTATTTCCAATAAATTGAGTTACAAAGTGCAGTTCAGGTTGTGATTGATTAATATGACTTCTTAGGTAATTATCTAAATTTTTTTGAGATGTATGTATGCGCCTTGGGGGGACAACTGTCATGACAGAGAGTTATCAAGTAGAGCTATTAAAGCATTTCCAAAACCGATTTGAAAGTACTTGATGAAATTTAATATTTGGTGGCTTTTATTCTGTTATCAATCATAGGCTCTTATGATACTGAATTCACCCACTATGACATCATTATGCACTGCAAAGTACTTTATCCTAGAGTTTCTTTCTCTTAGTCACAAAAAGCAGAAAAGGTCTCTATCTTGTGCACTGTATCTTAGGACTAAATTTTTTAAAAAATAGTAATATAACTGTTCCATGCCATTAAGTAGCACTATTTCTAACTGTACCTTTTTTAGGTAATGTCATAGTCTTATCACCTAACAAGATGATGTGATCTGAATGCTACTGACTTGACAGGTTTATGGCCATCATAAGCAACAAGGCATCTCCACTGTCTAGAACAGGGAATAAGACTAAAAGCCTTTTGACTGTGATTTATGGCCTAAATTCTCTCCGAAAGGCTTTATGCAATTTTAATAGAATCTTCCTGTCACATCTCATATTGAATGGTACCTATTTACCTAATTTCCTCAGAGATAATTTATGCTGGCATTTTATTTTATGGCAGAGCTAAACAAGTTTATACTTGTTGATAGCATTGTAGGCAAAGGCTTTATTTCAAGCTTCCAAGTAATTCAGCTCATGAACCATTTTTTTCTTTCTGCTAGTGTATACTGGATTGAGTTAATGTGCTATGGGAAAGGACTTATGCATGATTCATTATAAAGAGTTATACAAAACTTAGAAAAATAAGGTAACATGTTCATATTTGAACAAAATTAAAGTGTCAACTGTTGACTTTTAACTGATAAATAATAGTCTAATATGCATAAAGCAGATCTTCGGTTATTGTATTAAACTAAAATGAAATTGAAGTGCATGTCGCATAAAAACAGACTGGAATTTGGATAGAATTTGTAAGGACAATTATTTTAAAAATACTTGAAGCAAGCAATAGATAGCTTGAAAAAAAGTGTTGGCTTCACAAATGAATTAGGTTTCATAAATTTGCATTTGTATATAAACCAACCAAATCTAATTACTTATAGAAAAAGAACTGAAATTAAAATAAGGTATGTGCATAATATTTTTCATTCTGTCTGATTGTAGAGTCTGAGCAAAAAGTAATTCTTGTCAACCTTATCTTCACTTTTAACACAATTATTTTTAATATACAAATAATAAGTAAAAACTTACGTGGTTCAGCAAAAAGGGTAGTAATTATGTTATAGGTTTACCCTGTAACATAAGGACAGGTGTTCATACATTAGAGATGTGAGAAAAGAGAGTAAGCATTATATACACAGTATTTATCCTGTGTTTAGGATTAATCTAAGCAGTTGACAATGGTGTTGGCTATGAGTGAAGTAAGGAGACAACTTACAATCTGGAAAGTATTTTTTTAATGCAATTGAAAGTACAGCAAAATAATGTTGAACTACACTTTTTTTTCCCCATTACTTTTATTGCATTTTCTTCATTGTCCTATTTTCTATTACACCTACTTGTGACCTCTTGCCATCATGGAATTGAAGGCATTGAAAGGGCCAGTGGCTTCCTATCTGATGATGCAAAGCTGAGAACAATCAGCTGATATGAAACTATTGATCTTTTAATACAGCTGTTAATTTCTGATAGAAATCTGGATAAAATAATTACAAAATATTGAATACTAAGCTTGTGTTGTGATGAGATGAAACTTGGAATTAACAAAAGTGGTTCTATATTTGTGAACAAACATTATTTCCTTTTTTCCCCAATTTTTTTGCATGTTATATAATGCAGAAAAGTGTCTTTTTGCTGGTTTCCCTATTTTAAAGCCATCTTAAAGTACATTTTTCTCTTAGTGCAGAAAATCATGAACTTTTTCAGGGATTAAGGTTTTAATTGATATCCATTTTGTTTGAGTATGTCTGGATATATAGTATTGCATGCTGATTACTGAAAATTTGAACAGCTAATTATAATGCCAGAAGGAAATGGAAGAGCTACATTTAGTCTTTAAACTCACTCAATGTCAATTTTGCATACATGCACATTTTATTTCCAAAATGCATTGACTGTTTCAAGAAAAGAAAAGTAGGGAGGAGGAACACTAGTCGACACAGTTGAAATCTTTGAAATTGTCTATTGAGACAGAAAAGTGAATATAATGACATTTATTACCAATGCAATAAGAAAGAGAAGGATACAGAATTTGTTTGGAAAGTGATATTGCAGTACCCTCATTTATTTAGTACTAGAAATACCAGGGATTTTTGCAGTTGTTTCCATCCAAAGTGGATAAGAATTTACACTGCTATTAGTCTGCTGCAGAATTTCATGAATTACTAGGGACAGAGTTTAGTGAAATATGTGCAACCTGTTACCATTCTTCCAATGATGAAGAGCAGGCATTCAGATGATGTGTTAGCTGCTCCTAATCAAAGGCTGGGTCTGTACAAAAAGAACACAGAATAGCTGTGCAAGGACCACGAAGAGTGGTGTTTCATGGTTTTCATGATGATGAAGTTTATGCAGCTGTAAGTATGCTTAAAAAAATAAAAAAGAAAAAGAAAGAAAATCTCTGTCAAGAAAAGTTGGATTCTCCCTTGTTTTGCATAGCTGGGGGACAAGGGAGAAGGAGGAACAATGCAGACAGTATAAAAGGCCCAACAACAAATGGTGTAATAAAATAGCTGCTTTAATAAGATATAATAATAAGAGGAATATAGATAGTCAGTAAATCTTGCAACCCTTCCCACACAGGGCATCACGGATTTCTGCAGCATGGGATTAATTGTGGATGGATTTCCCCATGGCAAACTGTGCAGATCCTGTCCATGGAGAGGTTCCCACTCCCTCCCATCCTGTGGTGGTTTTATCTGGTGTAACAAAGAAACCTTGGTATCTTCTAGCAGGTTGCAATGTTATGTTTGTCATAAGACCCCTGAGTGTGCAAGCACAGGTTTTTATGGGCAGTCCAGCTCGTATCCTTGCAGCAGGTACCTGTGTGACATGCAGGCTTCCCTGTGACAAGGCCCCATGCAGCAGACATAGCCTGCTCAAGGTCACAAACTTTTATAATACAACGCCTTCTGCAAGGCTCCCAGTACATCTCCTAATACTATTCAATAACTCTGTGGAATCAGGGCAAAAAAGAAGATTCTGTCTTGAAACCAGAACATTTTGCTGAGATCTATCAATAATTCTGTTGTATTTTTACGTTGTGAAGTTTTAAAAAGTTTGAGAATTTAGTATAAAGTGTGGCTGAGAATGTAAATTTTTGCTTAACCAAAAAGGAAAGCAAACAATATGTTCCTTAGCATACTTTAGCTCTACCTGTACTTGTTCCAGCATTAAAATCTTTATCCCAAGACTTGACATCTTTCCTAAACAGAAGTTATGGTCTGATTAAAAAAATAAGTGAGGTTTCTGTTAGGTGAGATGGTGACTGTTGTTTATGATATTATATTGCATCCTTGAATTATATCTCAATTTTCTTCTAGCTGATTTGCTAATTTTAAAATTAATATGTGAGGCTTTTAAAGTACTTTTATTATCCTGCCTTTTTTCTTGAGCAAAGCTCAGAATCATACATATCATTTTGCATTAATACAAATTTATGAGTTCTGTACTTAGCATCTTAAATAATTTTGTTTGAACCTGTGTAGCTCTGCACAGTTGCGTAATTGTAATTACATTTTATTTTCTTTCCTATATCACCCCTAGAAAAACACTGATAAACTGTAGAACATAATGGCTGAATTTATGGGACCTCAAGTGCCATGTATTACATGCTTATTCCCTCAAAATATGAAAAGAAAAGTAATTTTAAAGGGAATCCTCCAGATTGCCCTGGGGAAATCAATTTGCTTTATTACATAAGAAAGACTGTGTAAGATAACACAGACAAATACAGAATTGTGGTCTGCACCTGGAGCCACTGTCTGGGATGCAGGGGTAAATGTTAAAGTTCCAGAACCCATTTGGAGCTGAGTCTGGTGAATGGCTTAAAGGGCAAGAGTTGGGCTTCTACAGAGACATCAGCAAGAAAAAGAAGGTTAAGGGTGAATATGGGCCTGCTGAATGAGATGGGGCCCTGGTGGCAAAGGATATGGAAGGGGACAAATTGTACTGAAGGTTTCTTCACATCAGTCTTTCCTGGCAAAACTGTTCCTGGGAACATGACACCATTGGGAAAGTCTGGGAAGGAAGTCATTCTCTGGCAAAGAAGCTTTCTTTATCTGTGGTGTTATATGATCTGATTGAGAGCATTTAAATGAAGTGGACTTTCACAGGTGAAAGGGCCTGGATAGGATGCACCCACAAGCACTGGGCACATGGCATTGTAAAGCAACTGTTCACAATCTGTGAATGATCATGGTGATCAGGGATGTTCCTGCAGACTGTAAGAAAGCCAGTGCTGCTTTTCAAGGGCAAGAGGGAGAATCCAAGACATGATAGGTGCATCAGCCTCACATTGATTTCTGGAAGAGATGGAGCATTTCACCCTGGAAACTATTCCCAGAACTATGAGGTGTTTAAGAGCAGTCATCATGGATTTACAGAGGAAAAAATTCTTACTCAGCCTGACAAATTTCTGCAATGAGGTGGCTGGCAGTGTGGATGTAGGGGATGTTATTTAGCATGTCCTTAGAAATCTTTTGGACACCCTCAAGGACAAAACCGTGAAGCTCAGGCTAGATGCACAGATAGGAGGGTGGATCCAAAACTGGCTGCGCTACCAGACCCAAAGGCCTGCATCATATCCCAGGGCTTTTTTCCCTCTCCTGTCTGTTGAAGTACAAACGATGTTTGGGAAAAATCTTAGTATCCAGGTCTTTTCTGGAGTGATAGTTCCTGTTTTCACTCTCAACCTTTACCTATCAGCAGTTGAGGAACTTCCGTGTACCAGCATAGATTTTATAATACATCTTTCATTGCCTTTTCCAGACTTTTTTTTAAAAGCATACTAACGATTTTTGCTTTTGTAACACTGTTTTAATGAACTTCCCAATTTCATTATGTGTATGTGTGACATACGTGTTTTCTGGATTGCATTCCTTTCCTTTAAGGTGTTTGGGTTTTTAAAATTTCCTAAGTTGATTACTCGGCAGTATGCATTGGTTTTCAGTGATAGTGCTTTAAAAATTTTATTCTGTTGCATGCTGAGTTATAAATACATAAAATTTGCAAGACAATATATTAGCTTTCTTTTATTTTTCCTCCACAAATAGGAAGAGAAGTATTAGGATAATATAATTTCATTGATCTCAAAGGTCTAAAATCCAATTGTAAACAAGATGACCAAATAAAATTTATGTTTTCAGGGAAAAAATCAATGTAACATTTAGTTGGTTACCATGCTATCTTATACATCCAGTCTTGGTCTTCCAAAGAGGATGGTGAACATTATACAACATGACCATTTTGGTAGCATGGTTGCACTACAACCATACAGAAAAATATCTTGTGTATATTTTAATTTTGCATATCTCTCTTATAACTGTGTTCTGAAATTAATCTCTTTGAAGTCAATCTCTTTGAAGGGTTTAAAGGAAATCATGAAAATTGCATCACCTGTCATTAATATGTATAATTTATGTGCATGAAAACTGTACATGCTTTTTGTAATGTGTTATAAAATGCACTGTTGATAGCAGCTAATGGAGTTAGGTTGGAGGGATTTAGTGGGAATGATGGGGTTTACCCAATCCCCAATAACTACTACAGCTAATCACAATTTTCTCACATGACACAGAGAACTGTTGATAATTTGCTGTTTCCATTGCTTTACCTGTGGGAGGATTTTAGTGAATTAGAGGTTAAAGCATCATAATTATTTCAGAATTGATGTATCACTTCTTTTTTTTTCCCTTGTTCAGCTATATTTTCTGTTCTTTCTTTCTCTTACATGCTGCAGTTGCAAACATATTGTGGCGAGAGCAAGGTACTAATGAAGATTACTTTTGTTCATATTTTCTGTAGTATGATAAAATGCTCATCTGTTGTTTCGAGTGTGTGTGTCTCTATGTTTGTTCATACTCTACAGTTACAGTAATTATCTACCCTTTTGCAACATTGAGGAATTTGATTTAAATAAAATTAAAGTGGAAATGAATCTTATTAATGCTCATACTTTTGTAAACTGCTTTTCCTTTTTGGAAGAGAGAAGGCAATAAGCTGTTCACAATTTTCAGACAATTGCTCAAAGATACAGAACAAGAAGCTCAGATTTAAAATGTAGACCTTTAACTTTTAATTGTTGGCATAATAAAATTTCCAACCCATCAGCCTATATGCTGTTGAGATTGATTTTCTTGTATGAATTTCTTTTATTTGACAAAATTATAATTTTAAACAGTTTTAAATTGAGATACTTGTTGTTGCTTAATGAAACCAAGCATTTTATTCTTATATTCAGAAGAGTTTTTAAATAAATTTTGGGGCAGGAATGGATGTTTGGGATGAACTGAAGGATAAATATAGACGCAATCAGGTGTTAACATAAAAATCATGAAAGTTTTATTTTACGAGCAAAAGATAGGTATTAATTTTCATATATATTACATAATCTCAAAAATTATCCTCATAGTCGAGAAAAATACCATAATCTAAGAGTTGTCATGAGTTCCCATTCTTTTGCTCAAGCAGCCTATTCTTCATCTAAAGTTGCAATTTAGGAATTAATATATTTCAGGATTAAGAAATTGTTTCAATTATTTCCATTGGAAGATTGATAATACTAGATAACAAGTGGATCAGGCTTCGCTGTGAATTCTTGCTAGAAATGGTATTTCTGTAGACTTTTTAATATTTTTTAAAATTAATTTGATGATTTAAAAATCTGATATTTCAATTACCTGTATGTAGTAAACGTTGGCATTCTCAGTGTATTTATAAATATAAACTAGTTTTATTTTTTTATTCCTGTTTTACCAGTTGCTCAGCTGGTACAAACAATCATTTCTGTGATTGTAGTGGAGCTCAGCTGTGATTGTCCTGCTCTATTGGCCTTGCAGAGTACAAATGTTGTGTTTAGAGTTTCATACAGTTCCACTGTTAATGATTAAACTGATATGCAATAAGATTGTACCAAATTCTCCAACATATGCTGTTCTTACCTCTTGTTGGAAAAGTATCAAGGATGGTTTATCTCAAAACTGAAAATATGATTAGTATCCCCTTGATTTTTTAGATTAATGTCTTTTCAAGTCAATTTGTTGCTTTCATTAGAATGCACCTAGGAAAATTTTAATTCTGTGACCAAAAAAACCCAACAACAAACAATTAAAAATAGTTTACCAGAATGTTTATGGTAAAGACATTCAGATTTCTCTGTGACTAACATGAAACTAATCAAAAAGCAATTCATAGTAGCAGATTTTGTGTCTCCTAAAGCAGATATTTTGAATCTCTCCTGCATTTCTCATTGGCGAATCCTTGTGTTTCCAACAAATACCGTTACTAATTACAACACTAGAAATATTTTACAAGAGAGGAATACCCTGAAGATGCCAGTAAACATCACCACCAACTTCTCCAGGCCATGCACACTCTGTCATTTCTGTTATGAAAGTATTAACAGACAGGAAGGGAGGGATGGGTGATTAGTAGGACAATCAAGATCATGAAATCATACATAGGCCTTAGTGCCTAGAGATATTTCTATATCAAGTGCACAAAATCTTTATCACAACCACTAGCATCAGAAAATCTGAAAGGAATTTGAAGATACATGTGTATTACAGTAATAGTGCAATCTGTAAATAAATATCAATATATTCATATATATGCAAAAGAACCCCTACCACCACCATTTTTTAAAAAAATCGCTGTTGGCCAATTTTGAGTATCAATTAGTCCAAATAAAGCAAATCTATTTATCTATTGCTTCTGGCACTGCATTAAAATTATGCAGGATTGTATTTAGTTGGGGGAGGTTTGCAAAATTAAGTCTCCAAAGGAATAGCTCCTGTAGTTCTGAAAAGGTGGCTTGCTGAGGTGAATAGATATTTGTACAGGTATCTGTAGCCACTCACTCAAATGAAGAGTTTTGGGACATAATAAGTTGGGAAGGGGAATTAACTAATTGGATCCAAAGGTAAAGGTTCATTAAATGAACTGACTTCCTTAACTTGGTATTGAGATGGAAGAAGGAAATTTCATACTGTATGTCCTTCACTGTTTTTGTAGAACAGTTTTGTTAACATTATTATCCAGACTTTGGAAATAAAGCCTTAAAACTTTTATTAGACATGAATAATATCTGTACAGTGGAAATCTTGCTTTGGACTATTGGCACCAGAGGTGGAGGTTTTAGGAGCCTGATTACCAAATGTCTGGGTCACCTGGGGCTGTCTATCATCTGAGCTACTTCCTCACATTCTGGTATTGCTTATCCTGCTAATAACTATAATATACTTCAGCCAATGACAGGAGGGAGAAGGGAAAATCCTGTTTTGTCTCCAGCCATCTTCACATATGCATCTCCAAGGCACAATATGCCAGTTGCTCAACTATAGATCTCTACCCTTTATTCACCGGTACAGGCAGGCTGACATCAGTCAGGCTCACCTGCAAATTTCAGCTTCTCTTCCATGATACAATGTCAGGCATTCTCTAAAGAGAGACCTTAACAAGCTGTCTTACACAGGCTGTGTGATTTATCTACCAAGGCATACACAGAAGTGCCCATTGGCCAGAATGGGCGTACTGCCCTGAGTACACCTGTGCTGTCCCCATGACTGGAGAGTTTTCCATGAACCTAGGCCTGCTTCTGTGTTACCCCAAATACACCATAGACAAAGTTGTCTCCCACTTTTTGCTAACCTGTTAACAGATAGATTAAATATAAAATGAGGAAAAGTCCTACTTGGAGACTGCGCCTCCTTTCTTTCTGGGAAAATTTGGCCAGAAATGGGAAACGATTCCACAAGATTTCTCAAAGATAATTGAACATGTTTGTTCTAGGCATAGCCTGACAACCTTCTATCTATTACAACCTTTAAATAACTGTATTAGCTATGTGATTCCTAACAGGGACTGGAAACTTTTATGTATGTGTGTATATAAATACATATGTACATACACATACATAAAGAAACATGCATTCCCCCTACCCCCTGTTTATTTTCTCATTATTTTATTTTGTGTTAAGACTTATTGTCTCTCTATTAACATTAGTTTTCCCTCAGAATTTAGGATAAGCAGGATTTCAGATTCAAATTTCTTTTTCATGGGTTTCACTCCTCTGTGTTCCTATAGCAAGTATTTTTATGTCAAGTGAAAGCTTAGGTCCTGTGCCCAGGATACATGCACGTTTTTACTATTGTAGCCAACAGTTTAGTCGTCAGAATGGTTATAGATATGATTTTATGAGAACTATGATTTTCTTCAAAGAATTTTATGAATATGAACTGATCATCCATTGTAGCATCCACATAGCAAATCAATAACTCTTGTCTTAGTTGGGACTCAGAACACTAATGAGACTGTCCTTTTCTGTGGTTATATTGGGAGACTTAATGCTACAGATCCGGTTCCCACCTTCTCCGCAAAACTTAGCATCATGCCTTTCAGCAGCATTGTGGAAGAAGGATTGAATAGTTCTGTAAATGGCTATGGCCCTTCTACATTGGAATCAAGATCTGCCCAAATCTGTCTTTCTAAGAAAATAAGAGGGAATATTTCCTTTTCTGACTGAAATATCAAGTAAGGGTTTATAACAAAGACTCAGGTCTTCTATTTCAGTGTTATACAGAAATTATATTAAGTCCTCCATCCCTAAGCAAAAGAGAAAAAAAGCATACATAGAGAATTTATATTAATTTTATTTCAGTGTAGATGATTTCACAAGATCACTTTTATTGCTGCAGCTATCAAACTCTTTATTTCTAGATCTGTATTCATAAAGACACTGTCTTGCCAATGGAGAAAACAATATAAAATTCTGAATAATGTAACAGTTTTGTTTCAGTTTTACAACAAAAGATCCCATAGGTTTAGCTGTATTACCATTATACGAATTAACAAACTGATCTTGTACCGAACTGCGATTAGTTTTTAGTTCAAGACAAGGATTTTCTTTTTTGTCATTATTTAATTTTATACATTTCAATGTGTTTTTGTCTCTAAGGTCTGGGAATTGGGAACATGTTTTATGTTTTTTATGAAGATGGCATCAAAGTAATACAACCAGTGGAATGTGAATTTCAGAGGCATATTAAGCCTAGTGAAAAACTCCTCGGTTTTCAGGCAAGTTGTTTTTAAAAAATCTATTTGTAATGTTTTCTCAACTATAATTTTCTTTACATAAGAATTTATTATTACTAGTTCAGTGTTTTTTGCTTTATAAATTCAGCCATGTCTTCTGAATTAATAAATAGCTTATAATGGTGATCTCAAAATTTCTTGTATTTTCCTCTATTAAATTCAGGCTTTCATTCCCTCTTTTCAATTGAATAGTCCCTGAATACTTTTGCAAACCTTTTCTTTCTTTGGTTGTCCTTCTCCTTTCCCAGTCCTTTAACAGCTCTATTTCTGGATTTGTTGATTTTTTAATCCCCACCAGCTCTCCACCTCCAACCCACCAATTAAGTTCATCTTAGTGAATCAGGGATTGGTTCTCTCTGTTAAATATAGGATCTTTTGGGGAGATGAGGAGGTGTTAATGTTTTCTTTTTCTCCGCTGGATGTTTGTCTATATTAAACTCAGCTATCATGAGGCAAATCTCTGTCGTGGTAAACGCTCTCACAGCTTCCAGTGAAGTCAGTAGAGGTGATTGATGCTTTGGTCCCAACTCGAAATTCATATAAGTAGTTTCAATAACTTTCCTGTTAACATATTTATAGCTGATTTCTCCAAATTCTGAGAATTTATGGTAGAGTTTCCCTGAGTAGGATGCATAAAAACACTAGTGTATTCTCCACTTCCATTTATTCTTGTGATGTTTTCCCTTTACTGCTAATCAAATTGCTGGCTGACATGATGCATGTTCCCACAGGAACACTTGGTACTAGTCACTACATTAAGACTTACTCTAGATGATATATCAGCTATCAAAAATAGTAACTTTTTCTCATTTAGATTTGAATGAGTGACCTTGAAATACATACTGAGCATTGAGCTGTACACGTTGGTTTGGTTTTTTTTTTCTAATGCCTCAATGACAGCAGAGCTAGAGCTGTCTCAATAAAATTTGCCTCTTCAGTTATCATTATTGATGTCAAAGGCTGCTGTACTCAGCAACAAGATTTATTTTAATATGAATAATTATGCTTTGAACAGCTAATCATACCTTGATTTGTGCTGCTTAAGTGAAATTAGGTTGACATTGCCAAAAGTAAGCCAAAAAGCTTTTTATTTATGACTTTTTAATTAAAAAGCTGATTATTTAAGAAGTCTGTTAAAATGTTATTGGTCTAAAGTGCAGCCTAGATTTAAAGAGTATTTCTATTGAAATGTGGCAATAATCAGGATGAATAAGTGAAATTTGTCTCCTTTTGGAACCTTTCAAACCTGGAGTAGAATAATAACTATATCCTCTTTGTGGGGGAGGAGGAAAGGAAACAAAAAAAAGAAAAGCCAAGCAAATTAGGCTACTTGATAACTTTAATTTTAAAGATTTTTTAGAAACTTTTTTTTTTAAATTATTATTCTTCTCTGAAGAATATCATATATTCCTCAAGCCCCTTTGGAAAGTCTGTTTCCTCTGAACAAAAATAATAAAATAACCCAGTTCTGTCCCAGGATCAGATTTTTATCAAGTTCAGCATGTATTTGCTTAGTGGTAACAGCTCATGTCATAAATTGCTGGTTAGTAATTATCTTTGGCTCTGTCATATATTTTACTAATCAGAGATCTTGGTAAGTATACCAAGCATATTTTGAGGTAGCTTGACATAGCCTTTCCCATTAGGGCATCTCCATGACATAACTATTAACATATTAATAATAAAGGAAATACGTGCCTGCTTAAACCTCTCCCATTTCTTTACATTTCCCTGAATTAGCTCTTCAAGTGATAAGTAAAGACACAAAAAAGTTGTTTATTGCCAAACAGCTGGGAACATTTCTAAATTCAGCAGTGCAGTTTTGATAATGGAAAATGTCTGGATATTACACATGACACTCCAGTGTTCCTCCACAGGTTTCCTGTTTGTCTGTCAACAAACTTGAGCTCAGCTTCAGTAAAAGAATGAGCTTAGGTGTTTTTACATAGCATTGGACTGTATTGTGAACAACATTGCAGTACTTATACATGTACATATTTAAGCATGCTAATTTTGCTAAAGGTAAATATATTTTCTCACTTGCTATATACTTGAGAACCCTTATCTAAATATTTAATTACCTCTTATGCAACTGAGTGTCAATACAGCAAAACACTTTGGTGTATATCTAACATGGGAATCAATTAGACTCACTGTGTTTAAAGTGAAGCAAAGGATTTAGTGTTTTACTGGATCATCATGGATCACAGAAATTGTAAAGACCTCCTTCCTTTCCTTCCCAGAATCTCCTAAATTATTTGAATCTTCTTAATGCCAAGTGTAAGTAGAAATTTATTGGCCTGATAGTAAAAATTCTAGATGCATAGGGACAGATATAAACTGATTTCTATTTTCTGATACAGATTGCTGCTTAGACAGACCAGTATTGACAGCTGTTTGTTTAACCTGTTGTCAAATAGATTCTTAACCACGGTTCGAGTAGAGTCTTTCACCTGTTAAAATATCTCATCATTGTGAAGTGCTTGGGACATTTTCCTTACTAACATTCAACCTCTGTTTATCCTCTGCAAATTAATATTATCCAAAGACTTAAATTCTAATTATTATGCACAACTGTTTTTATTTTCCTTTCACAATGAATCCAAATTAGAATGATTATTTCCAGAGACTGAGAAAAAAGCAGTTGAAACAGATGCCTTTTTGAGTCTAACAAAAATATCCTTTTGGCTTCAACATAAAACTGATTTTCTGTTTATTACAAGAAGTAGCACATAATGGCCACATTTCAGTGAAATATGCCATCTCACATTTGAATATATGCTGGAGGTCGGAGCAAAATACTTCATTTCAAAATTATTAATGTGACAACATGGCAGACCAAAATTTCCACAGGAAATTAGATTGAAACATACTTTGTAATCCACAGAAACTGCCTTGGTTTGCACTCTTACAACACAGAAAGTGTAGCAAATGCTAACCCTTGTTTGTAAAAAAAAAAAAAAAAGCTTAAAAAAAGCATTTTTTCAGTCTAATTCAGTCTAATTTTTAGTAAAGAATGTCAAGAAAATAATGATTTAATGTAGAACAGGTGATACATAAGTCCATGTCTTAAAACATGCACTGTTGCAACCTCTTGGTATCATCTTACTCTTAGGCAGCCATACCATACCTGGACATTTCATTGCACTGCCTAAAGAGTTTGACCCGTATCCTGTTAAAACACCAAGAACCCTTGCAGTAAGTGTAAGTTAATAAACATAGAATTTGCACATAAAAATCTGGAAGTATGTTTCCTCTTGAGATTTTTTTTTGCCCCAGACTGTCTTAAAGAAAAACATTCTCTAAGGATTTATTTTCCTCCATCTGCTAACTTGTTACTGAGCAAGTCACTTTTTGATTAAAAAGTCTGGGAGGAATACAACAATGAAGTAAATTAATGTTTTATCAGATGTTAACTTTTTTCTTTTTTTCTCAGAGAGAATAAATTAGGAAAAAGTAAATTGCTCACATTTTAATTAGAAGAAAAAAGATGGTGGGTTTATGCTTAAATTTTAGGGAGAAATTATTTTAATCAATTACCCAACCACTTGGGAAATTAATATGGAGCCTCAGAATAACTGCCTGTAGTGTAAAAGAAATCCAAACTATCTAATCAGATAAGTGTTATATTTTAAAAAGCAAGATTTCAATTCTGTTGAAACAGCTTCAGAAAAATGCATATTTGAATAACTAGAGAAACAACCACGTAAACCAGTTTATACTGGGAAAAAACACTCAGTTTTGGATATGAGAATTTTGGTGCATATTTTTCACTGTTACATTGGAAAAAAGGGGGATTTGCATTTATTTTGTTTTCTTTTTTTTTTTGAGCAAGGTGGGAATTGTCATTGGATTACAGAAATTTATGAAAACTTGAAAAGTATTTTAGAACCTTCAAATTACGTATGTAGATACATATATGTAGATATGTATCTGCATGGTTGTGTATATATACATAAGACTATATTTGTACTGGTCTTACAGTGAAAAAAGCTTTAAAATCCACTTCTGAGTATTTTACACTCAGATTCAGAAAAATGTATATGGTGATAGCTCATCTCTGGATATAGTTATAAGTGCTGAAGTTAGGGTATTTTGCTATTCTGCTGCACATCCCACAAGGGGAGGTGGCATCAGAGAAATCATTTACACTAATCTATATGATGCCATGTGAGAGAAACACAGATTCCTTCAGCAGACGTCAGAGTTATTTATGGATAATATATTGAATATGTCCATGTAGAATTCAGTCCCAGAAACTCATGTAAATTAATGTGAGCCCCTGAAGGAGGACTGAAAATAATGTCTCTGGGTGGATTTGTTACAAACATTTGTGGATTCATCATTTAGAGTTGCTGTCTCGAGGAATAAAGAGGATGGCGTAGAACAATCTAAGTGTAGTTACCTGTTTAGATTAAACATGGAACTAAGACAAGGTATATGTAGAATAAATATAAAAAATAACGAGATCAGTGAAAAACCTTCCATTTGAAGTGACAATTACCCAGAAGGCAAATGACAATAGATCACTGATATGATGATTGCACATCATATTAGAGATGTACTTGCTTATGTTGACTTTATGCAACAATGAAAAGCATTTAGCTGCTTTTAAGAATGACACTCCCATGCCTGTCATTCCTTAAAAAAAACAGATTTTTAACTTCTCCCTTTGATCTTCATGGCTTTTTATCAGCACAGACTAAATCTTACTTGTTACTTATTTCTAAGCTCTCCTGAAGTTCCTGTTGATGTGCTATTGCATTGTACCTGAGTTTATTAAACTTGCCTTATCATACGATCCTTGAAACACTTCCCATTGTTGAGGTTTAAGAGCCATGTAAAAGCAAGCAGTGTCTTTCAGTCTTCTGCAAAGAAACTCCCTCTTTTAAAGCAGGAAATTGATTTATTTCTTTTTTTGACATATAAAGATTGAGTGTATTTTTGAAAACGTAGAGGCACAGCAGGCAAAGGATGTTGATCATACAGAAAAGTAAGTGTTGAAATGCATCATCGTCTTGAGGAGCATTGCTTAGTGCCAGAGATGACGTTCTGCCACATAATGTTTCCTGTGCCTTTTAAATGGTGTTTGATGCTTAGAAACAGAGTTCTTGTTTAAGAGCTCATCATCTCTTGCTGCTCATTCTACATTGAGTCATTATCTGCTGACATATCATAATTATTTTCACAGCGGCCAGTTATGATGTATCAGGCAGAGCATTCTAAATTAGGAATAAGCAGCAGATAAGTGGCAAAAAGAAATAATACTTATGATTTGGTAAAATTGTCCCTTGTGATGCAAAGAATTTAAAATAAGAGGCAAAAGAAGAAAAAGTCAGGGAAACAAAAAACGCTTGACACATCCTGTACTTTTCCAAGTAGAATGTTTTCAAGGTCCATATTTTTAAACAATTATAATGTCCATTTTAGAAAAGAAATCATGCTATTTCATAAATGGAATTTCCACATACAGTAGTAATATTTTTGACCAAGTAACTTTTAATTTTGGTAAAACCAAGCTTTTTCTGGGAGAAAATATTCACAAATAGGTAGTTAAATATGTGATGAATGACCATATATTTCTACAAATTAGGAATAGTTAGCATGTAAACTACAGTTAGCTATTTTAACTGAGAGTATGTGTGTATATATATAAGTATTATGAAATATCAGTTCACTGAAGTGAACTGATTTTTATTTTATTCGGATTCATCCTTTTGCAGGAATGGAAGAGCAGAGAGGGAAGGAATTGTAGTAAGAAGACATTTGGTATTTATTGGGTTTAACACTAGTAAGATAGGCCATGAGACTGTCTCATGGCAGGAGTAGCCAAACCTCTTCATCTTTAGAGCAAACTATCAGTACCCCAAGTGACCAAAACAGCTGCTCTCTGACTGCTGCTTTGCCCCTGTGCCATGTGACAATTTGCACCACACCACCTCCTCTTTCTCTTCATTTTTACTTTTTTCTCTCCCCAGTTCTGTATTTGCCTGGCTTACTGCTGTGTTCTCAGCTGCAGGGTAAGCCATGCCTGCACTGCCTCCCTTTGCAGGGCACAGTGATGCTGCTCAGGTGGGAGCTGCCAGCTATTGCAGTAACACAGGGTTCTGTGTCTGGTTTGGTTTTCTGGTTTTAAGGTCTCCTGCCCCTTGCTCACTTTATTTCTACATCTGTGGTTGTTTCAAATTGATTTATTTCTCAGGTCAACAGTAGTAACTTCTTGAATTTCTAGAAAACATCCCAAAATTTGGTGTATAAATTATTTTATAGTGGTTGTGAGTTGTGGTGCTTACAGATGTAGTTTGGCTCACGAGTTTATGTCCTAGTGTCAACTGTCTTTTTTCCTCCCCTACACTTTCTGAGGTTTTATTTTACAGTTAGAAAAGAAGAAAAGGAGAATGATTTTTCTTTTGTTGACTTTTTTTTGATTCTTACACTTTTCCTGTTTCTATTAAATTATAGGATGAAGTTTGTCCCAAAGCAGATGGTGATCCTGTTCAGCGATGTGTTTGGGCAACTGCTGTTAATGTAAAAGACAAGTTCATATACGCGACTCAGCCCACCCTTGACAGAGTTCTCATTGTTGATGTGCAGTCTCAGAAAGTTGTACAGGTATTGATTTCTCATTTTTTAAGTTACTATTTAATTTAGAGAAAAGAATTTAAGACTTTTCTTTATATTTCAGAAACAGAAATACAGTTATTTTGAGATTAAACACATTACTTGGAAAAAAGCTCACCTACTTTCAACATTTATCAGCAGTTTCTGTTTAGCAAACTTCTCAATAGACAGTTGTGGGGATGATAACATGAAAATAGCTCCTATAAACATTATTCAAGTAGTTGAGGAAACGAGTTCTTTAGGAAGTTTCTGACTTGAGGTACCTTTCACTTTAAATTGAGGATTGGCTAAAATAGTGTCTTAGGACAGGTATGTGTCTCTCAGTTTTGACAAAACGGTCAGGTTTGGTTACAGAAGGTGGAGGACTGTTACTCTGTACGCTTTTAGACAGAGAAATTATGGAAACAGCAAAAGTAAACATCACCCTTAGCCAAGACTGGAGAGTTTGAATTCAGACTTCTTGTCTACTCCTCTTTCTTGGCCTCTGGGATGCTGGAGATACTCTGCATAGTGAAAATAATTCATTGAGTATAAGAAAGAAGTCAGTGCTATGCTACAGCAATAATACAGTCATAGAGTTTGAGCAAAACCAAGTGTGGCGTGTTGACCCTGACTGGAGGCCAGATACCCACCAAAGCCACTTTATCACTCCTCTCCCCAGCTGGACAGGGAAAGAAAACGTTCGTAGCTTGAGATAAGGGAAGGGAAAGATCACTCACCAATTCTGCCACAGGCAAAACAGACTTGACTTTGATAATAAATTCAGCTCGTTACCCTACCAAAATCTAAGTAGGATAATGGATAGTATAATAAATCCTTAACACCTGTCCCCCAGTGTTCCCTCCCTCCTGGCCTCTTCCTCCACCAGTAGTGAGGGAGATGAGGAATGGGGGGGTCAGTTTGTCGCATGTTATTTCTGCTGCAGCTTCTTCCTCAGAGAGACAAGTCTTTTTCCTGCTCCCTCGTGGGGCCATTCCCATGGGAGACAGTCCTCCATGAGCTTCTCCAGTGTGAGTCTTTCCCATGAGTTTCAGTTCTTCACAAACTGCTCCAGTGTGGGTCTCTTTCCTTGGAATGCAATCCTTCAGGAACAGATCGCTCCACGCTGGGTCCCCATGAGGTCATGAGTCCTGCCAATAAACCTGTTTCAGTGTGTGTTCATGATCTCACGGGTCCTGTCAGGAGCCTGCTCCAGAGCAGGCTTCCCATGGATTCAGAGCCTCCTTCAGGCATTCACCTGCTCCAGTGTGGGTTCCTCCAGGGGCTGCAGGGGGATGTCTGCTCCACCCTAGACCTCCATGGGCTGCAGGGGCACAGTTGCTTCGCTGTGTTCTTCACCACAGGCTGCAAGGGAATCTCTGCTGGCTCGCCTCAAGCATCTCCTGCCCCTCCTTCTCCACTGACCTGGGCATCTGCAGGGCTATTCCTCTCACATATTCCTCACTCCTCTCTCATCTGGTTGCAAGCACTTCTCCACAATAACACTTTTGTGCATCTCAGCTCTGTATTCCAGGTGTTCTACCCTACCAGTGACTGACTAGATATTGGCCAGCAGTGGGTCTTTGTTGGCACCAGCTGGCACAGATTCTATTGGACATGGGGAAAGTGTCAGGCAGCTTCTTGCAGAAGCCACCCATATAGCTTCTCCCTGCTACCAAAAGCTTGTCATGCACACCCAGTGCACCAAGGTACAAGGCAGTGCCTATACTGTCATCATATTTATAGGAAACAGGTATTTTTTAGCTAAATAAAACATGAATTTTTTTTTAATTAGAAACCTAACTAAATTGTTAATAAAGAAACCCACTTAAATAGAGCTTTTCTTCATACCTTTTACTTTTTTCACTGATAAGTGAATGAAAATCTTTAAAGTATAGATTATATATTAGGCTCCAGGGTTGTGTCCTGAGACAGTCTTGTGTCCTTTCAATACTTAAAGGGGAATTATAAGGAATTTGGAGACAGATTTATTAATAGGGACAGTAGCAATAGGACAAGGGGTAATGATTTTAAACTAAAAGATGGTAGATCCAGACTAGATATAATGAAGACATTTTTTACAATGAGGTTTTTGAAACACTGTCAGAGGTGCCCAGAGGAGGTAGTAGGAGCCCCATCCCTGGAAACCTTCAAAGTCAGTTTAGATGGGGCTCTGAGCAAACTGATCTAGTTGAAGATGTCCCTGCTCACTACAGAGGTTTTGGACTAGATGACTCTTAAAGGTTCCTTCCAACTCAAACTGTTCCATGATGTAAGTATACACGTCTTGTGTATATGCATTTAAAAATTAAAAATAAGTAACAAAATTGCATTTATAAAATTCCAATAATTAAAAAAATAATTTTAATACTCTTCCATACTTGAAACATTTGCTTTCTGAATTGTGTCAGCTGATTCAGATGTGGCTTCCTCAAAACTTGAACTATCCAAATGATGGCAGGGACTTATAAAATGTTTCATTCAAGAAGTTAATAATAAAAAGGTGGGGATTTTCTACTTAATTTTACATTTGCACATGAAAATAGAGATAAGCTGAGTGGGTAATTAATTATTTTTTTTCTGAAAGCAATACCTTTTTTTTACAACTGGTTTGATATATTACTTCAGGAAGACAGACTAAAAACCCACAGTCTCAACACAGTCCACAAATTTGAAGGACTGGAATGTCTGGCAATATTTTCCATGGTCTCTAACTGGCATTCAGGTGTCAGGTTCCTTTTCTCCACAGGAGGGATGAAATATCAATGTAATTGCATTTATTAGCATTTAGACTTCAGTGTCAAAAGCACGATTCCTCTTGAGCTCACAGAAAATAGGTTTCAATTTAGGTTTTATGAAATAAGTTCATTGGTAGGGTCTTCTAATTTGTCTTCAGTTACATTAGTTATTGTTTTAAATATGTGTAAATATATATCACTTTACCATTACAAAATGTGCAGAGATATTTACTGCAAAGATGTATGTTAATTAAAAAGTAAAATTCAGTAAATTAACCACTAATTAAATGTTCAGAATTTTCCCAGAAATATGTAAAGCAATTGTGCAGTTTTTGAATCATGTTAGATTGTTCTATCATAAAAATATTCAAGATTCTGTAATGAGCTGAAAAAGCAGACACACAGAATGCCTCACTGTAGCAAAGAGCTTTGTGCACAAGTCTGTGCTACTTAGCAAGTATATTGAGCTAAAACCAGGATACTCCAAAAGCTTTGATGCTATTCCGGGGAAAAAAAAAAAAAAAAAAAAAGGATCATTTTCAAACCAATTTTATTTTGAGGGATAGAATAGCACTGCTTTTCCACTAAATTAATAATATGCAGATGATGAACTAAAGAAAACATAGAATTAAATTTACCCTAGCTGTAGAAAACTTTTGCAGGAATGGAAGTCTTGGTTTTGATGGTTCTAGATGTTTAAGTAAACATAATAAATTATTTTTCCATTTCACAGTACTTTACAAAGACTTTTGGTAAGACAATATAACCAAGGTATAACAGTTTAACCAGATAAATAAATTAAACGAGATGCATTCTGTCACTTTTGAAGACCTAAGTAGAATTTCTACTATTTGTTACAGATCTGAATTTTATTTCCTAGGATATGCTTAGCCAAATACATGGGAGAAGTACAAGGGGACTTGCTCTGTGTCCAGCTTACCCATGCCATTATTCAAAATAGACTTAAAAAACAAGCAAAATCAAACAGGCCAAAACAAAAAATAATAGTAGTTGCAAATAAAACTAATAAATAATGAAAGCAGAGAACCTATACAATCTTTTTACATATAATATAAAACTGTAAAAAGTAAAACCACTGTAGAATTGAAGTAAGACTAATTTGGAAATTAGTGACAAGCCAAAGGATGCTTTGTTTAGCAGTTCTTATAACATGCATGTCTCTCTCTTCTTGTATTTTAAAAGTAAGCATTTATTTTCTAGCTTTATGTTTCGCTAGCAAGAAGAATGTTCTAACCATTAAATGTTGCTCTATTCATGTGATGTGCACTTACAAAAACACTTCTACAAACAGGAGGCACAAAAGGGTATTTAGTTTTCCAGGTCAGTCAATTTTCATTATTTAGAGTAATGCCTAGCACAGAGGAAAATGGAGATTTAATTCATTTTTGGAAAATAGAGACTCAGGTTTTCAGAAATGAAAGCATTTTTATTGTTAGACTGCCTTTTTCCTGAAGATCATATTAATACAGAGGATATAATTTCCATACACGTACATGTGAATGTAACTATTTCTAGTCTACATCTTAAATAAGGAACTATCTTGCAAAAAAAGCACATAGGCTAGTGGGAACAAATGTGGAGATAATTTCATATTTTGAGAGCAAGAGCCCTCTAATGAAACTTCCATCACTGTGTGCAAAAACCCTAAAGAAAATTAAAAATTTATTTGAAAAGACTTTAAGTCATGTTGTGATGCTATTCTCTGTAAAAATAATCTTCATTTAGTTTTGCTTATTACAATGTTTTCTCTGAAGTACTACTATACATGTTATTCCTTTCTGCTATGAAGGTTAATGTAAAAGGTGTGCAGATATGTGACAACTAGATTTGAGGATGATTTATTTTTATGACAGGTGTATTTATCAAAATAAGTACTTTAGAGGATTCTATAGTAGACTAAATTGAAATGTATTGCAAACATGGATGTTGCATCTTTAGAGATATATATAGAGCGAGACTTTTTGACTTATTGAGGTAGTTCTCATTCTAAAATAAGAGAAGCATTTGCTTTCATTTTTAAATTCTGAAAGCAAGAATTTTGCAGTATTGCATAGCAGCACATCTCTAAGTGGGATGACTTAGAGGCTGGAGTAAACAGAGTCATCTTCAGTCCTCGGTGTGCTGCTGGCAGATCAGCCTGGTCAGCTAGAAACAAATGTGTAAGTCTGCTTCTGAGATGCTCAACTCCTTTTTGCTGCTGGCTTCCCTCTAGGGAGCTGTACTGCCTGTGCCTGACCCTGCAGGCAATTCCTTCTGCTCCTCCTGGCTGTGCCATGACCCCAGCTCTGAACGCAGCTGGCAGTCCTCTGGCAGAACATGTATGGGTCAGACCTTTGTCTGGGAAAGCCAAAAGGAAATTTGACATGCCTTGACAAATTAACTATACAACAGTTCAAGTATTATTTTAAAAAACTTGTTTTCTAGCATGCAGCAGAAAGAAGTTATCAAACAGAAGTGACCTTTTTCAAGGGGTAACTTCTGATTTTAAATGAGCCGGTGAGCAACCTGGCTTCATTTTCCATTTTCAAAAGGAAAAACAAATTCTGCTTCGATGAAGTGGTCGCTTGCAACACCTCAGGAGTACAGTTTAAGTATCATCAGCAGTCTCAGCCAGCCATTAGTGCATTATCTTGAGGATCTACATCATTAGTTTAAATTAGGCTCACTTAATTAGCCAGCTGGTACTCTCCTTGACACACTGATAAACAAGCTGTGCTTTACAGTTCCATAATGGTATGACTGAAAAACGATTTCCACCTATTTTTTCTTTTTTTAATGATGAAAATAAAAAGTAATCCCCCCTCTTGTTTTGCCTGTGCATAACATCTGTTAATCAAATACATTGTCCTCTCATTTCATACCTGTGAATCCTTCAGTTTTCATAACAAAGGAAGTTTAGAGCTCAGCTGTCTAAAAGCTTCATGGTCTCAAGAGACAGTACTTAAAGTTGTCGGAAAAACACTTTGGTTCTGATCACAGGTCTATGAGAAGTAGCAACTGATTGGAAAACATGAAAACAATCCTTCCTACTTCAACAAAATATACACATGTTAACAGATAGGAAGCTCTGGGTGCAGCAACTTCATGTCAACTTTTTGCAGTAGCATCTTCTATGAATTCCAGTATGTGGCTTGAGAATACTCTTCCCTTTTTAACCATTTTTTGGTAATTGGTGTAGTTTTTCAACCATTACATGTAAAGTGAGAGTGATGGCAGGGAAGGAAGATTAGTAATTTTGTACTTGATTTAAAACCTATGTTTTCAACTTCTTAAAGGCTTTGGTATAAAGTAGTTTTGATACCAAGTGTTAGAGTACATAATGAATAAAAAACACATTTTCAGCAATTCAGTAACTCTGAATTAATCAGAGAGCTGTTTCAACAATTGAAAATATAATTCTTAAATATGGTCTGAAAAGATCTGAAAATGAATATCTACTCATCATTTTCATTCAAGCATATATATTATGTTTCCTTTGAAAATGTGATGGAAACAAAGGATTTCTTTTCTTATTCTACTTCAGGCAGTGAGTACAGATCCTGTTCCAGTGAAACTACACTATGATAAATCCCATGATCAAGTCTGGGTGCTGAGCTGGGGAAATATGGAAAAGAATTCACCAACTTTGCAGGTGAGGTGATCACAACGATTACATGTAAGGAAATACAGACAAGTTGAACGTTGTGTAATTGCAATGTGTTGCATATTTTCCTTTAAGCATTATTAAGCATTATTACCATGACCCCAGCAGGGGCAGAGAAATGTTTTTAGGTAACCAGAAAACAAGTCAGTCAACAACACCAAAAAAGTTAATGATTATTTTCAACACCCTTAGTCAGAACTGACAATGGCAAATTGATAGAAGGATAACGAATGCAGCTGAAAACAGCGGCATGTTCTGTACTGCCGGTCTTTTGAGAGCAAACTGGTGCTGCTCATGATATTTTTGTCCCTAATTAGAGGATAAACTGAGCTTTAGACATCCATTTCATTAATGTCATATTGGCATTCTGGAGATGTCAAGCTTTGCCTTTATTGGGTTTTTTTCAGATTAAAGATATTAAAAATCTTGATTTTTCCCATCCCTTTTAGCAGTGACAAACCTAGGGACAGTCACTAAAGAAACATATCAAGAAGCTGTATTTACCTTCCTACTTTTTTATTTTCTATTTCTTATTATAACAATCCACTGAGACTATGATGATAAGCCTTATATCATAATTTAAAAAAATGTTGAATTATCTCATGGTTGACAAGAATTGAGAGTATGTATAGCCATATGTTCCAGTGAATTTGCTGATAGCATCTTTTCACACTGGCTGAAATGCTTAAAGAATTCAATCTCACTCTAAGATCTAGTGTATAAAAAAAGATAAACAAAAAAACCCACTTAGTTTAAACTAAGAACTGTTAAGAGGTTTAGTGGTATTAATGAATAAATATTGATTAAGGAGTGTTAAAAAAAGATGGAGGGGTGAAAAAGTATGAAGACTAAGTGGTCAAGTATGTAATAGTTCTCTTAAATCTGTAACGCTGATCAGCTTTATTCACTGTTATTTGCATTCCTTTTCTTGATAACCTGGAAAAGACCGTACACGAGACTACAGAGACAATCCTGTATTCATTCATTTGGATTGAGATTTGCTTTTTAACGAGTACTTCTGTAGTTTATAATGATGTTACTTTATGCAGGTGATAACACAAGCCAGTGGGAGCATTTCTCATCACACAATCCATACTCAGCCAGTGGGAAAGCAGTTTGACAGTGTGGATGACTTTTTCATTCCAGCTACAACCCTTATCATCACCCATGTACGGTAAGTTCATGTGAATGCAGTAAATGCAGAATTGTCTTTGTGTTCATCCTAAGAACAGGTTCTGGCTGTGACAGCTGATCGATTTGATCAGCTGGATTTTAAAAGACATATGGAACAGAGAATGACTCTGGAAAACAGGACAACACTTAACATAGGCATAAAGCAGAGCTCTCCCCAAGAGCTCTAAGAGGAAAATCTATTTTTCTTCCTCAAAACACGCTAGTGAGAATGTGATATATAATTTTCTTTCACTTTTTTTTTTCTGCAACATTTCTATTTCTAGGTACTGAATAATTCTGCAGTCTAGGATTTTTTCAGCTAAGTATTGCATTAATGTGTATTAGTAGTTTGCATGTTTAGAACTTCTGAGTTTCTTTGCAAGCTGACACAGATCCATTTTGTCTCAAAACAGCTCTGCCAACAATTATCCATTGTTTATTCTGATATTCCAAGTTCAAGTTTCTATAGGAATACCTTCATTAGATAATCTTAACTGTCATCATTTTGTTCTAGCAAAATTCTCAAATTACAGGTATAAATAAACATCTCCATTAAAATGGATTTAATTTCTGATTGTAGTGAGTAGTAGTCTGTTAAATTTGAAAACAGGTAATTTAGGATGATTTTACAATTGATTTTAGAATTTACTCTGTATGTGGCTGCCTCTAATCTTCTGTATCAAAGAGCATTTGGCTTCTTCTAAAGACATTGTTGATGTAAGGGGTTTTTTTAATTATTTCTTACAAAACTCTTAACTAACAAGTAAGTTAGCAATCAGCAATATGCAATTTAAAAATAAATGTAAAAACTAATATAGCTGAATAATAAATTGACTCCAAGTACTATTATTACCACACTTCTTGAACTGAGTAGATGAATTCCTGTTGTGTCCCTGAAGTAATCTGTAGTGCTCACATTCAGCCTTAGAAAAGCAATAAATATTTCTGCTGTATTTGGAACAGATATATGTTGTGAGAACGAAAGTTTCTGTTTCATAAACTGCCCAAACAGAACTGACATTTAGATACTTTAATGCTCAAGTAAATAAGAATATAAAACCATGGATAGGGGAAAGCATCATACTAGGAGAGGAATTAGGACTGGGGAAAGAAAAATAGCAGCACTCCAAAGCTAGTGTTGGATTTGCCTTGTCTAACTCAAATTATTTTAAGTTGATATTTTGTGCAAATAGGTCAAGTAGGCACTTCCTGCTTTGCCTATTGCCTTCAGCTACTGAGTTGTTTCATGTGTCCTCTATGCACTCCAAGAGAAAATAGAATGAAAGAATAAAAGAAAACACATAGGAATAAAAAAGGGATAATTAATTAAATGATCACTGAAAGAATAAAATCTGATAAATGCCTGCAGACATATAATAAGCATGTACATCAATTCAAGCTGAGTAAAATTTTGTTTATTTGTTTGTTGGTGTTTTGTTGTGGGTTTTTTTGCCTTTTATTTTTTTTTTCTTTTTTTTGGGTAGTGGTTGTTGTTGTTGTTTGGGGGGGGTTGGGTTTGTTTTGGTTTGGTTTTTTGTTTGTTTGTTTTGGGGTGTTTTTTTTTGGGGGGGGTTTGTTTGGTTGGGGTTTTTTTGAGGTTTTTTTTTTTAATTCACATGCCAGATAAAATTGCCAAAATGCCAAAAGAAAATCCCTGGTCTGGCAAAAAGCCTGCAGTAGTTTGTCCACTGCTAAACCCATGGATTTGGGGGTTTAATGAAGAAAATAAATTTTGTTTTACCAAATATTGAGCTTAAGGGAAATGCTATTAAATCTGACTGCCTTTCCTGAAAAAGAAAAAACCCTCTATGTAGACAAATAAGGCTCTTTTTTTCAATGTATTCTTCAAGAGCTGTTTATGTTAATCAGTTGTCGAAGAATTTGTTTCCTATAAAATGTCTGGCCTGCAAGTACCTTGATTTTTTGTTTGTTGAAATAGGAATGCAATATGTAAACAATATTATGATAAAATTTAAAATTAACTGTATTCATCAAATTAGTACTGATGTAGAAAAGCCCAGTCTATTAAAGTTAATATCACCAGTCAACAAAAAAACCCACTCAATCACAGCTTGCATTTCTTAAGGCTGTTAGGCAACAAACATAAAGCTTGAGTTTATTATTCTTGGGAGTGTATACCAACCAGGGGAGCAATTTATGACTGTGAATTGCAAAAAACAGCTAAAAGGGAATAACCCCACTGGCTAAGTTGGCTGGCATAGTTAATTGCCCAAGGGCCCTATTTACTCTTTGTCAGAAATCAGCCAGCTCTTTTGACCATACAAAACCAGCCTGTTTCAGAAAAATGAAAGCTTTCTGTAGCTAGGTGCATTTGTCACCTATAAATGAAAATTTTGAATGATGGAGCAGGAGACAGCATGACTTAACAAATTAGCATCCAGAATAAACACCCTGTCCAAATAAAGGCAATTCTAAGCAGGAAGAAAAAAAAAAAAAAAAGGCATATCACAAAGAATTAAGTTTTGTAACAGCTAGCACAAACCATCTGAAACCATCTGCAGTGTATTACTACCTGCAGCATATTCTGTCCAATAGGTTGGCTTGTTGATACACAGCAACAAAAGTAAAGGCAAATAATTTAAAGCTATAGTAAGTCATTATTTTTTTACTTTTTAATAATAGCTAAAGTGGTAATTGCTAGTAATATGTATGTAAGTATAGAGAACTTATTGCAAAATATTTTTATTTAAGAAGTGATGGAACTATACTTTTTATTTACCTAGGTGAGTTATTTTTATATATGAAAATCCAAATGGGCTACTCATTATTAGAAAAGAAATTTCCACACATTTTAATGCTCTTTTGGGCAGCAGATAATTTAGGGGACACTTCCTCCAGATATGAGACATTTAATGAGATACTATAAATTTTGGTCTGAGTTAAACAGTAATTCATTTCAAGGAGAAAAATTTTTCCCATATTTTTTCTTACCAGTGATTGAGCCAATGTTTGCTTGTGTTTATCGCACATCAGGAGTCCGGCCAAATAACCTTTTGGTTTGATAACCAGCAGGCATAACATTCATGCTCTGCACAACTGTGATGCATCAACCATTAGAGCATCAATTAAACAAACTAAATAGGCATGAACCAAAAGAAGTAGAGGAAGAGCAGACTAATTTATTATCTTTAAACTTTCTTTTAGAGTTGGTGGCTAGTTAATGTGTGTACAGAAGAGGACAGGAAAAGAAACTTTATCATTTTGGAGAGAAAAATGTGCTAGATTTGGTAGCACCAGTTAATTTTAGAATGTTAGGAAGATGTCTCCCTCTCTTTTATGTTCCAGTAATACTATTTCCTTCCACTCAAACACCATTAGGAATCAAACGATGTTTTGTCTATAATACTTTTGTATATGCATTTATAAAGATATTGTGTATGTATGTATTTATAAAGAAAAGAAAATATGTCTTTGTTTTAGTGAAAATATACAAATTATCACCCTAATAATGTTTAGAGCAGATCCACTGATGTTTACATATAGCAAGTCCATGGTTGTACAGAGAGTCTCAGTTGCAGATAAATGTGGTTGGCTTCCCATTATAGAGGTGTCTTAATTCTAGATTTTCCTGTGGTTTTCTTTACTTCACCTGCTGACTCTAAGGGAGGAATTGCATCATGCCTTTGAGCATTCCTTCATGATGGAAATAAATTTCCTCCTTTTTCTCACTAAGCAAGCTCAGAGTTTAGGAAAAGTCAGTTCCCCATGAGTTTTCATGAGTTTCTTGTGCCAGCTAGTTGTAGTTTAATGCACAACAGATATTAGTCTTAATCTTAGAAAAAGAGGCTGTGACATAAAGCAGCAATAATTATTGTTAGAGAGAACACGGAAAGAAGTTCACTCAGTCTTGCTGTTGGAAATCTGAAGATTTTGAAGGAAAGAAATTTTATATTCATCTTGCCTATCTTGAAAAAGAGCCCATCCTGTTGTTATCATTGCCTGTGTACTCACTGTAAATATACTTTGAATTATACCAAGAGAATGAATGAATGAATGAATGAATGAATGAATGAATGAATGAATGAATGTAAAAGCACTTTTTCATGCACACTCTTGTGACCATACTTTTAGTATACCCAGCCTGAAAAAATCTCCCCCTCCCCCCAATTCTGTTGGAAAATTACCAACACCAGGGCCATAAAAGGAGCTATGATGAGATCTATTACACTGTAATAAATAGTACAAATCCCAAGGTGTTTTTCTTTAGCTCTTTCTGAAGATTTTTCCTTCCGTAGATGCACCTTATAAGAATTGGATATATGTTTTCAATATTTGTCCTTGTACATTTACTAAGAGGAAAACTGTATTCAGTGAGCTATTTCTGTTCTAAAGCAATTCAGGACAACCGATGATCTTGTCCTTAATTGTCTGCTAATACCACTCCTTATGATAAAAATAGGCTTTTGCAATTAGTATGTGGGATGGTTGAAGAAAGATGATTTGTACAATACTCACAAAATTATATTCTTGGAAGCCAAAGAGCAAAAGGGCTGATTATTTGAGCTCCAGTGTTCATAAATTGAAGTGAACGAAAGATAATTGGAATAAATTAAGGGCTTTCACTAGACTCTGTAAAGTGTTTCAAAGGCAGTATTAAATGAACTCACTGTAATGGAGTAACTCTAAGTTTTTAGATGTTTTAATCTTTGAGCAGTGTTTTAAATGTCATACAGTTACCTGACCTAACAAGTGGAAGAATGAGCAATCTACTCACTGGTGAGGTGGCTCAGGATTGGAATAGAGTTAATATATTCTGTTTGAGTTTTTTTCTCTCTTTTATGCCTCTGTTGTGTAAGGTAATAGGGGAAGCAGTCTTTCTAAAATTACACTTGCTCATTTGCACAAAACAATCCGAAAACTAAGCTTTTCTTTAAGAGGTAATAGGAATGTGCTGCCAATGCATTCTTGTGAACCTTCTTAAATGAAACCCATGTGGAGCAGTGAGTCAGTACATTCACATTTAATTCCAGAGTTAAAGCCCCTCCAGAGGTGTGAAGTAGCTGACAGGGTGTGAGAGCATTTTCAGTGTTTCTATGCAAATAATCAAACAGAAGATATTGTTTTTGTTGCAAAAATCCTACATAATCAGAAAAAGCTTTCTATTCAGTAGTTTCTGAGTGAAACAATTGAAGTGGGAAATGCTAAGTCAGCTGTAGATGAAACATTAACGAAAGAAATAGAATTAATTTAGGAGTTGAATTTTTCACATAGACAGTATGATGTAGTGCAAAGATAAGAGACAATTTAATATTTTACAAATCTGGTTAACAATGCACATTAGGGGAGCAGAAATTTTGAGACAGTTCTTAGTCATCAAGCTACCAGCCTATAATGATGCAGGGAAGACAGGAAGCAGCTTGAAAGCTTGAGGAATATGAGACACCTCAGCAGTACCAGGGCAAGAAAAGAAAATTTAGAAAATGTTCTGCAGTTTTTAATAAGGATTGTGGAACCTGTCAGTGAATCCTACATGGTGGCACAGCCCACAAAGGAGGGATAGGGGTTGACTCTGCAGCCTCCTACTCTATGTGGTAGTGAGAGACTCATGCTAAATGAAAGCCTTGTCATTCTTTGCCCTCTCTGTATATTTGCTCCCTAAAGAAGGACCCTCCTGGTCCATAAATATGTTGCTTTTGAAAAATAGGGTTCTTTGAGAAAGATAGAGAGAAGATGGCAAAAAGACTTTTTCTGCATCATTTTTTGGCTTTAAATAGTGGATTTTAGAGCATCTTTGTTCCAGAGGGAATCTAAAGAATGAAAGATTGAGAGATTCAGCTCAGACAGTTTTATAGCATTGAAACTTACTTTGCCCAACTACCACCATTGGCAACAGCAACAACTATTAAAATAAGCAACTTTTTAGAAATGTGAAGGGCTCTTCAGTGCATCAAACCTATATTCTCTACTTCAATCCTTCTCTGTTCACATGTTCCCACCCAAAAATTTCAGAAATGTATTCACTACATATCTCTAAACTAAGAAACTCAATCCTTTAGGTAATTACAAGATATACCGTGTCCCCTGCATCCTCTTCCAGCTCCACTCCTATGCTCTAACTGACCGGGACAAGTGTATTTAATAAATAATCAATTGCACAATTAAATGTAGCCAATATATAACTATTTTAATATTTTTATTCAGTGTGACTGCTTCTAACCGTGCAAAATAAATGTATGCACAAGTAGACACACACGCATATATAACAAATCAGTCTGGAAACCAATCTTGCTTGTGGAATCAATTATCCTGCATGCCTTTTCCCATATCAGCTGACAATTCAATACTGCTTGACCAATTTATTTAACTTATGGTCCAAATCTTTTCCTCTTAGGTACCTTGAGTAAAACTTCACAAAGTTCTTGAACAACAAATTCCAGCTGTCAGCAGAAAAAAAGATTATATAAAAAACCATTTCCACTTCAGTGTGACTATTTAGAAATGAGAATTCCCTTCAAATGTTACCTGAAACGTGTGATTGCAGCCAGCCTTTGTGGCACTATAGAGCAACAACATCAGTAATAAAAACCAAAATAAAACAAAACAAAAAATAAACCAAAAACACCCTCTCAAACCCCCCGAAAAAAAACCATGAAAACAAAACAAACACCAAAAAAATCCTCTAGAACTTAACCTTGCTTAAATAAGTCTAATGAGCTGTAATACAGCAAAAGGCAGTTCTGCTTAATTGTAAATTTATATTTTTTTTCACTCTCTAATGTTTCTTCTCTTTTGCATATGCAGAAGTCATTACAGAAATATTTACCTTTGGAAAAATATCATCTTCCATCTAAAGTGGACAAACCATTGCTAAAAATAAATGTTGTACCTGTTTCCTAGAACCTACCTGCTTTTAAAAATTCAGCATCTACCAGTACCAGTATGTAGAAATACATGACACAGTATAATGTTTAAAAACATAATCAACTCTAAGAAGAAACTAATCCCTGCAATTATGGCACACAATTTGTTGTACTCAGTGGATGGAAGTTATCTTAGTGCTGCCTTAATTACTCATTGGTTTTCAAAAAATGCCCCGAATTATAAAGATTCATTTATTAGCTTGGAAGCAATCTTAAAATGATGCAATTAGCTTTTTTTTTTTCTTTTTTTTTTCTTTCTTGCAAAGAATGTTATTTTATCATGTTCTTTTAAAGCAAAGATTATGGGCTTTTTTATTTTTTATTTTATTTTATTTTGGTTCCATCTAATATTTTCTTAATTTGGGTTCCTAGTAAAAACTAAAAGGAGAGAAAGGGATTGTGGTAAAGTTCAGTATTTGTTCTTAAGAATATTCACAGATCCTCAGCTATAATAGTATGTGGACTTCATGTTTAAAATGAAGAAAAAGATCTAGTGAGACTGTTTTGATGTATGCAATTTATCACCTTTGTAGTCTTTATCTCTACCTCATTATTCATTCTGTACTGGTGCTGACTATTTCTTTTGACATATATGAATTTGACTGTTCAGTCCATATGGCATCTGCCCACCTTGATGTTACCACATTTTCTGAAGTGACAGATTTTCTTAATCCTATCCTACCTTGTACTGACATTTAGGAGCATCTTCAGAATGTCTTTTGTTCACTGTGTCTGTATAGCTAGCCATTTGTTTGACTTTTATTGCTTTAAAAATGATTGGATTTTTTTATTAAATTTCCAGCTCTCCTTCTCTAGAAAGTATAAGACAGAAAAATGCATTTGCTGCCAACACTAAAATAGATTTTTGCTGTGTGGGCTCCTTTATGATATAACACAAACAGTTTTGTATATTCCTGGTTACTAAAAATGTAGAAATTCAGTTACTTCCCTTTGTCCTAAAATTTCTTGGATTATTTCTTGTCAGCATTGGACAAGAATTTGCAACAATTTAAAAGTGTATTGTAATACACATCTTGCAAGTGCTCCCCAAGGGAGACCTCAAACAATTCAGAGACACCTGTATCACTAGTACCCTAAAAATTCAGAATTAATCCCTGAACTGTGCAAATGTGCATGAAAAGTCAGAAGTCCTGGGCTTCATGCAGCAAGTTAAAAGAAATCATCTCTTCCCACAAGAAGTGTGTGCAAGCACTTACTTGATTTATCCAACTGAGTTGCAGAAGACAACTTGTATAGTCTTTCCCCAAATAAATGCTTAAAAGATTGTATCGCTTTTGGTTTTTCCACCCAAGTGAAAACTATCCAAATAAGAGGGAGAATTTTGTTGATGACACTTGTTATTTACTTCAGCTCAGCAGTATTAAATTTGTGGTATTCTTTTTTTAATCCAGACCCAATCTTATTAAAAATAATGTAGGATAAACTCAGAAGCTGAAAGCTTACTAGTGCATAAAACTATCTATTTTATAATATTATCTTCTATCTCTGTTACATATTGTCTAGTAATGGACTTTTTTTCTGTTCCATCTCAGAGCACAAAGCTTAATTTGAGATCTCTTTATTCTAAGAACATAACACTTGTCAGGATTACTTCATGCCCTTGCTGAAATATTTTTCCCTTCTGCCTTGCATGGCTGTCTTCAAATCCTTGATATCCTTATTTCTCAAAATAATGGTCAGTATGTGCTGAGAGAGTAAAAGAAAGAGAGAAAAAAATCATTATAGTATGTTTGACCATCATTGACTCTGGGGCTTTGACATCAAATTTAATCCTCTCTACACTGAACTCCCTCACTGAGAATGGAAATACAGAAATATTCACTTCTATGAAGTATATGAAAAGCAATATCAAAAAATAATTAAATCTTAAAAAAAAAATCTGTGACTATCAATCTCTGAATCTTGGAATATTTACTATAAAGATCACTTTAATTTAGATCTTTCAGGTGATATTCAGCACTTTTTATCCCCTTTGTGTGGGACAGCAGGTCCCTTCCAGGTTTCTTTTCTTTTGCCCCTCACCCTTGCAATGTCCTTTTCTATTATATTTCAATACATTTTAGGATCTAATCAGGAATTTTTTCACTATTGAGACTGTCTGCTCCCATAGATCTAAAAATGTTCATTTCATACTACTTACAGTTGAATATTAAGATCCTGTCTGAATTAATTTATGAAGAACTGTATTTATTTTTATTAGTGTTATTAAGCAAAATTATGATTTCTGATACATTAGATCTCTGCTGGCATCTAATTTTTATAATAAGAATGTATCACTTAATCCACATAACAATAATAGTAATAATAATAATTTCAATGAAAGCAAGTTATATATATGTATTAATTTTCATATTTCATCCCACATACACTGTAAATTTCAAAGATTACCTGTTATTGGATATTTTTACTTCTAATTGGAGAAGTACAGATGAGATGTTTAATGTGCAAATCTATAAGAACACAGAAACCTGAAGTTTTCAAAACCCAAAACTTCTTCCCAAGCAGGAACATAATAAGAGAGTCATTTTTAGAAAATTAGACCTGCCATCAAATTCTATTCTTCATATAACAGAAATTATAGTAATGATCTTGTTTTACTCTAAAATTACTCATTTTCCATAAGAGTGGCCCCACAGCCTTATGTTCTGTGGATTTTAATTTTTTTTCCGCATTCCCAAGGACTTCTAGTTTATTACTTCCCAGGTACATTACCACAACCATGAAAATGTCATTTCTCTTTTTTACAAGGCACTTTTAAATATTTCATTTACAATAATAGCAACAGCTAAACAGGTGGTGAAGAAGGCAGAAATATTTTACAGATGTATGTGTCAATGTATGTGTTCATGCATATAAATGCTTGCGAAAATAGAGAATTATTAAGATTTTTTAGAAGATGGAAGTATTTTCTCAGATAGGAAGATGTTTTGTGCTTAATGCTAATACCAAAAAAAGAGAAAAAAGTGCCTTTTCTCTGATACAAGAGAAAAATATGAAGTGTTCCTTATGTTGCAAAGAGCATCAGGAAGAAAATTAGGAAAGCCAACTTAGAAGGTCAAAAGCTGTTACAGAACCCAAAAGAAAGGCACCATTTGTGCTGATGAGCAGTTCCTACTGCGAAAAATCTACTTATCCTTTTGTTATCATCAAACAACCATTTCTGAACTGCAGAAATTAAAGAAAGGTCTTTTCTGAGCAACCTGCCGGAAGTGAGCTATTCCAGGGAACAATAATGTAAGTCTGAGAAGAAAGCTGTTATACTCTTGCACTGCTGATTTTTTTGAAACTAGAAACACTTCCACAATTAAAAATACTTTTTCATCTAGAGGTAAATATTTTATTTTCTGCTTTATACTACAGTAGGTGTAATAGAATGTGACAATGAAAATCATGTATTTTAAAATCACTTTAACTAAGAAAACTTAATTGTCTGATGATTTGAATGGTATGAATGCAAGGCATCTAAAGTATAATATACCAGTGCAAGCAGTCTTCTTTATAATCATCTATGTATGGATATAAATTGAAGAGTAATTTTAACAAAGTACTTAATGTCTGCAGTATTGTATGTTAAGTTCTTAGAAGATTCTAAATTGCACTGCTAGCAAGAACTCCAAGCACCAGTAAAGGCAATAGAGCTGCACAGCTAAGTAAAATGTTCTTATACCAATTTTTCTTTTTCCTTTATTATTAATATTTTTTTCTCCAGAGCTGCTGTGGTTAACTTCATTTCAACAGAAAAAAATGTTTGGTATATAGCACACTTTTATTTCAGTATTTTGTTTAATTGTTAATAGTTTGCCATGTTGGCAGATTAGAAGCTTTTTATAAGATCGGTGTAGACCCTGAACCTCTAACACACTGGTTTGGAGTAGTTAATAGTATTATCTTTTGAGGTCCAGAAAACCTTTGGTCAGCAGATTTTATCACACTTTGTAGTTAATAGAACCTTATCTTTCTGGGTTGATTTTTGCATAAATTTTGGGGAAAAAAAAAAAAAAAGGTGTCTAAGGCATAGAATATTGGGAGGCTTTAAGCAAAATTTTTATTCACTCAGGGTAAAGTAGATAATAGTTTGGGGTTTCTTTCTTGAACAAAATTATTTGGGTTATAAAATACCTCTTTTGTATAAAAATACTGCTCTTTGCTTCTTGTACAGATAATTTTGACTGTAGCTCATTTAATTCTCTTCTATTATATTTGATTTTTTTATTTTGAGAACATAATTTTCCTGAAGTGATTGATTTCAGATTTTTGAAAAGGTCTATAGTCTTCATGAGGGAAATCTCTTGGGGAAATCCAAAACCAGAAAGGATAGAGGACGTCAGTTTTTATATTATCTTTCTCCTCTTCCTCCTTGTCCTTCTCTCTTCTAGTCTCTTGATCTTCCTGATATGAAGAATACATTTATTAAAGTTTTATGTTAATATATTCTCTGAAAGAAATGAAAAATTAAATTTATCCTCATTTCCAGGAAAAAAATCCCAAATATTTTCTCAGTTTCATCTTTTTAAACAATGCTTAGATATTTCCTCTTTTATACTGACTGCAGTTGGAATAGTAAGCAATATATCTGGCTTGTCTAAAAGAAGAAAATAGCATAGAGGAACTCAGGTTGTTAATTTGCCACCTGTTGGCAGCTCCACACTCACATCTTGCTTGGCTGTGTAGAGGCAAAGAGGCAGAGTTGCTCTACCTGAAGGAAGAGGGAAAAAAAATGACACCTTGCAAATTTAAAAAAGCAGCTTCACATGACTTTGGCACCTTATTCTAGTACCTTTAAATCCTGCACTGAGTTTCTTCTTCATGCTTTGTTCTTCTCTTGTGACCTTTGCTTTAGTGTGTTTTGCACAATAATCCCGTATACATTTCACAGTATTATAACGACAGTAAATACTGGTAAGACAATTTGGGCCTAACTCTGCTATAGTTAATCCAAGTAATTGTGTCTCAGTAGGCTTTAATTTCTTCCTGTGATATCCATGCTTTAGAATGAGAAAAGTTGTGTAGAATAGGTAGTGTACCATTCCCTTGCACAGCTTTTATAGTTCCTGTCCACAGAAACACTTTAAAAATCATTCTCTATAAACTAGGAAATTTCCTGAGCTTTTAACATCAGTACATATAACATGGTTACTAGCCACATTCCATTATATTTAGTATTCTTGAAAAATATTAGTTGTAAATTCATTATCTGAAGTGGATTCCAGCTCAATATTCTGCAGTAACCATGGTGTTAGTTCTGTCAGAGAATATCAAGTACTTTAATAGTGTCATGAAAATGCAGTTCACTAAGATACTGTGATAAACAAAGTTGCTTTTGGAGAATTCATACATAAGATTTGCATACAGTTCATAGATCTCTTCAAAACCCTAAAATAAAAATGAAAGGCAGACTGAAGAGTTTCTCTTTGTCTCTTTGATGACTCTCTAGCCTTGAAAAAATACTGAAGTTGATTGTTATGGCTGGAAAATTACGTTTTAAAGCAAAGTGAAGGTTTTATGTTAAAGCCACGCTTTGAAAGTGGTGAAAATCATCTTCAGATATTCCTGAAAATTCTGGGAGAGGCATCTCTGTTTTCAGAGCTATTTTGCATAGAGACTTATATAACATTCTTCATTCTATGCAGACACTTTCAGCAGTGCTAGCTATTCCTCTAATCAGTGGTCTTAATTTCTGACCACAAAGGGCAGCTTTAATGGTCTCTACTGCTGTATGATACCTGAACTTATTATAATGGCTTGGAGAAACAGACAGTCACATTTCAAATGTAATTGTTGGTCTTAGACACACTGTGGTGTAATGTCAGTCATTTAAGCTGCAATTGTCCAAATCCGTGCAAAGTTTTATAAAGCTATACTTGGATATTATTTCATGCTGAGAGGATGTTTATGGTGGGTGTGAGGTTCAGATTATAGGCACCTAGATTTAGATGTGAAAACACAGTGTATCCCTGGGTGTAAGCTGTCCTCTGCAATGGTTACTGGAGATTTAGTCTATATACACAGTGGAGAGTATAAACAATTTTTCTCACCTCCTACAGGCCTCTGATACTGGTTATTTTAAAAAATTCTTTAGACTCCGTTGACTGTATGGTCTAAATTTCCACTGGCAAAAATAGCAGCTTAGATTTTCAGCTCATATTTAGGCACATATAGCTGTGCATAGAAATGTAGCTGTCCACAGAAGAGACATACTACCTGTAGAGAATGATTTTTGCACTAAGGAGAAGTGGTGAAGCTGTACATTTATAATGGCAACTCTTGAGCCTCCATATTGACCACTGAAATGATCCTTTGAAGATGAGGGAAGTAGCTGTACTTGATTAGGACTGCAGAAATAGGTTTTTTTCTTATTTATTTCAAAGCAAGAAGGGTATAAATATGAACAAATTGATGTATTTATGTACTCTGGAAGAGATACAGTTAAGATATCATTTTTGTTATTTTTTATTTTCTGGTTCATATATCAATTTTTAATAAACTGATGAAGAGAACAGATTATAAAAAAAATACACTACAGAAAATTAAACTGGTCAGTGTGGCAGTGCACTCATTTTCCCCATGTGCTTAATCGAAACTGCACTTTTTTTTTTAATTTCGAAGTGTGTTACTTGAAATCCTTATCAGAACCACCCAGAAATCAACTCTGTGTGACTTGAGATCTAGCACTGCTGTCCTAAATGATACATGATACTGATATGTAGGCATTCAGCTCTCCAGTTCATCAGCTAAAAATGAAGTTTATGTTTACTCCTAAGAAGAGAGGGAGCATGTTTATCCCTTGAGAGGACTAGGAAGAGTCATTGCTTTCAAGGATACGACCACTTCATGTCAAGCAACATCAGTGGGGTCTTTATAGGCAAATCTGGAAGGTACAGGACTGTGCAGAGAGGAGCAGTGAAAGTGTTTGGAACCTCAGGACCAAGGCCCAGGATATGTGAGGCAAAAATTATTTTTACTTTTCCAATTCTTATCTTTGAAGAAAAAAACGGTGAAAGGAGGGATGGCCTATTGATTTCCTTCCTATACTTCAACTGCAAACTGATATTATACCTTTTCTATATACTCATTATGCATGTATGCATATTTATGTTTTGTAACATGCTCTTTTTCTATCACTAATACACACCTCCGTTAAAACTCTGCAGACTGGTAGTAAGTAAACTGCAGGTATGTGAGAATGATATTTCATGCAATTTCAGTGCTCAGTTGGTGCGGGGTTATTCCCCTGTTATCCCTCCCTCCGTCCCATAGGATTTAGACAACAGAAGAAGGGTCTAAAGGGGAATCCACAGATGCTTAAGGAACTTTTGCTCCACACCTATTAACAATCGTAACAAAACGGTAGCAGAATCCTTGCCAGTGTGAGATACACCAACTCACAGAATGAGTGTTTGTCCTGCGACTGGATCAACTAAATTCAGAAAAAGCTTGACAGTAAACAATCTCCTTATGCAATGGCTGAGTATTTTGGTTTGTGAACAATGTCAACCCTTTTCAGATATGGAAAGAGAGATTAAAATGTGGCAGTTCAGGCAATAAGTACTGATCTTCTAGAATAAGTTTCTTATTAAGCCTTTTCTCAGTACTAGAAAATAGGAAAAGAATTACTTAGGTACTACAGTGATGAAGATGGAGAGTCATGCACATAAATGTGAGTTATGCACATAAATGTGACATCCTGTAACCTGGAAGCCTCCCACAGAACTGAGTGAGTCACTAAAGATTTCAGCCAGATTTCTGTTTTTCAGATTCATTTACCACTACCAATATATAGCACATTC
Organism: Zosterops lateralis; assembly: GCF_965231275.1. Lineage (NCBI taxonomy): Eukaryota > Metazoa > Chordata > Aves > Passeriformes > Zosteropidae > Zosterops > Zosterops lateralis. Next base: position 40,979,129 of record NC_139766.1, read on the forward strand.
TACCAATGTTATTCTGCAATACATTTTCTAATTAATTTATTGAAATTTACCTTCTTGCTATGGATCAAACGCACAAAATCCAGAACAGGAAGCTGTACACATTTTAAATTGTTTAATGGCATTCAAAGCATTTTTGGTATAGCTATAAAGGGCAATGACATTACAGTGAACATATAAGAACAGTGAGATATTTGAGAGGAAAAAGATGTTTTGTTAATTCCTCAATAGCAAAATACTCTTCTTGAGCTCTTCCAGAGTCAATGCTACTTAGGCTGAACTGACTTAATAAAGAACTTGAGATAAATTTTATGTAAAACAAACATTACTTGTTTTAAGCCGTAATAAATAATTTTTCTACAATAGCAAAGGGTGGGTTTTTGCTGGTTTGGAAGCTCCACACCTTAAAGGACAGTGATTAAATAATTTACTTTGGGCAGTGAAAGGGAGCCAGCTTTATAAATGCTGTTGTGATATGATAATCTGAACTTTCATATTTTCTCATCAGTGAAAGTTGTATAGTATATAAGAAAAAGTAAATTTGTTTTTTGCCTTTTATACCTGTTACAAACAATGGAATTTAAGGTGATGGGAATTTTGAGGGTAAAAAATTGAAAATTAGATATGAAAAGAGAGAGAATATGAAAATACTTGTAAGAACTGACAATATTTATGTGTAATAGCAATACCTAGTAAGGTTTCCAAAATTGATACATTTTAAAATATAAAATTAACGTTAGTGCCTCATGTCATAAGTTACTTCTCAGTGGTGGACAAGTTCCTGTGAGTATGTTATTCCAAAGAAAAATTTGTGAAAAGATTTCCCTTACTCTGAGACATTTGATAATCTGATGATAGCAAGAGAGAGGAGTAGTTTAGGTAGAGGAATAATCTGATTTGCTACAGGGATTATTTTGACAGGTTGGCAATGAGAGTTTCCAGATTGTTTTTCAGGAACTATGATAGTGGTAATTACGATAATTACTTTGGGAAAAGAATGATGGAGTTCCTGGGTTACTGTTCTTTTTTTCTATAAGCTTATAGGTCCATAAATCTTGGAGTGAAATCCCATATTTTAAGTACCTTTAAAGTGTTTTTAAAATACTTTAAAAATATAGTCTTTAATTTTTTGTGAGACAAAAGCAGAACTAATAATTTATAATGTTATTAACTTTGTTACTAACTTTGTAACTTTAAATATGTGGGCATGTTTTTTCATTTTTAAAAAATAAGGCAATCATTCATATGATTTTTTTAAATTGCATTTTACAATTACCACGTTTTAGGATACTCTTTATTTGGACCTGGTTTGGACAAGTAAATTTTAGTTACCTCAGTTTCCCTTTGTCTGGGTTCTGTAAAGCTCAACATGGAAAACTAATGACTCCCTGTGGAGAGCTGTCCCCAGCCAGCAGCTGAACTCCCTCTTAGCAGGAGCAACAGCTACTTTGGAAGAAGTTTTATTGTTGAACATAATGTTCCATGTCATGGAATATCCCTGGGGCAGCCCACTGTGTCACCTCCCAACCTCTTCCAAACCTGCAGACTACTCATGGGAAAGGCAGAGTTAAAAACAGAGAGAGCCCTGATTCTGTGCCAGCAGTACTCAACAATAACTAAAACATTGGTGAGTTAGCAACACTTTTGTTCACACATTTAAAACACAGCACCATGCAGGTTGATATGATAAAAATCAACTCTATCTCAGCCAAATCTGGTGTACTACTTGTGGCAATAGGACACGGAATAAAGATGCTTGACTCCAGTCAGAAGGCAGTAGAAATCAGAAGCTTTATTTACAATTCATTCAGCCGTTTTATAACATGCTGCACTAAGAAGGCACGTTATTGGTCCATAAGACTGAGACCTCTCTCATTGGCTAAGTAACAGAAATAGCAAACAACGCCTGTTGTTATGAGAAAGGAACATTGTTTAATAAAGGTTGTTTTGGGAAAAACTGTTGAAAAGTTTCCCTTGAGAAGAGCTCTTCTCAAGCTCAGAAAATATCAAGTCCACAACTGCTCTTACAGAAACTGCTACAGAGCTGCTAAGTATAATTAGCCCTATTTCTTTTAAACTTTTTGCGCAACATATGGTCAAAAATCTTGAAAATATGGGATTAAAAATTATTGTTTATTCATATAGAGTAAGTGAAGAAAGAAACAATCACAGATTTCACAGTTCTAGCTTTTACTCCAGTTGGAGTGATATGCCCACAGGCTACAGTTCCTACTTGCATTAACTGTACAATAAATTATTGGAAATGTAAAGATTTGCTCTCATGTCTGGCAGGTTTAAGTTACATGTGATTTCAATATGCACCATGAGAAACACCTTTATGTGCTGATATTGTGCATGATTTCACTGCATAGAAGAGACATAAGGGTTGGAATTGTCATAAACATAAATCAGAGATTAATGAGCAGTGGGGAGCTTCTACATACTAAGCTATATGAGAGGAAATTTTGAATTTAATATTCCATCAACTATGTATAAAACATTCCAGAAGACCAAAGGTATTCTCAACTATCACTTGTCTTCCAACAGCCTAATCATAAAAACCAGGCTAAATGCACAGAGCTGACAGATGTAATTTCATGACATAATTATAAATGGTTGTATTTTTTAATCCTTGTAAATAACCAAATGCTTTGGAAAGTTACAATGTTATGGCTTCTTGGGGGTTGGGTTCCATTTCTGTAGAACATGGAGTAGTAATGCAGACTTCTTTACTCAGATTTAATAGCTTTTCTTTACCTGGAATGGAAAAAGAAATCCTGGGATAGTCAAAGCTCAGCACATGCACTTACAGATTTGGTTTGCAGAGACTTCATACAGAAGTCTCACTAATATAAATATTTTGAAATGTCTGTATTTTGCTGGTTCTGTAGACACCATTGGAGGACAACATTTTCTTACCATGTTTTATTACATACAGCTTTTTTACATCCCCCAATCTACTTGCCCGTGCAATCCAAAACTGTCACCTTAGTGACTTGCAATACTTTTTTCTCACAAATTTGGTAATAACTTTATTTTTTTTTTATTGTCTCCTCATCATAAAGATGACAGCCAATCTAGCAATGGAAGCAGAATAATAGTCTGACACTGGTATGCTGAGAAGGTTCATAATGCTGTAGAGAAGAGAAGACAGAATCATCAGTTAGTTAGAAGGCAGCAATTAGGTTATTGGACAATGAACTAAAATTTAGTTGCAACTGGTCATCACTGTGTATAAACAGGTAATGTTCTGAAGCAGGTCTTTGTGGTCTAACACAATTCCCCCAACCTATCTACCATGATCTTGTACTGTTAGATCAATAAACCTCAAAACAATGACCATTGAGCCTTAGAACATCGTTCACCCCATTATATAGCTTTTATAGTGGTATAATTGTGATATTACAAGCAATTCATAAGCCTCCTGAATTTGGAGACCAATGTGTTGTCAAGGAGGATGCTTATTTTCAAAATACATGTGTGTGTATGAAAGATCAGTAATTGTAAAATTACTGATTAGTAACTCATGTGTGAAATTCACAATTACTTAAGATCAGAAACAATGTAAGATAAGTTTTAAAAACCAGCTGTTTTCTATACAGTGGAGGAAAAGTGGCATCACAGCCTTAGGTTTGCAGATAGGCAGATTGCTCTGCATTCTACTTGTGTGTATGTGTCTGTAAACTAAGGATTTGTGTTAAATCACAGTCATTTCATGACATTTGAAACACTTGGTTGCTTCTCTTCAGGCACTGGAATAGGCTGTCCTGAGAGGTGGTGGAGTCACCACCCCTGGAGGTGTTCAAGAGGTGTCTGGATGATATGGTGATATGGTTTAGTGGTTTAGGGGTTACAGTGGTAGTGCTGGGGAATGGAATCGTTGGATTGCATGATCTTAAAGGTCTTTTCCAACCTTGATGAGTCTATGATTTTATGATGGTTAATATCTCACCATCAAACGAATAAGTAGTATAAGATTAAAATCTACTGTACCTATGAAATTTTGATTTCGAAGAAGCCATGAGAACATTTTCTCTGACTTCTGCATGTACTTTAGGTTTTAAACTTTTCAAATAGCCCTTGAGAAATTCAGATAATGAATCTGACATTTTTGAAGCTACATCTACTTATCCAAGTAGATAGTAGTATAATCTTTACCTGGAGATTTCCACCACAGAAAATTCATTGTGTCTCTGGTAGTTGGTTGCAATGCTATATTGTCCCCATTGTTAGGAAATATTACCTATTTCTAATAAAGTTGACTGGTTTCAGTATGCAACCATTTGTATATTGGACTTAGACTCTTGCATAAAACATTTTTTTCCATTCCTCAAGTAATTTTCAGGTCTTTCCTTGCACCTGATTTTTTTTTTTTAATTTCTTTTTAGAAGACCAGAAATGAGCAGGGGAGGGGGAGGGGAACCCCCCAAAAAAAACCCAAAAACCAAAAAAATAAACCCAAAAACCATAAAGCATTCTTAGTTTAGTCTCCCCAATGTAGTATACAGTATACTCATAACAGTATATGTGTGTTGTATTATTCTTACTCTCTTCTCTTTGATATACCCTTAAGGATTTTACAAAGGATTTTGGGTCTTGGGGTTTTTTTGACTCATTAGATTCAGATTTCATATTGACTTGCATGCCTGCTATGATCATTAAATCCTTTAATAGTGCTACTCTTTAGGATGCTGTTCTGTGTTCATGTCCTACATTCCTCATTCACACGTGAAGTTGCTGAGGTTTACACTTGGCTACCTTTGAACACATTTCACTTGAATGAGCAACTGACTATAATGATTTTGCTGTCATTTTCTACAACCTTAGTGTAATGGACAGTCATAGACATTTACATCCACATCATCTGTGGAAATTTTGTGAAATATCAGCTTTTGTACCAAGATGCTTCCTGTGAAATGATGATTCTGCATTGACAACTACATTTTATTACAGATAAATTATTTGTCCTTCAGATATGAGTTTTTATTCCAGGAAAGCTATGGCCTGCTCAGTTACCTTCAGAAAATTTTCTAATAAAAAAATTAAATTAGGTTTGTCTGACAAAGTTCATTTTTTCATAAATCCATGTTGATGGCATTATATTCACGATTTTCTGTAGTCCATTCTCATATCATCTATTTTATTATTTCCCTTGGATATGCATCAATCTGTTGAGCTTAGCTGGGATACCTGTTTTTGCCTTATGAATATTTAAACAATCTCTTTTTTTCAGACTTTCCGAATTTTCCTGATATTCTGAGTTTTATTAAAATGCTAAGAGCTAGTCAACTCTTCCAAAATTATTAGGAACAGATTATCTAACCTGACAGATATATGTCCCTATAAAAAAAAAACAAAACTGTTTATCGCCTTCCTCAGTTGCCCATGGCTTGGAAAGTACTTTCTTGTCTTAGGTAACAAAAGGATATTTTCTAACTCTTTGGTTTTTTTTCCGTTGGGTTTGTATTTTTTTAAACTATACCAGACTTTGAATTCTTAGCTTTTCTTATCAGTTTTCTTCACTTCCCCTTTTCCCTTCTGTACCTTCCCTCTACAGCTTCATTGCTTTTTCCATTCTTACGCCTCTGCCCAGCAATTCTCAGAGACTAAGAATCAACCTCACAAACCTCAGAGGCACAGGAGCAGACCTCTCTTGATTTGTTCAGCTTCTCAAAACTCCAGCCACACAGCTCTCACTGAGACAGGCAGACAAACATATCAAACATACAGCTTGCCAAATCCTTTTACACTCAAGAAGACTGGCAGCTTTAAATGATTTTCCCCCCACTTCTTTTTATCTGCATTGTTGGGCTGTTCGAGTATTTACATCCCTGTCCAGCTTTACTGAATTTTAATTGGAACACTGAAATGTTGCAGGCAGTATGACAGACAAGAAACAATTGTTTAAACAGTAGTATTGATAAAATCCTGTTAGTTCTAATAAATTACTTTTGGCAGCTATACTTCTGGTTTTGGGAGGGGTAGATCCTTCATGGAATTTTATCAACTTCTCTCCCAGCTATGTCTAAAGTTCTGTCTATTTTTAGTAATCAAAAACATTATTTTGACAGAGTGATTTTGTATACTCTTATTCAAAATCATATATTTCTGTTGTATGTAGTTTCTCACATCTGTCTCTTTAGTTGCAATGGTAGCCTGTAGCATGATAGGTTAGAAACCATGCTAGGCCTTACATAACTTGTATTTTCACCTAGACTGTGCCAATGGATTATTATATAGCCTTAGGCCAGTCATTCAGCTTCCTTTACACTTTGTAAGATTTGTACAGTGCTTTGAAATCAGTAACTAAAACCTGCTACGTACATTCTATACATTATTCTGCTCACATAACTGATCCCTCAGTGTATTCAGCTCCAGAAACATTACACTGTGGGCTGACTTTACATCTGTGTCCAAAACAGTGACTTTTACAAGTTTGAACTAGAAAACATTATAAAGCAAAAAGTCTTTTGCATGTTAATCTTACAAGAAAATAGAATTACATTTTATCGAGGCTAGAGAAGTCGATACTTTAAGGAAGGAGAGAGAGTATATCTCACAAACCTTTGTTTCCAATTCAGAAGTAAATAGAATGCAGTGAATAACACGGATAGCTGTAAACAATTGTTAGTGGAAAATAAATAATCACTGAAAAATGCATTAAACTGCTCTTTGCATGCTTTAAAAGTCAGATACATTGTAAACAGGCATTCAAGTATAACTGATTATCAGAATATATATGGTTAGCTGCTGTAGCAAAATCAAGTTCCTTAATAGCACCAGAGCAAGGGCCAGTAGATCTCCCAAGTGCAATAAAAATACAAAATCAGATAAAGTGGGTGAAATGTTGAAGCCAGTTTCTATAGTTTTCAGTTAAACTCAATTACCAAAGCTGAAGCCACTGTTTACATCTCAGGAACAGTCTGTCCAAGATATTGTAAGCTTTTTACTTGTGGCTTTTTGAACCATGACCTAAATATTACAAGGAGATAGATAAAGCTATAAAAGAAACTAGTATCCTTATGTTATCAGCTTATTTATTTTAAAATGTGTTTGCTGACTAACTGTGGAGATATGGAGTCTCTTGCTGTGGACAAACATAATTTTTCATTAAATCTGTCTGTGCTAGTGTGAAGCTTTACGTCAACATTCTTCTATAGCTCCTAAGATATTTCATTTACAATAACCAGTTTAGTCAACAAAACACATTCAGAGGATCTTAATTATTCCACAGTAGCTAAATTTATCTAAATGACATGCATTGGGGAATGCTTATGCAAACCTTTTGACTGGCAGAGTTTAAGGGATTTGTGTGAGAGAAGGTACCAGCAGGTAGGGAGAAGCTGGAGTACAAAGCAATGGCAGTGTCCACTGTGGGTAAAGCTGGATGTCAGATGTGACTCTGTCCACATGTTCAGATGATGTTGCCCCCCAGGAAGGTAGACAAGACCTTTCCTTTAACCGTGGACAATATATTCAGATTTGGTAATCAAAGAGTTTATGTAACCAAAGTAAACATAGGTTAAGTGTACCTGTGGTTCAAAAGCATAGATTCTGGGAATAGTATGTGAGAAGCAAAGATTAGTAACTTATATATTCCTCTTGAAATCAATAACATTTGAATGCAAAAATATCGCATCAATTGATCATTAACATTGCTAAATCAAATAATCATAAGCAAGGCAGATTTCTTTGAATCAAATTGATTTAAGTCCTTCATTTTAATCACAATTTAAATCAGCAAGTAAAATTTGCTGATTTAGATAATTGATGCCAATCTTGTTTTGCATTTCTATCTTAGTTTAGAAAAAGGGAATTTTAATGACCTGGAATAACCTTTAGAAAAAAAAGTATTTGTCAAGCAGCACAAAGATTTCTTCTTCTTTCTTGATATATGATAAGTAAAAAAAAAAAAAAAAGGGTTAGATTTCAACCAGTTTAAAATATATCTATTTAGATTTTTATATTTGTTTAGGTTTTGACCAGTTTAAAAATTATGTGTTTATATTTTTAAATTTGTATTGTGGTGGAAAATGGTTAAGAATTCCTTTGGTTTTTTAAAAAAATATTACATTTTTTTAAAGGATTACTTGTGTTTTCTCTCATGCAGCATAGAAACGAAAGTGCAACTTAAAACATACAGTCAAATTTTAAGTCTTTTTTCTGAATTAAATAAAGGCATCATGAAATATGATGGACACATATGTAGAATAAAATGTATCAAATATATTTAAAAGTTAAATGACTGTAATTTTTTTACTGAAGAGAATTTATTGCTATGTTTAATATGGTTTCTGAAAATAACATGCCAAATTTAAAAAAAAAAATTGTATATTTAATCATGTAGATGACTGCTGTATTTTCAAAATCACAGTAAGGATTTGATGTATGTTTATGTATGTTGTGAAATTTCACTTGGATATGTCTGTAGTTTAGTACCTATGTAAGATAAAAACAACTCAGTGAGAGCCTTTTCTTTCACTTTTAAACAAGATTTCCTGATTTTTCCCATGACTATATAATGGCATGCTGGAAGAGAAAAATAATGTTTTCAAACTCAAGGTCAGCTTGCCAGTCTCAAACACAAAAAAATTACTGTGCGTTTGCAACTGTAATTAAGATCAAAAGTAGTTAAAGCAAAAATTCTCTTCACTGTGTATTTTAATAAAATAGATGAAAAAATATTGCAATAGTTAAAATGAAGTTATTCAGTACCTATTATCACACTGACCTTAAAATGAAGTATTTTCTCTTTAGCTTCTTGTGAACACTCCTGGATAGTTCACTAATTGTTGCTTTACATTGTTACGTAAAAACACAATCAAGAAGTAATTCTATTGTCCTTTTGTAACCAGTGCTCATGTGTCTAACATTGGTTATTAAACACGGAGATATGTTAAATGTCAGTGTTGTTACCTATTTAACCTTTCCTATTACAGGATGATTCTGTACGTAATACAGCATAGGTCTGTTTCTTCTGCTGAAAAATGCTTGCTAATTAATAATGAATCAGGAATCAATGACTTCATGGCTACCCAAAAAGATTAGGAAACACATGTTATGTGGCCAAAAAAACTAAAAATCAAATTCTGCCTGATGATCCTTATCTTTTTCTATTAACAGAACAGCAGACCTCATGAATGCAAAAGTAACATTATCTTAAGTAAGTTATGCAGACATAACTGCCAAAAAATCTTGCTCACACTTTTCTAACCATGATTAAATTCTTGTATTTATAAGTGGCTGAATAATCAAAGACAAAAATGATCTCATCATCAGCTCGAATTGTAATCACAGACAGTCTGATTCACACTGGCCCTTCTTTGGGAAAGATTCGGCCCAAATGAAATCCTAAGGTCCCTAACCATTGAAATAATTCTTTAGTTCTGTGCTTTTATAATACTGTAGCAGTATGCAAGGATTTTGGAAGGTGGGGCTAAAATTAAAAATTACATCAATTCAGTAGAAAGTGCAAATGTAATTCATGCTATCTTACACTGAGGAACTGCCTGCACAAAGTCCTGAAACATTTTTTGCATGTAACTTAGGTGGTTCAGTGATTAGTAAGTACACTGGGGTTATAAGTATAGTGTGAAAAATTTGTGTTATTGTCAACTCAATTGTTGGCCCATTCTGGCTGTCATATGGCTTTATATCAAAAGGATATGAAAGGTATTTTTAGATTATATATATCATCATACAGCCTCATTCTTAGGATCAAAGATTCAGAGGAAAATGCCAAGAAATGTGCCAAAAGAAAACAGCTGTTTGGGAAAAGTGCTGTGAAAGCTACTTAGATAAGTAAAGCTAATATACTTTCACATGACTCAATATTTAGAAGTATCTTTTTTGCATATATACATGCAGTCAACTGATTGTGCAGTCAGAACATATACATTACCATTAAACAATATTGATATAGTTTATGTTAAAAGATTACAATCAATCATGTCTAGGATTTTAAAATTTAACCATATTATTCATGTTCAGTGAAAGTTCCTTGATGTATGGAAGAGCATAAAGGGTCATTTAAATTGTAGGAAATATGGTGTTTGGATAATTAGGAGGCATAAACCTAAATCTTTTTATGATATTCATTTCTATTGAATTAAAGTAAGGAAGATTCAGATAATGATGTGAATAACAATGAGTGCTCAGTTAAGCTGATCTTCCCAAGTAAGTCAAAGAGCTCTGTGAACTGAATTCAAATATGTGGGATTTGGTATCTATTGATATTTAATCTTTTTCTCCTTCCTGGCTTTTGTAAAAGTTAGAAGTGAATAGATATTCTGAAACTAATGGTTTACCTTTTCCCTCATGTCACTAGGAAAAAAGAACTTTCCCATTAATCAGATAAATGGGTTTTAGGCATTTTTTTATACAGTCTAAATTATGAGAACACTAAAAATAAAATATTATATGCTGCTTAATATCTGAAACATCTGAAGCTGAGATACATAGCAATACACCGCTGCACATATTAACTCATCTCCTTTGCTCATGGTGTCTTTCCCCATTCATAGATAATGCACACAGCAGCTCTGACTTTGGTTTTCTGCTTTTGCATTCAGGTTTGGATATATTCTTCATAAGGATGATCCAATGCTCCAGAAAATTGATCTGGAAACGATGTCGTACATCAAGACAATTAGTTTAAAGGATTATAATTGCATTCCTGAGTCACTGGCTTATACACATCTTGGAGGATATCTTTTTATCTGCTGCAAGCCTGACACCACCGGGGCTGTCCTGCCGCAGCTCATAGTGGACAGCGTTACCGATTCCGTGATCGGCTACAACGGCGACGTGACGGGCACGCCCCATATCTCTCCAGATGGACACTACCTTCTCAGCATTGATGATGCAAAAGGCCTCATGAGGATCCAGTCCATAACAGTGAGAGGTGAAATACAGGATGCATTTGACATTCACACTAATTTGCACATATCTGATGTAGCTTTTCAGCCATCCTTCACTGAAGCTCATCAATACAACGTCTACTGCAGCTCCAGCTCACAAACTGACGTTCTCTTCATGGAGCTCTCCTCTGGCAAGGTGAAGATGGTGAAGAGTTTGAAAGAGCCCATCAAGGCAGGCGAATGGCCTTGGAACAGTAAGAACCGTCTTATAAAAGACAGCGGCCTTTTTGGTCAGTATCTCATGACTCCTTCCAAGGAATCTCTGTTTATCCTGGATGGACGACTCAATAAGTTAAATTGTGAAATCACCGAAGTTGAGAGAGGCAACACAGTAATTTGGGTTGGAGAAGCGTAAGAATCTGTATTAGATATTTACTGATTTAATAGTTTTACAGTACATTGCACTTGAATTAAACCATTCTTCAAATTTACACAATTTTAATTTTAAATTGTTAGGGCCTTCTAGGTCTGTTATTTCTTTGACATGTACACAATTTGAATCAACTTCCACATAAAAGTGACTAAAATGATGGCGATTTGATAATGGTATTCCTTATTAATTATCAACTGAGGTTGTGTTGTTTGAAATAACTAAATATTGAAATTGATGATAAGTATAATAATTACTGGGAAAAAAAAAAAAAAAGAAAAAAAAAAGAAAAAAAAAACAACCAAAAGAGCTTCAGGAAATTTAATATGATATTTTTTATTTGTAAATGGAAGACTTAAATATGATTCAAATTTTTTGTTGTTTTGCTTCAGACACAAAACAAGAGCTGTTGTACAACAACCTTTGACTCCTTAAACTGAAATGTTATGTCCTGTCCAGTCCACTGTTAAATCATTTTGTGCCTTGAAGCAAAAGTCTCACAAGAAAGATAAACATAGAAATTACGAAATCTATTCCCACTGTGGCTACAGGATTGCTTGTCATTGGAAAGAAAGTTTTGCTATCAAATTCCAGGCGTCAGGTTGTGCAACATACATGGACAGGAAAAAAAAAAGAAAAATTATATTTGCAGTGCTTTCTGATCACTGCATTTTGGAGGGTTTTTTTTATGGTGTCTTAGTTGAAAAAGCTGCTTGCAGAAGCTTAACCTTTTTTTAGAAAAAAAAATAGATGTTAGGTTTTTCAGCTATCACAGCGTGGCATCAGCAAGGAGTTTCAAGTCTACTGAAGAGATGTATTGCACAACATTCCAGAGTATACCACATTCTAAAAACCTGGCATCACAAAGCTTCACTTATATCATTAAGGAAACTGTTAATTAAACATAAAGAGAATGCATTTTAAGAAAGTGAGAATGCAAAGAACTGAAGTCTGCGACCAGTAGATAACGTTTTTGCTTATTCATTGTACCACTGATTCCTATTTGTTAAGCCATTTGGTTAGCTCAACAGGTTTTCTAGTCCTTGCATCCAGCTGGATTAGTGCAAAAAAAACAAAAACAAAAACAACAAAAACTTTGTATTTTTTATAGTTTGTTTACTTAGTATTCTAATATAACACCGGTTAAACATGTAAAAGAGAAAAATAAGATTCCCAGAAGTAGAATAAGTCAATAGAAAGCCAGCAGTGAACATCTATCCAGACTCAGAGCAATGACTTAGAGGTTTGAGAGTATTTTTATTTTTATTATGTTTTTGCTAAAGAATGCTTATAAACTCTTAAACTGACCTCCATTTACTGAAGGCAATCAGAAAAAAAAATCTTTTTTTAAACAAAGTTTTACTGCAATTTAGATTGTGTAAAATTGCTTTGAAATCTGGAATTTTCTAGCACTGTACTCTTGTGTGCATTGAGCATTCTGCCCTGTGTGGTACAGTAGATCTCTTTAGCTTGAGCGAACCTCCGGGTAAGTAGCTTTAACTGAGATAAAAATTTGCTTACATTTCTAGCTACTGAATCTATATTCCTTTTTAAGAACTTCTCTCCATTGTGAACAAACAATAATCATGTAAACTGTCTGTTATTCAATTGCAGTAGTCTGTCTCATGCAGTTTTTGTTCTGTAATTTATACCACGTGAATGTTCTGTATGTAGAAAATGCTTGACAAAAGGAGAATAAACCCCATAAATTTTAAACAGTCTTGATTTTGGTGAATCATCAAATCAGCCACACTGAGCTGGTGAGTAAAGCTGACTATTCGAGAGCACCTAGTATTTTAAATAGATGTATGAAAATAGATGTATTTATATATATGCAAAATAATATGCAGTGTGGAAAGAAATTTTTTTAGAAAAGCTTAGGTTAGTGGAAAAGTTTCCTTTGGCTCACAGAGGAAAGCTTATCTTATAGCACAGGCTCATCTATTAGCACATCTAAAGCACAAGCATAGTGTGAGTGGAGAACGGGTTGAGGCAAGCCTTGGGGAGAAGAACTTGGGAATGTTAGTGGATGAAAAGCTCAATATGACTCAGCAGTATGTGCTTGCAACCCAGAAATCCAACTGCATCCTGGTCTGCATCAAGAGAGACATGACCAGGAGGTTGAGTGACATGATTATTATTATTTGCCTTCAATAATTCTAGTTCTTTTGACAATATTGTCCAGACTGTGTGTGTAAACAATGGTCCAGCTTTTCACCATTGTTTTTTCAGTGAAGTTAAATAAACGTTCGATCACCCTGGTTGCTTTCATAGCTCTTATGGCTGAAGTTCAGCTTTCACAAATACAGATGGCCTGACTGAAGGCTTTCATCTGAATGAGGGGAAGAGCTGGAACCTGTTTCCATTTTTTGCTAGCAGCTCTATAAGGAAAGCTGATGTAAGGGGGCTTTTTTAGCCCAGAGAGAGAACATCTCCAGAGAGGTCTAATAGCAGCCTGCCAGTATCCATGAGAGGTTATAAAAGAGAAGGGTTAGATTCATCACAGCTGTGCATAGCAGGAGGACAAGACAGCCTCCTAAATTAAATCAAGACTTTCAGGCTGCATATAAGGAAAAGCTGTGATGACAGTCAAGCATGGGAGCAGGTTGCTTAGAGAGACTATGCCATCTCCATCCTGGGAGTTTTTGAACACCCATCTGGATTATACCCATCTGTCCTTCAGGGGAACTGGCTCTGAGTAGCAGAGTGTCAGACTAGAAACCTGCCAAGGGCTCTTCAAACCTCAGTTGTCTTGTGATTCTATCATTACAACTTGGGGATGGAAACTTAATTTGTTTTAGTTGTTTAAGTTTCTGATGGAGTTTAATGTAAAACTTGAAAGTGTTGCGGTTGGGCTAAAGTATGGCCTAAGCAAAACTCAAAAACCAGTTACGTTGTGTCACTTGAAATCCTTAGCTTGGAACATCTCACTTTAAACCAAGGATATTCTGATCTGAAATCTGGAACATGTTTCTTGGATCCAGGAAATCCTAAACTGATTGTAGAACTTGCACAAGATGAAATATGCAGAGGTAAGTGCTCCTCTTGATGTATCTGAAAAATAGCTATGGCAGAGGGAAGGAGGACTTGAGAAAACCATTGCAGATAAGATCTGAGTATGAGTCCAAATGTGAAGATAACCACTTAAGTGTATCCATATCAGATTATCTAGTAAATCTTTTCTAGGCATTTATAGTATGGTTCAGTAGTGGAATGAAATTATCTATTAACTTACTAATCAATTTGAGATAGGACAGCTCATGTCATAGCTACAGTTGCGTCTTCAAAAGAAACACTTTAACACAAAGTCCTGTTCACCTCTCATCAATTTGTCCTTTGCATTTTGGTCTTCATCTTAAGAGTTCCTAAGGAAACCTACTGCAAACTTTGTTTTGAGACTAGCAACTAAAACGTAGAACACATAAGAATTTTAAAAATACATATTAAACCATGATGTAGCTGTTATGACCCGTAACTATTAATTAAATTTTTTGCGAATACTGTTGTTAAATGAGGAAAAACATAGTCATAATGTTGTATCTAAAAATCAGAAAGCAAAAAAATAGAGCATATGAGGTGAGAGAGCAGAAACAGTCATTCTATACATGCATACACTAATTAGAGAGATGTGAGATGACTCCCAGCAGCTGAGAACCTTTGCACTTGCACCACACTGACACTGATTCACTGTGACCAATCCCCCCACAATGAAGGAAGACTTGGAGGAGAAGGGCAAAAATAACGAGCTTGGGGAAGAAGGTCAAGAATGGCCAATTATTGTAAAGAAAGCTGCATTTTTTAGGGGGACTGAAAAGTAAACTTTGGCTTAGATACACAACCGTACCAGTGAATCATCGGGTTGCATAAACAGCTTTTGCTGAGATAATTAGTGGAGACTACTGTTCTGAGCTGGCCAGAGCAGCATGGGGGGAAAAAGTGTATGTGTGGCTCAACCTAAGGTTAAGTTTGAAAACTGTCCAGCTACTAAAGTGAGCTTTGAAGAGAGTAATGGGCTTGACCTGGTTCATCCCTTGTAGTCCTTTCTGGTGACTTGACACATCCAGCACCATGATGATAATACAGGGACTGGTAAGGAGAACCATGTTTGCATGGTGATTCAACTGCATATTGCAATAGCTACATTGTGCTTCTGGTATTATTCACTGTGCCACTGTAATACTCTGCAGAATCAAAATGCCATGAAACAACAATTATATAAATTTGATATTAAACTTTAAATCATCCTAATGTGGAACTTCTAAAAGAACCTAGTCAGAGGGTGTTGAACTCCTACCTCCACACACTATCAGTCCATTTTATGTAACACTGGAATTTAAAAAAAAATTAAAATTAGCACTTACAGTGCTTCATGGTATCACAAGGATAATTAAATTCAGAAGAAATGGGTGAAATCCTACTTATGCTGATGTTAGGAGCATTTCATTTTATAGTCAGTGAGCATCACATTATACAGAACACAATAATGGCAACAATGGCAGTGTAGTGAACTATTTCCTTGTAATATTGAGGAAAAAAGAGATTCTGACAGGTCTGTAACCTGAGAGTTAAGAAATCATCATCTAAGATACGTTTATGTTCCTCAGCACAGGTAATTCAGCTTCCAGATTGTTCAAGGGGTTTTATATTGGATTGTATTTGTTTGGATTTGAAGGGTTGTTGATTGGGTTTTTTACTGGGGGTTTTTGGGGAGAGGGGGACAGAAGCGGGTTTTCTGTTTAAATAATAAGAAATTTTCAGAGAAAGCACTAACAAGATTATGTGTCAAAAATCTATTGACACTACTGATAAAAATTCATAAACAGGAGTTAAAAATACATATTGGACTTGCATCTATTCTGCCTGTTCTCTCTTAATGGGTTAAATGCCCTGTTGGTGTGCCACTACTTTAGAAATAATTTAAAACTCTCTTCGTTGAGCTATCTTTCACAAAGTATGACAAATTCAGTTACTGATAAAAGACTGAAAGATTCTGAAATTGCTTTTTTCTATTTAGAACTAATGCATGAAAGATTGCTTCTTCTAGCTTATGAATATTAAACTTGTTCTTATTTTAATCTAATAGATGAAAAAAATAGCTTCCTGTTATTAGTCATGATGTTAATGTTCTTATTTTTAATCTTCTCAAGGTATGTGTCCTTTACAAAAGGATGGAAAATAGTTCTCTCATTTTGCAATCCTTCTTTTTATATTTTTCTCTAGTAATGAAAACTCAAGGTATATGCTTTCCTTTTAATTGTCATTACACCTATGAAAAAAAAAAAAAAAAAAAAAAAAGCAAGCCTGGTAATGTTTTTCAGTACTCTCCATGTATATGATTCAAGAAAAAAGCAAACCACAATTCATAACACCCTAGTAACTTCCTGGAATCTTCTGGAAGAAGATTTCCTTTCCCCCTCTGACCCCCATCTCAGTAGACCTGTGCTAAATTATTGCTAATGCTGCAGACAATACTGTGAAGAAGTAGAAGCAACAGGATAAGGAAAAATTATTGCATAAATGAGAAGAAGAGGAAGAAGAGGAGCTAAGTCTCCAAATTATGGCAAAATTAGGTTTTAAGTGTCCTAATTAAAATTGTAAATAAATATCCATTTTCTCTGTGTTGACTGGGAAGATTAAGTGAGGAGATACACTTGTAAACTGTACTTGGATGCTCTTTCTAAATAAACTTTCTCCCTATACTTTGAGAGCAGAACAACACAATTTAATGCTGTTCAGGCTGGACCTCCATATCCTTTCCTCCACCATTCTGTGGCTCTTGGGTCCTTTGAATTTCCTGTTAAGTGGACATCTGGGGTGGCATTCATGCTATCTTAGAACCATACAATCATAGAATCAATAAGGCTGGAAAAGACCTTCAAGATCAAGTCCAAATTTTGACTGAACACCATCTGTCAACAAGACCATAGCACTGAGTGCCATGTTCAGTTGTTTCTTGAACACTTCCAGGAACATTTCTTCCACCACTTCCATGAGCAGTCCAATTCAATGTCTAACAACTTTCAGTGAAGAAATCCTTCTCAATACCTAACCTGAATGCCCCTGGTGCGGTTTGAGGCTCTTGTCATGTCGCTGGTTGACTGGGAAAAGGGGCTGCCCCCCAGCTGGCCACACCCTCCTTTCAGGCAGTTGTAGAGAGGGATAAGGTTACCCCTGAGCCTCCTTTTTTCCAGATTTAACAACCCCATCTCCCTCAACTGCTCTTTGTAGGAATTAGTCTCTAGATCCTCCATTAGCTCCAGAGAGATGATAATTTAATAATACAAAATAAGAAAACTAAATTTCTCCATTGCTTTTCCAAATATACTTCCACTTGAATGACAAACTTTTGGGAAATCAAGCATTCTACTTGTATTTGACTCCAATCTTTTCATATCAATATAATTGCAAAACATTTTTCCATTCTTCAAAAACCTCTTCTTTCCTGACACATAAGCATATAATAGAAAGCAGGAAAATAGAAAACTCTTTTCCTCTTTTTATTCTAGCTTTCAGTAATTCTTAAGTGTTTTTCTAAGTATTTATACAAGTGAACTATATGATTGAAATTCAGCAACTCTGGTGTTCAGATAGTGCGGTATTGCCAGTTATGTCTTCTCTTGTTGTTCAAGGCAATCTTTGTTTTAAATTGTGACTTTCACATTTGTATGTATTTGAACCACTAAATGTACCTGAGAACCATTTATCTTGTAGAACTAGCATCATTTTCTAATATTCCTTTTAAGATTTACCAGGACAAGTATCAAGTGTTTCCTTCAAATAAAATTAAAAAAAAAATCATCAGAGTAAAAAAATTTTAGTATCTAAAGTCAGAATTTCACAGAGTCTAATTACACTTTACCTGTAACATGGCTTTCCCTTTCAGTATCCATTGAGTTTCAAAGTACATTTACATCAAAATACTCTGTACCAGACAGTGAATAGGGAGAATGATGAGGATGATGTTGTGATTAGTGATCACAAAAAAGTTCTTCACAAAGAATCTAAACTCAGAAAAAAAGTGAATATTTTTAAATTTCATGTACACTCAGACCATTAATTCAGAGTATCCGTAGTATAGGAGGAAGTCAAAGAAGAAAATATGCTTTTCTATGGACACTTTGCCTTCTAATTCAAAATAGTGTCAGGTATTATTGATTTTAAATACTGTAATTCTTCTGGCTTTTTCAAATACAGTGTTAAGGATCTCATAGATGACTAGATAATTTCCATGGAGTGCTGTTAATTAAGTGCATTTAATTTTTCTTTATAATTTTAAACCGTGTTAAACTGCTTCTCAGAGGTTTCTCTCCTCAGTGTTACCTATCCCAACATTTTATTTTGTACATATAGTTTATCCTCTGTCTTCTTATAAATAATTATTCCATCCAGAATATTTTTTAAATTAAGTTTTAAATATTAAGTAATACTTTTTGTCTGGGCAGAAATAATTCACTCTACTTTGTTCCTGAGAGTTTAAAGATGTCATTTAGTTCTAAGTTCTATGAACTCCCTTTCTCTTGAGTGAGATGTTGATAGTTTTCAGTTCAAGAAAGGTCATCCGTCTGTCAGGAAATTTTTGTCAGAAATTCTCAGAGGAATTGCATTGGCATTATATATAAAATCCTTAAAGCAAAGTATTTGATAAACAAAATAGGATTTGTTTCCTTCTGGCTTTTTGAAAGCTATTGTTCTATCAGTAGATAAACATAATCAGAATTTGGGAAGAGCAAAACCTTAAATGACCTTTCTTTCCTTAATGGCGTTCATAAGGCCATGTTGATAGGAGAGTGGGGACATAAAGTTTAATCTGTAAAGAGGTCTGAGCATTTTGGATCACAGAAAAGAGTTGGAGAACAATTTACCTTTATTTAATCTGGTTTTTGGGTGCATTTAAACCAAGATAGACTTATCATTCCCTTCAGGTGTTTGGTAGCTAGAATGGGAGAACACCCTTGGTACACTCCACTGGCAAATTCAGATCCTGAAGAGACCTGAGGAGAAAATATAAAACCACAGAAAAATCCAAGAAAACAAAAATGTATTTTGCTATTACAGTACTTAGTCTGCTTTAATAATCACAAAGAAGGTGCTGACTTTTTCCTATTACAAAATGTATTACAGTATTCTGCTTGGATTTCATCTGCTACTTAGTGTGATGTAATTGATTTTAGTGAAGTTGTTCTTGTCTTCCAGCAGGATACATTAGACTCAGTTTCAATTTACTGTTTCTGAAAGTGCTGAGTGGCCAAGATTTGTAGAGAATTATGCAAATTTGTTGTAATTTGAGAAGAGTGGCAGAGAGCCACGCACTAGAGTCATTACAGAGCAGAAACACAATGGTTTAATCCAAAGTAGACACGACATGGGTATGTCTGTGGTTTCTCCAAACGAATTGAAACATGCAATTCTATGTCCTAGACTGCTGAAGGGTAAAATTTATCATCAGACTTAACTGTCATTTTTGTGGTGTTTACATGTGCTTAATATAGTTTAAGAATTTCTGTAAAGAAACAAAAATAATGGAGGAGTGGACTGAGACAGAAGTTAGCCTGAACTTTGGAGCTGGAAGTGGCATTCAGATGTATGGATGAAAGCCCTGGATCCTCTGACACAGCATGGAGAGTGTTGATGTCTCAGGAAAAATATTGATAAAACCTATTGAGCTGAATGGGTTTTCTTGTTGTACTCAATGTAATATAAATAAGTTAGGTGGCAATTTCTAGGCTTTTAGATTTATATGGAATATTGCAGATTTTTTTTCATAATTTGATAAGATTAATTATGTTAGAATGATATAAAGGACAGAGTAAGAACACCCTACAGGTGTAATTCATTGTAATCCAGTTCGATCTACAGGATTAGACCCCACTATCTGTCTGAAGAGACAGCTCTTTGCTGACATGGGTCTGAAATAAATCCTCAAATTGCTCAGCATCTCAGGAATATAGTCAGATCCTGATATGCCCCAGAAACATGCACTTTATCTTCTGGAAATAATGTTGGAGGAAGTTGACATGCACGAAAGAATTTAGAGGCCCAAATTTTGGAGGCAGGTAAGTGGAGTTTCTATGGGTCTAAGTTTTGTACTCAAGCATTTTTTGTTTCATAGGTCTAAAACAAAACAATCAGGAACCCAGTGGAATTCACAGCATGTGAATGGGGTTTTGTGCAAAAATACAAGTGTATTAAGCATCATAATACCTTGTGCCTCAGCAAACCTATCACAAATTATCTAATAAAAACGTGTTCAAATTCTAACCAACATAGTCTACATGCTACTACTATAAGCTTAAACTAAGCAAATATTTTCTTCTGTTTATAAGAAATTTGTTCAGTGCCTGATCTCAAGGCAGGTCAAGCAAGCCCTGACCAATTCTGACCCATGAGGTTTAAAACACTGAATGAAAAAGTACTGAGAGAAACAATGACATACCAGGAAACTAGTTCAGTTTGTTTTCCCCTTTCAAGTAATATAAGTGACAGTATGAAAAAAAGCTGAGCAAGCTTTGTGCTGTTTCACTGCAATAGCTGCCATTTGGTTTCCATGCTCTTGCAGATTCTAAGCAAATGCCAGAATTTTTAAGAATTGCTCCTGTGCTGCACAAAGTAACTATGTGGCTTTTATCTTAACTCTGGAAAAACATGCAATCAAGGCTCTGCAAGCACGAAATTGTGGAACTTCTTCAGTTTCTTACATTTATATTTTCAGACTCCAGTTAAAAATCCAGTATGACTGGGACCAACAAACTTTAATCAACTTACTGGAATCCTCAGTCACAATAGTGCCACTGTTCTCGTTATTAGCATTCCTTTGTTTTAAAAACTCTGAAAGATTTTCTTTTTCTCCATAATATTCTCTCTTGCTAATACTGAATTGGAGCAGTATGTGGCTGTGTGCCATATCTCATTATTATGCAGTGCGTACACATTTTGCAACATTCTGAGGCAAACACCTTTATCCTGGAACCCCACAAGTACTCAGTGGGATCTGCTGGCTTACTCAGCACACAGTGCCAAATTGTGTTTGAATTTGTCAGCAACTTTTGTCACAGTCTCAGGCAAGGTGTTACCAGCAAGATCTTTTTCGTTTCTCCTCTTTAGTGTTCCCTCTTGACATACCCTGAAATAACACCAAGGGCAATTTTTTCTGTGAAGGAAAGATCTCAGAGATATTTAGACCTTCATTAGCCTGCTTACAATTGGACTCAATGATTTTAAAGGTCTTTTCCAACCTAAACAATTATTCTAGCAGTTTGGGAGTTTTCCATATTGAATATAGAAATTAGAAAAAATATTTATGAAATAAATATTTTGACATATTTATTTCATAAATACCTTGTCCAATGGCATTAGCATTTCCATATATCACTTGGAAATACCAAAAAATACCATATTCTAGGACACCTTTTCTGTAACTCTCTGCTCATCAATGAATTGGGACTAGCTCACATTCAAATAGTACTGCACTGTTTTCCTAGTTCCTTGCAAAGTCCTGAATCACTCCCACTGGTTTCTAGGCACCACACAGAAACTGTACGCTGATAAAATTCAGCTGTTTCTGTTGCTCCAGTCATTTTGCTTTCCATGACTTTTTGAACAAACCTTTATCAAGAGTTCTGCTGGATTCAGCTTTTCAGGGAAGCTCTGTGAGGGATTACTGCTTTCTTTACCAAGATCATGTTGTCATGAGTGAAGTGTTAAAATCTCTTCATTGCTATCAAAGCTGAGGTAGCCTTGCAAAGAGGCAGAACTTGAACTTTTCAGGATTCAAACATAAATGCTGCCACAGCTATGCTATATTTTAATTGGTGTTTTTGGGATTATGCTTTTAGAATTTACTAATATGCACTTTGGCAAAATGTTTGGGAGTTTTAGGTCTTAAAGAATAAAATCCAATTTTTCTTCTGTGAGTTTTTATGAGGTAATTGACTGTAGTGAGGTCAGCAACAGCAATGCAGTCAGTCAAAGTCTGGGCAGAGTCTCTCTTAGCATCTTCTCCGCTCTCTGGAGAGTTTTACTGAAGGAAATGAATGCGGGACTGACTTCTTTCCATCTTTACATTCATGTGGCACTCTTTAGTGCTTTAAGATTTGCTAAACTTTGGTAATTATCAACACTGAAAGGAATTCAATGAAATATATGCAAAGGGGCTTTTCCTGCAACTGACATTTTACTTTTTACATTATTCAACAAATTTCACCAGAGAGTTTGCTTGAATGACTGATGCATGTACAATTGAAATTGTTTAAGTTGTGTTTCTTGAAATTATGTTTTTCCCTTTTCCCCAGTCTTCACCCATCCATTTTCCTGGAATGTGTTATATCCATAGAAAAGCATGTTCTAAGAATGAGAATTCATAGCAACATATCAAGGGCAGGTTGAATGGAGCTCTGACCAACCTGGTCAAGTACAGATTGCCCCTGGCCAAGGCAGAGGGTTTAGAACTAAATGATCTTTAATGTCCTTTTCAACCTAAAGTATTCTATGATAAGAAACGTGTTGTTCTACGTACTAAATGTTAGAATAACTCCTCTAGGTGTACGCGATTATCTATTACAATCTGCTTTTTCATTAAACATATCAAACATAAAATACATTCAACAATATCTGAGCTTCCAAATTCATATGCAGTCTACACAGAAATTCCTGACTTATCATAAAAACACTGCCATCTAGTGTGACATCAGCTCCCATCCCTCCCGTGCTCGCAGCTCCGCAAGATGCATCCCTTGGGGTGGGATCTTGGACGTGACAATTTCCGAGACAAGCCTCACACCTATGTTTCTTGTAGATAGATCCATATGTTCATATAAAATTCATCTCAGTGCTTTTAAAGCACAGAAATTTGATATTCAGCTCATGGTAATTTTTAAATGTGTGAGCTCGTGTAGGCTTCTGTTTGGGTTTGTGGTGTTTTTTTGCCAATATTACTTTTTTTTTTTTTTTTTCCCACCTACAGAGTGCTTTAACTGCCATGATACATTTTATACCTAACTTC
The DNA here is from genome assembly GCF_965231275.1 of Zosterops lateralis. Taxonomy (NCBI): domain Eukaryota; kingdom Metazoa; phylum Chordata; class Aves; order Passeriformes; family Zosteropidae; genus Zosterops; species Zosterops lateralis. The sequence goes on from NC_139766.1 coordinate 41,002,413, forward strand.
TGACCTAAACATTTTAATCTCTTATTCAGATCCCTCCATTTTTTGCTGCATCTTAGGCCTTGTTCAATGATTTTCCTCTTTCCAAACTATAATGACTAAACAGTCAGATTCTGTCATTGCATAATCTACTAAAGGAATTTGCTCTTTCAGTTGGTTTCACATGACCATTATTGCTGTATTTTCCCTGCCAGCAGTATGGTAAATATGACCTTTTCCATGACTAGCAAAAGGCTACAGATTTTGTCTTGACATGATTGTGCAGATCTCAGGACTTGTCTGGACTTGCCTTGGCCTGAATTACTTTTCTCACCTCTTTTTAAAATTTTCTGTTGGTCTAATTCCTAGCTTTACTCACCCCCTGTGAATAGACTTGACTGCAAAGGTCTGACAGACCAGGTTATTCACTCTTTGCCTGAAGAGCAGTAGCCCCTTATGGCGAATAAAGTTGAGGGAAGCCACAGTGCAGTCTTCAAAGTTCAGCTGGGAATCAGTGAAAGAAGCAGACTGTGATAAGAAAGCATGTGAAGATAGTCCCAGCTGAACGTCAGCAGTGAGGCAGAAGGGATGCTGTACACACACCTAAACTGAAACCCTGTTTGGACACAACTCAGGATGCTGATGGTCTGCCACTGCTTCCAGGCTTGATGCAGATAACTAAAATTGACCCTATGATGCAATAGATGTGAACAGTGAACACAACACCAAAGAAAAAAGTAGTTATTAGTTAAGTGTAGAATAAAATCTTAGTGATATTAATACTAAGGCTTTTCAGTATGAATTTGGACTATAACTTAATATTACTGTAGCAATACCAATCACTTGGTTCTATTTTATTTAGACTGTTAAGATTATTATTAGGTTAAAAAGAAATCTTGGCTCTGTATGTATCATTGTGGCTGTAACAGCTCTTTGAGTACAACGTACCCACAACAGGCGTTATCAACTCTCCTTGGAACTGAAAAGATCTATTTAATCTTTCATCTAATTTCTTTACATTTCATCCTTTCACTACTCCTGAAAACACAATTAGTCTGCAAGACCTGTCTATAGTAACTTCCTCCTATTGAATAGCTAAAATTGATTATATAGCGCATCAATACTAAGGAGAAAACACTGGAAGAACATTTTGGACTATAAAGCACTTATTAGTTTTGGTTTATGAAACCCCTGGAATAAAAATTAGATTTTCTATGAGATCTGTAGTGCCAATTCTATCTCATTTGATCTAATTTCTCATCATTTGCATCTTCTATTAGTTAGAGACATAAGTGGCAGGACTAAGAATCAAGTACTGTTGTACCTGAATTATATCTTCTCCAACTATACCATTTGAGGTTTTAAAGGACAGTGATGTTAAAAAATCTTATTTTTGAAAAATTTCATCCAATGCAATGTTTGTTATAAATTCCACAGATGTGCACAAATGGGTTATTTTATTTTGACTCCAGATCTTCAATTGTCCAGGCATTGGAAAATAAATAAATATATAAATTAAAACAATCTTTTAAAAAATGAAAGTCTATGCAGTTTTCATAAGGACAAAATTTAGAGGACAATTATCTTCAAGAACAAACAATGAATTTCAGGTATGAAACATAGTTCTATCCCTTGGTCATACACAAAAAGCCAGTATGTGTAGCTCTTGAGAATACTATGACATTTTCTCAGAACTTTTTTAGTGTCTTCCTAATATCTTCTAGATGCTTGAAAATATCTGCTGTTGGGTTCCTAAGGCTCCTGAATAGCATGAATTCAATCACATATTTCAAGAAGGAGCCATTAATAAGCAATTTGTCATACACTGTAAACTCTTTCTTCTGGAAGTGCTTTGCAAGAACTTTCCTTGGGATTAGCAATCACTACCATGATGAATGATGTGTCATCTTCTTCCTTCTCCCCACTATGCTGGAGAACTGTCCTAAAATTCTCAGCACTGTACTGCAACTGGAAACAGTGTAGTAGTTCTCAAGAATTTTCAATGCAAAAATTATTTACCGATATACATACCTATCCTTTTGGCCCTGACTCTGAAATGAAAGATGGCCAGAGGGTAGGGATGGGATGCAAAGAGGGGTGGACTGTTCAGGGTCTTTTTATGTTGAAGATGAAATTGAGATTCTGGATTTTCAATTCTTTGTAATTTACTACCATACACAAAAAAAAAATTAGTAACTATAAATTTGCATGAGAAAGACAATCATTTTCCTGAAAAAAAAAATTGCTCCAACAACAAAATGCTTTTGTCCTCTATATTTACCCCACTCTTCCATAGAGATAGACATTTCCGCAAATGATGACACTAATCTGTAGCTAAAAATTATTTAGCCAGTGCTCCAGAATTCAATCCAGCTGAAGTAATCTACCTCACAACTTTTTGGTTCCTGGTGTCATAGTCAAAACTACTTAAAAGTCACTTTTTTGGGAGTGAAAATACCAACCAGACAAAAAGAAAAACAATGAAACAAGCCAGGATCTTTTGCAGAAATGCAGTTACACAGCAGAAAAGTTGCCTGATAGATGAACTTTCAAGTCTCCTTCACCATGAGGAAATTAGGAACCAGGATGGTTCTCTTTTGTTCAATCTATTGTTGGTGAATTGAATTTGAGGTGATTTTTCTTCTTACTAACACAGTAGTAATCCAACTTTATTTGGACAAGTGACAAGTGGGAAATCTGTTTAACAGAAGGCGCCTGAGTTCTCAGAAACCCTTTAAGATTTGTGGAGTATCAAAGAGAAGGTTTAAACCAGGACATTCAGATATGAAACATGCTGCAGGTGCTGGCTGTAATGACATCCTGCAAACCTATCTCTCAGATTATTTCTTTAGATAAAAGTGTATATATATATATATAAAATATATATATGAAAGTGTGTGTATATATATATATATAAAAGTAGCATTTGTAATAGCCTCTTTCTTTCTTGTTCACAATTACGTATTTTATTCTATATAATCCTAACTTTTCTTTCTCCAGCTGTCTCAGACACTTCTGCTTCACCAGCAATTTTCCAGAGTACTGTCTTTAAAGAAAAAATCAAAAAATGTCACAAACTGTGACTTGCCTAACACATTCTTGATATTTTGAAAATATGGTTAATCCTAATTTTATGAAACTGATTCCAGAAAATTTCAGAATCAGAAGAGCTTTTGTGGTAAATGCATAGTTTTCCTTTCTGATCTGATTCATTTGTTTACACACTGCTTCTGGATCAAAATTTCAAACCTGTTTTTTCAATAGATATTAAAAATAACAGTATAGATCAGGCCTCTAGTTCAGAAAACCCCTACATTCAAATCAGAAGATGGAAAATATTTCTGTTTCTTAACAATGACTACAGACTGCTATTAAAGCAGTACATGATATTAGGTTAATCTTTGCTAAGAGTCTGTAAGATTTCTTACAACTACTAGAACACAAGATAAACTGACTTCAGCCTTCTCCCATCATTGTGAATAGCTTAAACTATGATGCTACATATGAACTTTATGGCATCAAAAATAAGAGTATTGTATCTTAATGCTACCAAAGTCATACTTTAGTATGTATTCTCAAATTCGAATTTTCGGTTTTTTTAGCAAAATATTTGCTAATCTTTGCTTACTGTCTTTGAACAGTGCAGTAGGGAGAAGAAATATCAGACCTACTTTCTCACAAAATCTTTCTTTCCAGAAATTATCTCAAACATGTTGTAGCCTTATTCAGTATGATCAAAATATCAAAAGAACCCATGACATTGACAACAACAACAACAAAAAAAAAAACCCTAAAAAATTTCTCACTCTGCCTTACTGACTCTTTTTATTTATAAAATGCTTTATTGTCCTGTTGGGATGCCAGTGAGATGCTTCATAAATGATCATTTACATAATGATTCCCCTACCCTTCGTTATGATTAGCAGTGCCAGTTGTTAAGGGTATTTCTTTTAAGGTTAATGCAGATGCTGTGCTACTTAGGAGAAATTTGTTGATAAAATTCCTAGAGCAAGGCACAACTAAAAAATATTTTCCCCCTTAGACAGTTTTCAAGATTTGACTTTTTTTTTTAAGAAGACATGCAAAGAAGTATTTTATCAAAGCACTACAGAATTCTCTCTAGTTCAGCCTCATATTTGCACTTGCAGTTTGAGAGTTGTTATTCTTCACCCAGGTGTGCCAACTGCCCACCAAAGGGGGAGTCCTTTCCTTCTGGCAGCTGAACATGGAATGGAGCAGCTGCAAGGCAGTAAATGAGCAATTGCAACGGGGACTGCTTGAGAAAACAGCTCCTAACTTCACTCAGAACTAAGAAAAACTAAGTATTTGGACTAAGATCTTCTGTAGCTATGTGGAAATCCTTACCGATTTCTTTTATCTTTGTTGAATTTTCAGCTTCTATCTAGAACCAAGAAACATTTGTTCTACTGAAACCAATGAATCTTTATTGAGTGTTTGAATCTAAAAATGTAGTGTTTTATTTTACACATTCACGTTTTTCTTAATTAAATATATTTTCTAACAGATATGGTGTCTTTGTATTTCCAAATTGTTCACTTTTTACTGACAAGCAGAATTAATTATTTTCTATTACATAAAGCACATGGATTTGAAAATTAATCTGTTGAGTTTTTTTCTCTTGGTAAATCAAATAACTTTTGAAGAAAATAAAGATGTAAGGATATGCTGGGACTGCAAACTAGACAGAACTTTGAGACTGATCTTCTTGAAGCTTAAAGTTTATTAAAGCTAAACTAGCATTCATTTAAACATTGGTGGCAATGAATTCTTTCAAAAAACATCAACCAATGTATAGAAAAAAAAACAAACAAAAAAATTATTTTCATCCCAAAACTCCACTTTGCTCTTCCTTTCCCCACTGTTTATTAGTTCTGATTCCTATTCCCAGCTCTTCTTTCCAAATTCCCTTTTCCACCTGTGATGTGTTTGTTACCTGGGGGGTTTGTTACCTGGGGGGTTTGTTACCTGGGGTGTGCCTGCCCAGGTGAACTTGCTCAGGTAGTTTCAGGAAGAAGGACAACTCCTTTCTCTCCAGAAGAAATATTTCTTCCACCGATTTGGTTTAATCTCCAAGAACAGGCTATACCACAAGTGTGGAAAGATTTCCTGCCCCAGACTCAGTCTGAGTGCTCTTTTTCTGATCAGCTGTCATACAAGAAATAAAGTATACGGCCACAGATGATGAACAAAGACCCTTTCTGTCACAGCAGGATGTTAAGGTAATTGCATGATGAATTTTCTGTCTTTCTTTTAGAGAGAAAAAATAATCGTTTAGCTAGAACTGGAAACTTCAAGTGTGTTTAAACTGTTCAGTGAGGTCTGTAGTGATGGATGGATGTCTATATGGGCTGCTGATTTTAATGACATGCACTGCTCCTATTAGTTCTGAAAAGATATTTAAGATGAGATATTGTGAAATAAAATCAGGCAGTTTTGGCATTAGCCTTATACCTTAAACTTTGTGCATCTCCTGGATGTTCCCAGATTGTTTATTTTGCTTTACATTACTTTAAATGGAAACTGGCAGTGATGAAATATGCGCAGGTTGTTCTTAGAAATATTTCTGTTTCCTAATGGTTTCAAAGGGTGTGACAAATTCTTTAAAAGTACAGCAGTCCCACTATTGCACTATTGACAGCTTGGTGTTTTAGAAGAGTCTGTGAGCATAGTTGCCAATCTCTCATCAAGCAATACGAGATTTAAAAAAAAAAAAAAAAAAAAGAGAAAAGTAAGAAAAGTAGCAGTAATGAAATTATTTTGTGTGTTGTTAATCCAAACTGGTCAAAAAATGGATACTATGTTGGTACTTGAAGTTATTTTTGTGTAGGAGTAGAGTCAGATGAATGCTTCATTCTGGGTGAGAGAACATAATTATCTGGCTTGTAAAAAGTTTCTTTTCTCTTATTCTCTAAATGTTTATCTCAGTTTGGTGATAAAGTGTATGTCTTGGTCGAATTCAGCTGTGATGAGATTCTTTCTATAAGAAAACTAATTCTAACTTGTTTCTTTGTTTGTTTTGATATGCAACATTATATCAGACTGTTTGGTATAACAGTAGTCCACTCAAAAGTGCAAATAGCAGTTATCAGTCATGCTCCTGGACATAATGTCCTACCTATTGTTCCCCAGAAAGACTTTTTTTCCTTTTTATTTTTCGTGGTCTAGGGATACTTTGCCTTGAGTGAGTATATCCTAGCTGGGAGTCTGCTGAAGATCTACCCAGAGCTGTGGGCAAATTAGAGGCACAAATAAGATGCAAAAAAGTGGAATCTGTAAAGGTGATGATAGGCCTGTTCACCTCTGAAGTGGCACATGGGAGCACAGAGGGAGGTCTTTGCAGGAAACTCTGGAACTCTGCACTGTTCTGACAATATCTGCAACTAAATAAAAATATTTTAAAATTATAGTGGAAAGAATAAGCACAATGACTATGAATATATTCTTTGGAGAATGGAGGGGGGGAAGAAAGGTTTCGTTAGTTTCTGTGTTTTAAAAGGAATAAAGAAAAAATCTGCAAAAGGAATAAAGAAAAAATGGGCAAAACTATATTTGATAAGTTGCGAAAAGCAAAATAAAGCCCATAAACCTTGACAAATATAATGAAAATGAGGAAAAGCATAAAGCTGTTATACAGTATGGTCAAGAGCACAAGTAATCTGGATCAAATCCAAATTGTTATTTTTGCACTACCACACTGATGTAATGGAAAGGGGTGTACTGAGAAATAAATTAGAATTTTTGCTGTATGACCAGTTAGGAAAGACATTTCCATTAAGAAAAAAATGCAGTCATAAGACTGTTTTATAAAACTCATGAGATCTTTTTTGTGTGCAACTTGAGAGTTGAACTCCAAGTTCAATTCTGAAGGAAGACAGTCAGCAAAATAATAAAATTGAATCCTTATATCGTGGTTTGAGAGAAAAATAACTTTTTTGGCTTTCTTAGTTTGGTATAATAACATTGAAAGGGGGTGTGTATTCTCCTAAGTTTCAAAAGTAGAAAGTTAGTGGTGATTAGGGGAAAGAACAACAGTGATGGAAAAATTAGCAGTTTCATAGTCTGCACAAGCACTTTGGGCTGAACATTGGGAGTCTGTGGGGAAGGTGGTGAAATGGCTTTGTGGCTGGAGTTATAAGGGAACACAGGTTAAATATTTAAGTTGGGTAGGAACTTTTTTGAATTAAAGATGAAATTTGTTTGCCACATCTAGGTGGACTGGGTGGATGGACTGAGTTGAAGGATCTGATATGTAACATTGGATAAATGCGAATGTTCTCTGTAGTGGTTCTTTACATCTAAAGATAAACCACTTTCCTAAGAATTATGCCAATATTATACATTTTCCACAGATTTTGAATTTTTTGTGGGATTATTATTATTATGTTTGTGAATTTTGTCTATTCTTAAAGTAAGAAAGTGTCCATTTCCTTTTTTTTTTTTTTTTTTTTTTTTTTTTTTTTTTTTTTTTTTTTTTTACCTTTTCTACACTTTTCTATCTGGAATCATCTGTGTGTAGTCAAGGAATAAATGAATTGAATTCCTTTCATTGTGCTTCTTCCTTTGAGAGTGTCTAGATAGGAGAGATATTTTAATATATCTCACTGAAAACACTTTAGGCTTTTGTACTGGGAGTGGTCTCTCCTTGCAGAATATTGATATTCTTCCTTTCATGAGTGGAGGTTGCAGCATTTTTTGTTTCTAAAGAAAGTGTTTCAATTTCACAGATGAAATGCATAATTCCAAGAGAATATGTTCTGAGAATTCTTTAGAATTACACTTAAAGATATGCTCCTTAACCACAGCAGGCCAAAAACAGTCACAAAGCTGCCTTTCAAATTACAAGGATAAGAAAAAATTCAAATTGAAAGTAAATTCCGGGACCATTATATATAGAGTATATTTCTTGCATAAAAGTTCTCTAACTCCTATGGAAAAAAAAGAGCCTTGGATGATAAATATCCCTTATGTAAAGCAGGCAGTTTAATCTTTCATTAAAGAACTTGAGGCAATGTCATGATAAGGTGTCCAAACATCCCATATTGCATTCTTGTATTTGAAATATTTTTCAAGCGTATATATCTGATAGTCAAGACTTGAATAAAATTGTTTGCTTCCAATTAACATAAATGCATTTAAACATAATGTATTACAATATGCATTAAAATAAACATTTATGGATTACGGTAAACATAAAATGCACTTAAAATATTTTCAGAATAAAACAAGGGAAGATCTTGAAGTTTGTGTGCTCTTTCTTTTTCTTTTTTAAATAAATCCTCTGATGGATAAGGATATAGATTACAATAGTAGGGCAAAGTAAAATGATAAAAGCATTCCCTGGCAAAAAAATAAAATTAATAACAAGTGAAATAATTGTGTTCTTTGACAGTGATTCCAATCTATAAGTGTGTACAGGGTGGTTTCTTTGGTTGGGTTTTTTACCTTTACAATATCAAATAAGTAAATAAGATCTATCCAGTAGGACCTATGTGAGCTGAGTTATTTTCCATAGTAGTGTCTAGTCAACCTCATAGCTCTGCCTATTTAAACTCTGTGATGGAAGTTCAGGAACCTGGTTTCAATGAAAATACCTAACTTTGAGTGACACAATCTCCAAATACATCTTGACCCAACTAAGAATGCTGAGAGGATTTGCAATAATTTAAACTGTTACATAAAGCTGATATTATGGCACAGGTGGATCTTTGCTGAGATTTTTGTTTGTTTATTTTTATCATACTGTCATGTTCAAATGTTTTTGAATGCTTCCAAGAATGCAATACAATGGATGACATTGTGACATTTCTGCACCTCACAGTGGCATTTCAGTAGCAGAGGGGACAAAAAAACTCAAAACGCACAAAGAAGTCCCACGAAAGACCAAATTGCCACAGAAAAGGTGGCAAAATTGAAAGGTTCATGTCTGTTTGTGTGGATTTTTTAAAATGTTTATAACATTATTTACACTTATATTTTAAATGCAAACAGATTAGGATATGAGTTCTTGGAAATTATATGGGGCCATGTTGAAGTCAGACCTCAAAGCATTTATTTGGAAACAAGAATATGGTTCTGATTTCTCTTTTTCCCCCTTTTGGCCAGCATGTGGTTTTGAACCCTCAGGACACCAAATGGGTGCTCAAACTGGGCTATAACCTTTTCTTTTTTTTATGTCTTTTCCTCAGAAGTTCAAAGTTATCGTATTTGTTTTAATGTGAGACAAATATTTTGCTATTTTCTCATGAAACTATATTTCTGTCCTCCAGGCAGCCCTGGAGGACAGTGAAAGATTGGTATCTCTAAACTTTCAAAATAATCCACATTATTGCTGTCAGCTCTGACAAGAAGAATGCTATTAGTTGAGTCTCACAGGACGTGTTAGTAGACCAACCAGTCCCATACTGTGAACATATTTATTATCTTCATTGGTTTTGAGATTATGAAATGGACAAATCCAGAGGGAATTGCTTCTGTTTCTGCAAATAGAAGCTCCAACATTAAGGCCTTGCCCAGTGCACAAAGGTAAACATCCATGTGATTTCTGAATAGTTAAGAAATGTCTTAAAAATGTAAAATACGTTAAAGAAATGTGTTAAACAGTTAAAGAAACTTGGTTTAAAATAAGTTAAAATAATTCTCCCAAACACTCAGGTCTTTGGATCCAGGTTCATGTTGATCACTTTTCAAAAAATAACAGAGCTCTCAGTTAGTTGAAGAACCCTTGTATTACAATAATTTTATTACTTCCAAATTATTTTAGCTATTACTAATTATTTCTTTGCTTGCTTTGATTAGAGGGTCAAATTCTGCTTAGCTAGGTTTGGCTTGGTCAGGCTAAAGAATTTACTAATGAAATAAGGAAATAAAACCCTTTAATTCTGATTATAGCATAAAGGGAAAAAAAATCTGAGTAGCCAAAATCGTTATTCCATAAGGTTAGCTGGAAATACCACAAGAACTCATTAGATCAATAGATTAGAAGATATTAAAATGTTTATTTGCAAAATCTTATCACTTCTGATCTACTATTGGAATGGAAATTCAAGGCTGTAAAAGACATACTGTGGGAAAAAAAAAAAATAACAACCCAACCCAAACCAAACATAAACACCCAAAACACAAGAAACAAGAAAATGAAAAGTAAAACAAATAAACCACCCTGAGTTAATCAAGTCTGTTATCTTTAAGCAGAGTATCACATACACATAGAAATTCACTAAGGATTTATGAAAACATTTTGCTTTTCAGTCTTACCTAGTCCTTCAAGCTCTAAAATATTAACAGATATTTTGGTTTTAGCACTGTATTTTAAGTTCTATCACATTTTTAATACTAAAGTATGAATTAGTTGGAAAAGAGTGTGCTGGCATTGCAGAAGTTATCACAAATGCCATTCTTGGGCTCTTGATAAACATTTTTCTCTATGCAACTGTAGGTTTTTCCTTTTGACTTGCCTCTATTTTTTATGACTAATTGATACATCAGGGATGCTAGTGCATGTTTCACTCTTCTTAGCCACTGGGGAGTTAGGCAATCTTTTCTTATGCACAGAAACACTTCTATAATACAGAAGATTTTTGAAATATATGGTTTTACAAATGCCATTAAGGAGAGTGTATGCAATTTCCTAAGAGCCTTTTTAGGTTTTTCAAATATATTTGTGAAGTAATTATAGCCTGATTGCAGTTACTTAGCATATGTCATAGTAAAATGTCATAGTTATAATGGTACTGAATCATTTTAATGAACAAAACTCATAATGTTGTAGATATGAATAAAATTTGAAGTTTAGCAAAGGAGACATCCACTAGGGGATCATAAGTACCATTCAGTGTAAAAATGCTCCTCCAGTCTGCTGTATTTTAATTATTCTTCCTTTGAATCCTGTCATCAGAACCACCTTCCTTTCAGCTGAGTAAGAACTGATGCCTCTCCCATTGGAGTCTGTCTCTCTTACCCAGACAGAAGGGCCACTTTTAAGTTTTCATGAGGTAAGAGGTAGTTGCTCTCCCTATGAAGTTGAGTGAGCTGTCAGTTTTAGCCCCTGCTGACTGAGGAGCAGAGAACTGAGATCACAATAGCACTTTCTGATATGCTGGCATGTCAGGAAGAGATTCCTCAGAACTAAAATACCATTCTTGAAAGCACAGCGTTCAGTGCTGCAGTTGCTTTTGTTCTCTGCTAGCCCTGTGCTTTTACTCCTTGGCATAGCTAGACCACATTTCCAATAGCAAAAAGGCTTCAGTTTTCTTATGTAGACTAGGCAGACCTGGTAAGGATAAATCATGAAAATTGGTGGAATAAACCTCTGTAATTTGCTGTATCTAAATGAGGTTAGAATTAATGCACTGATGCTTGTTGGTACTTTTGTCTTGGTGGCTTTTAATAGGTTTGAATGAATACAAATGCTTCTTGCAGCTTTCAGAGTTTGCTAACAAAATTAGAGGCACAATGGAGACTTTTCCATTTATTTGATTTCCTTTAAGCTGTCCAAATATCTCACTAAATTAATAATCTTTTAATTAAAAGAACCTAACAGACCAGATTATGTCTGATGTATCTTAGGAGAATTTATAGGTGCCATGTAAACTTAATTTTTACTACATTTTAATTTCTAGAGGATTTATAGAAGGATAGATTTTCATTCTGAGACTTAATAAGACTGTCTCTTACTAAATGCCAGAATAATGCAGCAACAGCACAGAAAAAAACATATCTCTTTTTTTGTACCCACACATTATTATGAAGTATTTTAGGCTGTTCTGTTTTTAGTAATGGAGTTTTGAGGTGCCTACTAATCCTCTTAAAAATTACTAATTCTTCCTGTGTTTAAGGAATTGCCATTTAAGTCAGTTATGCACTGTGGTTTCTGGTTTTCTATGTCTTACCTTGTAAAGTCAGGCTAATAGTCTCAGAGAAATGCTATAAAGAGAAATACATTGTTGAGCATGATGGTGTTCCACCTTTGAAATGGGCATTTATTAATATCTAAAATGGACTTACAAATTTTGTAGTAAACACCAAACTTTCCACTGGAGTTTTGCATGGCTTTTAAATGAGAAAAGTTTGAAGACTGCCAACAGTAACCTTGCTCCTGTACACTAGGGAATTGCTGGTTATGCTCTATATGTAGTTGCAAAACAGCAATACGATCAAATAACCTTATAAGTCTGCCTAAGCACAAAATCTTTCATTTCTTCGTAGTGAAGGGGTGAAAAAAGTTTGCAGCAGTTTGGGGGACACAGCATCTTGGGAAAAGCAGGAGTATGAGAAGGAGTATGAGAAACAATTGGCAGGCTGAAATTGTTGAAACACAGCTGTCTTTGCTGAGGTTCTGAAGGGGATGTTACTCCTGTGAATTGTAAAGTTCGCTGCTGGTGTTGCTATCAAGACACCTGCTCAGGCATTCAAATAATTGTGCATAAATCAACCTTGGGAATTTAGTATTCTCTGCTGTAATCCACTTATTTCTTTCACAATGAATTAATTACAGCACCTGGAATCAGTTCTTTTCCAGTCACTGGGAAGTTACAGCAATATTTACTTCCCCAGAGTTTTGTACTATTATATTGTAGTTTGTTCAACGTATTTTTCATATTTATGCTTTTTGAAATTTTATGATTATAATTTCACCATTTAATGTATGTGGAATTCTCCTAAAAAATAGGAGAACCTGCCATGTGGTCCTTGTTACAAAAAGGCTGTTCAACTTCTTGCAGCCCAAAGGAATGTGGTAAGAACCTTAGGAAGGAGAGTCACTGCTTTAACAATTTAAGAGCTTTTTGCTGGTTAGTGTTGGACACTAACAGAGTCTCTTCCTGTACTTATGTCTCACTCTCAGCTTTTTCTATTGTAGGCAATCTAAAATGCTCTACAGAGACAACTTTATCACAGTAATCCTTTACTTTGGGACTTAAAATCAGGATAGACATTTTTATTGCTTTTTTATCTGGAAGACACTGAATGTCCTAGTACTATGAGAACAGATTGTTGTAGAAATCAGAGTTCTTCCCTTAGGCTGATACAACTTGGGATATTTGTGAATAATGGCAGGTTTTATTTACATTCTGATTTTATATAGACATTTTTAGAAAACTTCTAGAATATTCTGTAAACATGATAAAACTTAGCTTCATATGATTTCTTTTAATTTGCACTTATTCTTACTCCAGTGCTCATTTGAAACACAGACCATATTCAAGTGACTTTTTAAAAACTGGTAACTTTTGATGTTGTCAATTCACACCTATAACAGTGTAAGCAAGCAAAGTTACATTGCAGCTCAGTAAGGCAGGGCCTTTTGTGCTCTTCAACAAGAAGCTGTTAAATTCTGGAGTTAGTACTCTCAGAGCCTTTTTTTCTAAACTGTTGATTCCTGTTTGCTTAAACTAAAGTAACTGCATCTTTGTGCTGAGAATTGCCTCTAAGTAAGAAGTGGAGTGAGAATTCTGAAAGTGATTTTTTTTATCAAAGATGGTGAATAGTACGTTCAGATAATGCCGAGTACCTGCCTTCCAGGAATTAAGCTCAGTTTGGGAATCCAAAATCACTAGTAGTAAATTGTAGGCAGGTTAAAATGATGTTTACTCTCATTTGGGTCTGAATGCTATCAGGAATTAGTCACTGACATTCACTAGATGCTGTTTTCCACAATGCTGATAATGGTTGTCATTGGAAAAATTTCTAAAGGCATTTATCTAAAGAGGTGCAATTGGCCTGATTTAAAGGTCTTATGCATAGCACAGGACCTTTTGATGTCTTGTGTCATTGCTGCAGGAAATTATATTGTATTAGCCCTCTAATAAAACAATTAACTTCTATTTTTAGATTACTCTGGAAGGCTCTCCAGAGTCCTTTGTGGCTAAATAATTCTTATCTGAGATCTACAAAAATTATGGTGGGTTAACCTTGGCTGACTGTCAGACCCCCAACCAGCTGCTCTCTTCTCATCCTGCTCAGCAAGACAGGATCAGAAAATAAGGTCAAAAAGTGCAGGGGTCAGGAGAAAGACAAGTAAATCACCTGCTAATTACCATCATGGGCAAAATAAACTTGACTAGGGAAGATTAATTGCCAATTAAAAATAGAATAGGAGAGTGAAAAAAGTAAACCCACTTTGCCCTCATCCCTTTCTCAGGATCAAATTCACCCATGGCGCTTTTCCATCCTCTCCCAGCAAGGATCCATGTGGATGTCTGATCTGTGTTCCTGCCCATGGGTTACAGCTGGTTAAATAAGCACCTCCATTCTGTCTGCATGGCCTGCAGGCTGATCTCTGTTCTGCTGCCTGGAGAACCTCCTCCCACTCCTACACTGACATTGGTGTCTGCAGGCCTTTCTTGCCCACACTTTTTTCACTCTCTATCTCATAACTGGCATGCAGCATTTTTTCCCTTTCTTAAATACATTATCACAAGGAGACCAGCGCTGTTCATGTGCGGGGACTGGTTCTGTCTGTGGGGGTGGCTCCTGATCTCTTGTCACACAAGGCACCCTGGCAGGTCCCCACAATCATAAACTTGTCACCTAATCCATTAATAACTTCTACTGAGTAGTATGAGGCTTTTCTTTATCTGCTTTCTGCTGTGACACTTTCCCTGTGGAGCAGGAAAAGCGAACTGACAAATACCTGTGTGACCTGATGTTTGAGATCAACACTTAAACCAGAAAACTTTTCAAAGGATTTTCCTTGCATTTTCCCAGTTCATGAAGGAAATGTTTACTACTTTCTATAAATTGGTTTAATCTGTAAATCTTTAAATACAACCTTTATAATTTTTTATAAATCTTTAAATATAAATCTGTACTTATAATCTTTCTATAAATTAGTTTAAGTATCACTGAAGAATATGTGAAGAAAGAGTACTGTAAGGATTAAACACCGTATCTCCTGTAACCTTCCTAAGATATACCTAGGTAAACTCTAGTTACAGGTTTTCCTTTGGTTATAATAAGGCACTTAAAAATTTTGTCTGTGCTCCACTTAGGTTTGACTGAAGAACTTATAACAGTTATATTTCCTAAATTGGTATTGTAATTCTATATACACACACACCCATGCGTATATATACGTAACAGCTTCTTGCATCATGAGTTTTCTTCCATTTTAGAGATTTATTGAGGAACTTAATTTTTCAGCTAAGAAAATGAAAATGGTTAAAATTATCTTGTATTTATTTAAAATATTCTATAGCAGTGGAAGAAATTAACTATTATTTATAAATGTTATTAAAATAAACCAACTCTGAAATTCTGAAAATTACTATACCACTTCCTGTTAAAAATAAAGTACTTAAAATCAAAGGATGTGTTCTTAATATTGCAATCATACATAAGCACTCATTAGAACAACCACACATTATTACTAATTGTCAGGAACAATGGAAGTTTTACAAAGCTTTTTAGGTATAGTAGTAGAAAGTTTCATCAACTATGACAATTATGGATTGCTAAAAATACTTGCACATTGAAAACTGAAGGTCACACCAACTATTCTAGTGGTAGCTTTAAAGCATTAAATAGACCTGCTTCTATAAAAAAATGTTTTTATAGGATATGCCTCACTTCTTGCTCCATTTAGGAGTGATAACCTTTATTTGATTAGTTGAGTCTGCTAGAGTAGATGTGCTATTTCATTGAATATTGGCATGGAATGCCCATGCAGCTGTACTACTGCATGAAGCAGTCCTTAGCAGTGCTACAGAAAACTCATACCATGACACTCTATGTGTACTTCCTTTTGCTGCTTAGTCCTGTTTCATGGAATTTACTTCACCACTCCAATGGGTTTTCTGAGCACAAATTTATAAATCTTTTAAATGCACCCTGACAGTAGGGAATTGAAGAAAGAAGTGAACAGAAGACAATATCATAGTCTGAGTTCTTCCAGCTTCCTGAGTTGGAAGTGTCTGACTGGATTCCAATTGCTGGCCCTGCACAGAGCACTCCAAGGGTTCTACCATGTGCCTGAGAGCATTGTCCAAATGGTTTTTAAACCCTCTCAGTCTTGGCAGTGTGACTACTTCCCTAGGGAGCCTGTTCCAGTGCCCAACAATCCTCTGTGCGAAAAGCTTTCCTTATATCTTATCTAAACCTCTGCTGACACGGCTTTGTGCTTTTCCCTCAGATATGCCATCATATCTTGTACTTACTAGAGATTTTCAGCGTCTGTTATGGGAGACATGGTAACATCTTATTCCTTTATGAAACCCCTTGCTTATTTTCACTTTACAAATGAAAAAACTTGAACTCTCCTTTGTATATGTCACCACAGGACCTCTATGATACAAAGCTTTACATTTTTCTATGTCTCTCTGAAACCCTGATGTGAGGAACGGCTATGAGCTGCAGAGCAAAAAAAAATGCTTCCTTTTTTATTTCCATCCCTTTTTTGTTGAAATCTTTCAGTGAATGTTTTTGTGCTTTATGCAAATAATTTATGCATCATGTAACTTGTGTTTAACCAGGGGATGAGCAACAGGAATGGCTTTTACACTGGGGTCTCCTCTTTGTCCCCAGGTGAGGGTTACAAGTAACAGAACATAAGAACTTACAAAGGAAGCCAGTCATCCTTTCATAATTTTGAATTTTGACTAAAAATGAGTTAATGAAGTGTTTCGTTTGGCTTTACAGACAAAACAAGCATTTAAACCAGAGATTCATTTATTGGCCAAGAATTCTGGTTTGCTTGAAATGTGTGGAGGACCCTAAAAGAGACACTTGTTGGCTCAAGTTAGATGTGACTGACAAACAAAATATTTTCAGGCCTCTGAATAGTTCCACTCTACAGGCTATATCCTCTTCTGGTGACAGCATTGAGTAAACAACCACATTTAATTGCTGTTATGGGATCTCTGTGAATCTCAGTGATGAATGACAGTAAACATATTCTCCACAGAAATTCTAAGCATACCATAGTTTACCATCAATAATGACAGCGACAACAAAAGATTTAGAACTAATTGAAAATAAGATTTCCCAGAATTCAACAGCACTTACTTTAGACCAACTTTCCATGAGAAATAAAATTTCATACTCATTTTATCTTTTTAATTAGAGTTCTCCCCTTATTTTAAGTGAAAGCTTCACTCCTTCTTTTAGTCTTCAGATGAGCTAAAGAGACAATATTCTTGGAGTTTTAATCCATCCTGGAGATGAGCATGCAGATTTAAAAGTGAAGCAGGGAGCTTGAGAAATAAATACAGAATAGCTACGCCAGATTAGTCATTACTAATTAGTCATCTTACATCCTTGGTGTCAGGTACCACACGTCATTGATTCCTTACTTATTGATAGTTTTGCTGGTGCTGGGCAGGACAGGTAGATCAGGAATGGGTACATACCTCTGCCATCCATGGAATTTGCCAATTACTCAGATAAGAAGTTCTTGAAAGACATGTATCTATGTGAAGATTTTTTTTAACTGTACAAAAGCAATACCTTCAGATATTTTTCACACCTTCACAAAGCCAGTATACTTGGAATGGAAGTGTATTCTTCCTTAATATAAAGAAAATTCAACCTGAGAAAAAAATATCAGTCTTTGAAGCTGTGAGATTCTTTATGGAATACTGTCTTTAATGACTAACACGTATCAAAATATAATTTTCAAGAAGCAGCAATATAAAATAATCCTTCCCATTAGATGTCACAATGCAATGTAAGCTTTGAAAAACTGCTCTTACTAGTTTTAAGGTGTGAATGATCAAATAAATTTGTGGGTTTGCACATATTGCAGGTTTGATTGTAGTTGCTGCTATGTAATCCAAATTCTTCTGGGCTGTTTGCAGAGGTTACTGTACCTAGAATGGCAAAATAAACTGTCTTATAGTTAGCACACTGCATAATACTCTATTCTACTGAGTTTTGCCTTTTCTGCATCCTTCTTTTGATGTTCAACAAAACATCTTATAGCTTTTTTCTATTTGAAAAATCTTTATAGTCACCAATCCTTTGTAAATACGTAGATGCATATGTAACTTGTGCTCTAACTCTGGGTCGTATTCTAGGATTGTTTGTTTGGGCTTTTATTCAGCAAATGTGTACCAGAACTTGTTACTTTACCGGAGGAGTCAATAAAACTGTAGTGTATACCTGGCGGAAAAAGTTTCTAATTTTGCTTCAAGCTACACTCCAAACTGCTCAGTACTTTTCAGTGTAAGATGGTGGATACCATGTGCCTAAGACTCCTAATTAGTGATCCTTCTATTAGCCTTCTGCACTCTAGATCTACATTTTAAAGGATCTGCCTAAAGTTAAGTGTTTCATTTCAAATATTCAAGGGATTCTATTACGTTTGAATGCATAGAGTGATTTTGGAGATCAAGATTCCTTTCCTTCTAACTATTTCTGCAACATCAAAGTAACAAGCACTGTCGGGCAACAGGAGAGATCTGCTAGGTAAATGACTTTGACAAGTAAAGTAGCAAAAATTACTAAAATATAAATAATTCTATTGTACTTTGAAATCAATTTGAAAGGACAGACCCTTTTAATTTTTTTTTTAAATTCACTTACAAGTATTTTTGAGAATATTTAGGAATGTGGCAAATCAAATACCAGAAATGAAGCTTTTCTGGGTATTACCTCAGAAGAAAAGCCCTTACAAGACTGTTACACTTCTTTTATTACTTAAGGGCAAATCCTCCTTTCAATTCAAGGCACAAAGGTAACCAGTACTGGAACAATACAGAAAATGCATCTTTTAAACACTTGCGAAGGAATAAAATGTTGCTCATATGGATTTTTCTGCTGTGACCTATGTAAGCAGAGCTTAGGGGTAGATGTAAACTGCAGTGCTCATAGAAAGGTTTTTATTGCCCTCTGTCTGTTGAAGGACTTCCTTCTTAGCCAGCCTAATTCTTTTGGTGCTGATGTTAATACTGTGGTTACTGAGAAATCATTCCAGACAACTGGCTTCTATTATATTCTGGAAACTGCTGATGTTTGACCATGGATTTTTCTGAGTTCCTAATTTGCACTTCTTAAGCTTCTAAGCTTTTTAACAGCTGTATTTGGGTCTAAATAGTTTCACTATGTGCTTTGTCAAGCACAACACCTTTCCTAACAATTACCAAGTTTATTTTGACTGCTATTACACTTTTGAACTGTCCTTTTTTGTTGTTTTTTTTTCCTTGTATTTTTTTTCTTTAAAATTATCTATTGTATCCCCTAGTTTTGCTTTCTTTTAATACAGATAGTCTTCTTACTATCTGTAGGTGCTGGAATTATTTTTTGTTGGTACTTTCATCACTTTAACATAAAGTTCATTTGCCAATTTATAGTCCTGTGAGTTTCATAAACAACCTTTTCCAATTCATTCTTTTTTCTCTTTAATGAGTAGTTTATATAGTTGTACTGTTAATTAGCATGTAACCCAGCCCATGTGAAAACCTCCACACAGTATCTTTCCACTATGACAATTCACTTGTGTTAGTGAAATTCAAGTGTCGTTAGCAAACCTCCTGCTGCTTAATGCACCATAGGAGCATCTGAGCTAGTAGGTTACAGTGTCATGATCTCTCTTGCTCTTCATGTATGACCTGAAAAGAAAACTCCTCATTTTGTAATGCTATCTGTGTAGTTTGAATGTTTTCAAGTAGAGAAGAAAAATGAAATAGCAGCTTGGCTTTAATTATCTTTCTATTCATTACCTGAAAGACCTCTCTCACTTCTTTATTTCCTGGGAGCTTTTTTGAAAAGAAAACTTTCTGAAAGAAGGGATTTAGACACTGAAGTCCAGAAAAGGATTCAGGGATGTAATCCCCAACTAAACAACCAACATTAAAAAGCCTAGGCACTAGAGCAAAATGAAATTTAAGACTCATCTTTCCTGAAGAACTGTTTCAGCCTTTTCAATAATGTAAGCCATATCTAAAACTCACTGGCCTAAGGATAAAGAGAAAATGACTTATTTATTTCAGAGACCCTGAGGGAGAACAATTTCTGCAGCAGAAGTGGTTTTGGGGTTGCTAATACATATGGCTCTGAGATGAGTCAGAGGAAGTTGGAAAGGAGCTTCAAAATGACTCTAAGGTGTTTGATGAGACCTGAAATCTTTACTGCTCTGTTGAGGGCATTAGATACCTCTGTATTCCACCACCCCCCCAGCTCTGCCAAATCTTTCACTCACCACTCAACAGATTCTCTCCCACAAACCCACCAAGTTCATGCTTCTAATAAGCTCTTCTGCCATAGAAAAGGGAAAAGTGTTTTGGGAGGAGACTCTGAATTTTGCTGTTGCAGCCAGAAGGGCTGAATCACTAATGTCATTTGCAGAGCCACAAAGGATAAGCTTGAACCACAAATTTTAAACATACCATTGCCCCTACATTTCCTGAAGAAACCAGTATATAAATCTAAAAATTAAAATAAATTTATTTTTTGCCACTACAATGGGGAAGTGAATTATCTATGCTCTATGAATTTATCAATGCTCTGTCTTCTGTAATTGGGCTGTTTGTTTTGGGTTTTGTTTTGTGGTGTTTTTTCCCTGAGCAAAAGAAGATCTGTTTTCACTTTGTGCTGGGAGCCAATATAAAAAGTATTCAGTGGTGAGCAGGCTGACTTGTTGAAAATCCCTTTCTGCGTGCCAGGTACTTGGTGGGATGAGGATTTCATTGGTGACACACCACAAACATCATAAAGCACTGACAGACTTCAACAGCAGAATCCTGAGCACAGGGGCTTAACTGCAGTATTAACTGCTGAATGATGGACTTGTACCTCAGTGTTGGAATTTATATAGATCCAGTCTTTTATTCTTACACCATCGTTTACTACATTGATTTTTTTCCTTTTATCTTTTTTTTTTTTTTTAATTGCCATGAGAAATAAAGATGTAGGGAGTGACAGAGAAGGACTTATATAACAGCAGGGATCCATCAGAAAAATCACTATCTAGAACGGATTATAGCACTGCCTTCCTTAAAATCACATCCCTAGCTGTCTGGAGTTGTACATATGTGGTGTGTCAGTCCTTCAGAACTGTTGAGGAGAATCCAAAACAAGTGTCTGCTTTGAGCAAGTCTTTGCTCCTTTTGATATATCAGCTGCGTGTAGTAGAACTTGTCTGCTCTGAATATACAAGATCTGAGGTGATCTCCAAGTAGATTAATTATGAGGTTAAGGCAGGCAGTGACAAAAAAAAAAAAACCTGTAAAGAGGAGGAAACAAAGAAAAAAATTCAACTAGAATCTTCTTGGCAGCGTATAACTCAATTTAGATCCTTTGGTTAAAATATTTATGTGACTGTATAGTCACTTGAGCTGAGAAACTTTTAAACTTTTTGTGAATCATCTCTGATCTTGCATCCAAGAAGATAAAAAGTACATGATGAATAATCTCTGCAGTTTCTGCATTGGTTAAAAACAAGAGATGACTTAAAGACACAGTGATCTTGAGTTCAGTTAACTGGCTTAAAAAACTATAAATATGTATTAGCTGTTGTGTAACAGAAATAGTGGAGAAGTAAAGAATTTTTCATGCTGAGAGCTTATTCACTTAGAATAAAGATATGAAAGTGCATCGAGGTAGAACAAAGGTCTAAAAATCTGAGCTCATAGAAGAACAAGTCTTACCTAACCAACTTGCCTTCTTTTTAATTCAAATGAGAGTATTGAGGAGGAGGTGGTGTTAGGAAGAGGTACAGTCACACTGCTATGGAGTCAGCAGAGTTTGTACTTAGAGCAGGTCAGTATCTCCTCTGGGAAGAAAATGCAGTTTTAACACAGTAAAGTGAAAGTCTTAGGCTGGGTATTTTCATATTAGAAACATGACTAGGGGTTTCTTCCTTAACTTCAGATCATTTCTTTGTCAATATTTTTCAGTGAATTCCAGCTTGTAATACGCCTTATATGTTATTACTCATTCTACTACCCATTGATCTCAGGCAATTCTAGTCCAGCAGCAAATGCCAAAGCTAAACTCAAGAAATTTGGTATTTGGATTTGATTTAAGCAATAATTCAATTTAGTGAAGCATAGTTAGTAATTCTATTTTTATATACAATTTGTATGAGGAAAAATAGACTCATGATCACACTTCTTGTGGATATACTAGTACGATTTAGCAGGAAAAATGTAGAGGGTATGGTTTGCAGCTTTAAGAATCTGCTCTTTGTGCAGAGCCTTGAAAAACTTAGTGCAAATACTTATGTTATAGGGAAATGAGATATAAATGGACTGGGGGTTTTGTTGTCAACGGGACTATTTCTAGTCCTAGTAGAGGATCCTCTATTACACTATACTTTTTCTTGAGAGAAGTGCCATTAGTGAGTCATGTATTCCTTTCTGCCTCCTTCCAAAAATAATGTACATCAGTGGCTGGAGTGGAGTGTTTTGGGGGGGAAATGCTCAAGGTTTTTCTTCTTCATATTTTCATTAGTTGCCAAGCAAAAAATGTATTTTAAGTTACGCTCAATAACTGGAAACAGAATATAAACTTGATGATGTCTGAAGTGCAAATGAGATTTTAAAATTCATTAATTTCATATGAATTTTAAGAATTTTCTTTTTAGCATTAATTAATTCATCAATTATACTAGAAGTTGTCTATAAGATAGAGAAATATTTAACTCCTTGATAATCTTGTAGATAGATCTCATCCTAACCATTTGAATATAAATTTTGGTCATGCATGTTTTCATTTCTCTGGTAGCTGACTTAATTTTATTATATTTTTATGTGCATTTGCAACTCTAGTTGATCAAATTATTTTGGTTTTGACTATTTGTTTGGTTTTTTAAAACTATGGTCATAGACAGTGATGTTAACATGCTGAAAAATCTGGAGTGAAGGTTTTTGTCTCTCTGCATCAAATAGGACTTGAAACGCCTTCTTGCATCATTAAATGTAGTTCCATACTGACACAAAGTATGATCTCCTTTACTTTTCTCTAAATTATCATTTTGCCCTCTGCAAAGGAAGATTTCTCTTATATGCAGTGATAAACACTCTAGACCTCTATCATCTTTCAGTATTTGATAGATTTCCATTCCCTGGAGTCTTTTTGAACTTTTATAGGTGGTCATATGGAGATATTGAGAGTAAAAACAGGGCTTCAGCACAGCTGCTTTGTTCAGCCTGTGATGCAAACACCGAGCTATTATGGATAAGATATCTCCAAGGAGTTTTATCACTAAAACGTTGAAGAATGCTTGGCAGACCAAAACACATTATACATTTTCCAATTAAACAGTCTTGCTTAAGTTATGTGATAAGTAGTGTGTGCCCTCTTGAGTATTTCTGCTCAGTGATGCTTTGAGAATCCCGTTTTTTCTCCTATTGAGACACTTTATCATATCACATTAACCACGTGGGGAAATTGAAGACCAAAACTAGAATTGTAATAGAACTTTGGTTTTGGCATTGCACTTAATTAAAATACTAAGATGAAACCCAAGAGCTGTTCTATATGAAGGCATTTCCATGCGCAAGTGGAGTAAGTCTTCCTTAGAAATGCGCTCCATAGTGTAGCTACTTATACGTTCTGGCCTTGTAATGCTGCTCTACTTTTCTGCAAAATGTTTGGAGGTCAAAGAAAATGCCTACATTGTAATAGCTTCAGGCAACACTAACAATATCTCACTTGAAAAGGCAGCTTGCATCCAAGGACTTCAGTTACAAATATTATAGCAGCAATTATATGCAAATTGTAGGAAGGAAAGTTAGGAGGAGAGAAACCTTTACCTTTTTTCTGTAATTTGAAAAGCACTTTGTTAGCAGAGAACAAAGGCTGAAGAAATTTTAGGGAGGTAACTGAACTGATTAAAAGACCATTTTGTATTTTGATTTATAAAAAGCTGCTGAAGTATCAATTTCAAGTATGACAACTTGAGTAAGACACTTTGTCCTTCAATGTCCTAATTTTTTCACCTGAATAATTTTTCTTAGATATTGTGCAGTTTCTTACACCTACATCATCTTATCTAATGCCAGTGCACTGTTTGAGTTGTTGCTAAAACTTTGATATAAGTGCTCTACCCATCAGTATCTGATAAACAAAATTGTGAGTGTGGGAAGGGGAGAATAAAACTTTTAAATACAATGAAATCAGTTGAAACTGAAGGATTTCGGTCAGGCAAGAGCAAAACATAGTAATTCTGTTTAATAACAGGGAATAATCTCTATTTTACAGAAATAATTTCCATGTGTCTGATTAGTACTATTTCTTTAAAGAGTTACTTAAATTTAAAAAGACAATCATAATAGCGTATAGATACATAAAATATGAGCAATATGAAAAGAAAAAAGAGTTACATTATAAGTTTTTACCCATGTGTCCTCAACTATTCAGAGCAACCCCTCCTCATGATCTTGTCTGTTCTGTAGCGTTCCCTTCACTGCTGTAACCACAGGTGTTTTATTTATGAATACAGGTCTTGTTGGTTGACATACCACAGGCAGTTACTGCTCCAAAGAGATTACCACTGAAACACAAAATAAAAAAATAGCTGTTGATGACCAGATCACAGGGAACTGATGACCTACCTTATCAAATATCATCGTTAGTGCTCTGTGTGTACAAACAACCTATTAGTGTGCATTCAGTCAAGAGAATATTTTGATAAAAGTGAGGTCTTAAAATTCTTCTTTAATCCCCTGTGATGTACAATGCAAATCCATCCCTATAACCTCTTCCAGAACCAAACAGGCCTGTTAGAATCATCTAGCTGTAATTCTTGTCTTTTTCTAGTAAGATTTAAAAATAGATGTGATCATGCTTTGTGCAACTTGCTGTGAAAAGCAGTTAAACAAAAAAAGAGTGAAGTTAGCATCGTGTGGGTTTTTCTCTGCAAACCAGGAAGTGTCATTTGGAAAAAATGATGCAGTTTATCACTGACATGTTCTTTACTAAAGTTATTTTGGGTGGGCGGGCACAAAACCCCTTTTGTAGTTGCAAAGATGTTATCCTGCATGTGTTCATAAGAAGCACAATGATATAACTTTCTAGGCTCAAAAGCATTGATCCCAAAATCTCTCCTGATGTTAAACAGCTGTGCGTTGGTGGGCAGTTTTTCTTCTGTGGGGGTGGTTTTTAAACACCTAGAAAAGGGAAATGGCATTCTGCCATTAACATTGCTATTAGCATTACATTGCGCATAGTTCTGAATTCAGTGAGAATGAATTTCTAAAGGAAGTAAAGCTGCAATTTTCCTTAAAAGGAGACCAAACTGTTGTGATATCTTTCAGAAAGAAAATATATGTTGAAATAAAATCTCCCCATATCTCTGGTGAGAAATTGAGAGATATACTTAAGCAGTGTTCCCTGTAACATGTGTCAGCTATGGAAGGAAAATTTACAACTCCTCTGGAAGCTTCAACAGGATATCACTACTATTAAATAACAAATAGAAAAATACAGGCTTATATCTACTTGATTCTGTTGCAGTACAGCAGATTTAAAGGAAGAAATACAGGATAGAACCTCTTTGTGCAGCTGGGTGTTAACACTTCAAAACTATGAAATTGCAAGCACTGTGGAAATGACGGATTTCTAAAAATTGACCCCATAAAATATACAATAGCCCAGAAAATCTGAGATGAGCAGCCAGTTTTATTGCCACCATATATTACCTTTGGTAATCCAGGGCTATTCCTCAGATGAGACCAAAAAAGTGTACTTTAGGAACACATCTGAGATGATGTTTAATAATGAAATCTTGGTAGGTTTTACACATAAAATATTTATTTGTTCCTACATTGTTTTCTAACTTCAGCAGCCAAACTGCGGGTGTATATAGCCAGCTGTACAAAAAGACAAACAGAAATACTGGATCTTTATTTTGACCAGCTAATGAAATTAGTATTTCCATTCATGAGTAATAAAGGTATTCAGGTCTAGTTACAAGAGAAAATGATAAATAAAAAGTTCAGTAACCCGCTTCACCTTATAAGGGAAGCTAAAGGAATTAATTATTGTTATTACATGCTTCTTGAACTCCCTTTTACTTTTCAAATAGTATAATAAGATATGGTGCAACTGAGTTATAATCTATATGTTGCAGCACGATCTAATCAACATTTTTAGATAAAAATTAGTTTGAATTTAAATGATCTCAACCATATATAAGTGAATTGACATTTCCGACTATATTTTATCAACAGAATATTTCAGTTTTGAGTAAAATATTGTTTCCTTCTTTCCTGCATATTTAATTTGCAAAGTCAGTTTACATGCTTGATGCACGAAGTATTTTTCGTGTGCAAGCCATAATATAAAGTAATATAATATTTCCTGGACATTAAAGCATATAGAGGAACTGCTCAGTCTTCCCTTTCAGACTCTGTTTGCGGGTTTTAGTGTTTGGTTTTATATTTTCAATATGATGCATTTAGTGATGTAGAAGTTACCAAACGCATTCAAGGATCTTTACTGCATTGATAATAAAATACACAATAGTTTTAAACAAGGAAAAATAAATTGTTTTCTTGTTCTTTGAGGAATTTGATCAAAGGAGAATGGAAGAGTTATGTGAAATTTTAAAGGATTGGATTTTGTTTTTTTTAAGAAAAAAATTATAGACGCCTTTTCTTTCTACATTTAGAAACTTGAAAAGTGGAAATAATTTAAAAGTGACGTAATGGAACTACATAAAAAGTGCAAATAGAAAAGACTTAGTTGCAAAGATTTAAAAAAGGTTGGAAGAAATATCTATAACAAATCTTGTTAAGAACTTTGAGGTTTTAATTGTCTTTCTCTGTGCCATCAAAATCCTTTCTCAAAATCATTAAAAATGTGTAGTAGATAACTTCCTTCTGATCTCCCACACAATTTTCTAATTATGCATACATATTTCTGTACTTGTGGTTGAAATAGAAAAAAAAGAAACCACAACAATCGATGATGTATCTTGATACTGAGGATTACAAATATTTAAGGGTTAAATAAACTTCCATAATTTTCTTGTGGTAATCTATTTTCTTGGGACTTGTTTAAGAGGAGAAAGTTTTTCGGATGGCAGTTGAAAATGTGGAACCAACGGTACTGGTCTTGGTACATGTGGTGGGGGATTATTGGTAGTGGTCGTAATTTTTTGTAGTGTTTTGTTTTAGCAAAACTCCTTATATGGTCCTTGTATGATCCTGTATTTGAAGAAACAAAAATATTTATTTCTGGTGTAAAATAATGATTTACTAAGTCTGTTCAAAGCTGTTCCAGGAGTCAAACCCCAGCTACTGCATAAATTAATCCCTCCACAAAAGTTTGTTATCCCATGGAGGGCCAGAATTTTGCAGTGATTAAGATTCAGCAGTTTTAAGGTCGTTGTACAGCTACAAAAATAATCTTTAAAACTTTTAATTTAAAACTTTGTCTTGGGGTCTGGTAAACATTATTGAGAGAGGGGAAGAAAAGCAGTTTTGCTTTTCTTTCATGTAGCATGAAAACACCCAAAATGGATTACTAATACTCAGAACTGCTTTAGTTAATAGGCATTACCTTTGAATTTTATAAACCAATGCATTCAGTGTTTTGGGGTTCTTTAGGTAAATATCTGAGCAACATGTTCTTAGTTCTCTAGGTAGGAATTTTTGAGTGTCAAAACTTACTTTTGGGTTTTTTTAATGAATTGTTAATTTTAAGTGGATTTATTTTTTAAAAATCTATTTATTTTAGAGTTTTCATTTTAATAATGAAATTAATTACTTTGTTTCTCTGAGAATGGTCTTTTAAGCATAATAATGTAACTCGATAAGCAATCTAAGTTGTTAAGAAAAGATAATTTTTTAAGCAAAAGCAACAAATTATTTTTCTTCTCCCTGCTAGAGTTAGTGATTAGATCTTGTTGCTCTTGTGAAGAAAAAATCTATCTCAGATTGCACAGAATTTCTGGACAGGACCCTGCTGTGATGCAAATTGACCAAAAAGCTGCTGAATGTTGAATTCAGACAATATTTAAAACAGCTCCTTTCTTCTGGGAGATTAATATTAAAAACTACAAGTAGAATAGGACTTCACAGGTCTTGACTACTAAAACTTTTAGACAATTTGAGATTACTTAGAGTTTCTAAGTAACTAGCTATATTTCAAAGGCATATACTCAAACATTTTAACAGTAACTAGAATAATGCAAGACTATCATAGTATTTGTCATTAGGAGACAAGTAAAGAAGAATTGAGATACCTAAATTATATGGGTTTTTTCCTCATAACTTCTCAGAAATGGTGAAAGTTGACAATTTTCTCATTAAGATTAATTTAGCCTATTAATGTATTTGTATTGATGCTTGTATGTGGTAAGCTACTAAAAGCTTAAAAATATCTAGAGTTTGCAAAGTTGAGTGATATGGCATGTTGTTTCCAAAAAGTGATTACTGAAAGGTCTTCCCTGCTTTATTCAGATATTCAGAGTGGCAGTAAAGGGAAGGATTCTGCAAAGATATTTTATTTGTACTGTATTATACAATGTGTTGAACATTCCTGTTTTCAGTGAGTGAAAATGAACTCTATCTCACTTTAGGAGTTAAAATGTTGTCCTAATAACAGAATAAGTTATGGAAAGGGCACACATGGTTCACATATTGCAAGTACTAGCTCTGAGATATAATGAATATTTGCTTCACCCTGGCTGTCAACATGTGGCAAGGTAAAGAGACAATTTAGTTTTAAATTTATATAAAACTTTTCAACTAAAAATATTCTCAGGATTGAAAACTATGCAGTAACTCTAAAAGACCCAGGAGTTCTATGACAGATTATTGACAATTTGGCTTTGGAAACTTCTATAAGTTTGTTTGCACATTTAAAATCTAGCTGTTTCATTGCAAATATCTCATATTAAATGAAAGATCCTGAAATATTTGGTTTAAACAATTTAATTTAGGAAAAATTTCAAAAGTTTTAATGATAGGGAGAAATCTAATTTAAATTTGTTTTCTGACACACCACTAGTAAATCTCTGTATGCAATGACTGAGCTGAAAAACATCTGTCAAATATTAAACATCATTAAGAATTGAATGAAGTATACTCTAAAGTGTTCATAAACCCTCTTCTTTCAGTGAATTCCCTAAACAATAATGAATATGGAGTTAATAAGTGTCTGCTAGCTCTTGATGTCGAGTCTTTGTGAAATGATTTTTTTATAAAAGATTTCAAACAGAGTTGAGGGTGAAGCAAAGGTGTTTATAGCGAATTTTTTCAGGGTTAAAATAAAAAGTCATCAATATATTTGATATAGTCCTCAGTGGCAGGAAAAATGTTGCTTGTCTAATGGAAAAACACTGATGCAGAAATTTATGAAACGTAATACTTGGACATTTAAAACTGTTTTTCTTTAAACCGTATCTAATCAATTCTTCCACATTTGTGTTGACCCTCCAGCTATTCATGTTCATCGCTGTTTGAAATTAAATGTAGATGGCTTTAGTTGACATTTTCTTGGTAAAGAAGCATAAAATTATACCTGGCTATTAAGTAAATTCTCTTTTCCTGTATTGGGTTTGCATGGTCAAGGTTGGGTAGCAGGTGGAATACATGGGTGGCTTCTGTGAGAAGCTGCCAGAAACCTTTCTCATGTCCAACAGTGTCAATGCCAGCTGGCCCAAGACAGACCTGCCACTGGCCAAGGCCAAGCCAGCCAGAGGAGATAATAGCAGGGAAAAAACTGCTGCAAAAAAGCAGCTGGAGAAAGTAGAGAGAATGTGAGGAAAACAGCCCTGCAGGTGCAAAGGTCAGTGCAGGAGGAGGGGCAAGAGATTGTCCAGGCATCAGAGCTGAGATTCCCCTGCAGACTGTGGTGAAGAGCATGGAGAGGCTGGATGTGCCCCTGCAGCCCAAGGAGGAGTACTGTGGAGCACATATCCACCTCCAGCTCATGGAAGACCTCATGCTGGAGAACATAGATGCCCACAGGTGTCTGTGACCCTGTGAGAAGCCCATGCTTCTGGTAGGGACCTGACACCCAATGGAGAGAGGAGGCCACCCTGGAGCTGGTTTGCTGAAAAGGCTTGTGACCCCATGGGGGAAACCACACAAGAGCAGTCTGTTCCTGAAGGACTTTACATTTTAGAAGAGACCTGTTCCAGAGCAATTTGTGAAGGACTAAAGCTCTTAGGAAGGATGCACATTGGAGTTCATGGACTGCTGTCCCATCAGGGAAGAGTGTGAAGAGTCCTCCCCCTGAGGAGGAAGGAGCAGCAGAAGCAATGTTGACTGATCATAACCCCCAGTCCCTATCTCCCTATCATCACTGCTGATGGGGGGAGAGAGAGAAAATAGGCTGTGAAGTTCAGCCTGGGAAGAATAGATCAAAGATTTAATTTTATTTTCATTATCCTACCCTGATTAAACTAATTTCCCTTAAGTCTAGTCTGTTTTGCCTATGGTAGCAATTGCTGAGTGATCTCTCCTTGTCATTATCCCAACCCACAAGCCTTGAATTTTCTCTCCTGTGTCCAGTTCAAGAGGGGAGGGACAGAGAAGCTTTTGTGGGCACCTGGTGTCCAGGCAGGGTCAACCCTCCAGAGCTCCCAAGGGCAGTGTAGACATTTTAAATGTCTGTTTTCATTAGAAAAAAATGTGCTCAAATTACTTGAAATTAATATGGGGATAAAACTTTAAGACTAAATGCTCTTTGACACAGGTAGCTTAGTTACACTTGAAGATTGAAATCCTCTAGTAAGATCAAATATTTACTCTTTCTAGTTATGTACACCTATATTATTAGTTTAATTATCTGGAAAGAATATAAGCAACCATCTGATGATAAAAAAGTTTTTTCAGTAACGGGCAGTGACTTGAGTCTTTAGAGGGTTTCTCAGCATTTCCCTGTGTGATCTAGGAGATAGGATGTATTTAATTTGACTTGCATTTTCCTTAACATAAATCCTGCTACCACAATATTTTGTCATAGAATAGCACCTGGTGTTACTTCTTTCTTGCAAGGTATTTGCTTTCTTCCTGCAAGCTAAGGAAGAAAAGAGAAAGATACTTTCCTTTGAGTGACAATTCCCACAGTGCCCAGTACTATTCTATCCAAGCAATCCTGAAGTTTTCTTAAGGCTTACTTTAAACATCTGTAGTGGAGGGATGCCAGACACCCACAAAAGCCATTCTGTCACCCACCCACCCTCTCAACTGACTGGGGAGAGAGCATATAACAAAAGTTCATCTGTTGAGAAGTTATAACAAACATGCATCTCTCCAGAAGAGATCACTCAGCAAACATTGTCACAGGCAAAACAGATTCAGATTGGAGGTATTAATTGAACTTATTACTAGAAAAATCAGGATCATGAGAAGTAAAATAAGACCTTAAAAACACCTTCCCTCCACCCTTCCCATCTTCCCAGTTCTACCTCCTCCCCCCAGGGTTATGGTCAGTTCATCACATGTTGTTTCTCCCACTGCTCAGGGAGAGGAGTCCTTCCTTTCTTCCAGCAATGGGTCCCTCCCATGGAAAGAGCTCTCCATGACCTGCTCCAGTGTGACATCATATGGACAACAGTCCTACATAAACTGCTGTAACACAGGTCACTCTTCTACATGGTGCAGTCCTTCAGGCACAGCCTGACCCAACGTGGGTCCTCCATGGGGTCTCAAGTGCCCTCAGGAAACCTACTTCTGCATGGGCTTCTCTCTCCATGAGTCTGCAGGTCCTGTCAGGAGCCTGCCCCAGCACAGGTCTCCAATGGGGTCGCAGCCTCCTCTCAGGCACTCACCTGCTCCAGGGTGGGATTCCCCAAAGGCTGTGGTGGATCTCTGCATCTCTGTGGTCCTCAGTGGGCTGCAGGACAGCTGCCTCACTCACGGTCTGCAGCACGGTCTGCAGGAGAATCTCAGTTCCAGAATCTTCATCACCTCTGCCCCCTCCTTCTCCACCAACCTTGGTGTTTGCACATTTGTTCCTCTCATGTACTCTCACTCTGCTCTTCCCTGGCCTCAATCACATCTGT
Organism: Zosterops lateralis; assembly: GCF_965231275.1. Classification (NCBI taxonomy): domain Eukaryota; kingdom Metazoa; phylum Chordata; class Aves; order Passeriformes; family Zosteropidae; genus Zosterops; species Zosterops lateralis. Next base: position 41,034,304 of record NC_139766.1, read on the forward strand.
GCAATAACTTATTTTTCTCTTCTTCTTAAATATGTTATCACTGAGGCACTTGTCACCATTCCTGATTGGCCAGTGGCATTGGCTCTGCCAGACGTGGGCAAAGGTTCTGGCAGCTTCTCACAGAAGCCACTCCTGTAGCTCTCACAGCTACCAAAGCTTGACTGTGCAAACCTAATACATCTTTCACAGACCAATTGTATTTGTTCTTTACTAATTAAGCCTTTTAGGGTAATATATTCAAGAACAGCACAATCTAATTTTTTTTTTAAATGGTCTGAATTTCTTTGCTTTCAATTCTGCCAATCTCCTTTCCTGTTCCTCTCTTATGATGCATCAGACTTGTGCATACAAATATCCTGTCAGATAAATGAATATAAAACTCAGTCAAACATAGCATTAACAACAATACCAAAAAAATTCCAAACAAAGCAAGAGAGATGGAGATGATATAAATTAAAATAAATTGGAAATTTTAATTCATGGACAATTTATACCTTAAGGTACATTTTAATTATTTTTAATTATGTGTGGAGATTTCCATTTTAAGCTTACATTCTGTGTAATTTGCTTTGCTGGTGACATGTAAATACTTGAAATTCTGTCTTTCACACAAGCACATAGAAGCTGGGTCTAAAGCACAGTTAAATCACTTTGCTGACCTCACAGGAATTCAAATGAGTGACTATAGACATCTAGATAGATTCCAGAATATTCAAACTAAAATAATTTTTTCATCAGTTTTTTTCAATTGACTTTGGTAAGATACATATATATATATATATATATATAAAAGTTTGAAATTTCTACTTTGCTTTTTCCTGGCTTTGCACAGCCTTGCAGATTAAACACAAAGACCAAATGAGTTACAAAATTTTGGTTTTATTCATTCTGGTTTGGTTTCTTTTGTCTGGTTTAGGTTGTTTGTTGTTTTGGAGGGAAGGAGGATTGTACCTCTCATAAGCAACTGCTTAACTGCTTATTCTCACAGGAGCAATAAGCATCATTTTGTTCCCTAGTTCATTAGCAGAAAAACAGTTAAAGTACAGAGCTGGATTTTTCTCATTCCATACAGACCATAGGGTGGGCAGAATGGCAACTAGAGCTTCATACATGTATTTCAGTGTTTCACAAAATGAAAGAAGTTCCTTTGTATGAAGAGAATAGTTGCAATCATTACTTGACTGCAAATGCTTTTTCTCTGCCTGGAGCATTCTAGTGTCCACTAGCAGAGCTCTTTAATCCTTCAGGTTGCTGACTTTCTCTCAAATTCCCAGAGCTAAGAACTATTTCTGTATTAGATTATCTGAGGATTCTTGATTTTCTACATATATTCTGGTTAGTGAAGTACCTGTAATGCCCTTCAGCTATCTAGTTCACATTGTGACATACAAAAATACCTACCATCCTTCCTTTTCTTCACCCCTTTTGAAAGCTGATCTTTGAATCACTAGTGAGCCAAACCATTCTGAACTTCTTGTTTGATATTGCTGTTTCTTCTTCAGCAAATGCAGTTTTCTATCAGAACAGCACTTTTTTTTTTCACTTATATATTTAAACACCTGCATATTACCCACTAACAGGAGAAGGGTTTACGCAATCTAAAGTATGAAAAGTGGCCTGAGGGAAGGGCCACATTGTTTCCTATCTCTCACCACAGGCATATTGTGGAGCTGTGCAGGGAGAGAATTAGAACACCTAAAGCCCTATTAGAACTTCGTCTGGCTACTGCCATAAAAGACAACAAAACATCTTTCTATAAATATATCAGAAATAAAAGGAGACGTAAGTAGACTCCTCATTTTATATCAGCCATCCTGGCAAACCTGGGAGGACCCAGTTGAGTGAAAGTCATCAAATGTGATGCCCATCTACAAGAGAGACTGGAAGGAGGATCTGGTGAACTACAGGCCTGTCAGTCTGATCTCTGTACTGGGCAAGGTCCTGGGAGAGATCACCTTGAGGGCTGCTGCAAACAGGGGATCAGGCTCAGACAGCAGAGGGTTTATGAAAAGGAGATGCTTCTTGACTCAACCTCAACTTGACAAGTCACCTGCTCAGTGGATGAGAGAAAAACAGTGGATATTGTCTACCTGGACCTTATTAAAGCCTTTGATGCCGTTATGATCTGCTGTAGGGTAGGAAGGCTCTACAGAGAGATCTGGTTAGGCTGGACCAAGGGTCTAAGCCCAATTTTGTGAGACTCAGTAAGGCCACATTCTGAGTCCTTCCCTTTAGTCACAACAGCCCCATGCACTGCTGCAGGATGGGGGAAGATTGGCTGGAAAGCTGCCTGGTGAAAAGGGTTCTGGGACTGCTGGTTGACAGCCATCTGAACATCAGCCAGCACGTACACAGGAGTCCAAGAAGGGCAATGACATCTGTCATGGATCAGGAATAGTGTGGCCAGCAGGACAAGGGCAGTGATAGTCCCTGTGTGCTGGCACAGGTGAGGCTGCACCTTTACCCCTGTGTCCCTCACTGAGTTCTGGGCCCCTCGCTACAAGAAGGACATCGAGGTGGTGGAGAGTTCAGAGAAAAGCAATGGAGCTGGGAAGGGTCAGGAGCACAAGTCCCTTGACAAGCAGCTGAGGGAGCTGGGAGTGTTTAGCCTGGAGAAAAGGAGCCTCAGGGGTGACCTTGTTGCTCTCTACAACTGCCTGAATGGAGGGTGTAGCCAGGTGGGGAGCAGACTTTTCTCCCAGATATCAAGTGACGGAGTAACAGGAAGTTGCACCAGGGGAAGTTTGTACTGGATATTGTGAAAAACATTATTCACTGAAGAGACTGTCAAGCTTAAGAAAAAGTTGTCCAGGGAAGTGCTGGAATCACCGTCCCTGTAAATATTCAAAAATACGTAGATATGGCACCTGGGGACATGGTTAATAGTGGACTTAGAAGTGCTGGGTTAATGGTTGGACTCAATAATCTTGAAAGTCTCTTCCAGCCTTGAGTTTTCTATGATTCTATGGTACCATGGCAGTCTTTATACAGTTTCAACATATCCAGGATGAAGTGCAATCAATGTCAAAAGAATAGATAAAAACTTCAGAAGGAAAGATGATAAATTTTTGAATTTCAAAACAAAATCTAATCAAAAGTCTTTTAGCAATTTCCTGCAAGTTACTTAGTAGTGGTAGCCTTTCTCTGATATTAGCTTTGCTGAACATAGCAAACTGTGTGGGAGCAGAGGTCATCAGGGATGTGAGTTTTGACTAATTATAATGGTCAGTCTTGGTCTTGACATCCTTCACGGTCCAGGTTACTTGATATAGTTTTTTACTGTGTACATGCAGAGAATAAGAAGTTTCTAAACAACATGGACTTACAAAGCACTTGGTTTTTGGCAAATGTGCACAGCTGATGAGACTATGGTAGCTACTGCCTAAACATTAATATGTTTGTCGTTCCTGTGAAACCACAAGTGTGTTTGCTGCCTAAGATTTCATTGGTCATGTGCAGAAGGGTCAGTTTCTAGTCATCCTTGGATGCAGATGCAATTTTGTCTTTCCTAGATAGCTCTAGTCTATGTATTTTGTCACAGCTTTGACAACATGAAAAACGTCCCATAGCTGTTTTCCCTCAAAATTAGACCATGCACTAGAGAGAGCTGAGCGCCGGAAGGGAGGGTCACCCAGGGATTTCACTTGCAGCTCTTGTGTGAGGATGGGGAGGAAGAGAGCAGATGAAGATTTTTCTGCTATTTCATTATGTTTGCAGAAATAGAAGCATAAGAATCAGCAGTCTTAATATAGAGTTGTAATGAATCTGATTGAAATCAAATAAACATATCACCACTCTGCTATTTTAGTCTCAGAAAAAAAATAGGAATTATACTTCCCAGTTTTGATAAACAATGAGATAATGCAGACAGTAAAGGCAACAAATGCTGAAGTGAAAACAGAAAAGAGAAGATGAGGATGGAGGAAAGCAAGAGAGGAGAAGTATTTGTTCAGATATATGTACAGAAATGACTGTTGGTAAACTCACCTGCAATGCATTAGTATGAGTAACTTAACCTTAGGATCAGTAAGCAGAATTCAAAGACACATTTGAGTACAGAGTAAAGAGAAGGGAAACAAAGAAATTAACATTTTAATTTTTGGTGTATAAGAAAACAAAAAGGATTAAACATATAAAATTTAGATAGTAACAAGATGAACTCAGTATAGAAGTGGTTTGAAGATGAAGGAGGGAGATGGAATCAGGACCTGGTAAAAGTGAGGCTGTATAAGGATTAGCAACCTATTATATAGAAAAAATAACTTTATTTCTTCATATTTCTCTGTTAGAAAAAATCTGACACTTCTTTGTGTAAGTGTATGGGTTTATTGATGAAAGAAATAGGCTGGATTCCTTTGACTTAAGAAAAGAAAAATAGATACCTGGATCAAGCTTTAAAGACTTAATAAATAAGGTTGTTTTCTCTTTTTTCCACCTGTTTAGGTAATCACCCTTTGTCAGTCATTGCTGCCAAATTGTCTTTCTTAATGCTACAACATCTCTCTATCATACAAATCACAGGACTGTGAGATTGTCTGGTTAGCATCATACAGAGCTAAAGGGCACAGCAATTCTTACCACTATGTAAATAGGGGACAAAACTTTTTTTTTCAAATAGATGTTAAAATCTGCTTCCACTTGTTATCAGGAAGCTAAATATGGTGTCAAAGTATCTCAGAAAAAATGTTAGCAGGTGTCATGGCTGATTTTTCCTTTTAGTCATGATACTGTTGTAGGCCTGTGATACTGTCATGATACTGTTGTAGGAATGTGTGGTAGGTATTTATGGCTACACAGAATGTCACAGAAGTGGTGTCTGAATGTTATCATGGCAGAACAGATTCATAATGTCTTCATCCAGAAAATCACAAAAAAATGAACACACAACATAGCAAACCTTCACAAAGAAGCTTTTCATGGCCAGATGTTAGGAGTGTACCTTCAAGTAAGTTTCTACATATTATAATTTGTATCATGGAAATTTCTGTCTTTGTTGATTGAATTTCCCTGGTATGTTTTCTAAGTTCCCCGGTATTAAGACCAACTGTCCAAAAATTATAGAGGTAAGAAATGGAAAATGTCCAATAGTAGTAAACAGCCTACAGGAGTTGGCATTGAGTAATGAATGCTCTGTATGGAACAGGAATTTTGAACATAAGCATTTAAATGAAAGTCCTTTAAAATGATTAATGTTATTGGAAGGTTTATCAAAAAGGCAGCAGCACCAGTAATCTATTTGCCATTCATTTTCTTACAATTTATAAAATTACCTTCTTGGACTATTAACTACTTCTCCATGTAATCATAAAAATTTATGGTGTAAACCTTTCAATTGCTTGTGTAGGAAAAAAATTCTGAGTAACAATAAAATAAAATATGGTTTATGAAGAGAGTATAAGCTATATCCTTGTTTTTTATTTTCAATGAAGGTTATGTGGTATTGAGGTAAATTGCCTCAGTTTAACAATACGAAATCTGTCATGTAGCTCTAATCTTACCTGGTTAATGAATGAAGTACAACAATTACATCATCTAAGTATATACTGTATCATAACAAGGCCTTTCAAGCACAATGAATTCCACGGAGATGATATTTGTAACTTCAATGAAAAAAATCTACTTGGTTTGGGGACTTTTTTTGTTGTTGGGGTGATGTTTTTTGTGTATGGTTGCTGGTTTAATTTGTTTAGTTTGGTTTGGTTTGGGGCTTTCATGGGGGGGCAGGAGGGTTTTGTTATTGTTGTTTTGTTTTGGCTTTGTTTTGTTTGGTTTGGGGTTTTTTTGTTTGTTTGTTTTGGTTGAGTTTTTTATTTTTGTTGTTGTTGTTGGTTGGTTGGTTTTGGTTTTTTGGGATTTTTTTTTTTTTGTGGAAGTACTGAATCTACATATTTGTTGTCAACCTGTACAAAGCTAGTATTTTATAAGAAGAAAAATGCAGAATTTAGTGATGTCTTTCTCATATTAATTTGTCCTTTAAATGTTCTGGATTGAGGGGAAGACAAATGAAAGTAATAAAATATGGATGGTATTAGTGGACCTTTAGTGAATACAGGTGAATAACATAATAGAAGCACTCAACATGTTTTTGAGTGAACTTGCCCAAAGGTATTCTTGGAAAGAATTCATCAGCAATTTTTGTATCCCATGAAATTATTTTCATTTCAAAATCCAGGAAAATGGATGAACATTCAAGTGTTAAGTTATTTCTCTCTGGTTGTCAGCTTAGTTTTTATTACCTAGTCCTGCATAGCCAAATTTTCTGCAGCCTTTAAATGGTGAATTAATTAAAACTATCTCTTCCTTGAATTTCCAGAGTGGTAATATACAAATATATATTTTTTATCAATACAATTGATGGTATTGCTGTCCGTTGGAAAATATATTGCTATTCTCATACTGTTTTCTATATCATTATATTGTGATACTTCCTTTAAAACCAAGAAAAATACTGAAATAAATTTCCTAATAAAGATGATAGAATATTATTTTAGCAATACAATCCTTCAGAACAATAAGGGAGTGGAGAATAGTCCTGCACAGAACTCTGCTCCCCAGCCTGTTGTGTAGGTGTTTCATAAAATCCATAATGTATGATCCTGAATTACTTCTTCAGATACAGCTACAAAAATAGAACTATGTTTGTACTGAAATTTCTTGAAAAATCAAGGTAAGAAACAAACTTGAAATTTCACAGACTAGGATTAAGAAGGAAAATATCAGTATGAGGTTCAGATTGAGATTGTCCTTTAGATGCCCTGTGCATACTTTTTATTCTCTTGCACGAATAATTATTTAAGAAATGGACAATGGTAAAAATAAGTGGGAACTTGCCTTTTGTATTTGTGGCAGATCTTTCATAAAGAAGGCATACTTTGACTAAGGATGATTAAAAAAACCAAAACCTTAACTGAAAAAGAAAACCAGCCAACAAAAAACATAGTCAGAATGGGAGGGTTATGCTGGAGTCAGATACCTCGTGTCTGAAACAACTAGGATTTGTCATTGCTGGCTACTGTACAAACCCAAAGATTCAGAAATTTTGTGTATCTTCAGTGGTTTAGCAGTCTCAAACTGGACTGCATTGATGCACAAACTTTAATAAATCTTAGTGTTCAAGAATAACTTCACAAAATCAGGTAATAACAATGGTTTTCATCCCTCAGGATGCTTCTCGGAGCCTGCTAAAGAGCTGGGATGAAATTACGGGTGGTGGTATAAAAGACACAGGGCTCCCACAAACTGTTTGAGCTGCTATGAAGGGATCCAAAAATAGAAATTTTCACAACTGGAAAGACCTTCATAAAGCAAAGCATGTGACAACTTCAAATCTTCTATACAGATCATTTAGCAGACTTCACCGATATACCAATAGCTTTCAACCTCTGCAATCATCTCTTCAGCCATGAGTTATAAAATAAATGAGTATTTTTCAGGAGGGACCTGTGTGAAAAGATTGACATCTCTGGAAAGTATTGGTTTATCTTTTCCAGTAAGTAAGTGAAATAAAATGAAAAATTCAAAGCCATAGGCTCTCTTAGGATCCAGTAGTGTAGCACTCTTTCTTCACATATTTTTTTTATGAGCTCTACCTTTTTTACTATACATAGTGGACTACTACCATTCAGATTAGATAGATACACTTGAATGATAATTGAAATTGCCATTCAGGATCTGTGAAATGTTCATTAGTAACTTCAAAATCATGTTAATTAAATTCATCTTTCCAGAAGCATCTAAATATTAAGTGCTTCATAAAAAAAAAAAAAAAAAAAAAAAAAAGGAAATTTTTCCATCAGAGATTTTAATTATATTAGAACAAGAAATTTTTTTAATTTTTTAAATTCTGGTTTCTGAAGAGAGTTGAGGTAATGGGATTTTTTGGTATTACTCATTTCTTTCTCTAATTGTGTGTTTGGTGGGGATTGTATTGTTAAGAACTGACAAAACACCTGTAGAAATGTTAAGCTTTTCATTTTAAAGATAAAAAAATGAAATTTGGACTTCAGGCTGTTAATAGAAATGCTTTTTTCCTTTCTTAAGCTTTATTTCATCATCAATACTTTCTTGAAAAGAGGGTTGTATAGAAGGTTGACAAAATCTGAAATGTTGCAAAAACTTGGTATTTGGAAACAAAATAATCATGTCGTGTGTTGAAAGCTCTTTATAAATTAATTCTGTGTGCTTTCTGTAGTAGTGAAAACAAGTAACTGACTTTATGTTTCTGTGAGATCATAAATTCAGAATCACTCAGTACCTATGGGAACTTTGGCCTTCTCCCTGAGCCTGACTTGAGCACTGTCTCCTCCACCATCAGCCCACAGAGCAGGGGCTACCAGAGCTTCAGGCTCTCCTCTCTATTCCCAAAAATGCCAACCCCCCCCCACTGCAGCCTTCATGAATAAAGTAAACTTGTAATTTCCTACATATTTACACCTCCCTACCTACTACCTACTGTATCTTAAATGCTCTCTTCCTCCTAGCTCTAGGCTACTGGAGTTTATATTCTGTTCTAATAATGTCAAAAATAATAAATGCTACTGTGATCAAGGATCTGGTTCATTTTTTAATATGGATATCTATCAGCTATTAAGGAAAAGTAAACAAATTATTGTAAAAGATCAGTCTGACTTCCAGCTGCAGAAGGAAATCTCAGAGGAAAATGGGAAAAAACATGGAAAAACTAATTTGCTGCACATCACCGGGTACTGAAAAACAACAGGCAGTTAATTTGCTCTTTGAAAGTCATTGTGACATAAAATAATAGACATCTTAGTGTAAGCTGTATCACAGCTTCCCACTCTTGCCATTTAAATTAAGTAATTTTACTTCACCTTTTCGTAGCTATTTAAATCGTAAATGGCAAAAGGAAACAGATTTGGAACAGAGGAACACAATAAAGAACTACCCATACTGGTGGTGCAGCACTCCAGTCTGGAAAGTAAAGCAGTGAGTTTTCCCACCTGTGAAAGGGTTAGTTCAGTTTTAGTACATCATTTGGGAGATGGTTCCCTTTCGTGTACCACAGGGAAGGAATGAATAAAGGAGATACCAGAAACTGCTTTCAGTCAATCATTAAATGGTTTTTGTCTTTTGAAATATTCAGAATTTCACTTTCTTAAACTATACAATACCCGTAGCACTTTAAGGCATGCAATCTTCCTGATTTTGTTTCATAATAATTTTATCCCATCAGCTTGTTTTTTATATTTCTTTTCACTTATTTTTATTACTGCAGTTTTGAATTTAATTGAATTTGGAGCAAGCTCTTGTGGAGCACTTGTCCTTAAATTGAAGTAATGTTTTCTTGTTAATGGTTACAGTCAGATCAGTGGGTTTAAATCTTATGCCTGTAAGGAATTTGCAAAAGATGAGTGTACCTGTGTGTTGAATATTAGCCTTGCTCGGGTTAACAATCGTCACTCTTTTTTTCCCATGCAAGGAGTGCAGACAATCAATTGTTCTCATAGCCAAGTTTTGTTTACATGAGAACTACAGGTCTTTCTTTGTTCTCTTATTACCTTGAATGCTTTGCGTTATATAAATTTGTTTTCTGAAGTTGGCATTGTAACAGAACAGGTATTTATTCAAGTGGAGATAGGAGTGATATAATTCACTGTGAAGATTAAACAATGAATAACAACTGCAACACACTTTGAATCACCAACAAAGAATGTAATTGTATTACTAAAAATGTAAGATAACAGTGTACCTTGACTACTTACACTGCTTACTTTCCAAATTTCTTAACCAGAGAAAAATTAAGCATTTTCTTGTAGTAATTTCTGGAAAAGGATGTATATTTCAAGCAAATATAGTTTCTAGTTGAGACCTGCCTAGCTGATAATATAAATAAATATTTTGGAACGACCACAAATTTTTCTTCACTGAGGATGCAGACCCAGTTACTCTTATCTCTAGACAAGACTGCTTTTATGGGTCAGTATTGAAGTGCAGTGGTGCAGCACAAGGCAGAGTCACTAACAGAATAATAAAAGGTTTTTGTCTCTGGAATTTACTTAGAAAAAAAAAAAAAAGGATTGTTATGGAGTTCTTGAAGTCTCAGCATCTAATATAAAGGCAAATGGAGAAATAAGGAATTAAAGCAAATTATTTTCTAGCAAATATTTAGTATGTAAAGGATTAATTTTCCTAGGCTTTTCCTGTTTATGTCTCAGAACTGGAGTCACTCATTCAGCTAGAGGTTTCAGTGCCTCATAAGATTATCACATTTCAGCTGAAGGTCTGAACTTTTTGGTGTGATTTCTTCTTTTTATTATTTGCCCTTTTTAGGGGGAAAATAGTTGTTGAGGTTGTTATTGTTGTGGGGTTTTGTGGTTTTGTTTTTTTTTTTTCCCTTTTTTTTTTTTTAGTTTATATGTTCTGTTTGATTTTTTGGGTGCTTTTAAGTCTTTAACTCATTTTTAGATAATGCTAAAACTACTGACCATAAATTATGGTCATAGTGATAGTACAGTGATAAAAACCCCAGGCTATTGATTCTGGTGATATCTGTACTTTTGTTCACTGCACTGTTCGAAAATTATTCATTACTGCTTCAGGCTACAGTTAGTAAAGTAAAAGCTCTGAACTTAAAATTTCCATCCAAATCCTTTGGTGATCCACTAGTCTGTTAGCTGTCTTTATCTAGACACACATTAATTTACCTAGAGGTCACATTAATGCATGTGAAGAAATGTGGCTGAAAGACATTTGACCCGAATTTTAACAAACATTTATTTTTCTTCTGCTGTCTATGTTGAAATAAAATTTGGTACTTCATGAGACAAGAAAGGAAGCTACCTATTGTCACGATCCACTAATGCAAGCAGGAGTCGTGATGGTTCGTTAACTGATCTCAGAGTGCAAAAAACAACACAGAGGGGATTTCAGTATTAATCAAAACAAATGCACTTTTATTAGTGCCAACAGCAAATGCAATAGAATGATTTGAAAGGAAATAAAGGATAGAGAGAAAAGAGAAAGAGAGGTTAGGTAATAGCTACCAACGGAGAGAGGGAATCCTCCAGGTCCAGCCAATAGATCTGTCTTCTTCTGTGGGATGATCACAAAGTCTTTGGTTAACTCAGGGTTCTTTATAGTCCTTTCCAAAGCAACAGACTTTAGCCAAAAGGGTGGGGAGATCACTAGGGTGTGTTCGTTTTGAGAGAACAAGAACAGGTACAGTCGTCAGCAAGTGCAGTCAATTCCCCGTAACTTGCCCATTGTTTCTGCTCCGGCTCCGAAGAAAATGTGTACTAGTTTTTTCCATCAAACACACCTACAGGCAGCACTCGGCAGACGTCCCACCTCAGCCAGACCAGAACTCCTGTGTTGGGGGTTTTTGAGTCCTTTAGGGGCTTCAGTCTCTGTCCTTGACGATGGTCATGAGGCAGATGAAGGCTTTTCGGACCGTCTCTTACACCTATAAATCTACTGACAATTGGATTAACTTAATTTGTGCCAGGCAAGTGAAGCTGAGATAAATATCGATCACATAGATTTGTTGGTTGTCATGCAATTGCATTTGTTGATCTTGCCCTGTCAAAGCTGCTGCATATTTTGACTTGGCAGTGAAGGGGTAAATATCCAGCCTGTGCTCCCAATTATTGTAATTTACTATATGGATGAAGGAAAAATATCTCAAGTAGTCTGGAGTACAATCTCAGATAAATGAAAGCTGGTGGGGCAAAGGTGAAACAGTTTTGGCCTAGAGGAAGTTTGAATTTTACCCCAGTAAGCTTGTTTTTTATATACAGAAATGTTTTTTCAACTGTGAATGAAAGGAGAGAAAGACATATGAAAGTGTAAGTGAAATACTAGAAATACATAGAGGAAACTAGATCTAGGATTTGGTTAAATCCAAGCTGAAATCTGGATGTTCTTCCTCTTTATTTCATTCAGGTAGGAAACAAAAATGCTACATTTCCCAGAGAAAATATTAAATCCCTCTAACTAAAGAATAATCAACAGCAGAAAACTTTACTCTTTTGTATACCTGTTATTTTTACTGGAAACTGCTATTTGCAGAGCACAAGGTGAAGGGAATATAAAAAGTGAAATGAATGAAAACATCATGACTAATACCTTCAAATACTGAAATGGGCTGTATTCAGGAAACAGGAGAGATTTCTGAGGCCTCATACTTCAAAAAGGTTGTAGCTCCCAGGCAGATACTGAAACTGCTCCTTGAGGATGTCTTCTTATGGTTGAATTTTCTTAGTACTTCTGGGGTCTGGAGCTTTGCTTGCTGATATGATTCAGGGAAAAAAACAGTGCAGCTATGATATGGTTGTTAGCTATCAAAACTGAGTGGATATAAGACACAAAATACAGAAAAAGATCTTTGACTTCAAATAGTAAGGGTAAAATTTTAAAAAGGCTTAAGGGGATTGTAGTTGCAGAGTTGAAAACACAGGCAATTATTTAGTATAATTGAAAAGTGGCAAGTTCCAATTAAGTTACTCCAGAAGTTTTCCATTTCTGAAGGGCCCATGAGCAAATAGTTTCAGTTTACTTAAGGCTTTGATTCCACCTTATCAAGACAAGAGTGTTTTATAGAGGATCTGGATGATTTGCCTAGATGAGACACCTAGCTGAAGCTTTTTTTTTTTTTCATTTCTTAAATGTCCGATGAATAAAATGATTAAATGAATTCTAGTGATATGCTTCTTTTAACCCAAGGTTGTGCATATGAAATTCAGCTACCTAGATTAGACTTGTCACATAAACCTCTATAAGCAGTCGTGAGAGCGAGAAGCAATCCATCTCATCTGAGTAAGATCAGTGACAGTAATTTTCCTCTGAAAGTGAGGTTTAGGCTTCTCCAGTCTGGTACAGTTATCTTTTAATCAGCTGAATCCCTCCTAAGTGACTATTTTGTAGCACTAAGCTGCTGACTATTTAAGAGGATTATAATGTATTTGTGGATAGTTCTCATTTAAGTGTTCTTATACTTGATTTTTCTGAAGTGATTTAGAATAAATTACTTCTGATGAATTTTAAAATATGTTGACAGGTTTACAAATACTTGCATATTGAAAGGTGATATGTAATGAAGAACTTTACTACAATTGATTAAAAATTTGTCACTTTGAAAAATTGATAATGGAGTACTTCTTTTTTGGAAATATGAAAGGCATGAGAAGGGTGTAAGTAGATTAAAAAAAAATCAGCCTTCCATTTTTTCTCTGATTACTACACCAAAGAACATCTAAATACACCAGTGATCAGCAAATTTAGATTGTGAATTCCTTATACATATAAATTAGAAAGAGTTCTTAGTGCTCAGTGCTATATCTTGCAAAAAAATGCTGTAGCTAAAATGCCTGGTTGTATTTCTCACATTCTTAGCTGCAATGTAATCTGACCAAGTCTGTCTTCAGTTTGCTATGTTGTCAGTAAAATTCTGGTTTTCGAATTTATCTGTTTTCTGGTACCAAGGTTTGAGAGTGAAGGCAGTTGTAGTCAACAAAATCAATTTAGTGTTATGTTCAAAGTTAGATGCGTTAATATATTTTTTTCATTTATAAATTTGCAGAAGCGTTACAGTTAAGTTTGCAGAATTATAATTTGCCATTGACAAAGCTACTTTAAATACTAGCTTAATTGAAAACATCCAATACTAACTTTTAAAGTTTTTTTTTTAATTTAGAAGGGGAAAATCATCTTATACATGGTTCCTTTTTCTCTAGTTTTTATTTTTTAATATATATATATATTCCTATATATTCCATTTCATTCTAGATACAGTTAATCAGTTGAGTCAAAGTACATTAAAAAAAGGGAGGGAAGAGTGCCATCACTTTTTTTTTGTATTCTTTAATATGGTACATGAAATTAATGCCTGTTCATTTTGTCTCTGAAAATTATGTTCTAACTCGAGTTTGTTGCACAGCCTTTTGCACTAAAACAGAGCACAGAAACTCTCTGTGCTCTACCTGACCTTTTTTTTTTTGAGGGGCATGCAGGCAGAGTGCACAGAAAAAACTCAAGAAACTAAAGAATCCAATGGAATTGGAATTCCCTATAATGAAACCACTGAGACCCTTCTCTTCTCCTGTCTTAAAAATGGAAAAAACAAGAGCTCGAACTTGTGTCTTTCTTTGCTGTGGTATTTTAAAGTTCTCACATGTTGAGACCCTTAAAAAGAAAAGGAGGCAATGCAGACATATATTTTAAATGTTTAAAATGTAGAAATTGTTTCCTATTTTCAAACTTTACTTTGTTTTCCTGAACTTGCATTCTTCCTCCTTGTATTTGGGGCAGAAATCACAGCTTATATCTCAATAGGCATTATGGTCATTCCCAAGACCTCAGTTTTGCTATACATTATCATTTTATGGATGTCACAGAAACTTTACCAGTAACAAGGATGAACACATTGAAATAGGAGGTAAAGGTGATTTAGGTTTGTTGTTTGTTTTTTTTTTTCCTTTTTCTAGTTTACTTTTAGATTGAAATGGATAACTTTTATTTCTTTTTGCGACAAGCTAGATGATATACTCTAATAGCTCTTTCTGAGAGCTGTGCTAGGCATGAATAGAATTAAATAAATCCAGGAACTGTAACGAAGCCTGATGGGAACAATATATTATTACATTACTAGTATACTGTTCCTAGGCCTAGCCTTTGGCTTATATTTGTCTGGTCTAAGTGACACTTTATTAGTTGCTTTTTCATGTTATAGTAGTCAATTTGGTCATTGTGAAATAACACCGATGTCCATAGGTATCTTATTAATTCCATTATTTATTATCAGTTTTGACAAGAAGTCAGTGAAAAATAGATGGCTAAAGAATGCAATCTGTGAAGTAAGCTTTTTCCTTCAACAAAATTTCTTCATATTCAGATACTGTAATATTTTTTGTGCACTTCATTTCTTTAGGGAAGAAGAAAACAAATAAAGTATTTTTTAAGTCAACCATGAATTCAGAAGGCACTGAAATTAGGAAATACTAAAGTTGCTTATAGCAGGAAGATGGGAAAATGTTTTGAAATGGTATCAGATAAAAAAATAAGCATCAATACTGGGTGAAAATAATTAAAAGTTTATTTTAAGAATCTAATACAAAATCTAAAATAACATTTGCCTGTATGTAGCATAGGCTTTGTCCAGTCTACATGCAAATAGACCATTTCTTTTTTGGTGAAAATACTTAAAATTGAGAAGGCAAATCTGATGATACAGACCTAATTTGTGAGGCTATGTTGGCGTTTACATGGCTTAAAAAATTAGAGGTAGGAGATAATCAGACTCCTTGAGGTTTAGCTGATGTATAGGGGTTGTTTTCTTGTGTGTGTAAGGTGGGGGTTATTTTATTGTGTGAAGATAGGAAATGCATAATCATCAAAAATAGTGTAGTTTGACAAGAAATACATTTCATTAAAAAAGAGTAAAAATTTGTAGTTTTAAGACCTTCTACTGATCAAACAGTACATTAATAAAATATTTGCTTTTTTACGCATTTATTTGGGTAACACTGTAATTGGTGTAACTGAACTCAGAACTTGAATTCTGCATCACTGACCACATAGAATGATTTCCTTCCCAGAACTCTAAGCTTTTCACTCACTTTCCAGGTGTAGAAAGGAAGGGCATCACTTAAATAAGTGAAAATTCTAACCAAGTACCTCTGTTGAGGTTCTGGGTTTTATTTGGTTTAGTGTTTTTTTAAGTGCATTTTTTATCCTCTCTGTTGCCCAAGGCATTTTACTACCTGACCACTTTTTCTTGCATTACAGCCATGCTTTAATTGCTATTGAACATTGTCCACAGATTTCTTCCCCTGCCCTCATCCCAGGCCTTTCCTTGTTACATTTTGTATTGTTACATTTACCTTTACTATAAATTGGTGCTGTGATATTTGTTGCCTTGTGTTAGACATGGGACACATGCAGAGGTGGCTCTTTGAAATTCTGCAATTTCAGAAATCATATGTAAAATGTAGGAAGAAGGAAATCAAAAAATCATTCTTCTTTTACTGAGAAAGAGGTGGCTCCATGTGGATGTTGAAGTATTGGCACAGGTCAGGTGTGTTGCATCCTTAACTTCAGAGAATAATGCTGAAATAATTCTTGGTTCTCATTGTCATAAGGACCGTGAGTCTCTTGCATATTTTCTTGTTAGCACTTTATATTGTCTTTGTACCTGACCATTTCAAATCTATTGAATATGTTCTTGTTGTCATTTATAGACTGTAAATCAACTTTCACACAGCTGTGAAGACTACATTCTTTTAATCACCAGTAACTAACCTCCTTGGGTTGTGCTTTTACACTCAGAGAGCTCTGTTAGCATCCTGGGCTTCTATTATTAGGGATTTCTGCTGAAATAGAATTATTCTTGTCATTCTGAAGACCCAGTAAATAAAATCCCATGTTTATTTTCAGTAGGATTAACACCCTATCCTTTTTATCCTTCTGTCACCTCCTCCCCTCCCCAGTCCCCATTACCAAATGTTATTAAATTTGGAAGTAATTCTGGCAATAAGAAGGTGTATTTTGGATCTCTCCAAAAAGGGTTTAGAATGAGTGTGTTAGAAGAGTGTCAGAGGAATTATATTCCCCACAACAAGCTACTTGCCTGAACCCCAGAGCATTGCTGTCATTGTGCACAACCTGTGACATATGAAATCACTGCTTCACTTAAATGCTAGGAGAATAAGACATCTTTAGACAAAACAGAAATATGGTCTGTTCATGACTTAGAGGCTTTACTCTATTCTTTAAGTTTAATATATCCTTTAGTCGTTTCCACAGATAAGCAGCACAGAAACTTCATTATTAAAAGCAATGATCTCCTTTATTATTTTGTTATAATTTATTGAACAGTTTTCAGTAGCGGTTAATGAAAGAAAGCAATCAATAGCTCTCAGAAAACTTGAAATTTAGTTATACTAGGCTCATTTTATAGTAATCTATTTTTGATGTATGATAAAATCCATGACAGGCAGCAAAATGCATTTGCAGAATTGAATCCCCACATTAGCATAATGGTAACAATGACTGCAGAAGCATAGGCACAAAGTGTTAGCAGTATCCAGGATTACTTTTTCCCTTCTCCACTGAATATATATGTTAAAGGTAGTCACATTTTTACAGAGAAAAGTAATTGCTTACACTTTGCTCTCTATGATGTTCTGTATGAACACTAATCAGTCTCGGGGAAACTCACTGTGCTCTGCCTGATCTAAAGCAGAGAGAATGAAATACTCATTAGATGTGAATTATCTACGTTGTTCAATACAATAACTGTTGGGAAGCAGGCAGAGAGGTAGGAGTAGTGTTTTCATACAGCTTTTTACACAGTTAAAATAGCTGAAAAAGGAAATAGAAAACATACCGTTTCTAAGAAAGCCTCGGATTTTATCTTTGCTGCAGTGCTGCGCTGCTTGAGCTCCTGATTCTGATGACATTGCCATAATGTGGTTTTAAGGGTAACTCCTTGCCATGATAAACATTGAAATGTAACATTAATAAGCTATGCAGCCATTCTATTAGTCTTTAAAACTGGTCTTATATAATTCTCTAATGTATTTGGCTAGCTGCTACATGGATTAGCTACGTGGTTGAGCAAATCAAAGACTAATATTTGGAACAGATTTTCAGAGCGCCCTGTTTTCTTCTGGTCATCAACATAAATGCTTGTGTAATTTGACATGTTGATAGTCCATAGGTGGATGTTACTGTCATGTTTAACGATCCACAGTTTGCTTTTTTCTTTAGTGTATAAACCATAGTTTGAGAAAACCGGCTGTGTTACTTTCCTTGGGCTGTGATGTGTCTGCTCTCAAGGCAGACCTCTGGGAGCTGACAGATGCATGGAGGTGTCTCTCACTTCATCAGGACTGCTCTGTATAAATTTCTGGGACTATGGGATTTTTTTTCTTTCTCTGGGAACCTTAGTCCAGCATCTTCCAACTATTTTCAGAAAGTGGTCACTGACTGCAGGGGGTGTGACATTATCAGTTAACACTACATGGCCATGTCACTATACAGGACATTGTGCTGTCAGCTATATTAGGGTAAAGTTTCCTTCAGATTTTACCCAGGACCAGTGGAAATTGTAATTTTTTCCTGCCCTGGTGGTGATGGTGCAATAGACAGTTAATATGAAGTATTTGAGTTTTATAGCTCCTTTTGACTCCAAGTAGTGGAATACAATGTGAACACTGGCAACTTAGCATCCTGAAGATTAAGACTTTTCATATATAGGAAGAATAAGGAAATAACACATCCATGGGAAATTGTAACCTTTTTATAAGTAGGAAAAGGAAAAACAAAATAAAACCCTTTGCATAGAAGATGTTCTTGGGGAGGATGAGACTATTGACAAATGACTACATTTATTTATGACACCAAAAAAAAAAAAAAAAGAGTTAGTAGGATCATCTTTGGCATGAATTATAGCTCTGACATTGGAAAAAAACCATAATCATGTCATAGTGGACATGTTGATTTAGATTGCTTCTTTATAAGAAATCAATAGAAGTTATACCATGAAAAGTGTAGCAGGTTTGATAAATGGTTCTCTTTTGTACCTTTCATCTTTAATAATTTAAAATGTGAAAATCTCAGTAAATTAAGTCAGTGATTACTAGAATATGTTCTAGTTGAGTGAATTTAATTAACAGTTGTTATTGCAGTAAAGTAATGTCAGAAGTCTGTGAAACATCATGATAAGGAATTTGCATCAGTTGTCTGTTTCAATCACTCAGCAACAATATACAAGTAGTTAGGTTTTCAAAATCTCAGAAATGCTTAATCCTGGTTGTCAAGATGTTTTATCTGCAAGGAGGTTTGCTGTGCTCTGAGCACCTGCCCTGAAATGCCTTCAGTCACACACTTCTGTGGGCAAGACTGAAATGGTTGACAAACTTCATCCTTTCCATTATTTTGACAGAAAACCTCTGTATTTCTGTTATTGAAACCATTGCATTGGCAATTTTGTTACTGAAAGCAGCAATGTGATCATTTATTTATGCACTATGCAGTTTCCTGAAACATTCCTGTGTGAAGAAGTACATATTTAATGGCAATTTGGTGGGTTATATTTGTCTGTCTATATTAAGAAAGTAGGGGGTTTTGCCTGATAAAGATTTGGTTTCCTCTAGAAAAATTTGAGGAAATTCCAGAATTACACATTTTGAATATTCTGTTGTATTACACATATATGAACAGATTTGCCTCCCATCTCTGGGTAAGAGGGGAAAAAATTTAAAAAGATAAGGTGAGGTCTTCCATGAAACCAAATCTTTTTGGTCATCTTTGCCTACTATATATCTCTATAATTCAAGCAGAAGAATAGAAAATTATGTAACCGTTCTGATTTTAGAAACAGAAAAAAAAATCCTGACCTTTTATTTTCATAGATTTCAGTGATTCCAATATCTAATTGAAACACAGTACCATAAAATAAAAGTTACCATCACACTAGAGCAGATGATACAGCCCTAGGGACTGTGGTGTCTGAATGAGCTGTTTTAAGTTTTCAGCAAGTGAGATTTCTGTAAAATAGAGTTCAGTTCTCTTAGTTGAGACATAATGCAAAACTTGGCCAAAATCTTCAGACAAGGAAAAAAAATGCACTATTCCTATCAGTGAAAAAATAAAAGTAGTGACATATTAGAGGTATATTTTGCCTATGTTAAATAACATTTGCTCTGGGATATGCCATAACAGAAAGCTGGATACTGCCAGCTTTCGAACTGTGGAGATGACCTCCTTTCTGAGTGCTAGGACTCTGCTCAAATGTTTCAAGCAGTCTTGGCTTCTGAGCACCCTGGAGAGGTAACACAGCCTCAGGCTTTCCCTGAAATCTCTCTCTAATCAGCTTTCATACCGAGTATGCAGCATTAAGCTGCCAGGTTAAGTAACTTACTGTGACTTCTCCCAAGTTCCAGTAGCACCATGTGAATGGTCTTCTCAAAGTTCAGATGATTGCAGAAGGAAAAAAAAGAAATGAAACCAAAAAAATCCTAACATAACAAAAACAAAAACCATAAATAAAACAAACTGACAAAAACAAACCCTCAAAGAAAATAACCCAAATCTTTCTGGGTAGATGATGAAATGTTATAACTGCATACTTATTATTTTGAAGTCATTCTCAGCCCAAGAAAGGGAGCTGGAGGGAGTTCCAGAAAGCTGCAGAAAAAGAATATGTTTATTTGCACAGATGCATCTTCATGTAACTTACTCCATACCCTTATGTGGATGTCTTTTGTTGTTGTGCTTATCTATCTTCCTTCCAAAATAGGTCCTCATCAGTTAGTGTGGTTAAAGAATGGCCTGGGATGCGTGATTCTGCCTCAAGGTGCCTAAGGCAGACCCCAGGCACTCCCAGGAAGGCAGTGCAGGAATGGGAACTGGATCCTGTGGGTTGGTGGGTGCTGCAGGAACTTGCAGTGTGTCAGGGTGGGACTGGCCTTTGTGGGATACTGTTGTGGTTTGAAAGCAAAATGAATGAGAGTCTCCAAGTCAGAGATATAATTTAATAAGAAGAAAGGTAAAAAGGTAAAAGTAAAATAAAATAAATACAATAACACAAAGGATCACTGACAGAGTCAGAATACAACCTGAGCAGGATGGTGGAAGCAGTCCAGGTGAGGTGCTCTTCCTGAAGCAGTGATCCTGTAGAAAGGTCTGGTAGCTCTGCTCCTCTGGGAATCCAGTAGGAAAGGGCTGCTTGCACTGTCCCACATACCAGCTTATATCCAGGTGAGAATGCTTGGCTCCTCCCCCTGGGTGGAGCATCTCACAATAGCATGAGAAGTGTGAAATGGGTCCTTGATGCCCCATTAACAGAGATAACCCCTGGAGGGAGTTACCCGTGACACATGGGCCATTAGCAGAAGACACCCCCAAAGGCCATTAGCAGAAGAGGCAGGGGGCTTGGGAAAACACTAGCCCACCTGGTTTCAACAGTTCATGAAGATGGTGATAGAATAAATACTTTGTGTACATCCTACACTGCAATCCAGGACAGATACACAGCAGGGGAGGGAGAGCGAAGGAGCCTTTTCCCCATTTGTTTTGTGAGAGCCTTTGTCTTAGCGAGAATGGTGTTGCTTTACTGCCGTTGTCGTATCACACTGTGATGGGATATTACTGTGTTTGTGTTCCAGTGTTACCCGTATTCAATACACACAATATATGCTAAAAGGAAGAAAGGGTACAGTTAGATATATGAGTGCATTTGGATGGCCAGATGAGTCATGAGTGAATTTTCCTACTTTACATCCAGAGGAGCTTTTTGAGTAGCTGCATAAACCTGTTGTAATTATAGCTCAGTTTGTGACAGGCTATGTCTACTGTAACTTTTTATAACATAACTTAAAATTTCAAAATTATGAATATTGCACCTTTAAAAGTTTAAAGCCATGGATCTCATCTTTTGAGGAAGAGAACTGATTGCTAGAAACTCAGGTTGGAGGGCAATAAATCCTTCAGAAGACAGGAAATTCTTGGTGCTAGGAGTAAAACTGAGGGTCTCATTTAGAGTAAATAGCAATAGGGGTGTGCTTTCACCTGCAGGAAGATTAGATCCTTTAAATCAACTTTCATTCTTAAGGGGGTTTTTTTTGTGTGTTTCCTAAGAGGCAGAATTCATTCTAGACCATATGAAAACCCTTCCAGTTGTTTTGATGTAAAGCCTCTGGGAGCTTATAAATCACAAATAACTTTGCTGTTTCACTTCATAGCTCCCACTTTCACAGTTCCATGTATTCAGTATGTCATTCAAGGTGGATAGAGTTTCATCAATCTTCAAAATGTGCAATGGGAGAAATTCCGAATGTTTAATTTTTCACTGTGCTCAGAACTTCAGTAATAAAGAAGAAAAGCAAAAAACGAGATGATTACTGGAGAATATAAGGAAAGATCTTTACTTGTGTCCAAAACAAGCAAAATTTTCATTAGTAACAGAGTATGAATCACTCTTGTAGTTCATCTCAACTCAGGGTTTTAAGAGAAATCTTTGGTTAATTAACAAAAGAAAAGACAAAGTGCAAAGTAGTGCCAAATAATAAAGTATCTGTTGTGAAGCTTCTTGTATCTCCTTTTGGAAGAAGATGTTTGAACTTTATTTTCATTGTTTACTGTAACAATTTCTTTTTTATCATTTAAATACCTTTGGCATTTAAGAGATAGAGGTTCTGATCGATGATAGGACAAATTTTTGAGATAAATAATTAATTTAAAGCTGTTAAGGATTTGACTAAACAGGATCCTTTCAAGTTCCCACAGAAATAGGTATTTCATTGTCTCTGCAACTGGAAATAAATTACGTCTTTCAGAGCCTGTTTCTTAATGAAGTAGTTCACTTTCGATAATAAAAGAACTATGTCTAATTATATTTAATATGTTATTAAAATGTCCTGTGGCTGTCACCAGCTACCATACTATTCATTCCTCTGCGTAACTTAGAGCTCATTTTACTCTTCATTATGTGACAGAGTAGCGTTCATTTTGCCATTATCCTCACACTTTCCATACATACTGTGTATATAGTAGTATAATTTACTGCTAGCAAATAACTCTTGTCTGTAGAGCTTTAATCTTACGTGTGAAAATGGTGTTGGCAATTTAGTCTTTCTACAAGTACCTTCTTACTTCATTCTTAATAGCCCTTCAACTATGATGTCAGGAAATGTGTCATGGATTTTTTTAGAGAAAAAATCCAACCAGCAATTGTGAAAATAAATTAAATAACCTCCCTGAGGTTCACTTCAATAGGGTCATTTGCAACTAACTCCATTATAAGACTGTATTATGGAGAAGAAGAAAAACAAAAAAGTTGCTACAGGCTTTTCAAAAAGCATATGGTCTTAAAACTCAGTGGGTCAGCTAGGGAAAAATAAGAGAAAAAATGTAATTAAGAAAAATACACGATAAAAGAGACTACACTTGCAAGAGAGAGAAATTTATTCTTATCTGCTTTAGGACAAGTGGCTGATGTGATGATTTGCGTAACTTCTCAGGCCATCATTTCCTCCCATGACCATGGTTTATACTGCTCTTGAGTAATTACTGTGTGCTGAAAACAAGCCTGCATTCAGCTGAGAAGATGAAAAGTGCAAAATTTGGCTCATTCCAGGAATATCTAAGAAAATAGTGCCTAGATTTATTTTTTTTTTTTAACTTATAAGCTCTTCCAGGCTCTGTCTCAAGCTCCAGAGATAAAAAATAAACTTTAAAAAAATCTTCTGCAAAATATTTCCATAACATACTACTATATCTATGTTATGGTTGTTGTCCTAAAGGTCCATTCTGTACTCCTGTTTGTGGCCTCCTTGTTTGTGTAGTAAAAAGAAAATAACCAGTTAAAGAGCACTGTTTATCTTTGCACAAATAAGTGTAATAACTATACAAAAGGGTGACTGCTAGATCTTGCACTGGCACAAGTGGAAAAAGTATGATGATGCTTTAAGTTTTAGCTTTCGTATTTTCCAGATTCTGTACTGCATTAGTACGTAACTCTGAACTTCATATAAAGGGTTAGCAAGTTCTCCTCACAGTTTACTTAGACAAAACAATCCTTTTCCAGCCCAAGAACCAAGGACACCATGGCAGCTTCAGGCCCACAAAGTATAAACAGCAGAAAATTGAGGAGAGGAAACTGGGAAGATGTGACTTCCTAACGTGAAGCTGTAATTGGACAATTAACCCCAATATGTAAATGGACCAAAACTTGTAAAAGTGTGAAAACTCATGACCTGTCATCCATCTTGGATGGAGCCTTTGCCAGGCCCTTGTATTGCCCAAGGTATATCCTTTGAAGGCCTTTAAATAAATACCTACTTTATTTTTTTAACACTTTCTAGCCTCAGTTCCAGGTGATGGTCTATGCTCCCTTCTCTTGGCACATAGAGTTGTCAATACTAGTTATTGAAGTTAGAGTATTTATTTTATCTTGTGAAGGAAGCCATGGAACAAAGTGATTTTTCTGTCTCTATAAAGTTCTGCAACTATTTATAGTATTAATTTAGCCTTTCTATTTCTTTCTACTAAAAGTATAATCTCATAAATTACTACGCTACTTAGCTATTTTGTTGTTTTAGTGTTTAATCTAAAAAAAAAATTAAAACATTAATGTACTATGTGATTAAAATTTGTATTATTTAGGAACTGTCCAAAAATGTATTTGCTCTCTTTGTCATACACACCACCATCAGTAATTATTATTTTACTCACACAGTCAAGATTTCAGATCCAATGCAGCGACAGTAGGTGGTATAATCTATTTTCCCTATTAATCTCCATGACAGCAAACATTCTCATTAGGGCATGACATCATCCATTTCCTTTCTTACTCACCCACAAATATTAAAAATGGTTGTAACAAGTGAGATCTTAATACAACGATCAGAGCAAGTTTTAAACACAGATTAATATCAACTAAACAAAACAAAATAACCAACCAAGCAAACAACCAAAACCCTCACAAAGCCAAAAACTTTCCCTGAAACAGACTCATCAAACTAAACATTAACGGATTCAGCTTTTGAAGTTTCCAGGGATGGGAAAGAGGAAATAGTAAGCATTGTTCTGCTGCTACAATTTCTTGATGCTAGAGGACTAGAATGGGTATAAAATGTGTTTTTTGAGCACTCAGCTCTGCTTTTGAGTCCTAGAAACAAGCACACAGATAGGGATCCCAACTGCTAGCCCAGCTCTAGGGCTGCTTTGTTTCTGCAGCAGAGTTTTGGATTACTTGCTTCCAGAATTTTTTTACTTTGATGTAAGTGTATCAAAGAAATTCAGCCTGAATACTATATGGGATGGTTTGGGGTTTTATTAACTTAATTTTTGTGAAGTACTTTATTAATGTATTTTTAGTAATGTGTTTTATATGCATAGGTTATGTGTATAAAATTTATGAATAAGTTCTTTTCCTGTAGGGAAAAAACCCCTTGCAGTTCATGTTTTCTGAAACTTGTGATAAGAAATTAGTATTATAACATTGCTGCCATTCATAGCAGGTTTTGGTTTGAATTCAGTTTCAGTTTTGTAAAATTAATTGAATTATTTTCCAGCTAGAGATAAATCCTGACAGGTGATGAAAATTTTAGTAGTCTATAGTACAGATAAATAACTTTAATTATTGTTCTATTTTCATTATACTGCTTTTGTTGCAATAACATCAGTTTGACTTGTTTAAAAGGAAAAAAATTTCAGTAAAGCTAAAACCAACTTACAATAACCAGCAGCAAATAAGTATTTTCTTGGATTTCTGTCTTTGTTCTAGGAAAAAAACAAAAAAGCAAAAGCCCAACCCCAACAAGAACAAACCCTAAACAAACTTCACACAAAATAATACATCAGCACAGTTTTCTAAAATTTCAGGTCAGAAGATACTATTGGATTATCAAGTTTGTGTTTGTGTATCAGAAACCAATGTCTGTTTTCCTGTAGTGTCAAATATCTTATGAATATTTAAGGAGAAACACAGAGTCATACAGCTTTCTCTAAATTACTCTTTGCATCATAATTTCCATAAGGCTGCCCAAGGCTTCAAAGGATGACTAATCCAATACTTTTCTAATAAATTGCTCTAATCATGAGCCAAGTTTGATTTCTGTGTTCTTACTGAGATAGAATTTTGAACTTAATTCAATTTCTTCATTTTGGGCAATTTTTTATATAAGAAGAAAAATACCCTTGAGTCTGAAAATTAACCTTCCCCTCAGAGATAATCAGGATTCAGTTTGAGACTTAAAAGTCCCACATTTCAATATTTATGATGGTTGCAACTTTTTCCAGATGTTTTCCTGAACAGTTGAGAATAAGATGTTGCCAGTGAAGCTCAGCTAGGGGTAACAGTGGTAAAGAAAATCTCTCTAAAGTTACCTACTTGCAAACAGGCAGCTGGTTAATCTTGAAATTAAACTGGAAACTGTCATAAATGAGTGAATTGTGAAGGGGAGTGTAGTGTGCTTTGTGCTTGGAAGTGGGCATTCTTAAACGATTATGAAATACTTAGTCTTGTTACTAACACTTTGAAACTATATCCCTCTGAAACTGTCCTTGTCCCAAGGCAAAGTTGCTGCAGCCTTCACAGCTCTAAAATCCCTGCCTTGCCTAGAACATCGCACGCTGTCAGAGCCTGCTCTGCTCGTGGGCTTTGGCTGTCTCCAAGAGCCAAAGGTGTTGTCTTTTCTGCTTGTATTGATCAACATATTCCACATTCATCACATCCTATGTACACTGGCACATAAGGACTTTATCAGCGAAAATGCTAAATAGTAGTCCCTACCTACTTTATTCTGCCCAGAAAGTTAGGTAACTCTTTGTCCTGGGTTGCCGTGTAGGATGTACACAAAGTATTTATTCTATCACCATCTTCATAAACTTTTGAAACCAGGTGGGGCAGTGTCTTCCCAGGCCTCCTGCCTTCGGGCTCTTCTGCTCATGGCCCATCAACGCCTTGCCCATGACTCACAGGTAACTCCCTCCAGGAGTTATCTCTGTTTAATGGGCCATCAAGGACTCACTTCACAACTCACCATCCCATTGGGAGATGCTCCACCCAGGGGGAGCAGCCAAGCATTCTCACCTGGATATAATCTGGGATTTGGGACAGGACAAGCAGCCCTGACCCACTGGATTCCCAGAGGAGCAGAGCTCCCAGACCTTTCTACAGGATCACTGCTTCAGGAAGAGCACCTCACCTGGACTGCTTCCACCACCCTGCTCAGGTTGTATTCTGACTCTGTCAGTGGTCCTTTGTGTTATTGCATTTATTTTATTTTTACCTTTTTACCTTTTTTCTTATTAAATTATATTTCTAACTTGGAGCCTCTCACTCGGTTTGCTTTCAAACCACGACACTCTTGTCCTGCAAATCATCTGGCCAGCTTCCAGTGCTGGCATTCCTTATCAACCAGCACTGAGCCTCTTATCTATTATTCCTTTACTGATATTTTTGAACTAAAAAAAATAAGTCCCTTAATATTTATTAAGACAGGGTCACAATTCTATCTGGTTTTGTAAAAACTCTGATATTTTGGAGGCAGTAGCCACGCAGCATACAGGTGTAATTTTTCAGAAGAGATTAATTTTTTGCGAGAATAAGGATTCTAAGGGTCTCTCTTTACACAAACTAAAAACTGTCTGGTAATGAGCCAAAGCAGAAAGGTGCTGCAAAAGTGAGCTGGAGAAAATGTGCCCTCTGTCAGAAAGGGATAAACAGATCATATGCTCAGAGAAATTAGAAGTCAGGGAAGTGAGAGACCCTACCACTCACCTCAATTTTAGAGAGCAGCTGAGTGCCATGAAGGAATATCAATCATAGTCCTGTGAAGCATAATCCAGGCCCCAGAAGTTACTCCTTGGCTAGGTGGTGTTATAAATATCAGAACTCATACAATGTAATTAAAAAAAAAATAAAAAATCAAAAGTAGAATTCAGAAATATCTGCTTTGCCAGGATACATATGACTTTGCTATATGTAATCTTTAATATAGGCCAAAATAATGTCCTTAAAATGTCTTAAAAGTAAGTAAATTTTAATTTTTTAAAAAAGTTTAAAATAGTCAAGGGAAAACTACATTTGATTTCAGTTAAGAACAGTATTTCACTAACAATTATAGCTTTTAGTATGCTGGATCTCAATACAGTGTGTGATAGAATAAGGCATCTACAAAAATTCTCTTGTGTGTGGCAAATCAAAAATATCAATATGTTTTTTTCCAAAAATATATCAATATCTCATTACTTAAAATTAATCATCTGTTTTTTTAACATAATCTTGGTCTATGATGTAAAAAAATCCCAAATCAATACCAACCTCACCTTCCCCTAACAAATACCTATCATCAGGTAGGAATTTCATGGTTCCGTTATTATGGAGTCATTTAGTTTCATTGTGGAAACCATGTCGTTTTCAATTGATAGTAAAAGGCTAAATAAAATTATTCAGTAGGAATACATGTAATTCTAGTTGCTCAGCTGTGGCTCAGAATCAAGGAATGGGTTTATATTTATTAGTAAAAGTGACTTAAGACTGCCTAGTGCAAAAGATTCTTGTATAATGTAGAACTACCATCCTAAGATTACATATCTCTATTTAAAATAATATCCCTTAAAGAGACAGGAAAAGAGTTGTATAAACTATCAGGGAATTTCAAAGTTAAGTGAGTGACTCTCTCCTTTGTAAACCTTCTTTAGCAACATAGGCTTATAATCCCACTTCAGATAGAAAGAAGGCTGGGGAGGCTTAAATTTAGAAAAATCAGAATGATAACTGTATCTGTTTTGGTTTTGGGTTTTTTTCCGCTACTTTTAATTGAATACCTTTAAATGAATGTTTTGTTTCAGGAAATTATGTTAAAACAAATATTTTATTTTTTTTAATTATTATTTTCAGTAATGAATGCTTCCTATGGATGATGATAATGAAGCTTGTAAGTGATGTTGTTAAGTTCAGCCCGTGTTCCAATGTCTGGTATGGATGGAACAAATATTTTCAAAGCTTTCTCATTTTCCAGATCATTTAGTTACTCTTTGCAGGGTGCAAACTAATTAGACTTCTTCATAAAGCTCTCTGTTTCTTAATATACAAAAGACTTTTTTCTGTGCTGTACCTCAAGTTGCCTGCTTGTACCTATCCTAGATACTCTATGAGCTTTTAAAAATCCATCTGGCTACTGAAATAAATCAAGAGCTCTGAGAACAGCACTTTTAGTTACTTCCAACATAGCATGTACTAACATCAGAAAAATTTTAATATTTTGTATTTTTCATAGTTTCGATGATGCATTTCAAAGAAAACATAAACAATTTAAGTACTCAAATATATTGCTTCAATACACCACCTTGGGCATCTGTGAATAATTTTGTTTCACAACAAAACAAAATAGGTAGCACCTGTTAGTTTTTTGCAACTTTTTTTATTTATGTTAAAAAAATATATATGATGGTAAGTTCACATAGTGGAGCAAGTTCCAATTTTTTTTACCTGGAGATCATAATGAGAACTAAAAAAATTAATTCTAAAATTTATTAGACATGCTGTACATATTTTCTGGTAAGCAAGCTGAAAATATATTAAAAATCCCTCCAGAATGGGTTCTTTTTCAGAATTCTTAATGACTAGATATTAATATGTAGGTTGTCAATAAAGAGGTCCTTCAGTATTTTTTCTCTTGATGTGTAGAATCTTCGTTGTTCTGATCAGTGATATAAATAATGAAATATAGTTCCTGTTCCCTGGATAGGTGAATGTATCTTAGGACTGAAATAATGTCTCAGGTTTTAATCACTAGAAAGATGAGATTCATTTATCGAAAGTATTCTGCAAAATTAATTTAAAATATGTTTTTCTCATTAAATTTCCTCTCCTTTAGTAGTCAGTCCTTCAAATGTCCTCTATATAAAAAAAACTCAAACACCTTTAAACAAAATCGAACATGGTGCTAATAAAATGACAAGAAATATTTATTAAAGAACTGAACTTTTAATGTTAAAGACTCAATTGATCTGTTTTTCTAAGCAATAATTAAAAACAGAGGACTTTGGTGCTTTTCAATATGGTGAACGTGACTTATTTTACTAGTTTTGAGCAGGAAAAACATTGAAGCGTGGAAAATAATAGAATATATTTTCTAATTTTTTTTCATATCAAAAATTTGACCTGATTGCACATTATGGACTACATTTTATATTTTTATTTAAATAGAAATATTCTTGAATATGAAATTAACAGACCAAACTAGGCAGTGGTAGCAGGCATCTTAACTATTTCAGCATTCTTTTCTTTGTTGTAGAACTAACGTGACAATTTTTAAAATGTAGTAATTTAAATTTATATGTTTTAAGGGTGCCTTTTTAATGAAAGCTTTATTATAAGGTGGAGATAAACAAAAATAAATAGACTCAGTGTTCAATTTTGTCATGGATTTTTGAAAAAAGGTTAAGTATGTTCCTCTAATTTTATTGATGACAGGATTTATGTGAAATACAAATAATGTAAAAAATATATAGTTGAAGCAAATAAGATCATAAAGGACTAAAGTTAAATAGTTACAGTACAACTGGTATTGTCCAGTAGAATTGAAAGCCTAATGGCTTTAAAATACAAACTTTATATCTGTGGATAATGTTATGGAACTAAGAGATCAGCTGTAGAAGAAATTATAGAAAGGAAAAGAGCCAGTCGGTGAATTGGATCTAATATTCATTTCAGAGTTGATTAGACAAGTTATAGAGTGCTGGTTGCAAATCAGATTACTGCAGTTAGCATAGAGCCTTAAAAGGAAGTGTTATTTGTACAAGGGCAACTTTATGTTTTCCCCGTGCACTGGAAAAGGCAGCTGTGCGTGTCAGGCCCAATATTCACAGGTTGGGGTAAGGGACTAAACAGAATAAGAGTGGAGAAAGATCATTTGTATTTAATTCTTTTTTCTTACCACTTGCCAAAGCAACTAAACAAACAAAACTGCAGAAAAAAAACCCACCGAAAAACCAAGCAAACAAACGAACTAACAACTGGGAAAAAACCCAACAGCTAAACAATCCAAAACAAACTAAAAAACCCAACAACAATAAAAAGGAACAACGACAAAAAACAAACAAACAAACGACAAACAAACAAAAACAAACAAACAAACCTCAAATACATTTCTGTAGCCTCCTCAGCCTGTGATGACAAAATGTATTTTAAAAAAATAAAAAAAGAAGAAGATCCTTTTTTTTTTTTTAGATAGAAATGGTTATTTAGGAAAGACACAAAAAAAAAAAAAAAAAAGTATTTTCTATGACTTGGGAGTCATCTGAGTACATTTTGCACTTGGAATGCACTTACCTGGAATAATCTGTACCATTTAGGAGTTACTAACGTTTACAGTTTGCTTCTTTCTTAGTTCTCAGTTTTACTTTATTTGACAGGAAATGAAATTTACTTGTATGAATATGAACCAGATAAAAAATTTAAAAAGACAAGCCTTCGCAATGTTAGAACAGGTTGCACATTTGAGTATAAATTTTTTTTCTCTTTTTTAATATACACACAAACAAGAACAAAAAGAAAATTTATAACTAAGATAAGGTAGAAGTTGAACCTCTAGGGTTTTTGTGTTTGTTTGTTTGTCTTTTATGTGGAAGCAAAGTGGTCTGTAGAGTTCTTCCATCTTTAGAGAGTGTATACAATGTGGTGGTTCTGGGACCTCCCCATGGTGCCTTTGGCTTCAGAAACTGTGCAGCTGACAGAATTGGGCTGTCCCATGTAAGCTGGAAAGAACGTGAGCATTTAAGAAAATACCATGTCTAGAAGCAAACAGCCTAGATACCTTGAGATCTTTTCTCAGTCTGGAAATGTCCCATCTTTCCTATCCCATAAAAATGAGGACACTGAAAACTGCAGGTCTTGGAACTGGAATCTTGGCTTGAAAGATGGTTCCCTGTGTGCTCAGGCTCCCTAATGCAGAGCCAGAGCACACACGACTCCTTGGCTCTGCTGCAGGACACTGCTCCCACCTTTACTTATCTGAATTTATTTAACAGCAGGGGACTGACACCTGCTGATCCAGAATGCTCATCTCAGTTCATCTGCATATAGCTGAGGTTCAACATAATGAAATAGTGCATTTAATTTCATTTGAAGCTTATGCCAGAGTTGCAGCCATATTTACAGCATTTTTCTCAATTTGTAGATACATAAAACTGAGTTGTTCAAAGTCCTGCTTCTTGGAAGATTCATGTTTGTGCAAAGCCTCAGACAATTAATACTATTGCTGAAATCAGTGGGACTGCTGAATTTCATCCTGGCTCCTCTGAAGACAATTTCAAATTTCCCACTGACTTCAGTAAGGCCAAGATGTTCTCAAAATATTTTATGTACTGTATGCTGGGTAATAATACAAAGGGATGTAAGCCTTGTGAAACTAGATGGGCTTTTTATCATGGAAGTGTGTTTTGGTTTGGTTTCATTTTCTTGAGATACGGTGATATTTTATAGTGTTCAAATAAACATACAGAGAGGAAGGCTTTAGTCCAACTTTCATACTTTTGATTTTTTAACCTGTACTGCACCCTGCTTGTTGTTTCTTTTTAGCAGTTTTGCACTTCATCTTTTGTATAGGCATTTGTTTTCTTGTGTCCCTCTAATAAAATATGTGTTCCCCACAAAGGAAAATGGCTCTGGCATCACATTATGGACAAAATGACAACTCATTCCTCAATCCACAGTCCCCCCTCAGGTTTCTGTCATTGTTAATACTATTTAGTCTCATTTTATGCCCTCCTCTTCAGCCACCTTTGGAGATCAGACTTTGTCCAAACTTTTCTGGATTTGAGTTATGCCTCATTTGTTGAGGTGCTCTTTTGGCTTCATCTCTGCAATGTTACATCTATGTTACATATGTTACATATCACCTCTGAAATATGCCTTTTACAGTCTGGACTGTGGACCTGATGGTGATGTTCAAAACTCCTGAGATAAATATAATAATACTTCCAACCTATCTTACAAGTACTCTTTCCAGGAATAAGACTTATTTTTAAGAGCCTGTGGCAAGTCATATTATTCAGTGACTTATTTGGTATCTTCAAGTTCTCTGCCAGACATGCATCTTTAATTCAATATGCTGATCATTTATTCTTTGTATATAAATATACTTTAAAATATGTTCTGTTTGAACCACCTTCTAGTACTCTTGACCACCTTATCAGCCTCACCTTATCATGTGGAGATTACTGGAGAGTTTTGATCAACTAAGAAATTTTGCGATGAAGTGGTTTGCAATATAACTCCTAATATAATTTTGATCCAAAGGTGAAAACTAGATTTTTCACTTCCAAAATCTGTGCGTCAAGCTATACATTTATACTTGATCATAATCACTCTCTATCTCTGTCCTGTCTCTAGTAATTACTACAAAGATATGTTGGCTAAGCACTAGCATTTATCCTCATGTTGCTTTACAAAATGACTGCATGAGCACTACATCATTTTAGCATTCAGGGATGGGAGTTTTATTTATGGTTTTCTTCATCAAACACTTCAGCATATTATCCCACAAGCTTCTGTATGTACCTACTTCAAAAAGATAGTTGATCGTGCTGATAAATCGTTTCTTTCATGCTTTAATTGGAATAATTTGATTCTCCTCCCATCTGCCTTCCTGTAAAACCTAACAAACAACTTGTGAGTGATTTTGTGAGTACAAATTTAGAGTTGTCATGCTAGACAACAGATGCACTAGAAGCAGTCTTAGGTGCTGTAATGATGCAGATTCTCTCTTGGGAGACAGAATTCTGCATTTGCTTCCCCCCTGATGAATTCCAAATAGGAAAAATGTTTCTAGTGTGAACTAGTTTCCTACATGTTTAGTTTCTTAAAGTATATCTTGATCAATATTAAACTATGTCTATGGAGATTTATGTCCCTGCTCTTTCATTTGGTGACAATTGTGCTCAAAGCTACAGCACTCATTCTATGCCTCTTAGAAGGGAAAGATCCTGTGTTAACTAAATTTTGACTACTCTTTGTTTTATGGAATTCTTGCTTTTAGTAGGTGTTTATAAATAGACATTAAAAACAAGCACTTGCTGATATTTCCAGAACCTAGCATTGTGACTATATCTGACTTCACAATCTAGCTAGAACATTGTCTACCAGTATAGATGAAATAAGGTAGTCAAAGATGTAGCAGCTACTGTCATTTATCTGCAGTGCAAGGCTTTGTCTGTTTACAAACTGCACTATAAAGTTCAGAGGTTTAATTTGAATTTAGTTGTCTTCTTTTACTGGAGAAGTTATAGAATCAGAACATAACTTTCTCCTATCCTGTCATTGATGGTTGTAGGACTTTTTGTCGTTCTATTTTCCATTGTATTGGAAATATTACCAGTCCTGTAGTTGATTTGTCTTTTCCTCTTTCTTGAGTCTTGGTAAGTTTTAGCTTAAATCTATTAATTCTTCTATACCAGTGGATGTCAATATATCAAACTTGTACCTGAACAGTTACACTAGCCTTGCTAATTAGAGTCATCTTTTGGTGTTAGCTTTGAAAACTCAATGTAGTACAACACTGAACACCTGTCTTCCATTAAACAGTCGTTAATGTTTCAGACACTGGGTGTTAGAGTCAACATTGTTTGACATTTGGTTTCATTTATAAAAGTAATAAATCATCCTTGTTACGTCTTCAGATCACTTTATTCAAAATTGCAGTTAAACCTTTTAATTGTTAGTATAATGCTTCAAGCAACTTCTACATAAGGAATTTCTGGTTGATTTCTAACTGATATTAAACCATATAATACCTCTCTTTTCTCCCCCTACCCTTTTCTTACCTTTATTTCCCTTCAGTCTCACTGATAGCTCTTAATTTTGGATGAAGCTTAATTCTATATCTGTCACAAAATGCTTTGTTCTAAAAATGACACAGCCTTCCACAGTACTTGCTCAATTTTTCCAGATTTTTTTTTCCCTGCTAAACATTTGGCAGTAGTAGTACTCACTGCCCTGATGGGAGATGTTAGACTTCATGAATCTTTCAGTGATTGAAAACACAGAAAGTCTGTTTGTTTATAGCATTGCATGATTCTTTTAACAAAGCGTATGTTCCCAGGAAGGGATGTGGGAAGTGCAGCTAGCATTCTGACCGTGTGCATACAGGTCCCTTTTCCAGTTGCCCCTTTGCCAATCACATCTCAATTGCATTGAAAACACTCTCAGGCACATGGTGTGATTTTTGGGTGGATCCTGGGAAGTGCCAGGAGCTGTACTTTGATGGTTTTTTTTGGCCTTTCCAAGTCAGGATAATATATGACTCTATGATTTTCCGTAGTGAGTAAGAAGCTGTAAGTCTTTTGCAGAATTAGGTCTTAATCAGAGTTCTTGTTTAGGTACAAGTAGTGGCATTTAAGAAAAATAAGAGACAAAAAGAGGGACAGTGGAAATAAAATTCTAAACCAAGTGCATTAGTTCTAATACTCTCATTTAATGTTCATGTAGATAGTCGTGCATAATTATGGTAATACGTATATTTAAATGCTCTTAGTAGACACAAACAAGCATTTTTTAATTATAAATTACTAATTTATCTTTTCCATTTCCCAAATTTTCATGAAGATTTAGGAGAGTTATTGTTTTCTGTTCCTTACAAAACAAGTGCAATTATAATTTCTAATGGAAATTATGAAAATAAGAGATGTTTCCAGCCTCTAAACTGAATCTCAGTTTAATTTAGCAGGATGACGGAATTCCTCAAACAGCACTAAGATCTTTAAATCTTTTAAAATTGTACATACATGTGATAAGTACACACCATAATTTGATTTCTATCTATTGACTCTGGGGAAATGTGCTGCAGATTTATTACCTTCACCTAGTTCTTTTCTCTCATAAGGTGTTCTGTGGCTAAAATCAAATCAGAATTATTTCAGCAAATGAAAAATTGTGTTCTTAACTATGAGATGGCAAACGGGCTGATGAAAAGTAAAAGTAAGTAGCAAAATTATCAATATTTACAGGAAGAATTCATCCTGCCTGTCTCATTATGTCTCAGACAATGCTATTGAGGTCTGGCTTAGATAAACTTTTAAATTTAGGGATGTCTATTGCCCTTTGATAGTGAGCCCTGACATTTTGCTGTGCGTTTGTTAAGAAGCTCCCTTTTAGACTGAGCCTGTCTACCTAGGGTTCTGTCTCATGGATTCTGGGTTATGTCTCCTCACTTCTTCAAAGAGGGATTTTTGGGTCTCTTAGTTTCAAGCTTTTCATCTGTTGTATTCAGTTCCCAGGAATGCAGTTCTGGTGGTTCTATTTTTCATGTTAGGTTTGTCTCTGAGCAATAATGGTATGTCAACAAGGGTGGTAGCTGAGCCATTCTCCACCAACAAAAACAGAGAATTCAATACTTATCTCAGTCATTTTATTTTGTTAGAATAATTTCAATACATGAATAGTACCATATGTACGTGGTTAACACATCATATATAATAAAATGGATAAAACCCACAACCTTTCCAAGCCATTAATTTTCAGCATAGCCTTAGCTGAAAATGCACTAGTTCAAAATTTATTCCAAGGAGCTGGTTTTTGCAGATGGTTGTAGTGGGCAGCAATAATGTATCTAGGATTTTTAAAGTGTCTTTCCATTATGACAAACATTAACAAGCAGATTAATTTGTGGCTTAATTGTAAAAGGTTACCCAAATAGCATGGCCTTCGTAGCTGTCTTTCCAAGCACAGCCTGCTACAAAACAATTTTTTTGGCCAGCACACAGGAAGAACTGGAAGCATCCTCTCATTTGTTATGCTGGGATCAGCCTGTGGTGATCCTACAACCCTTGCTTAATTAATCCAATTTTGGCTTTAGACTTCTATCTCTGTTTGGCACAACAAATACAGCTGTGCTGTGAATTTTACTGGAAGCAAACATAACTGTGCTATGCTTTCAGAAGGTTTTCATGCTGAATATTTATTCTTTTGACTCATTTCACAGTTAATATGTGCAGGCACTTGCGACAGGTTGCTACTTGCTGACTGATTGGCACAATTAATTTCTGTGTTCCAGTTGAGCTACAATCCTGAAACACAGTTTGCTCATTCATTATGGGCTATTGCACAGAAATGGGAAAAAAACCCCCAAACTCTCAATTGAAAACTGACCTTTCCATCAGAGACTGTCAGTCCTCTGGCTGAGATTTTTAAATATTCAGGGGCCCTTCTACATGTTAATTGGGTAGCAATTTTGAGAAGCATGTCCATTTTTCAGGAGGAACAAAGCCCAGAACACAATTCAGATTAGTGAATTTGGAGTTTTGTTAATATACAGAGAATTCCAGACTATTCTGCATTTTTGGTACTTAGCCATCATCTGTAGAGCATTCATCTTCTGCTAAGAAAAAAAGTGTAATTGTCATCAGTGACTCCATTCTGAGAGAAACAGAGGCTCCAATATAGCAATTTGATCAAACCCATGAGGAAGAGTGTTGCCTCTTTGGGATCTGCATAAGAAACATCACCAAGAAATTCTCCAGTCTGGTGTAGTTTATTATCCATTACTGTTTATTCAGGTGGGCAGCAATGAAGTCACAATAAGAAGTTTGAGGGCAGTGAATAAAGACCTCAGGGTCTGGGAATGACTAATTGGGGCATCAGGAGCACAAGCAGTGTTCTCCTCTATGTTGTCAATTGTAGGCAATGATGCAGGAAGAAACAGGAACATCGTACAGATGAATACATAGCTTAGAGCCTGCTGTTACCAACAGCATTTTTGGGTTTTTTGATCAGGGGTCAGTTTACATGACACCAGGCCTGCTGTTGACAGACTGGGTACCCCTGT
This sequence comes from Zosterops lateralis, assembly GCF_965231275.1. NCBI lineage: Eukaryota > Metazoa > Chordata > Aves > Passeriformes > Zosteropidae > Zosterops > Zosterops lateralis. Next base: position 41,071,596 of record NC_139766.1, read on the forward strand.
CTCAATGGGAGAAAAAGATCCTTGCTTGAGAGTTAGTAGGTCCATTTTGAACTACATTTAGAGGGAGAAGTGGATAAAACCAGGAGTGCTAGAGAAAAGCCTGGGGATGGCTCCTAATGTGGGAATTAGGACATGTCCCCCCAAAAAAGGTGGCAGGATCAATACCCAGCTGAAGTACGTCTACACCAATGCACATAACATGAGCAACCAACAGGAGGAGCCAGAAGTCACTGTGCAGAGGAAAACTATGACATAGTTGCCATCACAGAAATGTGGTGGGATGACTTGCACAACTGAATTGTTTCAGTGGGTGGCTACAAGTTCTTCAGAAATGACAGGAAAGGAAAAAAAAGGTGTGGGTGTAGACCTGTATGTTAGAGTGCATTTTGATTGTCCGGACCTTAGTGATGGTTACAATAGGGCTGAGTACTTACGGTTAAGGACCAGGGGGAAGACCAACTAGCAGATATCCTGTTCTTGATAAGGAGATAGATTAAATATTTTATAAGTGGCTTGGAGAAGTCTCACAATCACTATCCCTTTTTCTCATGAGGTACTTCAACTTGCTAGCTGTCTGCTGGAAATACAACATAGCAGAGAGAAAGAGTTTCCGAGTCTAAGAAGGTTCTTGAATTGTGAGGAATATACCTTCCTGACACAGCTGAAGAGGGAGCCGAGGGAAGCTGACCCACAGGATCTGCTGTTTGTGAACAGAGATAGACTGGTGCAAGGTGTGGTGGCTGAAGAAAGCCTTGGGCAGAGTGATCACATGACGACCGTGTTCAATTCTCAAAGTAAGGAGAGGGGTCAGTAGAACTACTACCTCGAGTTTTCAGAAGGCAGAGTTTGTCCTGTTTAGAAGACTGGTTGAAGGAGTCTGCTGGGGAGGCATTTCTGAAGGGCAAAGGAGTCCAGGAAGGCTGGACATTTTATGAAGGACATATTAGAGGTGCTGAAGAAGAGTAATCCCCATGTGTCTAAAGATGACCCAGTAGGGAACACCAGCCTGGCTGAACACAGAGCTTTGGTTGGAATTCAGAGAGGGGAAAAAAAGGGAGTGTATCTCCCTGGACAGAAGGGGCCAGTAACTCTGGAGTACTAAAAGGATATTGTGAGGTTATACAGGGAGAAAATTAGAAGGGCCCAAGTGCAGATACAACTTAATTTGGCTACTGCTGTAAAAGATAAGGATGTGAAGGGCAAGTCCTGCTTGACTGACCTGATTTCTTCCTTTGTCAAGATTATCTCCTTAAAGAGCTGCGGATGTGGGGATGTAGTCTATCTGGACTTTAGTAAAGCTTTTGATACTGTATCCTATAGCATTCTGAAGAGACTGGCTGCTTATGGCTTGGACAGGTGTACTGTTCCTTAGATAAAATACTGGCTGGGTGGCTGGGCTGAGAGAGAGGTGGTGAATGGAGTTACATCCAGTTGGCAGCTAGTCACTGGTGGTTTTTCCCATGGCTCAGTACAGGGGCCAGCTCTGTTTAGTGCCTTTACTGATGACTTGGATGAGGGGATCAAGTGCATCCTTACTGTGTTCTTCAGGTGCCTGAGAGGGGGTTGTAACTAGGCGGGGGTTGGTCTCTTCCCCCAGGTATCGAGTGCCAGGTCAAGACAAAATGGCCTCAGGTTGTATTATTGGAGGTTAAGGTTGGATATTAGAAAAATTTTGGTCATGAAAAGAATGGTGAGGCTTTGGAACAGGCTGTTCATGGGAGTTGTGGAGTCACTATCCTTGGAAGTGTTCAAAATCATATAGATGCAGCATCTTGGGATGTGGTTTAGTGGTGAACATGGTGGCACTTGGTTAACAGCTGGATAGTCTTAGATAATATAAGATCATCTTAGAGGCCTTTTCCAGGCATAACAATTCTATTATTCTCTGGATATTAAATGGATTTCTTAGGTGCTTTGTCATGTCTCTAAGCAGGGCTTATCCAAGCACAGCATTGTACTAATGCAGCTATCTGATTTCTAGGCACAGTGATTAATTTTTCAACCTAGAACATATCATGTTTCTCCTGGTACAATCTATGTTGTTTACAGATTTTACAAAGAAATACGAATGCCAGTTTACAGCTACAGAAGTCATGTTTTGCTGGTGCTTTTTCCATAGAGAAAATAAGTAGAAACACTGGAAGACTGTAGGGAAAATAACCCATTGCGTGCTGTTTGTTCACTGCTCTGAAATCAAGTACCTCTTGTTTTTTTAGGAGAGGGTGAAGTAGATGGCAGTTTTTTCAAACACAAGAAACAATCAAATAGTAATTCTTAAATTATTTGATCTGAATTCGTAATCCTTGATATAATGAACTGTTTTTCTTTTGTGGTATTATTAATAAAGGCCTCTCTGTTGGAGTTTGAACTGTTCAGTGTTCTTTAGAGCTGCACAGTTCAGTACAAGAATAAAAATCCTATTTAATGGAGTCTGAAGAGTGCAGGGTTTACCCATAATTTTATTTATTCTATGAAAGTATGCCTACTGCAGCATATGTGTATATGACAGAAACAGCCTCAAAATTGTAACAGCTGCAGAAGAAAAATCTTAAATGCTGCCTTAGTCACTGCAACTGCTTTTATATGCACTATTTTGCTTAACTATGTTATATATAAAATATGTTATATATAAAATATATATACTGAGAAGCTTTCCTTCTAGATCACTTCAAAGAGTTTACTCCTTATAACTTAACCGATATTGAATATTTTAATTAGCTTGAATATTTTAATTTGCATTTCTCCTAATTAATATAATTCTAGATAAAATGAAATACAGTGACACAGAACATATAAAGGTAATGTAAACAGAAAATTATACCCATCACATGAAACATAGCCAAGCAAAGCATTAGGCAGTGTCCTTATTTAAACAAAAATATATTTGTAATGTAGCACAAACAAAATCTCTGCATTGCAGCACAACCCACTGGGATGTGGGTTAGTGTTGTCACTCTTACTACTGGCCATTAGAGATGATAGAGGTATCCCTTTGTTGGTAAGACTAGTAACTAAAAGAAGGAAGACACTTTGAGCATATTCTGGTGCTACTACCAAGAGGGTTTTATTGCCATCAGATGTTCTTCATAGTAGCTCACAACAGGAGCATGTCTTGACTATTGCAAAAGTTATGTGTTAGATGCAAAATTATCAGGGAGAAGAAAGGCTAACAATGAGTTAGAAAAGGATGGAAAACTGAACTTGAGGGGTACTGAGAAGCATGAAGTATTGATCTCCATCTCTTGACAGTTTTCTCCAGAGAAAACTGGAAACAAGAAAACAAGCGGTGCTAGAAACTTGTTAAAGTTTAGTGGAAGAGGCAAGTGTGTAATCTGGGGACTCAGCATCCTTCATCTATTGTCGAAATCATGTGGAGAGAATCTATAAAAAGAACCAGTAGCACTCAGGTGCTATTTTTTCCTGAAAGATCTTCCACTTAGGAAAGATCCTCTACAAGTGTTTTATAATCAGTAGCTGAGTTTTTTTCCGGTGTCTGAGAGCAGCAAATAGCAGAGCTGATAATTATAAAGTAATACAAAGGTTTAAGACAAATGCAGGGCATGCTGAAGGCTAATTGATCACACCCCAATGATGTCACATAATTAGAAGAATTAATTTGAATATTTAAAACTGTCTATGATCATAATAATTATCAAAATTGATGACTGTGTTGTGAAAAGGAACAGGTGGTAATTGTTGCTTTTTAAGTCTCTGACATGAATGAGTTGGAATTTACTTTTTGCTGTCTAGAAATTGTGTGCTGTCAATCAACTAGAAAGCAGATTGTGGATTAAGAAATCCCTTTCCATGTTGTTATGTATGGTTTCTGCCCACCTTCTCATTAAAAACACTTATTTAGAGTTAAAACTGACATTAAGATTATATTCTGTATTATTGAAGAGCTCCTAAAATTTAGTTCTGGGTGTTATAATAGTATTAATTTACTAAACTTCCTTTCACCTTAAAGAATCAATCTCAGGTCATCTCAGATCCCAACAGAAGTGCATATTGAGTAAGATTTTAGTCACTTCTTATGGAGTAGTGGTGGTATGTCCCTCTTCCTTGCTTCATCCTATTAGGCAAATTGAGTAACAACACCAAAAATGGTTCAACCCAGGAGTAACAGCCAAGCAGACAAATATTTCCTCCATCCTTTTAGATAAGTGTAGCTACAAGTACACTTGACATATTTCTGAAGTCAGTATACGCAAGTATACACAAGTACACTGACTTCAGAAATAAATCTTCATGGGACAAAAGAATCATTTAAGGAATAATATAAAGGACTATTCATATCCCTCACTCACTACAACCAGATACCTTTTCCTTGTGACTGCAGGGGATACAGCACATTGTCTAAAAACACTAAGACTGGTTGTGGTCTTTAATTGCCAAACTTTTCTGTTGGTTTCCTTGCAGTCCCATTCTCTGAGTTTTATCTCATTTTCAAGAAAGATGGTTAAACTTTTTTCTGTCTAGTGCTCATTAGTGCAGATAATATTTGGACTTGCTAAAAATATGTAATCTCATTTCCTGAGTTCTTTTATCTCTGAATTTTCATTTATCGTGTTCCCATTTTTTTTCAAATTACATGTATTAATTTTCTGCCTACTCCCTTGACTTTTTAAAATATATCTCTGCTTTTCTCTGTTCATTTTTTCCCTGTATTCTTTCTTCATTTCTATTTAGTAATATTGTTTTCCTGTAACATAACTTACTGTAAAGACCAAAAAATCCTCAAAATGTTTATGACACCATTTTGAAAAATGTTTAGAAACATCAATCCTTGTACTGTGTTGGATTCTGCACATATACTGACTAAGCATCTAACTTAGACAAATTAATGTGATGAGGCACATTTTTGAAGGTCATTAGGAGACTTTTTAAACTTGGATTAAGCAAAAGGGTGAATGAAATGGCAAAATTTGTAACTGGTTTGATAGCAACTGCCCCCAAAACAGAAATACTTTTTCAAAAATTCTTGACAAGCTTTCTTTATAGAAAAAGAAGAAATGTGGAATTCGTCAACTGTTGTGGTGTGGTTTTGGGGTTTACCAGTTTCTGCATGTATCTGTTCTTTGTTTTACAATGGTTTGTCCCATATACTCCATGTTAAACCCTTCTTGGTTTCTCCCAGGTGATTGTCTAGTGTCAATCACAATTATGGGTCCTGTCCATCACTTTACAGCCTCACCCTGATGTCTGGAAAATTCTAGTGAGGACATTGAGGGATTGGGCAGGGTCCGTGTTCTCCCTCCCTTTAATATATTGATTGGTTCTATTGATTATCCTTTGTGTTCTGAGTCACTCCCCCCACCTTCTGGATTGGTTCCAGGCTGTCCCCTTCCCCTTTCCCCACACTTAAGGTGCTGTACAAGGGAGAAAACTCACTTTTTCATGGGCTGTCTCCCTGGGTGTGTACAAGTCCCTCATGGGCTTAATAAACCCATGGTGAATTTCTCACAGGAGTCCTCCCTTATTCTTCATCACTGTTCACGTTCTGTCAAAGGCAAGAACCCACAGGATTGGGGATGTATCTTGTCATACAGAACCAAACCTTTCACCGCAGCTCCAGGGCTGGCCGGGCAACACGGACAGGGGTCCTGAGACACACTGGACCACCACAGTCAACCTCTGGTGATCTAAGGGATGTGTCTTTGTAGCCACTAACAAAGTCATCACCAGTGGGAGAGTTGTTTGAAAATATTTACTGTATCATGAAAAAAGGCCTCCTGTTCCTTGCCTTTTGATTTGTTGCTTTTGATGTGACTTTGAATTTTGTGTGATCTCACTTATGGCTGGAATCTAATGGAAGACTTCTCTCAGGAACAAAAGCCACTTTGCAGTTCTGTGGTATTAGAACTACAGTGCTGAGGCTGAGAAAAAAACAACCTTGTTTTAAACATTTACTGGAATTCCTTCACACTGATGTTAAGAATAAATGCATTAATTTCAGAACTTTAAGAACAATAAAGTCGTGGTGATTTATGGTAAGGGAGGAGGTGTTCACATATCATATATTACATGAACTTGAGCATTTTTATTGGACATTTCCAATTCTTTCGTACTATAATGCCTCTACAAATGACACTTTGGATTACATAAATTTTTATATATTATCTTTTTCATTTTGTGGCAATTTTTAATTGATTGTAGACAAGTGGTTAGTTCCTTGTTCTTTATTTCTGTGCCATATTGGGCTACAACAAATAATTTTTTGATCTTTGTTGTAACTTTTTCAGACTAATGATGATAAAAAAAAATTGTTGTGTTTACTTTTGCTTTCAAAGGTTGTGCTGTGTAGTCCAGTGCTAATGTCAAGTATAGCTCAAATACACAAAACTGAAATTGCAGAGGAAAAGATAATTTTATTGCAAACAGTATTATGTGCTTGGTAGGGATTTTTAATTATAATAAATAGACTACCTGGCAATATTTTATAGTTTTAGATATTAGCCCATATGATCTTTTCTATACTATCTAAACATATGATAGATTTTGGCTGACTTGGAGACTTTTTTTTTTTTTTAATTGTGGGAGCAGGGGAAGACAAGCATATTGCTTTCTCCTTTCTCTGGTTCATTTGATAATCTTTGATGGTAACTAAGAAACAAAAGAAATAATCACAGATAAATATTCAACAACTAAAGCAAAACAGTGAGCAGTAGTAACAAATTGAATAAAGGCTGGATAGCTTCCTCTTGGTATTTATTAAACATTGTGTTCTCTGTCATTGCTTTTTCATCTTTTATAGTTGCAAAAAAAAAGAAAAAAAAAAAAAACCAGAAAGAAATAGGATTTTTTTTTAAGAGGACATACTTAGTTAATATTTTATGAAATGAAGAGGATAGTCATGTGCTGTATCTGATATTGCTGAATGCTGTAGATGTCACACAAAGGGCAAATTTCTGTCCTCCACAAACAAAGCTCTAGTAGATGAACCTGCAGAGACATTTTCTTGTAAGGTTTTATTGGATTTGCTTGCAAAAAACCAAATTTAATTTAAATACTCTAATTGAATAACATAGGACTGAAACAGGGCTAACAGGGGCCTGTTTCTTTTGTTATAAAGAGAAGCAATTTAACCCTGTTCATGAGTAAGACACAGAGTTCACAGCTGAGATGAAACTCTGAACTGCAATCAGAGCTACATTGTCTAGCTCAACTATATTCTTATTTGATTTATACACCTGCAGTTTGCAAAAACTAATTGAAAAATAAACTACAACCACCATCCATGGCTAGGTCCAAATATGCCTCCTAATGCCTCTTCACTTAAAAAATAATATTTGAAAGTCTGTTAGAAGGAGGAATCAAAATCCAGTATTTGGAAGCTGTTCCTTCTCTGGATTCTTAATTTTTCTTTTTTTTAATCTTACTTTTTTCAAAATTTTGCTTCAGAATTCTACAAGGAGTGTTCTGCCCAACTTTCACAAACATTTACTGCTTTCAGTGCATTTTTCTGTATGGTACAGGACATTTGCCTCTGAGAATTGACAGTGTTTCTTGTTAACTTGCTATTAATTACATTTTGAAGAGAAGAAACACTAGGCTGAAAATTGAGTTGTGTATTATCCCATGAAATGCATTTATCATTAAATTAAGAGGAATCAGTATCAGAATTTCGTTGCAAAAAGACCTTAGGAAATTCTCCAAACTGGCTGATCAATAGCATAGATAGCTTTCTGTGAATGTGTGAATAAAATATCAAAGCTTTTTCTGATTTTCAATTTTTAAGTAACTTAAAACTATAGTAGCTGAAAAAAAGAATAAAGAGTAGAGTATGAAATTACATTGACATAGTTAACCTAAAAAAGAATGCATTTAATAAAAACAGAATTAATAGAAGGAATGAAAGCAGGAAGAACAACACGGGTTCAAATATTGGAGAATGGAAACTTGACAAAAGGTTTTTGAAGATCCAGATTAGTTGTATCAATTAATCTATGTTTGTTAACAGCTTCAAAGTAATCTGATAGGCAGCAGTCCTCCCAAGAATCTATAAAAGCCAGTTGGAGCTCTAGCAAATATTTCAAATTTATCTATCATCTGTTAATTCTAGAATGGTAATTCTTAATTATTTTCCTAATGGCTATCCAATTTGCTCTTCTGTAGTTCCCTAAGTCTTTGCATGAGTCCTTTCTCAAGAGTTCTAGCTCTTAAATTCTGCTTTTTATTCCTCTTATTAGTGCAATAGTTTATATGTTACAGTTAGTAACTCAGTAACTTCATACTAGACTTCCTTCACTCTTGAGCAAATTGCCTGGTCCTGACAACTGTTACTGTTCAATTTATTAATTTGTACTAAAACCTCTTCTATTGATGGCTTTCTTTAAAAAAATGATTTTCCATCTGATGTCCTGTGAAGAAGGGAACCTTCCTGACCTTCTCCATAGTGAGCAGAGATGAAAGGATTCCCTTGTGATTTCTGCAGTGGTCTTCCCTTTCTTTAGTGTGCCTTTTGTACTTTGACAATCTGCTGGCCCCGCTGACTCTGCAGTCATCCTACTTATTCTGTGCTTGGAAACATTTTCTTTTATGCCTTCTTCAAGTTTCATCTCAAGGTGTCACCTGCTTTGCTTTACTATAGTTTTACATTTAGCTTGCTAGGTCTATTGGGGTTTTTTTCCTCATATAAAAGTGAATGACATTTTTTATCTTTTTTGACCATTTCTTTGATGTGCTGGATTTTAAAATTACTTAGGTTATTCTTTTATTGTCAACAAATCTTTATTCAAATATGCCAGTGTATTGTCATCACCACTTAACTGTCACCCCAACAGATATCTGAAAGTTTCATGATGTGTCACTCTCAAAATCTATAAAAGGAAATTTGGAGAAAGCTAACAATGAAGAATCTGTGAGAGATGTGCATGAGTCAGGAATTCCACATCTTAATATGGGTCATTGAGATGTACGCAATTGGAACTTTTATATTTTTGTCGAATTTTAAAAATAGATGGGCACTGAACAGAGCTATTTCTGGATTGTACTTCCAGGTAGTTCTTATCATGAATGACTTTTTCATTTTATTTCAATTTATCTGTAATATCTCAATTCTTGGTAGAATATTCATCTTTATAATGATCCCTACCCTTAAGTTCTTGTCCAGATATGGCTCCTTGTACCTATTATTTTATATTATGAAGTCTGACATGACTTCTTTCATCTAGTATATCTCTGGAGTACTTAATTTCAGTGGCATTCTAAAATCCAAGTCTTCTCAGTATATATACTGTTAAGCACATTACTAAAAATTTAGATAGAAGTAGAAATTATGAGCAGCATAAATTTCCAATTTATTTTGGGGGCATTCTTCTATAAAATCATTTTTTAAGTTATATTTTCTGTGGGTACATTTACATTGCTTTATTCTATATTTGTTTGTGGATGGTATTCTGTAATATATCTACAGTTATCTTTCTAAAGCAAATGATGATTGTAAAAGTAAAGAATTTAAGAATATAAAAATGAAAAGCATCATAGTAACTGAAGGTGACAACGTTTTAGCATAAGTATATCTTGTTGACACTTAAATGTGCATGATTCTCTCATTTAATTTTCATTATGCAGCTAAGTTAAATTGATTCTAAATTGATGCTATCAAAAATGGAATTACCTCTTCTTTTCCTCCCTTTTTTACAGCACAAAGTAAAATTTTTTCCATGAGGAAAGTACCATTGCTATTATAATTTATTTGTTTAGATTTATGACAAAGCTAAGGAAAAAGCCACTCACATGCCCTAGGCATCATTGTAAAATTATTTTTCAGGAAATTAAAAAAAACAACATAAATCAGAAGTTTTACCACATCTAGAGCCCAACCAATCAAAGCAGGTAAAGATGACATTGTTTGTCAGTGGTTGCTCATAATGATGTATTTGTTTGCAGGAACAGTGTTGTAAATTATACATTTTAGAACACTCCTTTCTCAGATGCTTTTCTATTTTTGCTGTATTTCTAAATCAGAATGGAATTTCAAAGTAGCCTCAATACTTACCTGTTGGATTTTTGTTGTTTTCTTTTCTTTTTGAATTGCACTGTTTTCAGTCAGTGAATTACTAAGAATGAATTGCAGCAAGTGAGCTCTCAACAAATGTAATTGGAATCTCAGGAACTAGAACCTTAGGGACCACAGAAAGGAGAAAGGAAATATATTCAGTAAAAGAGAGAATAATGGGGAATTGTGAAATGAAGCTCCCACATAAATACAGTAGAGACTATGGCAGAGAAAGGTTTTAGTTGGTATGTGTAGAAACACCTGGGAATCTTGCCTGTAGTTACACCACATATGAATTATTGACTCTCTCTGAACTTGTGAAATAAAACTTTTGTAGTTTAACCTTTTCTATATAAGTATGACCAGAGGCTGTCATATATACCTGCTTCCAGCCCTATACAAAAATAAATGGGCAATTAAAAGTAATTTATGTAAAAAAATCCTCTATGGGACAGAAAGAAAAACCCTTGACTGCTCAAGAACCTGGTCTGTTTCTTCAGCTAAAGGTAAAACTCTGCACAAGCACAGTCTGCAGGAAATCTTTCATGCTTGATCTGCAGTTCATTTCTTATCCAGTCCCAGTCTGCTATTATTCTTCAACCAATGTTCTTGGGTTAAGATCAACATTGATTTCCATTTCTTGCACTTCCATCAAATGTGTATGGAGTGCTCCACATAAAAAAATCTACCCTGAATTTCATCTTTCAATGGAACATTTTTTATGTGCTAAATATAACATGGCTCACTTCTCCCATACCCCAAGCTTTAAATAAAATCAAATGGTTTGAGCATATTGCTATGCAGAAAGGGTTTTTTTCTTCTTCGTTCCATCCTTAAGATGAGAAACTAACCTTTTCTATTTCCTATGGAAATTGCCTCTTTACAGTTTATTTTCCTAGCCAGAAGAATTGTTGGGTTTTTGTTTTATTTTTTAATTTTTGGGGGGTGGAAATAATTAAATGCTTTAAATAAAAAGTAGCAACCATAAACCAGTATAAAACCCCCTAGCTTTATTTTACTTGATCTTCATGTGATAAAGACAAGACAGTTTTCACAACTAATGCTTAACAGGAATTCCCCCCCGCCACCCAAAGGAAAAAACTTATATTTAGCTCTATCTGCACCAAACAGGATGTATAACAGAATCATGCATGGTAATTTAGCATAATGCAATCCAGTCAGGACAACCTTTCTTTCAAGGTGTATGCACTTGTATTCATTGACTGGTTTTGACAATTAAGAAGAGAAAATGGGAAACAGGAGTGAAGAGCACAATACCTTCAGGTCTGACCTTTAGGAGGTACAGTCAATTTTAAAACCATATTAAAAGGCAGTTCTTACAATGCGCAGCTACTAGCTGAACAAGTCTGCTGGATGACAGAACATATGACAGAAAAATCATCAGTATTAAAATTTTTCATTTGTTTAACACATTTTATAGTCACTTCTTTCCAGATTTATGCTCATAGGAAATGTAGCTAGTTCTGGGATGCAAGGAAGGATGTAAAGCCATAAAGCTCTCAGGTAAAGAAAAATTACCCTGGAGAGATTAAAAATGAAGCCTGTGTAGTCTGTTGGAATTTAGTTGCCATTCCCATCATATTGGAATGATGCTGCATAAGAAAGTGTGATGAACTGCTGCTGAAGTGCACCTGAGTTTGGCATCATAGTATTTCACAAACATTGATTTCCCTTAGATAACTGTGTGTCTTGACACCCAAGAGAAACCTGAGGTACATAAATGAAGGGGAAGAAATTATACAGTGAGAAAAAGGAAATAGTAAATACATAAAATCTATACATTTAGTGAGCAAGGGTGTTTTATACTTGTGGCTTTATATTTGCCCCTGTTATTGATGTGTTACTAGCTTGCACAGAATAATTAGGGAGTACAGAACTTTGCTTTTTAATTCCAGCCTGAAGCACTCAGCTCGCAGCTGATTTATACACCAAGAGAGAATCAGATTCTGCTGTTTGAAGTAGCCATTTTACAGAAGAGTAGTGGCTGTGGGTGACAAGTAAACAGAAACATGGGATATTTCTTTAGGGAAGCATTGGAACCATATAGTCCCTTAACAGAATGAATAAAAATAAATGCACACAGAGTTTTTTATGGTTCTTTAGGGACATCTGCTTCTTTCCAAATCATAACCTGAATAATTTCAAGATTTCTAGGAATTTTATTGTCCTCAAGGCAAGGAAAAATAAGCCATCACTTACACTTCAAGTGAAAAATCTGTTTTGTGAATGGAAACCTTTAATTTGTGTTCATTTTAGTGATATCTGATATAATTACTCATATATAATTGATCAAGGAGGAAACAATATGATCCAAGCTATTCTATAGCACACTAAATAGGACTTCTGTGTATCCCTGAGAAGCAATATTGGATTTTAGAAATGAAAAAAACAATCCCATCAGATGATGTTAGCAGTGACAGTGACAGAGAATCCATTGCAATCCCCGCTTCAATTGTTTCTATGATTAGTTTCTTATCATAAAAAGTGTGCACCATATTGCCAGTTTGATTTTGTATGGCTTTATTTTCCAGCTCTTACATCTTTCTCGTGTCTTTGTCTGCTGGACTGAAGAACTCATTATAAAAGTTCTGTCCTGCTGTAGATACTCACAAACTGAGATCGATTCACTATTTAACCTTGCACTTGATGATGTTAAGCAGCTTGACCCTCTTTGCTCTTTCATCTTGTTATGTAACTCTTTATAGGTTGCCATTTATTCCAGTGGGGCAAGTGAGTCTAGCTAGGGAAACCAAAAGAAACTGAAAATTGCTCAAAAATAAGTCTCATCTACTCTCCCTCACTTCTTCTTCTTTCTCTGAAAAATAACAACCCACGCAATAAATCTGGTTTTAGTTAAAATAGTATCCATTTTTCCCAAATAATTTTAATAATTATTTGATCTGGTATACTTTAAACAAAAGCATTATAACAAGGGATAAAATATACAGTACTTTTAAAGTAGATTCTCTTGGTTCTTGAAAAATCCTATATTAACCCCTGTTAGCATTATGAGGGGTTAGTAGTTTTTCTAAATTGGGAAGGAAAAAAGAAATTATGCTGTTGTCTTAATTTTTAGGAAAATGTTCCTGAATGCAGATGCCAAATGATAAGAGACGTGAAATGATAATGTTTGATAACTGATAATGTCTGATAACATTGCTTGAGCGAAGACAAATTATATCTTCTGTGTTTCCTCCATTAGCTTTCTGTATAAGTAAAAAGCTGCACACTTAGAGTCATAGAATATGCTGAGATGGAGGGAACCCATCAGGATCATTAAATCCAACTCCTGGCCCTGAGCAGAATCACAGCATGTGCCTGAGAGCATTGTCCAAATGCTTCTTGAACTCAGGCTTATAGCCGGGACTAATTCCCTGGGGAGCCTGTCCAGTGTCCAACCATGCTCTGGGTGAAGAACCTTTTGGTGATATCCTACCTAAACCTCCTCTCACACAGCTTCATGATTTTTCTTCAAGTCTTGTCACTGGTCATGAGGAAGAAGCGATCAGTGCCAGTCCCTCTTCTCCTCAGGAGGAAGATGTAGACAGGTTTCCCCTCAGTCTTCTCCAGACTGAACAGACCAAGTGACCTCAGCCCCTCTTCATACAGCTTCTCCTCCTGAGCCTTCACCACCTTCATAGCCATCTTTTGGATGCTCTTTTATATTGCAGTGCCCAAAACTGCACACAGTGCTCAGGGTGAGGCCACAGCAGTGCAGAGCAGGACAGTCACCTCCCTTGACCGGCTGGTGATGGTGTGTTAGAGGTGTGGTCCTTATATGGCTTCCATCCCTTACTGACTGGATGATCTGTGTCACTTTCTACTGAGATTTCCTGGGTGTCTAGCACCAGTTTCCAAATTTGCACTGAGTGCATGTGGCCTCAACATTATGTTTGCAAATCTGCTATTGAGCTGCTGAGGCTGACCGTAAGATATCCCACTGCAGCTGCAGTGCCTGAAAATTTCAAATGAAAAGTAAACTTGCAGTACAAAGCTGAAATGTTACTATTTTGAATTGCTGTGATTACAAGATCCATTTTGTTTAAATATTGCTCTGTAAGTGCATTGGATACATTTCAAAAGCTTTCAATTTCTTTTTATTTTTCACAGGGGTTATGGGTTTATTAATGGATGGAGAAATATCTGACGGTAAAATGCAATTTTTTGTCTCATAAAACTCTTCCAGCATATCTAGTGGAAAGAAAACAGAAGGATGTTCCTTCCACATCTTATTCCATACAAACTTCCTTTACACTGTTTTTTTGCAACATGCTATGATAAACTCTATTGAGCGCTTGATGACTCATATTGATGAAGAGACTTCAAATACACAAGAGCCAACCAGCAACTTCACTTAATTTAATTTACTTCTCTATGAAGAGAAGCAGCTGAGCAGACCCATTTTAAAATGTCTTTACTGTGTATTTTTCAGTGCTACACTTTTGCCTTTCTTTCAAAGTAACAGGCCAAAATAAAGTAAGCCTCTTAATGAAAACTTTTCATTGTTATTAGCAAGACCAAAGTTAAAAGCTGCTTTTTATTAGACTTCTGTTGACAAGTAAAAAGTCAGGGAGAAGCGCTTAATTTTCTTTCTCTAGAAAAAATATTTTTCTTATCTATTTTTACCCACACTATGGACAGCAAAAGGCTACCAGTGACTCCAAATAAGAAAACCTTGTGTGGCTGTAAAAGAGTAAAATGTAATGATGAAGCAAATTTACTCCTAGAGCTTTTTCTACAAATATGCTGTCAAAGTACAGTACTTGTCAAGAGAATTAAGGTAGCATTTCCTTTGTATAAAGAGGAAAAAAAAAAATGAAGATATTCATTTAAAAAATTTGGTATATTCTAGGAATTGGCTTTATTGCTGGAATTTCAAGTTTTCCTACTTGCAATTCTGGTCATCTTTCTGCAGCCTGGTGTGACTGCCACTGGCAATCTTAAATACAGAATATACTTTGCATAGGAGCAGAATCTGTGTCATTTCAAGCTTCAAGATAGATTAAGGGACCTCACAGAAAGTTCCTCTTTGAGAAGTGAGAGTGAATTCCAAAAAGGCCATACTTGTACTAGATAGAGAGGAATTTTTACTATTACTAGATATATTGCATTGTACTACAGAGTAAGTTTTTCTTTGGAATAAGATTCCCTGCTTAGAGTTGCTCTTTTCTGTAAAAGACTTCAGGATCTTCCAGTTAGGTTTTTGGCTCCTTTTGGGAATGCTCCTCAACAATTCCATTCCACCATAATAATTGGAAACAATAATGGAGCTAATGGTAGATGTTAAATGGGGGAAAGTGTCATGCAAAGGGAACCACTAATCTGCTCCAATCTCCTTCAGAAAATACCATGGGGGTATTTCAGAATTAATGAAATCCAGCTAGTAAGCTGTACTCAACGCCTGTTAATCTTCATATTTCGTACAGATCTATGTTGAAAAACCTGTAGAAGCATCCAGCTTTCTGCTTATTTGTAGTACTATTGTAATACTAGAGTTTTTTTGTTTCTCCAATGGAAAATTATATTATGCTACACATATCCGAGGTGTGTAGCTATTATTTCATAATGATGTTAACAAAAGGAATGGTTGAAAGAGACTTCCTTTACTCACTTATTGTATGAGAGGCTTGAGTAATTTATATAATCTCACATCTCAGACACCAATATTTTTATTAATGCAACATGGCAGCTAAGTGGAAAGATTAGGATGTGTCATGCACAGATTTTTCTCAGCGGTATATTATAGGACTGTTGGATGTTGATAGAAAGGTATAACTTTTCTATTTTATTGCTGTTATTATTTAGACTGTTAGTATGGTTGTATTTAAAATTTAACCATGTAGGGAAGTTTTTAAGTTTAGGAAAAATCCCTCTTTTGGAATGTTAATAATAAAAATATGAAAAAATTGTAAGAAATAGAGATACAAACAGATTGTTCATGTCAAGTGTGGGTTATGCTACATGTGTTTTGCAGCAGGAGGTTTGGGTGGTGAGAGAATGGACAAAAGTATTGCAAACCTTGCTTGACAAAAAACAGATCAATACAGGTTTATAAAGACAGAATCCAGTTCAGGTAAAGGGAAAACAACAGACTGACTCCTAGCTGGAAACAAACTGCAATTTCTTCACAGTTTTGGGGGCAAAAAGGAGTTGTGAGTTATGTTATAATGTTTTGGGTTGAGTTTTGCAACAGCCTGGAGAGTCAATAAAATTAAATTTAGAGGGCATTAAGCCTTCAGTATGAAAAACTCAAAATTAAATTATATTTAAATTTTGTATGATAAGCAGAAAAATAAATTAAGATAATGAAGTGGGTTGAGGCATATGCACATAACTAAGCAGTGGGAATACCTGAGTGGTTGAGATGAGGAAGAGGGCTTTGAAGAAGGTTGTCAGACTTTGCTGTTTGGCCTTGACAGCAGAGCATTCTGTGTCCCACCACATGGCTTTGGTGAGAGGCATATGGTTAGTAAAATTTTATTTGGAAATCAGTGATTTTCAGCTTATTGTTTGGTACCAGCTCCCAACAGCTCTAGTTTGAAGTTTGAAAAAAAAAAAAAAGTCAGGAAAAGCAAGTTTGTATTTAACTGAAACTCAGCAAGGTAACATTTATGGGGCTAAAATGTGGAAAATTAAAAGAAAAATAAAAACAATCAAGAAAAGATAAAAGCTGAGGATAACTATGTGAGAAGTGAAGGAGAGAAATTGCAGCTAGCAGACAAAAAGAAGAGGGGAAGATTCAGACAGTAAAGACAGCAGCTGTTGTTGAACCTTGCTTGAATTATTTCATGTTGCTATTCCAGCAATTTCAGATTCTCAGTCACTCTCTCCTAAACTTATGTGGTCAGGGTGAGGTGAATCTGTATAGGTCTTACTCTAACTACGTAGTATAAAGCCTTCCCTACCCCCTGCTTATCTGAAGGTTGTTTTTAAGGGGTTGATCTCAAACCAGTTCTATATTTCTTTCCCTCAGGTGAAGTAGCATCTTCCTGAACTGTTTTATGAGGCTATTTTGTTAGATTTATGCTGTTTGGTTCTTCTGTGCAGTTTCTTTTTCAAGTTCTGTGTAACCAGTGAAAGATAGCAGTCAGTACCCTATAGCAATTATTATGCCACTAGAGAGCTTTTCTTTTGTAATTTTGTGGGAAAGATGAGGTAGGATTGAGGAGGTAGGTATGAAATAGATTTAAATTTTGTCTGCCTTTCCCCCTCCATTAAGCATTCTCTCTGAAGTTTAATTTTACATCCTAAACATCTATTTGTTAGCCATTCCACTTCCACTCTTTGTCTAAAATATTGTTCCTTTCATCCAGGTGTTGACAAGAGCTACATGGTTGTCCTTGTACATATATAAGGACAGAGAGAATTGAAAAGAAAAAGAACATTGATTCTGTTGAATTAAGATTTTTAGAATTAAAATTTGTGGGATTTTTTTGGTTTTTGCTTGTTTGATTTGGGATTTTTGTTTGTTTGTTTCTTTAAGTTCTCTTAAAATGGACTGATAGGAAAGATATTACAATAAGCTCTAGAGTTGCAAGTAGCAATATTATTCCACGATTCCAATTAATTTCAACTTCTTTTGGTTTTTTTGCCCAGTGGAAAGTTACTAAGTTCAGTGTTTATTCCAGAAAAAAATTGGCTTTTGAGGTTAATAAATAAATTAAAGCTGAAAGTTTTTATGAGAAAAATGCAGGAGTAGCTGGTGGTAAAACCAATCCCATTTTTTCTGCTTTATAATGAGTGATGATAACATGTATACATGGGAAAGTTTGGAGTGAGAGGGGATGTTACACAGTCAAGAGGGAGATTACTGATACTCTTCCATTGGAGAAGAAATTTGTAGAGGATGTTTGGGCCATGTTGCTAGTACAGATTTAAAAGCACAGAAATTCAGCTTAGTCTGTCATGAGTTCTCACATAAACGACTTACTCAAAGGACAACAGCAGCTCCTGAAAGTCAGAATGAGTGCATTCATGGTGTTTGACCAATTAGGATACAGATGTTCTCAACAGACAATGTCACAGAAGTGAAAAGTGAATCAATGTGACAGGTCTCAGAAGAGACGTGAGCAGGTCTCTCAAACATATGGTGAACTTTTCTCACTCTGTCTATACGACTTGCTCCAAATATGGCTTAAATCATTTAAAAATTTTTACAATGCCTCATGATCCCTGCTAAGTATAGAAGATGACCTAGTGAGCTATAGAAGATGACTAGGTGACTATGAACTCCAATGAAGTGTTCAATTACTTTTCCTTAAGAATATGTATAAACTTTCCCAGCTACATATATTCATGTTATTACTGTGAGAGATAAAACATCAAATTAATCAGATAGTGTTAAAAATTAAGAAATTTTGGCATCTGGAGACAAATATGTCATCTCAGTTTCTTAAGTCTGAGGAGATGTCATCAAATCAAGGAGATTCACTGAAGACATCTTCTCTCATAGGAGCAATACAAAATATCTGACAATTTTATGTATTTTTATAAAGCTGTTTGTAGAAGGTGTTTTGACACAATTTATTTACCAGTGTCTGTGTGTTCTTGTCATGCTATATAGCTTGGATTTACTTATGGCAGCTTATAGGTTTTAGTGGCAGGAATCAGAGGAGTTTCCAGATTTCATGAAGTCAAGCTACAAATAGGATTATAACTCTCCCTTCTTCCACATCAACCTCAGTTTCAGGAGAAAATGTCGTATGTCATGTTACACCTGGTTAATAATGATTGCAGGGCATTATAGTTTGTTGCATCAAGGCATTAACAGATCTACTCTACCTAGTAAAAAATTTGTAGAAGAATTGATTATTGTAGTATAAGTTGAATATTGCCCAATTCTCTGGGCTACGGGCAAGCAAAAAAAGGCTTTCAGAATATATTCCAATGTATGACATGCACTTATTTAGAACCGTGGATGCCAGTATGCAGCTTGAAAAGTTCCAAAGTCTGTGACAACCTGCTTTCCTAAGCCAACCTATTTTTCTTAAGCCAATTACTTATTTAAAAAAGAAATTGAAGGCTTGCCAGCTCCTGAAAGCAACGTTTATTTCAAAACCTGTTACAAGAACAATAGCCATTATTTTTCCCTGCCATCGTTCATACCAATTGGTGCCCCTTCACTTCCTATGTTCACATAAAATATTCTACCTTTTTCTCCTGAACAAATATGAGCCAATCCCAGAAACTGAGACACCACACATAAGGAATTTTTTATTTATTAATTTTTCAAAAGTGATTATCCTTAGACTAAGCCAATGGTATTAATTCTGTTAATACCATTAACAGAAAATTAATTTGAGTCCAAGTAAAAGATGAAAAAGTTGATTTGAGTGTATTGGACCATGCATAAATGTATGTCAAATAGTACTTATTTGTCCTGAAGATTTTGTTATGGGGCTCTTTTGTAACCAACCTTCAGACACTCCAGTAACCTTCTCTTGCTGTGGATTACACATATCTAGAGAAACTAAATATACACTGAAATTTTTCCCTCTAACAAATAATTTTCCACATGCAAGAAGTTCAGGAGCTAGATGAAAATCAAACACTCAAAAAGACAGAAATTTTTTTTGACAGTATGACAAGGTTTGTTTGTTTAAGCTAAAAAGTACCACAGTGTTTAAAGAAAAGAAATAATATTTTTTGAATTCTTTTTTTCTAACTTAACCCAGGAGTTGTGCTCATATTTGTAGTACAAAAATGTAAGTTGCAACGCTGAACAGACTATTCCATGTCAACAGAGTAGCAAATAGCTCACAGGAGCCTGTCCCAATATTAGATTTAATATTAGTTCTGTTGGACTGTTTATTTTTTGTGTGCTTCAAGCTATGAATTTTTATCCCAGTGCAAACACAATTCATTTTGGATATATTTCTCCAGAAATAGTTTTTGTACTTTCTTCAGCTCTTGCAAAACCAGCAGAAATATAGTTTGCTAGTTAGTGTAGCTAGCTGGCTAAGTCACTACTGTTTTGTAATGTGATATCAGCACTTCTCCTCTTCCTCTTGTTTTTCTATTCTCTCTGTTCATCCTATTTGGAGGCAAGGATTAACAGCAGTTCATAACACCCTGAGACTTCTTGTCTTTTGGTTCTGGTCTGATTTATGATAAGAAATGAATTATTAAAGGAAAGACTGATAGCCTTTTCCATTAATTATTTTGCTTTAAAAAAAAAAAAATGTATGCCCTCCTCTCTGTCTCCAAAATAATGGCAGTTATGCATTTATTTCCAGATTACAAAATATTCTGAATTAGAGGAGACCTATGAGGGTCATCAAGTTCAACTCTTAAGTGAATGGCCCATACAGGAGTTGTACCCCAGGCTTGGTGTTATTAGCACCATGTTCTAACCAACCAAGCTCATCTTACTAGATTAGGAGGAAACAAAAGAAATAAAATAAAATAAAATAAAATAAAAAATAGAAAGAAAAGGAAAAAAAAGAAAAAAACCCCATCTGATTGTATGAGTTTGGATTAAATGGAATAGGGAATCACTGTGAGTACTTTGCATGACCGTTAATTTAACAGTTATGTAGTTGATATCACTCTCTTTGTAGGTATTTCCATATACTGTGAGGATTGCTTTGCCATGTGTGCTCAGTATTAAGTAACTGTAGGAAATTATATATAGGATGATGTGCCCACAGTTTGCCAGCAGAAGAGCAACTTGTTTCAGGGTATGATTTCTTTCTACCAGTTCCTTGATTTTCTGTATTACAGCACACTCAATCCTCACCACCAGCTCATAGGAAAGTTCCTTCTGTCCCTTTTTAAACAGTGGGCTGTAAGTATTTTTTTCTTTCTTTTTCTTTTTATTTTTTCCTCCCCTGCAGGCTTCCTGTTCACTTCCTATATTCTGTAACCTCTGAATCTTCTGTCCCCAAGCTCTTAGCTCCAACCTAAAGCAAGACTCAGCCTTAAGGAAATTCTTTTGACTGTATCACTTTTTTCAGAGTAATTTAAACGACGAACTGAGAGCACATATTCTGTGTTTACCATATCATTTCCTCTATGTAGATAGAACAAGGTAGGAAAGGGGAATTACAAAAGTAAAGAACTTAGAGAGATGGTGATACGAATTTGTGGTTCTAATTTTTTAATGATTTTAATAATTGTTTATGATAAATTATAAGGAAATCTGTATGAGGGAACATGGTCTTCAATTAAGAAATTTCTGTAAATAAATTAAAGATTGAAGGATATGTGAATCAAAGAGAAAAATTCACAAATCATACTTTTTGATGTCAATTTATTTTTTGAAACAGTATAGAGGAAAATGTGCAATCTATAGAAAGGTATGATTGGAAGTTATGTGAAAAAACCTCAAAACCATAAATATAAAGGTAACCAAGAAAAAAATGCCCTCTCTTAGACTTTATTTCCCTAAATGCTAAAACCTGAGCAATCTCCTGTATCCTTCTTTCTTGCAAAGTTAGCTCACTGTTAGGTAGAAAATTACTTTGCCTGCATTAGCCGAAGCTGTCTCAGTTTAGAGGTGTTTTAGCATGACAAACAGCCTGCTTTCTGACTTCCTATTACAGCAAATTATCCAAGAGTGAAAAGTGGATGTGGGATTTCTGCGGCTTTCTCGTAACCCGATTAATAGTAAATAGAATTAAGCTTGAAGAGTTTTGGAATATTGTGCAAGAAACAAATGAGTCTAGGCAGACAAAAGCAACTACAACAGTAGGCATGAGCCAAATGACTCAGATCTACTATGTACTCTATCATTTGGCACAATGGTCCAGTTGTAGTCAACCACTGCAATAAACTGCTCTACAATTCTTAACTGATAGCTACACTCTTGTTGGGGTGACTGATGCAGCCAAGGAATGTTTCTGGAGAATGAGAAACAGCTTTGAATGTCCATTAACAAATGATTTCAGAACAGCCACAAAGCTTGCGCTGTGTATGAACTTCCTCTCAAGAAAATGAAGAATGAGGATTCCTTGTACTCTGTGAAAAGTCAGGTTAAACTCAGGCAGTTTTTGACAAAAGAGAAAAGAAATTAAGACATGCAGTACTGACTTAGGCTAATGTTTTGAAACATCCTTTACTTTTTTAAACCCCCTTTCGGAAAATACAACCCTCCTAATCCCAGGGGCTTGAATTTCTGATACATCTAACTGAGGAATTTGAGCTGCTTCTCTATCAAAAAGTAACAGGAAACCTGTGATTGGCTACCTCTTTCCCCAACAAAGTAATTTAGTCAGTTAATTTTGTCACTCTCTCATTCAGAAATTTTCAGGGATCCAGTTGATATCCTGTACTTGGCATCTTGAAGTAATTCCCAGTCTCTACTTAGTAGTTTCATTCAAACCCTAAGTATCTCATGATGCTGGCCTTTTTGTCTTAGTTTAAATACATTTCCTGCTGGAGATTTTATATGAGGAAATTGCCCATTGTATCTCACCAGTACATGCACCTTTACAGTGACATTTATAATTTTATTTTTGGTTACCAGGATGGACAAAACAAAAGAAACCCACACAGCATATCCACTTTAGAGTTATATATTAAATGAAAAGAATTGCTCTGAGGCTGAGATCATCCCCAGAGCATAATGGATCAGAATAGAAAAACTGATAAAGCCTTATGTCTTGTAGTGTGAACAGCATTTTCATTATATATTCTGTTTTTCTTTGATACTTCCACTCTTATTTCCTTGTCTACATACATAATTTATTGCTTTCTAGTAGGTGGAAGTGTGCTGTTGCATAATTCCTTTAGATTTTCCAGGGGAATAATAAAATAGATTTCCTTCTTTTGTTTTAGGAATAAGTAGTAATTTATGTTTTTTAACAGAATCTGAGTGACATGTACAAAATGATGTATGATCTCTATCTATTGCAAAAAAGACTCATAAACAGTGCTCCAAAACTAGCATCCCATTCTCATTTGCAAGATTATATGCCTGCTGCAGTATAAGCAGCATTTGGTTGATTTGTAGCAGAATGTGCAGCTAAGACTTTTACTTAACCAGGCAGCATCTGAGCCCTGCTGTGAGCAGAAAATTGTGATATCTCTACTTCACACAGTACAGCTGTCCTGGAGTATTAAGACTCTTTCTTTTAAAGGCAGCATCTTAATGCTGTGCCATGCAACTCAACTAGTTACTCAGGGCTATTCTTAAGAAACATGCAGGCTTAGGTGCTCCTTTATGTTTGAAATGCTGGTGACAAGCTTCAAAAGTCGTGTAATTCAATACAGTCACTTAAAGTAGCTTGGCTCCTGAGTTTGAAAAGCTCTTGTTGGGAAAAATGTTTTAGCAGCTCTGAACTATTTGGCTCCTGGCAAAGTTTGGAGTTTTCAGCCAGCTGAAGGAATGGTTTATCATAAAATAATATGGTGCATCAAATTACTGGAGAAAAATACATGTATAGATAATACTAGGAAAGCTTTGAGAGGGCTTCACTTGCCTCATCCACCTGTGATGAAGTGGATAATGGGAAGAAAACATGAGCCATGCACTAAAACACAGTCACCTTCAGAAACAGTGATTGTCTGTCTAATATGAAAATAATACTTTGTGAGTTACTCTTCAAGTCTACTGACTGCAGTCAAGAGAATACAGTTTTTTATCCCATTTCTACTTTTTTAGGGTCTATGCAAGTGTTTGGAATAAAGCTTTCCTACGCTGTCACACTCTTTGTCACATCTATATGAAACTTACAGCTGCATATTTAATTGATCTACAGTAAAACATCTTCTCTGAAGTGAAAAACATTCACAGTTTGTGCATGCCTCTTCACAGCTCCTTCTAGTAACCTTGTAAATGCTGTGCAGTTCCCAGGCTGACAGGCCACTGCCAAGGAAGAATAAGCGATTCTCTTGCCAGTTCACAGCTGAAGTTCTTGTGAACAAATTTATGTATTCAGAAGAGAACTAAACTTAGCTTTCAAAATACTCTCTATATTTGTGAGCAAGCTCACAAATACCAACAGTTCAATAGAATTTGAGTATATATGTGTATGAGTGCTATGTAAGTTTTATTGGATACGTTTGTTGGGTGGAAGTTCTCCCAGTCTCCATAAATCTATTTACATTTTAGAAGCACCAGGTTAAGCTGTGTTTGGAGGATAGAGGCCATACAGAAAAGATTCTCATCAATATGTTAAATAAAAAAGGCAAAAATAAAGGAAATGTTGTGTCCTGGGTTGTAGTGTGGGATGTACACAAAGTATTTATTCTATCATCATCTTCATGAACTGTTAAACCAAGTGGGGCAGTGCTCTAGTGTAGGGCTGACTTCTGCTAATGGCCCATCAATGCCTTGCCCATGACTCACAGGTAACTCCCTCCAGGGGTTATCTCTGTTTAATGGGCCATCAAGGACCCACTTCACACTCCTCATCCCATTGTGAGATGCTCCGCCCAGGGGGAGGAGCCAAGCATTCTCACCTGGATGTAATCTGGGATTTGGGACAGCACAAGCAGTCCTGACCCACTGGATTCCCAGAGGAGCAGAGCTACCAGAGCTTTCTACAGGATCACTGCTTCAGGAAGAGCCCCTCACCTGGACTGCTTCCACCATCCTGCTCAGGTTGTATTCTGACTCTGTCAGTGGTCCTTTGTGTTATTGCATTTATTTTATTTTTACCTTTTTACCTTTCTTCTTATTAAATTGTATCTCTGACTTGGAGCCTCTCACTCGTTTTGCTTTCAAACCACAACATATTGAAATGGAGGAAAACAACTAATATCTTTCACTAAGAAATTGCTATCAGTTATATATTAAATAAGTATGAGTTAATATTCATTTTGTTTCTAATACCAAGAAAACCACCTTAGTTTTCCTGTCCTCTCCTGACATGCTTCCTGTACTGTGTGGGACAGATTCTGTTCTCCACTAAGGACAAAACATGAAGTGTATTCATATTAATCTTAACAAGGACAGCATAAATACCAGCTTGCTATTTAAGAACAAAAAAAATGAAAGAAAAAGAAGGAATAATAACACTCTTGAGTGATTTTACAAATTATTTGGAAGACTAAAAATCTTTACAGCAGTCAAACAGAAATTCTCTCAGTCATGAGCACACTGAGTTTAATTACAGTTGCAAATGCTTCACACCTTGTTACTCCTTTTGAAATTAAAACTGCATGAAGATCAGTCAAGACAGATATGAAATAGAACAAATATTTTGAGGCTTAGAATCCTTAAAAATATTTTGTGTATCCTTTTCTTTGTAAAGGCAGACACTATCTGCAGTGTCTGTTGGAAATATATGTGTTAGAGATGCTCCATGACCAGTTTCAGGGAGGTTGGAAGACAGTTCCACTTGCTTTTTAAAAACAGTTGCAAAAAGAATAGCTTTGAAGAAAATGGTTGCTTTTGTATGTGGAAAGATGGTTTGCTGATTCATGGAAAGATATGCTAGCTATGAGTAGAAAAACTTACCTAGAAATGCATATGAAACATATTTTGGATAATCAGAAAAAAGGAATGCAAGATTTGAATGTTGTTTTTTGTTAGATAATGTCCTTAATAACATGCTTTAATTTTCCCTTCTGAGCTAAATATTCTACTCTGCTCTGCTCTGCTGTACTCCGGACCTCACAAAGCAGTTAGATCTCTATCCATAAGCAAGTTTTAACACAGTGCTGTTGAAGAAGAACATATTGTATTGTGTTGATATCTATTTATTGCTGCTAGATTGGGACTAATGTTTTCATTTTCCTTATTTTTTGCTAACAACTGACTCTATCAGAAAATATTATTAAGTTGAAGGAGTGCTCCAGATACTCAGTGTGAAATCTGAAAAGTTTATCTTGTCTGGTTTCTTATGCCATTGTCATTGTGTAAACACAGAAAAGGTAGTAGCTAGTCCTTTCCTGATCACATCTATAAGAAAATGAACTAATTTCTGGAATTAAGAGTTAGCATTTGCTTTTAGAATTTTGAATTTACATAGTGTAGAGGATTGGTAACCTGATGGTAGGGAAAAAAAATCTGGAAAGAATAAGGTGCTGGCAGCATAGGCTCATGAATTTTACACAGAATATGATTGTTATCATTTTCAGTCATTCTGAATGGAGCTGGAGGGAGGTTTAGGAGTTGTGAATATCTGTGAGTAGCCCTGTTGGGAGCTTATGTTTTTTATTTTTATATTAAGCAAAATGCTTCTTGGGAATAAGAAAACCCTAAGCATCTGATATCATACCATTAAATCCTTGTTTTCTCCTGCTAAAAATAGCAGAAACAAAATAAAATCTCGAGTGGTTACTGTTTATTTGCTTATTCCAGGACACACAACTATGAGATGGCTGCTCTTTTGTTCATCTGTCACTGTGGACATCTTATGTAGGTGTCTCAGTCCCCAGAGCTGCCCATCCATGTTTCCAGTTGTTCTCCCTGCTCTACAGTTTCCCTAGTGTAGTGGAGACAATTACTTTTGTCTTGGTAAGCAGGGAGAAACCTTTCCCACTGAGACTTGGTTAGGCTGCTACAATATTTTCATGTTGTAGAAGTTATACTCAGATAATGTTGTTACACATGCAGTACCCTCGAATATGATCTAATTCTGGGAAATATACAAATACATCTTCTGTTATTGAATCTTGTGTACTGAAATAAAATGGATTGTTTGCTTGTTTGATTTTCTCCTTGAAATTTTAAATGCTGCAAGCTCAGATAGAGAAGAATTAGTTGCAAAGCATTAGAAAAAGTAGTCAGTTAAAACTTTTGTCTGATATGATTGAAGTATTCCCAATGCCTGAGTGATTCAGTCATTGGTTCTGTTGTTGTTTGGTAGGAATTTTAAGCTTTGCTAAAGGAAGAAATCTTTTAGATTTCTTCCTTTTGAAATTTGCGTAGATTTTGTACAGTCATTGTGGATAGGAAGGTCTGTGGGTAAGAAATAAACAATCTAACTCCATGTCCTTGAATTTTTTGAGAAAAATAGATTTTTCAGGCTTAATTCTAAAAAACTGGACATTGACTATGAATTTTGGTATTAGAAACTTGAAATTCTACATCTGTGCGAGCAAGTTTTGCAACTGTAACATGACTGCCTGATATTATACTGAACCTCTGCTATGCATTTGTAAATGCTGAGTGTCTTGCCAAATGTATTTTGCAAACATAAAACAGTTCTTGGAATGAAAAAAAAGTTATCAGTTAACACAATAGAAAGAAATATAAGGGAGTCCTAGAAGTGATGTGCAGCTGCAGCTTCTGTCAGCTGAAGCTGCTGATAATAGATGAGGAGAATGTGAATGATTGATTTGCCTTACAAGAGGGGCTGTTGTAGGCAGGTAGGGTGCCTTGCAAAATCAAAGACCCTGCACCCGTAATAAATCAGAGGTAGGTCACAATAACAGGTAATGAGCTGGGGAACAACTGATCTTAAATATCAGGTGCTAAACAGGTGACAGAGGAGCAGAGAGAGCACTTTAATCTTTAGGCATAAAAAACCCCTTACATATATGTATACATCAAAATGTCAATGTGCGCTGATAATTTCTTGATCAAATTGCACCTTTCAATTCCAAAACCAGGATGACATTTCTGTTGGACAGAAACCCGTCTATCTTCATACAATTCTGAGGTTTTTTGCTTAACAGAGAGCCTTACAGAAGGGAAATATATTTGTCATCAAGCCCTCAAAAAAATTTATGTTGGGGATCTTAAACTCAGATATAAACTTTTAGGCTTGTAATGTGAACAGCATTCTAAATTACTTTTTCCTGTTAACAGATTTGATAAGGTGACAGAAAGTAGATGTTTGGTTGCATAAAGCCAACTTTAAAGGTATAAAAAAAGATAAATATGATGCAAAGATGAGATAGGATACACAAGCCACAGTTCTGAAACTTGGTCTCAGTGAGACACTTGGGACTTAAATTGCCTGAAGCAATTTGCAGCATGCAACTTTGTTACCTAATTTTCTTCTGTTGTCTGAGACCAAGGAAGAGTTAAAAGGCATTCGCTAAACTTTGAAGTGGGTACGGCGTGTTGTGTGCTTTTTGCCTTTCATACTACCTTCTTGATCTTGACCCTGACCCAGTCAGGTGCTTCACATAGAAACGCAGCCTTGCAATTCTTATTCAGCCATGGTGGTCTCAGAACAGTCACCCATGAAGTGGAGGAGCAAGAGGTGCAAAGAATGGATAAAAATGGAAAGATTAGAGGGTCAGATTTCGTTGGTATGACTTTTATTTACTCCAGTGAAATTACTTGTAAAAATTCAGTAAAATAGTAGAAAGAATTTCAGTGTGTCTATGTGGAAGCCTGGCTTGTTAAGGCTATGTAAATAGCCTTAAAGAATGCAAATAATGTATATAATACAAATAATGATATTGTGCTGATTTTGTCTGGGATAGAGTTTATTTTATTCACAGTAGCTACGATGGGGGAAACTGTAATGTAATACAAAGATGATTTTGTTATTGCTGAGCAATGTTCATACGGGTCCAAGGCCTTTTCTGTTCCTCACCACACCACATTAGTAAGGAGTCAGGAGCACAAGAAGTTGGGAGAGGACACAACTGGGCAGCTGAACCCCACTGGCCAAAGGAAGATTCCATACCTGTGGCATTATGATTAGCAACAAAACGAGGGAAATCAGTGGGGTCCCACCTCAGAGACCTGAGTTGTTTGGTGGTGGGGAATTTTTTTCATTCTCATCACTTGTCTTTCTTGCTTTTATTTTCTCTCTTTGATATTTTCCTTTTTCATTGCAAGTTTCTATAACAATACTAGTTGTTATTATTGTACTGTCTTGGTCTCAACTCACAAACTTTCTCACTTTTACCGTTGTGATTCTTCACCCCTTCACGCACTTGCTTTGTACACTAATACCTGGAAAATGGAATGGCAAAATTATTTTTGAAACGTGACAATTGAAATTATATTAATGGAAAAAAAAAAAAAGTCAATTACTGAATTTAAGGAAAGGAAAAGCTTGTGGAATACTCCTGATGAAATGTATCAGCTTATTAAATGCTAATATTCCTAAACATGTAGTTGATAATATCTCAGATGTTGAATTAGCCTCTACGAAATGCATTTGCTGTTCTTGATGAGATAAGTCTCTTGCTAAAGAGCACAGAACAAATTTCAAGTCTCGTTTTGTACAGAATTTGTTTATTTTGCATGTTTAAATGAGAGGAAGCAATTTTATTTTATTCGGAAATGGTTATTTCTTCTTGCAGAAAATTCACCCTTCCAGAATGGGGAAACTTTTTTTCCAGGAAAAGTGAAAAACAGAGAAAGATAAGACAATGTGAAAAGAAACAGATTTTTTAATAGTACAAGAACCGTTTATTAAATTAAGAGTGTAAAAAAAAAAAAAAAAAGCTGAAAAAGAATTTGCATAGTGTTTCAAATGTGCTTACAGCAATATTATCAACACATGAATCTTTATTGCATGTTTATTCTGAGAAGTGAGAGATCTTAAGAAAGTGAGTTGTTGCCAGAAGAAAAGCACAGGTTTTTTACAGGAAAAAACCAAACTACTTCTCTTTAACTTAAATGGCATTCAAAACACATTTATCTTATGGCAATGTAAAAACAAAATTGGATTCAGTCTTTCAACTCAGGAGAGCCTACAGGAGAAGACTTTTATTCCCAAATGATTCAACCTGTATTTATCTTTCATCCCCATGCAAACTACTCAATCCAGCTTTTTAGATTGAGAGACCTTTTTCAGAAGAGCAGAAATAGCATTTAAAATAACTTTGGTAGCAAAGTGGAAGTATATGTCTGGGTCAAAAGTTAGTCCATTGTCAGCAAGATTCCCCATAGCTGAGGACAGCAATGATTTCAGTCTGAAAGATGCATGAGTAAAAGTCTTTTCTCAAAAAATGAAGCAAATGTTTTTCACACTCAGGAAACTGTTAGAGTTGTAAATAAAAAATACAGGAAATAAAAGATTGAAGTAATGTCTGGACGTGTACAGAGAAAATACAGTCTAAAAATTCATGCTTGAAGCCAGGTTGGTTGAATAGATAAGTACAAAATCACTTTAAGTATTGGAAATAAAATAGCATGAATATAATCATATTGAGAATGATTGGGAAAAAAAAAAAAAAAAA
The DNA here is from genome assembly GCF_965231275.1 of Zosterops lateralis. Classification (NCBI taxonomy): domain Eukaryota; kingdom Metazoa; phylum Chordata; class Aves; order Passeriformes; family Zosteropidae; genus Zosterops; species Zosterops lateralis. The sequence continues at coordinate 41,101,657 of NC_139766.1, forward strand.
AAAAAAAACAAAAACAAAAAAAACAAACTAAAAATCTAGAGAGAGGACAAAGAATATATCAGTAATTCCTAAAGAAATTTTCTAGTATGCACTTTCTCGATCTGAGACTAATTCTGGGTACTGTAAGGACTGTCCTTTGGAACACCCCACTAATATTAATGTTGGGAATAGGTTGAGGTCTTGCGCATTTGTTCTTTAGGAGGTTGTTTGTTCATTTCTTTGTTTGCTGCTGTATTTCTGTTTTAATAATGTGCCTATGAATTACAGTATTACAAAATAGGTTCACAGAATAAAAACAATATATTGTTTTTAGTGTTCTGGATCACAGGACAAAGTGATTATCACTTCTCAAAAATCACTCAAGGGGAGACAAGGAGATCTATAGTGAGGAAATAAAGAAAGTAACGTGGAAAATGACACAAATAAGAAAATAGAATTTTTTTCCTTACATCATTATTTTCTCACTCTTAGATTCCAAAACATAATTAAACTGATGGCAAACTTAATCAAAGAGAATTTTTTCTCAGGGCCACATCATGGCTTTTCAAACCCAGTGGTTTATGGCAATGAGACAACTGTTAAAAATAGTATAATTTTCACACTTTAAGGGACACACCAATGAACTCTAGGTTAGTTTTCCAGGCCCAATCAAGAAGTATAATAAGAATGCAAATGTACAGAGATTAGACGGGATCATCTTTCTTTTCAACCTCTTTAATAACTAACTGGAATAATACTGTGGGGTTTGGATTTACTATAGGAGTATTGTTGATACTCATATTCTAGTTGTTGTTCAGTAGTTCTTACTTGAAGTCAAGGACTTTTCATTGTCTCGTGCTCTGACAGTGAGGAGGTTCACAAGAAGTTGTGAGGGAGCATAGCTGAGACAACTGACTTGCACTGGCCAAAGGGATGTTCCATACTATAGGGCATCAGGCTCAGCCTATAAACTGGGGGACTTGGCCAGGAGCAGCCAATTATTACTTGGGGGTGGGATGAGATGGGTATTGGTCAGTGAGTGGTGAGCAGTAGTATCGTTATGGATGTTATTCCTTTCTCCTTCCCCTTTCCTGCTTTCATCATCGTAATTTTACCTTATTCCAATTATTTAACTGTTCTTATCGCAACAAATGAACTTTTCCTTTTTACAATTCTGCTCCCTGTCCCAGTGGAGCAGAGGAGGGGAATGGGAGGGTCCACTGCATGGATCTTAATTGCTGGATGTGGTTAAAACACGTCAGTGTCTTATTTTGTCTCTCAGTCCTTGGAGTCCAATGCAGAAAAAAAGTCAAGGGAAACTTTACTCAGTACATCTTTGAGGGTAGAATTGCTGTACCCATTAACAGCTTCTCTGTGATTTCTTGTTCATCTGGTAGAAAGTCATTTTTTTCAAAGGTCAAACATTGCTTGTGGCAGAGACCACAACATGCATCTTTCACTAACTTAGGATGGAGGTACCTTAACTGAAAGCCTGAAACCACAGTCATTTCTGTGTTTTCTCTCCAGCCTGATAGATTTCCATTCCTATCTAGAGGTGTAGGAATGCCACTGGTTCAAGTGAAAGAAATGTGAAAAATGTCTGATTAGCTTCAGTTTCTAATGATGAATCAGACTACCATCTATTGATTTACAGGTCAAGCCTAAGAGACAGCCTACAGAAATGAGTAAAAATGTTCATATTCCCAATTTCCATTACTACTTGAAAATGAAATTACTGATCTCCTTGTTTTTAATACAACTTCTCTTACTTTCTTTTTAGTTATCTAAATGTCATCTTACAGAAAATGCTTTTCTACTCCCTTTTATTATTTTACTTCAGTTTTCAAGTACATTTTCAGTTTCGCATTGGGATTACTTTCACATCTCTCTCAATTATATTTTTCTTTTATCCACATCTATATCTGTCACATCTTATCTTCCTTCAGTCACTTTTTTTTGAGCTGTCTCCTAGGTGCCTAATTTGTTGAGGCTTTTTGTTTCATTTGTGTAGCTTGTTTACCTGGGCCTTAACTACTACCTCCTAATTCATGGTCTCCAACTGGAGTAGTTGTTACCAAATTTTTACTTACTTATGTTCTGACGCATTTCATGCAGGTGCATCCTTTTTACTGTTGCCCAGATGGTTTCTATCTTTGTCTGAAGATTTTAAAAAGTGTAATTTTTTTCTAAGTTTCACCTTTCAGATTGAAATAATGTTTTTTCTTCTTTTCTTTCTTTTTAAAAACATAGACACTGTATGCAGCAGTGTGTTGAACCATCATTCCCCTTTTGTTCTTGACATTTTTGCTTATTACTTTAGCTGGATGATATATAGAAGATAGGATTGGGTCTAAAGTATGTATATATTATTCATGTATAGTGTACTGATAGAGGAAGTGTTATTTGTCTTCCAATTTTATATCATATATTAGTTGTCATCAATTCCTTTTACTTTCCAGGGTTTTTACTCTTCTTAGAGCTGACTTTTCATTACACTGTTCCCTATTAACTGCTTTCCATACTTCTTTTCTCTAGTTCTATTATTTAGCATTATTGTGTCAAATCATAGCTTTAAGACAAAAATTTGAAGAAAACTGCACTTCTGGAAGTACATCCTCTGTGTTTCCTGATATGTAGTTTTAAATCTAATATTTTAACATTTCCACCTTCAATAGCTTCTGTAATACTTGCTCAATGTATCTGGAAAAATATTAATTGCAGGTGTTTTTCATTTGGCCCTTGTCTAGTTAGACCCTGTGAAACCTCCATAACATTTCTGAATTTGATGCTGTTGTGCATGTAAGGTAAAATTTTAGTCCACAATGTTAAATATCCATCAGTAACAAATATTCTCAGCTGATTTTTAGATGTTAGTTTAGCTGATGATTCATGGTTCATTATTGCATTTTATCTAATTTTTTTGCAATGAAGAGTTGAGGTTGGTTTTAAAAAGTTATTTGTAGTTTTGAAAGTAGCACAAAATGTGTTAATTTAACCAATTCTTATTAAAAATATACATAGAATCCATCACAGTGGTGACTTGCTCTCTCCACATGGGAACAAAGTGGGTTTGGGGTTTTTTTCTGTTAATTGGTATGCTGTGTAACAGATCATGTTGGACAGGAAAGTTTGAACAAGCTCTATTCTTAAAATAATTTGCTGTGATCTTAAATACTGAAAAGTAGGCAGGATACTGGCATTCATGGTCCACTTCCTACACCTCAGTGGGTAAAGGAGAAATCTGACTAGACCATTTCTGTGTCCCCAAAATATGGTTAGTCCTAAGCAGTTAGAATTCAGCTTTTTTATTTCATAAAAATCAGTAAAATTTTTTCAAGAGACCTAAATAAGTTCTGGTATTTTCACTTGTTATTTAGAAAGTCAGGATATCTCTATAGAAGAAGAAAAACAAAATTTTTGTCATAAGAAAAGTCCCTTGTCAAGAATTAAATAGAACCCAAAACTAGTAACCTGGCCTGGGTCGATTTAGAAGGGACACTTCCTTTTGAGGTCATAGCCATACACACATAGAAAGTATTTCTTATGCTTTTTAAAAGACTGCTCACAGTGGAAGCTCAAATGTCACTCATCCAAATCAGAAAATCTAAAATTGCATCTGCTAAGTTTTAGCTTTTTTACAAAAGTGAAGTGCACCCAAGGTTGCAAAGGAAGCAAGGAGTTCATAGGAGTTCAGGGTTCCTCATTCTTGTATTCTTCGTTAAGTTTTTTTGTGGGTTGGGTTTTTCTTAATGTTTTAAATTTTTCTCTCTCTTTTAATGTGAGATCTACTTAACCACTGAGTTTTTGTATTGAAACTTAAATGTTATGTGCCATAGAAAATGTACAGTTGTCTTTATTCTAACATGAGCGTGTATTCTAAGGATTTAAAATCCTTTACACTAACACAACTGAAACTCACAGAATTACAGAATTTTTGAGGTTTGGAAGGGACCTCTTGAGATCACCATGTCTTCTACCTCTCAAGTAGGGTCAGAGGATGAGATTGTCTTGCATGCATCCAGTCAGTCTTTGGATATCTCCAAAATAGGAGAACTCACAACTTCTCTGGGCAAACTTGGTTTTGCCCTTGACCTTCCTCATAGTATAAATATTTTTTCTCACGTTGACATAGAATTTAATATTTTTAAATTTGTGTCCATTAACCAATTCCACCCATGAGGATGTTACTGGAAGCTCAGGCACAAACTAAATGCAAGGAAAGAATGTGAAGATACTGATGATATTCATCTGACATTTCCTCTAGGCTGACAGATTGTGTGAATTTTCTTTTACTTTCCACCAAGTCCCCTTTTAGCCAGTAAATCTGGAGGCACTGAGAAACTGAGATTAGAATTAATAATTCCTAGTAAATTGCATTAGAGTTTTATTCATACAAAAAAATAAATCTGTGCTAAAACCAGAGATATTTCAGTAGATTAGCTCTCACAACATGTACTAATAGTTTCACACACTATTCCTTCACTGACCTCTCTCCAAGGGAGAGGAATTCCAAAAATGTGTAAAGCTTCTAGTAGAAGACCAACAGTATAACAATCTTCAAAATTACAGACATTCTCTGAGATCTTCTAACCAAGTATAAACCAAGTAGATCCAATCTCTTCAAGCATGATTTAAAATCTTAGCATTAAAAAAACCCAAGAATTGTTATAAAATAAGAAAAGGATAATATATATATATATTTGTACTGATGTTTCAAGTTGGGATCTACACAAAGGCAATGCATACCTTTTGATACCTCTTCCTCCACCTGTCGGCCCTTAATCTTCATTGTCATAAATCATTGTGCCAGCCTAAAATATTGACAGTGACTTGGGGTATTTATCTCGCCATACAGCACAGGTGGACAAAGTAAGAGACTTGGCAGTTAGCAGGTGTTGATTTATGCTGAGTTCAACAATACTGCCACAGGCCTATTGCTGCAGTTATACTTAGGTTTTATTCTGGTAAAAATCTCTGCATCTCCTTTTGTAAGAGCAAGGCTTTTCAACTGATTTCTAAGGGAGTGAGTACAAGCCAATGTTGAGCTTTTCTAAACACTCAGACCTACTCTAGATATCACATAGAACTAGCAGTATGAAAATCTTGAGGACAGGAATGGGTTTCATTCTTTGAAACCACAAATGCCCTGTTTCTTTGCATACACGCAATGACCTGCTGGGCCACTGAAGTGGCTCGGTAGAGCCCCTCAACAGGGCATGTAGCAACGGGTGGGAATATAATTTTTTGTCTGGAGCAAAAATCTGGTACCTAAAGCTTACTGGGGTTTGATTTTTATGTCAATAGCAGGAATTATACCTCTAGTACTCCAAACTGTAATCATCCTTACAGTAAATGTATTCACATCCAAGAACTGTCTCCCTGTTCATACACATTTATGTATGTTGCTTGCATATGACTCCTGAATGTGGCCCTACTTCTGATGACACAAATTTGTCACATAACTTACAAGTCATATGCCTCACTTAGATTTTGGCTTTCTGAGGAAAAATCATTTCAACCTTTTCCTATTATTGCATTATGTCAAAATGCACTGTCATAGCCACTTGCTGAGCAGCTGCGATGATAATTAATTCACAACCTGCTTTCATGACTTGGAAGAAAACTATTCATATACAGTCTGCTCTCATTTGCTTTTTTTGTCTTCTAACATCAAGATGAGTTCAGGTCAAAAGACAGAAATGGATACCTAAGTTTCAAAATCCATAAGGAGATTAATTAAGACTCCTACAAGCTGTTTCAAAACAAAGAAAAGTCTGTTGTATGAAATATCTGATGTAAAATGGAAAAAGACTTGAAATGTATCCCTCTGAGTTTAATTATTTCTGTGAGAAATCTATATATTCAAAAACTTCTTTTCAGAATGTATGGTTTTGAGGAAGTGGGCACTTAGGAATAATGAAATTATCCATGTATTTTTAAAGTTAGCTTACTTAAAAGTTGAGATCTTGGTTTACTGTAAAGATCAAAATTCTTTCAACTTTTCCACATGTGTAAAATAAGGAGACACATGATTCTGATGATTGTTGTGGGTCCCTTCCAAATCGGGATATTCTGTGATTCTAAATCTTTCTGAATCTAAATCTTCTAAATAGCTGCTTTTAAAAAGCTGTCTGGAGCAAAATGCTACCAAATTTGTATAACATCAATTCCCATGGATTTCATGTACTTCAGTAATCTCTTGACCACCTGACCCATTCTGAATGGGACTAATCTGCATATATATAGTCTAAATGAACATGCTTAAAATATCTGAGAGCAGGTTTCAAATAATCTAAATTAATATTCTAAGAAAAGGTTTCAAAGGAGTATTTCTGGAGCTAGGCATCCAACCTTCAATCATTTTTGCAGACTGAGTTGGAAACTCAAATGATACATTTTTCCTTCAAATTATGGTAAAAGAGGTAACCTTCTTCTATGACAAATAGCTCTTGCATATAATGGTATTTCTAACTTCTTTCTGCACAAGCCCATGAGATAACATGACCTTAAGTTCCTGATCAATAAATCAAAACTGCTTTTAGCTATCATATGCTTCGTGACATTTAGAAAGAGTGGCAAGTTGAGCATTAGGAGTGATTTCTCAGTATCATTTCTATACTTACCAAAATGCCTTCCCATAGAAAGGAAGACAGATTGACTCCATTTCTATATAAGACTTCAGTTCTCTGTTCACTCTTATTTCACTTGTAAAGGGAAAATTACGATGTCTGTTTGGAAGCCCCAATTACCCTCATTTATGTCAATGGCAAATTTAATAAAGTTTCTTTGTGTTTTAAGCCACTGAAATACAATTCAAGCACCGAATGCAGTGCAAAATCTTGACCTCTCTTAGTACATTGTACAGACATGTCTGTGTGTTTCCCACCGGGAGCTTTAAATAGCAGGCAACTAATTTTTAATTATTCAGTGCTGCAAGTTGAATTCTTGTGGCATAATGTCATTTAGTAGGAAACAAGCAAACTGCAAATTTTGACGTTGTAAAAGCTTTTCCTCTGTCCATTGAGACTTGGTAAGCACTGTAAAAGAAAAATATTTCTGTCATTTAGCTTTACTTGAGCCATTTTTCCCTTGCTCAAACTTAAACTAAAGAAAAGTCTGTGGTTTCATTTAAATGCAGGGGAAAGACAACAGTGTCAAAAAATAATGTTCAGCTGTTGGGTTTATTCTAAAAATGTCAGTCAAGGCATATAAACCCATTAAGACACAGCTAAATAAATTAAATGTTACATTCTGCATGCAGTGAGCTATTCTGACATGCTGACATCTCTTGATATCACAGATTTGGGTTAGAAGGGACCTCTTGAGATCATCTGGTCTAACCACGCTGATCAAACAGGATCAGCTACAGCTGGCTGTCCAGGATAATGTCCTGCTGGTGTTGATTACACCCACAGATGGAGACAGCACAGCTTCTCTGGGAAGCAGCATGTACTGCTGCATGGGATTATTCCTCCATAGGAAAACTGAGCGTGATTTGTGTCACATCACTACAGACTTTACATGGAAAAATAAATACATCAAGCAATAAACACAACTTATATTTGGATGCTTCCCCACATCTCCAAATTAGAAGACTTCGGTGGAATTTTTTCCTTGGTGTTTGAAAGAAAATATAATATCTCACTGTCTGGGAGCTGGAAAATTTAAGGAGGTTTTATAGCTACCTTTTTTATTTTCTGTGGTCTAACATGATATCTTGTTCATGTGTATTAAATACTTTAGGTCAAAATACATATTTTTTGAGAATTGGCTGATTTCAACCAAATCATGGTAGGTAACTCTCAGGAAAAATATAATTGAAAAATAGTTTCAGTACAGTTATTAATGTTTGCTTTAGTTGGAGTACTTTCCATTAATGTTATTAGCAAGTGACTAAATGGAGTTTTAGATTTATCTTGGTTTTAAAAATGAAATCATGTGCAGTGTATATTATACAGAGAGGACATTTGGCATTCCCATAATGTGTTATAGTGTGCAGAAATATTTGTATTGTCGCAGAAACAACCAGAAGGAGTGCAGTACAGCTGTGCTATCAGCCTGCTGTTAGGAATAATCTGTCATATCTGTTTAGATGCATGGCATTTCATCATGCAATGCAGCAACAACCTTTGTTTCTGTCCTATGGCTGAAAAAATGTCTTTCGAACTACATCCACTAAAAGACAGGATTGAGGAAAATAGAAGTAATTATTTTTGTTGTCCTTATTTTTGTGCTGGTTCTTTCTCTGGGGAAAGTTTTGTGAGTCCCAGTGTTTTGGGATCCTTAGAAAGACAGTGGTGAAAATTAACACAGCTTTTATAAATGGTTTGTGTTCTTCAGAGGGAAGTTTTCTTTTTCTTGGGCTGGTACATGAGAGCAAATCAATCATTATGTTTAACGGACTAGTGTGTCCACTTAAAAGGGACTGTCTTCTTTTGTTGTTTTCCAACCTGGAAATGCATTGTGCAATTTAGTGTAGGGACAGGTCATGTATGAGCAGTAAAAATTCATAAGTTACTTATTTCTTGACCTGAAAATAATATATAATATATAATATATAATATATAATATATAATATATAATATAGCCTGCAATGTAGACCATGTTGCAGATTAATTTGTACAATTAATTGATTTTTCAGACTCTCCAAAATAAGGATTAAATTGGTAATGTAGACCAGAATTGGAATGAACTGTCATTTACTGATATTGCATGAATAAATCAGGGAAAATCTGTGGCAGCAAGTGAAATCTTTAATTTCCGGAGTATGTTCACTTTCAATTTGAACACTTGTTAAGAAGATAGCCTGGTTAAATATGTGCTCTGTCACACTTTTCTAGGCTCCTTTTCTTCTGAACACCCCTACACATAAAGTATATAGGTAGATATAAAGGGCAGCAAATGTTGTGAGTAGGTTGTTATATATGATCATCACGTAACATATGAATTATAAATATACTTAAAATGCTGCTGACAGCTTGAAATAGTTCTCAGATATTTTTTGACTATCCATATTCTTTCATTCAATTTTTGGTTTTGCACGTTTGGTTTTTGGAAGCTTGTGAGTGTAAAGAAAAAGTCCAAATTTAGAAAACCCTTACCTCTACAACCTCTTCATAATTCCACTTCATAAACTGATTCCATTGCAAACTTTTTCCAAATGTGTATCTTCTCTAAAGATTACAACACAATGGAATACATGTGTATCTTGCAAAGTGGTTTGTAGTTTTGGGCATATGAATTGAAATACTATGAAAGGAATGGTAAATTTAATTTATAGGTAAAAAACTGTCATTAGTAAAAAGAGGTGTTTGTTATTGACAATATTAATGGGGTCATAACTTATCTGCTTATATTTTAGGCAGTGAATAAAAGTAGGGGTGGTCAAAATAAGAGACATGTTTTTGATTTTTATGAATTCATTATTATATTTGATTTAATGAAATGGTGTGATCGGATAACACAGTTTTGAGTTGGCTTTTGCTTTGTCATTCCCCTTTGAAAGAGTCAGTGGGTGGGAATTGAGTACAGGGTAGACCAATTATCCTGGCCAGACTTATGTGTTTCAATTCTGAATCCAAATCAGACACAAAGAGTTGTCCTCTATCTTTCGAAAGAGCACTGATGAAGAAATAGAGTTCATGAGTGTGAAGTTCTTTTTTAAGATGTGGGGGGTGGAGAGAGGAGAAGCAATGCAAACTTCACTGAAAATTCAAATTGAAATCTCTGGTGAAATCCTAAATGTACTTTTGCTTTGTCAGCAATTTCATGGTAAGATAAGCACAGCAATTATTATGATATAGCCCTGATATAGTCCATACTTCAGAATAACAATAGTGTAATAATGTTAATTAAACATAAGTGCATTTACATTTCGCTGTTTCTACAGCCCAGAGGTTATATTTGAAGATGTCTTATGTAGTTATTTGACTGCCTGGGTCCCTTTATATCAATAGTCAATTGGGGGGAAAAAGTATTTCTTTCATAATTTAAGCATATATAAAGTTATCTTTGATAATTAGAAACAGTATGCAAAGTGAAATCACTTAGCAATTCTCAACTATTCCTCAAGCTTAATATGGGAAATATAGACTAAAAATAGAATATTGATTACATGTCTACATACAATGCCTATTAAAATTAAAGGAATTTTTTTATTACTGTGTTCATATAAACAAATAATAGTATGTGTATGAAATGCTGATTTAAATTTAAAATTGGAGGATTCTTCAATATGCTATCATAATGAGACAGTTTTTTCTCTAAATTAATGGGGAATATTCCATTAATATTTGTGAAGCAATAAGTTAATATTAAGATCCTAATTAAAATCAAAATTTTGCCCCTCATTGTAAATATTACAAGCCAAAAACAGTGAGCAAAGTAAATAGCATACTTCATTATGATTTTTCCTTTGAAATTTTCAAACTTAAAAATGTACTTTATATATATTTTTTGACATAAAGTGATCAAAATTTAGGATTAAAATATGGAACATTTTTAGTTATTGTGACTCAGTTTTGGAGCCTGAGTAAATGCAGGTAGCTCAGAATTTTACAGTGTCAGACATTTTTAATTAATACTGTACTTACTGGTGGTGAAATATCATTAAATAATCTATATAAACTGCATCTATATGTTTTGGAAAAGTACAGCCATAAGTAAATAACACTAAGGCATCAGTCCAAGTTGCTTAGCTGAATGTAAATGAAGAAACTGTAAGCACAAAGTATAAGGAGCTGTATTAACATACAAAGAACAGTATCCTTCACACAGATTATTTACAGATCACAACTAACACAAAGATCAAAGAGTGTGACAATCTTTAGCCAGCTTTCTACCCTCTCCAAAAAGAATTTTGACAAACTAGAAAATAGTAGCTTAAACAAAGCAAGCCTCAGATCTTTGCTAAGTTAAATCATTTCAACTTAATTTGAGTCCCATAACTAGCAAAACCAGCAGGGGCAATAAATAGCTCCTGAAATGAGAGTGGCAGCAATCAGCTGGGCCCAGGCTGGAGGCAGTTGACAGAAGATGTATGCTCCTGTCCAAGCTATAAATATAGGTTATGGTTTCCTTTCAAATTCTTTTCTTCCTCTAACGTTGCTTACAGGTGTCTAAGTTGTTTGACCTCACCTCTAGACCAGTTTTCCTAGATATAACTCACATCATCTTGCATTGGATTTTTTCCCCTGGTTTTATTTGTTTTGATTAGAAGATAATGCAAAGTTTTAGTAATAATACCACAGGAATTTGTAAAGGTATATGGGAATAGTTGTATACATATAAGATAAAAAGAAAGCAAATTGTGTATTTCAAAGAGCAGCTATTTTAAAGCAATTTTACTAGATTCTTTTCTTTTTCCTAACATTTAAAGCTGCAGATAAAGCACCTAATTATATTACAAAAACAAAGTCTAATATTGTTACAAAAAATAAGGTGTTTGGAAGAATTCCTTCAGAAGAAAAATTGCTCTTTTCTGTAGATTTGAAAAGGTGAAGAACTCTTGAGATCATGATCTATATAAATGCCCCTGCTTTATAAGATTAATTGACTCTCATGTAACAATTTTAGTCTTATCGATACCTAATTTTCTAAATGGTCTATGCAAAAAATGTGTAAAGTCTCTTAAGATGTGAGTGGGGGATTTAGGATTTTTTTTGTTCATGGGTTTCATTTCATGTCTGTCTATCTAGCAGTGTGAATTTTATATTGTAGAAATAAAAAAAAATCCTTCTAAGTTTTCCCAGGTGACAGTAAAGTGTGTGTATGTTCTCCAATGAGTGCTAGGACCTAGAAGTCTTTAATATACAATGTCTAAGTAGCATCAATAACTTCAGTGTCCTCAGAGAAAGCAAAGCACATTATACCAGCAGGAAACAGAAAAACTGAATTCAGAAAACTATATTTGTTCAATTTTGTAGCTGGAGAAAAGGTTGTTTCACCAAGCTCTCTCACCAATGAAATACTAGATCAAACAAGATAGATGATTTTTAGGCATTGTAATATCAAATAAATATGTTGCTTTAAGACATTTACTCTTGTAGAATCTTTAAAGGAAAAGAATGTAAGATATCTAAATCCCATCTTACTGGTATAATATACAGTGAGATACAGTGTACTTGGCCAATGCCAGAAATGGTCAGAGTAGATAAATAAAACCCAAACCCTGTGTTTGTAGGGGCTTTTTATCCTTCATTAACTGTACTCAAAGTAATTATTACATGGGTTGTATCTGGATTGCTTGAAGGAAACTGTTTGAGTTACTGTCAATCTATTTATTTTCCTTCTGTTTTCCAAATAGGATTAAGACCTGAGAAGGAAAAGTGAGGCACTGTATAAGTTGTGTGGAAAATGCAGGAGTTTTGAGCCTAAACAGAGTACCAGGCTCCGAGTTAAAAGCCAATGTAGATCTACTCACAGAAGTCAGGATCAAGTGCACAGTAAGCCTTGTAAGACTGACTAACAAAATCAAATTTGAGAAGCAACCTCTAAAGATTCAGATCAAAACTGATCTAAACCAGGATTTATTCTGATGGTCTTTTATTAAAGACCAAAAGTCTCCATTCTCTGATATTAAGCCCATTAAAAAAGGAATTAATTTTTTAATTTGTATACCTTTACACTTTTATAGTTGAGAAGAAAATCTGGCTCAGGCTTTTGCTTTGATAGCCCTTGGATAAGACTACAATCCCAATCCTCAAAAGTGCTGCACATTTTGATTTCTCCTGACTAGCAGCACTTACAGCCATCTGTTAGACTGGCAGTACTCCTAGGCCAAGATCCTTCTGCCACTTTAAAAATGGTATAAAGGAGCAACTGGTGGAAAGAATCAATTTCTGTCTCTTCTTCCTCTTGTGGTAGCCTTCATCAGATATTGCTTTAAATTTGTTTGTTTGGGGTTTTTTTTAAATTTTAAAGTTTTTCTAGTTAACAACAAGGCTAATTACAGAAAGTTAATTGCCTGTATACCTCTTTAACCTCTATTAATCTAGGACCTCTACTGATATATTTTTGACAAACTATGTTTGAGCTTTATAAAAGTAACTAAAAAAAGAATTAAGTTTAAAAAAAATAAGAATTAAGAAAAGCATTAAGAATTAAGAAAAGAATTAAGGAAAGCATTAGGAACTCCACAAAATGTTTTTTTAATGGCTCAGGTTGTGTTACAGAAACACTTTTTTTTCTCCTTTTAAGTGAAGTAATAATTCTTTTTGTATAAAGACGTGTTGTAGGAAACATAGCCCTCATTTTTACTTCTAAGAAAAGCAATTGATTTTAGCATTATTCTTCCAATTGAGCCTGGGATATCACATCCTGCATAGATTCTGAATAAGCCCAATGAGTATTGAAGTATCCAGTGTACTTCTGATTATCTGAAAAGAGGTGTGCAAACAAGTATTCTCCAGAGGTTCTTTGAAGAAAAAGGTTTATTCTAGACCTGCAGGGCTTCAATGATAAAGCTTTTAGCTATTTTAAACACTTTCAGAAGCTGTTAGGACTATTCCTTAATGTGGAAGTCCTTCAGATAGTCATACATGGCATAGAGTGCTGAAAAATATCATTCAGGCATCTACCATCTGCCATCTGGTTTAGCACTTAAAAGTGATGAATGTCTGCTGCTCACAGCAGTCATAGTGTGGCCTCAGAGTGGAGGCAGAACAGTCACCTTTAAATCTTCTGTAGGGGACACAATGCCAAACAAACTCGCTGCTATTGAAGGAAGTGTTGGGAACAGGAACAATCCAAAAAATGGGTAACAATTGGTGCTGAAACTAATTTGGTTCAGAAAATGCTTCCACCATGAGAAACTTATCCAGCTGTGAGAGGATGAATGCAGCATCTCTCTCATCTACAACTAGACTAATTTAATGTATATTCGGTGGAATTTGACAGCATCAAATGTTTGTTTTGAGACTAATTTACAGCTTTGACTTCAATTAACAATATGCTCTTGCCAGTTTCTTTGTGTAGGACTCAGTTGTACTCTAAATTAACAACTCTATTTGAAGAGTTTCTGCTTTCAGTTGCATTGCATGCATTTTTTGGGAATGCCTTTATTTTAGACTGTTACACTTTCCTGATTTTATTTTTACAGAGAAGTGTTCTACATTCTTAAGTGTTTCATTCTCAGACTGTTACGTTTGTTCATTAATGATCTTAATGTCCCTTGCTGAATCACTGTTGTATTTTTACTGTCCAATGTGCATCAAGCTCTTACTCATCTATCTCATTGCAAAAAAATTTGGGACTAGGACATTGTAGTGATACAAATCAATCTGCTTTTACCCTGTATACATTGGCATTAATTGATTGGTTTGGAATTTATTTAATCGCTTAAGTTATGCAATTATGAAAGATCTTTTATGTTTTTAAATGAATACTTATAGAATTTTATGTCAAAATTAAAAATGCCAAATGACACATACCTTCTGTAACTCTGTATTAAAAGTGTTTCTGGTTTAAATCCAAGTGGGAGGTGAAGCAGCCTTCTGTAGGTTTTTCAAATCAATTCCTGGTTCATGATGACTGCATCTTCAATTTCAATTTTGACATGACTGTTGCATTGCTCTCTCTCTACACAGTACATTTCTGCAACAACAGGAAGCAAGTGAAATCAGCAATCAGATAGATTGTTCTCTTATCAACCAAGCAGATTTCATTATGAGGCATCCCTGTTTATCTAATTTCTTTCTGTACACACTGTCTGAATGCAGTGTCAACCTCCTCTAGCTTAGTACATCTACAACTGCCTGTGGATAAAGGCTTTTGGCAAGTAACAACTGTTTTATACTTACATAGATGGGATATATGTGTATACATGTGTGTGGGAATGTATATATGTATATATATAGAATATACTCAAACATATCCACATATATATAAAAATAGATGTGTCTGTGTGTATATATACACTTTTATACTTTTGATCTACTCCCTCTTTTAAAGCAGTGCGAGGTAGAAATAAAATTGTGTGGAAAGATCATAATATAGGGGGCTTAACATAACTGTAAGTAAAGTTTTACTTCCTTTAAACTAACAAAAATCAGGATGGTGTGCTGTTTTACCTTCAAACTTCCTTCCCCCAACCCACCACTCACACTCTCCAGTCACGCTGTGGCCAGGGCTGAACAGGAGACAGTTCTCAGAGAAAGCAGGCCAGTATCTCAGTATTTTTATGATTCGAACCATTTCCATTGTGATAATATTGAGTCCCTAGGTCATTCAGTGGCCCATGAAAGACAGAGTTTATGTTGTTTTCTCAAAAGACCTTGGAGATCCAAATACTCTAACATTAAGTAACTCTGCCCTATGACTATGAACATAGTTTTTGTTTGTTATCACGACTAGTTTTGCACAATAATTTCTAATGATGTGGCTAATTGAAACAAAAATTGTTTGTGCTGAGTGCCTCAGTTTAAAGAGTTTTTTTTTTCCTGAAAGAAATTTTGGGTTTGATTTCTTCCCACACCAGTTATTCACAGCCTAGGAAAATGGACTTGGCCTGCAGTGTGGGAGGTGCAAGGGAAGGTCTCCTCTGATCCAGAAGGACAGCAGTGTTGAGGGTGAGAGACAACCAAGGATTTATCTGTTCTTGGGCTTGTATGGTACTTCACTCTTTCATCAGCTTTCTTTCTTGTACATGTGCACATTATTATGTTTTGTTGGTGCTGATAATAAACAACATTCTCGATGAGGCACTTGAACATTAGTGAAGGGAAGAAATTTTCATTTTTCCCACATTAAAAAAAAAAGGCAAAGTATTCTCCCTAGTGTAATACAAACTTTGGAAATGCATTGAACATTTCAAATTAGAATTTCTGTTCTCAGTGATTTTATAATTATGAGTTATTAAACACCACAGATTTTCAAAGCCATTCCAAGAGAACTGTTTTTAAAACCTCCTACATCTAGGATTAAAAATTAATTTCTCATTTTTAAATAATGAGAGTAATTAACATCTGTTATCTGTCACAACTAACATCAGACAGATGTAAGAGAATATTATTACTGTTATGGAAATATACCTTGAGCCAAAATTTCATGAGAAACCCATCATGCGATCTAGAACCCTACAGAATAATTCTGCTAAACTGCAAATATGTGAGCCTAGAATGAAGAAAGAACCACAAAAACCATTATTTGATCTAGAAGTTACAATTCATATTTTTCTCTGCTTCCTGTAAGGTAGCAATAGATTTCTTTAACAAATGGATGCCCTTACCTGTTTTAAAATGTACAGTTTGAAATAATTGGATTGTTCAAATTCAGTTGTTAAACTCCTTTTACTTGAGTTTGGCTGAAACAATGTGTGTTTGAACACATAAACCTTCCTCTTTCCTCTGCCTGTATTTTGAAGCTAATGTAATTGTACTTTCCTCCATTAAATATATTACTACACTTCTCTCTCAAAACAATAATACCAAAGATTATTTCAGCAGCTCCTAAGCTACTGGTTTAGGCAGATGTATGTTCCCTCTTCTGTGACTTAAGCTATCATTCAACAGCCACTTGTTTCTGGAAAGGAGCTCAAAGGCCTTTTACAACAATATTGGATGGAGAACAGCAGTTATTCCCAATAGCTTGGAAATAATTTCTGGCCTGAGAAAAAGAGACCTGTATAATATGAAACTCCTAAAGTGAAACTAGTGAATATACATTATATATTACTATACTAATGGAGTATGCTAATATTATTCATAGATATTAATGTGATAGGGTGTAACACAGAGTTAGCCCCAAGAGATGTAGGAGGAAATTTTATTGACTCCTGAGAAATCAAGTATTTTAGGCAAAGTAAGCTCATTCAAGACAAAATTTTGAATTTCTTTTTATAATTGCATTATGTGACTGTAACTGTTTGGTTTGTAAAATAATTGTAGATATGCCAAACTTGACCTCTTTTTTTAAGGGGTTAAAAAAGGTGTGTGTTTGCTTACTGATGAGAAGGATTTTTCCATTAGAGTGCTTGGTAAAAAGAAAAAAAAAATGTTGATCGACCCATGATTTCCATTTCAGGGTAGCAGTACAAATACATGTTTGGTTTTTGTTGTTGTAGTTTGTGCTTCCTTAACAATATTTTGTAAGGATAGTCTTTCACCTTAAAACATGTTGCATGGAAGATTTATTTGACATTTACTACAGTGAGCCCTCTTAATGTGCAATATCTCTTATCAGAACACCAGGAAATTTCTAGGGCTCCCTTTGCAGCCCTAGAAAATGCCTTAAAAAATTAAGGCATTTTTTTGCTCACTCCACAGTTTTTGTGTGTATCCTTTCTGTTTAGAAACCAAATTTTATCAGGAGCAGTAGCTCTTCTATTTGTGCCTGACGTATCAATCATGTATAACCTGTGAGAATCAGCAAATATCCCTGAGGGATGCATCACTCAGGTGTATGAAACACAAAATGGCTTTAGATACTTGTAGCTATGGTTTTGGTTTGGATGTCTGATTGATATTTAAACACTAGGCTAGTATTACTTTGCCTTTCATTTAGTCCTAATTCTAGCTAGCAATAGGTTGCCTTTCCAATCTCTCCTGCTATTTTGATATTTTTCAATATCAAAGCAAGTCTAGATAAAAAAACCAAACCAAACAAAACAAAACCAAAAAACCAATAATAATGAAAACCACCTGAAAACAAAAAAATGAAACTAACAAAAAAAACCCACATGGATTTTATTGTTAAAAAAATGAATCTTATCATTCCTGATAATATGTAAGTTTGGATAAACTTACATATTTATCCAAAATAAGAAAATGTTTTACCTTATTAGAGATTATTTACTTATCAAAGAAGTTGTTGAAAACACACAAGGGAATTTATTTTGCCCTAGTGAAACAAAAGTGACTCTTTAGGTGTAGTTTATTGATTTAAACAGTTGAGTGGTCATAATTGTCTAGAAAGTATTACATCATAAAATGTATTATGTCTGCACAGAAAAGCAATTGCACTGGAAACTATGAGCTGGAAAAGAGAGTTCATTAGAAATAATAGACCCTTTTACCCAAAACTCTGGCTCTCCTGATTAATTTTTCTGCTTTCTACATGTTGTTGCTGCTTCAGAGATATGAATTACTAGGACTTCATAGCAGATAGAATTTAGATTTTTATAGCTTCTAATCAAAAAATTTCTGTCCTGTGCAGTGTTGTATGGCTGTGCATAATAAATGCTGAATTCAGTATGTAATGCTTCAAAATGATGCTTCAGTATAGTTTGAATTCATTAATGTTAAGTAGGCATTTAAAAATATTATAAATATACTTGCAAAATTCTCAGTGTTCCTAAATGATTTTATATAAGCAAACTTAATATTGTTGCTCATTGGGATATGGTGCTACTTGCAATGAAGGTACCTTGTAAGATATGTTGATGCAGAAATTGTATTTTATGCCTCTAGAAATGGTAGCAGAGTTTTCATTTAAGAAGAAGCTTTCCTAAGCTAGGGATGCAGGAAAGCTATCAATTCTTAGAAAGTGGATCATGTCTGTATAACCCCTTCTTGACTTCTCCTGTCCTATTTCTAGATTATAGGAAATAAATTAAAAGTAGGATGATGGTTCCATGATTATTTACTTAGTTTTACCTTTTACTTATGGAGTGGGGGTGCAGAGGGATGTTTGTGAGGTTTTTTTGGATGGGGGGTATTTTTTTGTTTAGTTGTTGTTCTTGTTGTCGTTGTTTGGGGTTTTGGGGGGATGGTTTTGTTTTGTTTTGTTGTTTGTTTGTTTTTTTGAGGGGGCCGTTTGTAGCCTAGAAAATGTTTCTAAAAATTAAAATAATAGATCTACCTATAGGTGAAGCTATTCTTAATTATACTGACCTGGAAATAAAACTGAGCTGTTTAGGGAAAGCAGAACAGTCTAATTTCAGGCTGAAGAGATTATTCTGAATATTTTATCTATGAGTTAAACTCCAGTAGAGGCATAATGAATTCCCCTGTGTATTACAATGAAGGTTTTGGCTAATGAGACAGAATAAACTGATAATAAACTTGTGCCTTGAATAGTCTGCCTCATATCCTGTATAATTTAGTGTGAGTTATAAAAGAAGCTGGTGAAGGGAAAAAGTCAGGATCAACAATTAATCATTAGTAAATGCAGATAAGGGTGTAGCAGGCAGTGTCTGTCTCAGCTGGGACTGCAGTGTATTGCTTTCTTTGGTTATTTCACTGTCACTGCCCTAAACTTTATCAGTGTTTACTCATCCACTAGAGAAATGTGCACTTGTTTTTTGTAGGTCACAATGACC
This sequence comes from Zosterops lateralis, assembly GCF_965231275.1. NCBI lineage: Eukaryota > Metazoa > Chordata > Aves > Passeriformes > Zosteropidae > Zosterops > Zosterops lateralis. Next base: position 41,120,891 of record NC_139766.1, read on the forward strand.
TTTAAGAGTTTGAGATTCACAATATTCACTGTAGATCTTAATTAAATGGATGAACGGGGAGGTATTTAGGAGGAAAGATTTAAGAGAGGGGTTCAGTTTAAGTCATAATTTTGTATTTGTGGCTAACGTTAGGTTCCCTTGGCTGTGAGACTATAATTGCATGAATAGTGTGTGCATTATATAATTAATTTTATTGAGAATCCTAAATCTTAACTTCTGCGTCTCCAAGCAACTCATTCAGGTTTGTGTGAAAGACTAAGTTTCAAAATAAATGACAATCACAACTAGTTCTTACTTTGTTGACTTTTTTGTGTACATAGGACACTTGTAAATTACAGCTTCAAATTTTGCCTTTATCCCTGGCTGCCAGTTCTAGCCTGGATTCAACATTTTGCTGTCTTTCCTGTATCTGGTTTTAATAAAAGAAGCAGTCAAACACAACACTTATTTTTCAATAATTTTATTTTTTTTTTTCCAAGGGGAATATTTCACATGAAAATCTAAATTTATTTTTTAAACATTGACAGCTAAGTGAAACCCCAGATTTGGTATTCTAAATCTATTGTAATAGAAGACTTTTATCAGATAAAATCTTACAGGTGAAAAACCCAAACATCAAAATCCATACTAAAAAGCAGCCTCTTAATTTATAGCTCTTAATATTTAACTTGAAATCTTCTCATCTCACTCTGTACCAGATAAAGAACTTCCTGTAGCTGAAAACCATCTCCCTATGCACTTGTTTAACAGAAACTAATCAGGTCACCTTCTGCTGAAAAGATAAACAGCAGAAAGAACAGCCCAAATACAAATCAATAGTTACCTTCAAAACCCAGAACAGTTTTTAAAACACATCAAATCAGGCCATCCTGATTAATATAAGTTTCAGAAACCAAAGAAATACAGCATGGAATCTGAGAGGGTTTGGTTATCTTTTCACTGAAACCAACCAGTGATTGTATGGATCAGAAAGTCCTATGGGTTATATCCAGAATATTTCAGGCTTTTCTAAGGGTCTGAAGGAAATATATGTTTGTTTTTTTTTTTTTTTTTTTTTTGCATGGTAAATGCAAAAAACTGAAATCAAAAAAAAAAAAAAAAAAAACAAACAAAACAAAACAAAAAAAAAAACCCACCAAAAAAAAACCAACCTAGAACTCTGTCTCCCATCTTTCAGAGGGCTGCCATAACCTGTTCTGCTTCATTCGTTTATTCTTCACAATGACTAAAGTGGGAATTTATAAGAAGTACAAGGGCATTTCACCATACAAAAATATCTTGCCGCAATTTCTTAACAGACTGTTCAGGAGGAGTTGATCTGAGTTGGGGGTTGAAATTGTAAGAAGATTCAATTTCTAAGGAATAGCTTAAATTTTTGGTATTTTTGTGTCTCTGATTTTTTACAGATTTTCCCATATAATTCTGTGAATACTTTTGAAATGAGGGAATTTATGTACATTTAGAGAATAAAAAAATCACATCAAACATAAAAAAGTGAGACCTTTTTACAATATGACAGTCTGGGATTTGAGTTTTTTTTCTTTTTAACGTAGGAAGGAAATCAGTGAAAACAAGCCTTTAGGTCACATTTTTGAAGAGTCTTTAGGGTAAGTTTTTCCTGCTTACTAGCTTGTGTCTCTTGTCAGAATGATCACTGCAGGTACTTGCATTTCTACCATTTCTGCCAAAGCTCACTTCTTCCTCTTCCTAATAGAAAATTAAGTGAAATTAAATTTTCCATAGTTTTACTTTCTTATTTTAGGGAAAGTATAAATGTTATTAGACATTAGGGAAATCAGTGTGCAACAGTGATTGCCTTGTACTATGACTGTTCTAATCTGTTGCTAAATATTGAAGTTTTCATGCTCGGAGTATTAGTGCAAGAGTTCACAATGTTCTTAAGACTCTGAAAGAAGGTGATACTATTCCTGTAACCTATTTTTCCACAGAGCTTGACAAAGGTTTCTGTCACAATGGAGTTCTCAGTGTGATTTTTTTTTTTTTTTTTTTTTTTTTTTTTTTTTTGAGTGGTGAGGTTTGGAGGTTTTTTAATTCTTAAAAATATACTGGAAAATTCAATTGATACTATCAGAATTGACAGAAATGAATAAACTCTAAATGAAGGTAATCCTTAGCTGACTGGCAATCTCAGATGTCAGGTGAAGGGTATTGAAGTCTGTGTCTAGCTTTGAAAAGTTTTCAGGAAAAATGAAGTGAAAATTGAACTTCCAAGAGACCCTTTTTATAGTATGGCAAGGTTCCTGATATTTCATTTCATATTAAAAAAAAAAAAAAAAAAATCAAACAAATCCAAACTACTAAACTGTAAGACTATATGTGTTTTCTAAATTGCTTTCTTTGTTAACAGCCTTGACTAACAGCTCCTTCTTCATTTATTGCTTTTTGATGTCCTTAATGTTAAAGCCACGAGCAAAAACCCCATTTCAGAAAAAGGATAAAAATAGCTGTTCCTCTTAGGAAGCACCTTACCAAAATTTCCTTATACTGATATAAATACACACAGTCCTACTGAAAATAATAGCTATTCTAGATTTAAACCAATCTAGAATGATGCTCAGACTCTGGATGAGTACCCCAAATTACTATATTTACATAAATTCACGCGTGAATTTTGATAGCAAAAGGCTTGAAGTGGGAAAGAAGGAATCTGAAAACATATTAAGGAATGTGCATACACTGCTGCATAATGGGAGCAGCAGTAGCACAGGATGCTAACTGCAGCTAAAATTATCTTTCATCTTCCATGGTCTGCTTTTCTTAATGAAAATATTGCATAGTGGTGGCAGCAAAAGGGAAGGTTCAATAAATGTTTTGCTAGGGAAATATATTCAGGATTATTTTGGTTTCTTTTTGAAAAGAACATAAGTTGTAATGCCCAATGCAATGTAACAATTTACTTTTAGACAGTAAGAGTACACATACACACAGAGAAATACCACACAGTCATTTTCAAACAGAGAGGTATTCTGCCAGAGACTGGCAATTTTCAACTGATTACATTTTACAGAAATACTGCTTTGTGTGCAAATAAAAATTTCAGCATGATTAATAACTTATAAATATATTAATCGTTATGTGCACACCTTTAAAGAACATAAGATTAGAATTATGAAACTGAGGTCCTGCTTTAAGCAAGTCAATAAATGTGTTTTATCTCATTTAAGTTCAAACCTAAAATTAAGCCTGTATTTACGTGTTTGTCAAGGTAAAGTTTAAATTAATATGACAAGTCCTCTTAGATAAAGCAGAAGTGTGTTTGACTGCCACATACAAAAAAGGGAAGTTATTAGAATCAAAGCACAAAGCTAGGAGAGAGAGAAAAGCAAAACTGGATGACTGAAAAGAGAAACCTGTCAGACTAAATAAAGTAGAGAGAAAGTGGTATGGATTATGGGAAAAAACCCAAACAACTGTCCTTGGAGAGACAGGGTACAGTCCACAGGGAAAAATGTTACAAAGACTTTAGAGATCATGGGATTGACTCTAAAGTGAGCTTTGGAAGGCAGAAAAGTGTGGCTGGTTTGCTGACATCCTGATTATTTTCCTCCACACCTTCCTTAAATATTCAGCTCAAGTAGTGTTCATTTTTCATTTCCCTGTTTTCCTATGCCAACCTTCCTCTCACTCTCCGTGTCCTGCCCTTTCTATGCTTATTCTTTGAATTGTTTATATAATCTTTTCAGTTGTTTTTTTTACCCATGAATGCTTTCTGGACTGCTGAACATATATGATGTTTTGAAATGAGAGAAGGTTTCCTGCCCATGTTAGGAGGCTTGATCTTTAAGGTCCTTTCCAATGTAAATGTTCTGTGATTCTCTGATTCTCTAAGGTTGTATGCAAAGATTATGGAAGATATTGTGACAAGTAATTGGTATTGCACAGTAAAAATCTGAGGAAAGAAGGGAAAACAGTATTATTCCTAAATGCAACCACTCTTTTCTTAGCCAAAATTACTGAAGGGATTTTGAAAAGCTGAAGGGCAACACATAAATTCTCAGAACAAAGAAGACCTTGTTTAAACCCCCAAACACACAAACAAAACATCAGCCATATCTACACAAAAATGTACTGTCTAACTACAAAGAAAATTCTTAGGCGGGAAAAAGGATCTGTTAAAGCATGAGAAGTTCTTACTTCGGGTCTGTCAGAGTATTCTGTCCCTCATCAGAAATTTCTAACCATTATTAAAACGTTTGTATGTCATTTTCTTCCACTTCTAATTGCAGACAACACAATCGCTTACCCCACCATTTATGTGGCAGTATCATCACCAGAAAAGCCAAGTGTTAGTGATGTGAATTTTTTTGCTAGGTTATATTTACTTGGAATAATGTCTAATTTCAGATGCCTAAGGCGAGCTTTGAAAATAGATGTGCTTCCTTCTACATCTGAGAATCCATTTTAAATCTGCCTGTCAAAGTGTTCTGGCCTCAAATATATCTGCTCTGTTAGCACCTGCCAAAATTACTACATTTATGGTTGTATTAAATACATCTTTTTATTAGGAACTGATTGAATGCTCTCTTTGCCCTCCAAATTTGCCCTTTCTCTTTCTTCCTACTGCATCTATTTCATCAATTAAGAGAATGCACAAGACATTTTTCTGAGCAAAAGGAAATAAGTCTCTAACTTGAGCTGGACCCACATCAAGAAACATCTGTAAGAGCTCTGAGTCCTTGATTGTAATAAAATGTACATTATCTTCTCCAGTTGTAGCTTTAGCTAGAAGTGTTTCCCCAGTACCTGGAAGACCTGTAAGAATTGGATCCTTTGGAATTTTTTCTCCCAGATTCTCATATTATTTGGGATTTTTCAGAAAGTTATCCAGCTCTGTTATATCTATATTTTCTCCTCACATCCAGCTATGTCTTTGAATTTAACATCCATTTCATTCTTAAGGACTTCAGCTATGGTTTCACCCACACTGAAATGTGGGGCCATTCCCTATTCAAGCCTGAAACACTAAGGTTGTATGTTCAATCCCTTTGTGGGTCAATCACTTAAGAGTTGGACTTTCTGATCCTTCTGAATCCCTTCCAACTCAGAATATTCTGTGATTCTGTGACTTAAGCCTGCAGGATCTTGATGTGTACAGTAAAGCACCACTAATCAGAACCATGGACAGCAAACTCCCAAGAAGTCTGTCACACCTCTCTGATGAGCAGACTACAGGCAATCTATTTTCCAATTCTGTTCCCAGATCTTGCTGCTTCTTTTATTTCTCCACCTGTAACTCTTGTCCCATTAGATTTCTTCCCACTGGGAAATTATTTTTCAAATTCTTATGAGGAATGGATAGGGGAGTAGGGTTATTTAGCCTGGAGAAAAAAAGGCTCAGAGGAGATCTTATCACTCTCTGCAACTACCTGAAAAGATGGTGCAGACAGGTGTGGGTCAGACTTTTCTGCCAGCTAACAAGTGACAGGACAAGAGGAAACGGCCTCAAGTCATGCAAAGGGATGTTTAGATTAGATATTTAGTAAAATTTCTTCATGGAGAGGGTTGTAAAGCATTGGAATATGCTGCCCAGGGAAATGGTGGAGTTGATTCCTTAAGTTGATGCCACCATCCCTGGAAGTTTTAAAAAAAATCATGCGGATATGAAACTTGAGGAAATGGTTTAGTGGTGAGTGTGGTGGTGGTGCTTGATTGACGGTTGGACTTGGTGGTCTTAAAGGTCTTCTCCAATCTTGTGATTCTGTGGGAGTGTAACCAAAACATGAGTAGAATGTTCAAGAAGGATGCACAATGTTCTTGTCTGGTTACCTTTAGGATGAGTTTCTGCAGCTCTGCCCAAGATCACAGGGACTGGCATACAGCAGCTCTGGCAGACTGCACAACTGTCAGGTTCAAAAAATTAGGATCTCCCAACACTCTGAGTGTAATGGCTTTATTCACAGAATGGTGAGAATTTTTCTAATAGCTTCATGCTTTAAACTTCTTTTTTTTTAACAAGCATGAGCAAAATATTGGCTTTTTTGTTTCCTTTTTTTTTTTTTTTAATTGAAAAACAAGTTCAATCAACGTGTTAAGGAGTTTACCATACACACTTGTACCTGCACAGTAGTCCTCAGTAGTGGGGATTTTGCTCATCATTTCCAAGCTCAGAGATGAAGGCATGAAAAGAAATTTAGAAGGCCTTTTATAAAGAAATTATTATCACTTCTGATTTCCAACATGTAGAAGCTAAATATTCTTATCTTGTTAGAATGACCATGATAATTAATAACCGAGGCAGATTGTATTTTATGTGGCAAGTTTGTCTTAAACCTCTTGTATTGTATGAACGTGTGTTTTTTTACATATACACCCACTCACATATCTAGTACTTTTTCTTTTGTCGGTGTTGTTGAAATCCCACCAGATTAAAGGATAAAGCAAAAGACACTGGATTGGAGGCCCAGTCTCTCGGTACAGCTGATAAAACTGCAGCTCCTTGTGGTAAAACAAAGGAGAAAAAGTGAGGAGGTAAATCCTCATAAGGTGGGGCAAATCTTGTTTGCAGAGACACAAAATTTTCTGTACCTCTTTCTACCTGTAGTGCAGGTGCAATGATCACCAATAAAAGGCATACGCAGGTTGTCTAATAGTTTAGAAAGGGAAAAATATTCATTTGCTCATAGGATGGGCTGCCCTTTTTAATTCCCAATCGTGAATGTTAATAGGTTTTCTTATTGAAGAACCTCATTAAATTCAAAATCCCACTGAAAATTAACTGTGCCACAATAATGCTGAGAAGCTCATACAAAACTAAGAGATATATTTTGGATATCCTGTTAATCCAGCGAGATTACCTGTTGAACCTGTTGTCTTGGACCTCCAATGACCACAGTAATAGGTTCATTTTAGTATTGTTTTCATCATTCTGTTAATGTTGTAAGATGAAAAAAAGCATCCTGATATACGTCTCTTTTGCAGTACTAATTAACTGGACTGTTTTGCTATAGATTTTTCATTTCTCCTGTGTTTCAGTGGTCAACATCATTTCTCGTAATTACATTTTTTAGAAGGTGCATGATATAGCAGAATATTTCACGATTATCAAAGTGTATGAAAACAAGGCTGAGATACAGAATTACTAAAATATGATTAAAACAAGAAAAAAAACCTCAGCAATATTTGACTTCATTAAAGGCTGAACACTCAACCAGCAATTTAATCATAGGTACAATTTTATTGCTTTTTTTGTCTTTGAAATTGTTTTGTATTGTCCCCCTTCCCTGACTACTTGATGGCCTCAAAGGGAGGTCTTGAGTTCCACTGAGGCATATGGCTTTCATATGTGGTGCAGACAGACAGATTGTTCATGGTACTCAGTTCTGTAAGGTGTGACAACTCCTTTGCATCACAGAAATTTCTTTCCCGCAGAAAAGTGTGGAATTTGAAAGTAGTAATAGTTACCTCACACTTGTGTGTTTCCACAGAAAAATCATGTCTGGTTGTGAGAAGGAGAGCAGTGTTTTGGATGTTGAGGTTAGCATAAAAGCCTCATGTTTAGCATTTTTCTCTCCACACACACGCAAATCTAGCCATAATGTGGTCTGTTCTGCACATTACAAAATCAATCAGAATATGTTTATGTTCCAGCTAATGTTAACAAGTACCCAGTGCCCACTTGTAAGAGGTGAATTATGTGGAAGAGGCACATCAGTTGTATTTGTGGATGTGGAAGACCACTTGGTAGACAGGACAGTGTCCCGCTGACCTATAGCTGCAGACTTAGTGGTAAATAGAGCAAAAAAAGGAATCAGCTTTACAGTGGAAGTTACAGTACTTTTTAATAAACATGACATATATTTTGCCCTAGTGAGAAGTCATGTAAAGGCTCAGGCAAAAATGTATGTTAATCTGTTCCTCTAGGACCAGGCTTTGTATCAGCACATGCTGACAGACAAATTGCTAGTGCCTGAATGAAAGAAAAGAAAGAGTAAAAGAAGTTTATTAAAGAAGAAAGCAGGATTTGGTGTGAGAATCTTAACATACCATTTTATATATAATCAGTTATTCTTTACACTGGTCAAGATGAAGATGGTAGTGTTTGAGTTGATTTGTGGGTACATATAATTAGCCAGAATCTTTCTAATTTTACAAAATTTTCTACAGAATTATTATTCAGTACAATGAGGTCACTTATGTATTTACGATTAGATATTTGACCAGAAACATGCTGGATTGAGATGTGGACCTCTCTTGAGGGCAAGCAGTGGTTTCTTGCTTGCCACAAAAAGAACTCTATTTCCCTACCACTAAAGTAATTATTAAAGAAGTCTTGCTGTGACTGCTATTATGTATTCTAATCATTGTGAATGCATTAGGAATTGACGACAGTAAGTCCTGCACTAGAAATGGTTCCCATACTGAGTAACCATGCTGCTAGCTAAAATGGTTTAATCTTCTGCCAAAGAGGTTTTTTTGTCTAACATTCTTATTGTTGTTTAGTTCATGAGTGGGATGCAGAGGTCACTTACAGTTTTATGGTTGGTAATATGCCCCTCTCTGGGACATAATTGACATCACTGCAGTTGCAAGCCAAGGAATAAAAAGCTTTTATCCGTTCTAAGTGATTATTTCATGAGCATTTTTTTCAATCAAATCTTTAAAAATTATACAAATAAAAAGGAAACCAGGAAGCTTGTGACAACAAATTCAAGTTCTAGCCAAAATAATTATTCTGTATAGATAAATAAAGAGATAATAAGGCTCATTTTTAGGTAACTCAGAAAATCAAAGCCTCGTTTATTTAGAAAAGAGTCCTTTTCTAAACTCATTTCTCGTCAGAAGACTCACAAAACTATTACTGCTGTGCATGTAGTCCATGCACACTTAGTCTGTAAACACAGATGGGAGAATAACTATAAATGAGAGCTATTCACAGTTCCTCGGCACAAGTGAGACATGGACATACTGTACAGAATCCAGCAAAGGGCTGATGATTATGGGGCCTGCAGTATCTCTCCTGTGAGGAACAGCTGAGAGAGCTGGTGCTGTTCAGCCTGGAAGAGAGAAGGCTCAGGGTAGCGTCTCACCAGTGTATATAAACACCTGAATGGAGGATGCAAAGAGGACGGAGCAAGGGTCTTCTGTTGGGCTCACTTTCAGGACACAGGGAAAAATGTACACAAAGAGAAAACACAGCAGGCTCCAGCTGAACTTCAGGAAACGCTGTTGTTTTTAACTTCTGAGGACTGACACCAGTTTCCCTGGGAGGTTGTGGAGTCTTCCTCCTTGGGGAAATATCACAATTGGTTTTGGTCAATTGGCTTTGAGTATCCCTGCTTGAGAAGGGTGGTTGGACCAGCTTATCTCCAAAGGTCTCTTCCAACACTACTTGTTCTGTGATAGACACACATTAAAAGAAACTCAGGGCTGAGATCAGCTGACAGAGTTATTTGAGAAACCAGCCATTGCTCTAATAGCATTCTTAGGGATTAGAGAGACATCACTGAGGTAATGATGTATGGTTTTTTTCAGGGGGACTCTAGTTACTGCTGTCTTTTATGGCTTTTACCATAAAGTATCAATGACAGCTCAAAGTAAATTCTGTTGTCATTTTACACGACCAGATTTGAAAGCAGTATTTGGCCCACACAGATTTAAAATCTATTTTAAGCTGCATTATTTTATGTTACTAGGCATCCAAATACAGAATATTCAACAGTAAGCCCTCGGATGTTTTTGGAGTTTAAAACACTTAGGATAGTTGACTACCAAATAAGCTATATCTCCTGAATAGGAATAAATAGTTAGTCAGATTTCTCATGCTGATTTTAACAGCACTACATTAATACAAGTGAAGGAAGAATTTGGCCCACGGAGAGAGCTGTAATACAGATGAATGCATTTAATAGATTTTTCAAAAGCTTATACTGGTGCGACAGCTTGTCTTTATTTAATTTTAACTCTCTAAATTTAAAGAGCAATTTAAACTAGAATGATAGAAGCTAGAGGCAGAAGACACCTATTAGATCATTGAGTTAATCTCCTACCACTGCACAAATGTTCTTTGATGTGCATTTTCAAGTATTTTGTCCGGAATTGTTCTTTAAGCCAAAAACAACAGGGCTTCCACTCCTTAGAGAGGATTAGGATTTTCTGGCCCTCAGGATATTTCTCAGATATAGTCTTTCTTTTCCTTTTCATACTTTAATTGATGTAGGCCTGATGTTTTGCAAAAACAGTAGGAAGTTTAATAAAGGACCTTTATTGCCTGCTTTTTGCTAACAGCCTACAAGGAAATGGGAAGTACAGCTTTAGGAGTAATGCAGCTTTTTCTGCTCCAGAAGAGCTGCAGTGAAGGTTCGGCCCCACCCTCTCAGACACCCAGTATAACCTGCTCTTTCTTATGCCCAATACAAAGTTTTACCTTCTGGCTTTTTTTCGCTCTGCTGTTACCTCAAAAAGCTTTTTTACCTTATCTCTTTCTTTTGCAGACAGAAATGTTCATTCTCCTTCTTGCTGTTTAGTAAGAATGTCAAACCTAATAGTGAAGATGTCTCTCCTGTCTATTCCGTCGACATTCCTGAGCTTTTTATTTCTTTGGTCCTTCTCACACAAACAATTTTGCTCATGTACTGCCAGTTTTCTTTCCCCAAAGTCTTAGATATTTTCTGACTGATAGTTGTTGAATTTTTCTTTTTTTCTGCTGTTTCTCTGAGGTGATATGTTCATTATTTGGCCATTATCTTTCAGGATTTTCTTTTTTCCTCTCTTATTCCCCTAGCCCCTTGATTCTCTTTATTTCCTGTTTCAAACTACTCACTCACATCTCCTCCTATAGCTTGCCAAATTAATTTCTTTCTTCCAGGTTTTGCTTGGGCCTGATTTGGAGATGCTGAGGAATCAGGGTATTGTGTGGTGGAGATACAAATATTAACCATGTTGAAGCTTTTTTATTTCATAGGATATTCTTAAATGGTGGTTAGATCTGAGTAATAAATTAAAATAATCTGGCAAACAAGAGAATTTGGTTCTAGATCCAACACAAAAAATTATGAAATAAAAAGATAACAATATCCAGGGAACTAATTGAACTTTATACATATTTAGTAGAGAAACAGTGTCCTACTGCTAAGTTAGGACTCATGTTGATGCTGAAGATTGCTAGACTGGCCATTAACATTGGAGCAGCTTGAAGAGGAGGAGCTGCCTGGCTACAAGGCCTTCAATGCCATAGAAACTGAAGAGCTCACATAGTATTTGGGAAGAGTAAAGAATGTTATCTGGTTCTTAAATGTTTAAGATGATAACTGTTGGACCACTGTATTAGAAGGCATCTCTTTTAATGCATGGCCTTTTTGATAAGAGCTTGATGTCCTGCATGGTTTAACTTTGGTGACTGGCTGCAAATTGCTTTTTCTATTTTTGAATTGCTATAGACAGTCTAGAAACGTGGCACTGGGTTTGGGGGACTGTGCTATGCACTGGAGAGCAAGTCATCTAAAAATTAATGCTGCTGTGCCACATTTCTTACTGTCATGTATAAGTTTGTTTCTGGGTCTATATTTAGTGACTACTAAGACCACAATAATGCAAAAAAAATTCTGAACAGAGCTGGCAGGATAAGTACTCTAACGAAGAGGGAAAAGGAATTAAGAAAGTTGATGGGTGAAATAAGAACCCAAGAATTAAGGTACACGAAATGTGGAATATATTGATGGATGGATATGTCCAAAACTTGATTGACTGTTTTGAAGAGGGCCTTTGTTGTTGAATCTGAGAAAGTGGCTTTATTCTGAAAAGTTAAAAATGTGTTGTGTATCTTGGTCAGATGGACTATTGATCCCTGGTGTTGATGCAGAGTGGTTTGTTGCAATTTGTCCTATATTACTTTATTTCGTGCTTGCCCCTCCCTCAAGTTCATGTGTAAAAAGTGGTGATTTTTTGAACATCAATTCTTTTTTTCCGTAGTTTCTAAAACTCTAACAGGATGATTATTATTTTTAAAAAATAACTATGTAGTTGAAAAGGAATTATTAGTTAATGTTTAACACATCAAGAAAAGCATCCTTCTCATTCTGAAGCTAAAATAGTAGAATGCTCCTTTTTCTGTCATGAGTCAAAACTACTACACTTCTTTGCATTTAGTATACTGCATACTATCATGGTGCAGCTCTTTGAGTAAGGCATTGACTTCATTACTGAAGGACTACTAGCTAAATTAGGTAAAATACAAATAGATAACTATGGGGGTTTTTTTAACACCTAAGCATTTTTAAATGATCTTATGATCAACTATTGCAAGAATGAATCAAGGCATAGAAGTTTTAAAACAGGAGCATTCAACTGCAAAGGAAAATAAAATTATTTACTTTACATGACATAAAAAAATGTTCTAATCTGATCTGAGAACGTGAATAGACAGACTGATAGAGATATGACTAGAAATGTATTATGTAAAAACTGATGAAATCTGGAAAGACTCAGTTACTATGCAGAACTCAGCTCTCAGCTTGCCCCCACAAGCACTAATTGTCCTGATCAGCTGTAGTGTGCCAATTTATCCTCTGCCTTTTGGTCCAGAAGCTTTGTTTAAGCTCAGTTTGTGTCCCTAGATCTTGTCTGACCTATGAAACGTAACCCTGAGCCAATCCTCTGGGTCCTGATGCTTTCGTTGGATGTACAATTTAACCTCAGCCCTGATTGTCACATCACATTTGCCTGATGATCACTGGGCTGAGCTTGTTATTGCCATCAGTCCTGCTTGGTCCTGGAGAACTGCACCTGTGTTGAGGTCCCTACCCCAGTCTGTGCCAAGGCTGCGTGTAGCTCATCCTCCAATGTGTAGAAGTCTTTGTGCTGATGCTCCATGACAGTCCACAGTTCCAGTGGTCACTTCCCTGCAGTTGATGGCTGGTGCAATCAAGATGTGATCATCTCCATTGTTGGAAAGATGTGTGGATGGTTTGAGCTCAACTTGTTGCCTAATAGAAGCTTTCAGATTATTCTGTACAAAGCCACTTTCCTAACTTAGTGGTTTTCAGCCTGTACAACTGTCAGGGTTTATATCATTACAGATTCAAGGCTTTTTGTTTGCCTTTGTTGAACTTCTTAAGAATCCTTTTATATTCAGTCCACTTTTTTATCCATTCAGCATCTTTCCAGTGTAGACCTATCCACCTAGCATGATTTAATATGCAAGCATGATGCAGGACCCCTTTTTTGTGCTATCCAGGCTATCAATGAAGATTTTCAACAGTATCAGCTCCAATATGAAAACTAGAGGAACATTACCTGTTTCTAGCTATCAGAATTTATTTGCAACTGCAGTTTTAAAAACCAAGAGTCCAACCTAATGCAAATAAAAAAGCATGATGCATTTCTAAGTATTAATCTAAATTTCTCATTTGGTATTTTAAGAATTATTACAAAGCCAAAACCCTTGGAGCAAATATTCCCACAAATGAATTCACAAGTTATAGCAACAGTGTTGGAAATTAGGCAGCTCTGAATATCCCTCTGCTAAACTGAGACAATATACATTGTATTTTTGCCTTGTTTCTTACTGAATATATTGGAAAGGCGGTGTATTTGGAAAGTAGACAGACAGACATCCAGCAATTTTTCTCTCATTGATAGCTTTAAAATGCCTTAGTCATAATCATATAACAAGATACCTCAGCATTTCAAGCAAGGTAGCCACTTTTGAAAGTAGCTGTTTAAAATGAAAAGTACAAATATTTTTTACCCAAAAGAACAGAGAAATAATTTTTTTTGCCAATATATTTCCTGCAGTTGCTTCAAATCCTTATTATTCTAAATAGCATTCTTCTCCAGCATCCCCAGAATTTCCAGAAGGTGTTGAATAGATACCTCAGTAAGAGGCACAGAGGTGCTGTGAACTGCTACTCTCAACTGAAAGGGAATATACCCTTGCCTCTGACAATCATTTCCTTTAAAAGCCTGTCACGCACTTCAAAAGAAGCCCAGGAAATATTACTACCCACTTGTGAGTTGTTGTATCTGTCATGTATCAGTTATTTCTTACAGCGAGCTCAGTAGAGATGGTATGTAAAAGTAGGTACAAGAAAATTCTTTGTCTTTGTTTGCTTCATTTGATAGCACAACCAGATCCCTACTCAGGTAGCCCAGAGAAGTCAAGCAGTTCCAAATGGTTCCTGGAGGACCATACATGAAATGTAAACCTGAATTTCTGAAGATAGACAGACAGACAGACTCCTGGCAAAAGTAGTATTTAAAATAATGTTAAGTAGCAGTATGTATTACATATAGATTAGAATAGTTGCGGTAGACTCTGCCCAAACTCATCCAAAGGGGATATTTCACGATACATTGGACCATTGAATCAGGATGGCACATTTCTGTGGGCTTTTGAGTCCTTGTGGTTTTGGTTCATTACCCATTGTGGATTTCAATTCTGTTTGAACCTCAGCTAGGCACCAGCAAAAACCTTTGTTGCCAGACATCTGATTTTTGTGGCTTGGATCAGTTTCCACTTGCTGAATTTACTTTATGTGATTGGCAGTCTAGCAAGTACTTTATTCGTAAGAACCACATGGAAAAACAAAACTAGTATGAGTTTTTGTTCTATAATTGGGTTACTGACATGTTAAAGAAGTTGTTTGGAAGATTAAGGAGAAAAAATTCTTCAAGTAATGAAAAAAGAAGTAAAGAAAATGTGCATTTGAAGAACATCCAATTTACTATTTATCTCCTGTCAGTTTGCTTTTTTTGTTGATTTTCCTCTGAAGTGCCATGTATTCAACATAGACAAATGCAGAGGGGAAACAGAATGCTACTATTTTTGTTGTGGTTGTCTGTTCTTGTATTTGTGCAGACCCATGACATGAAAAACTGTTGGTCTGCTACCTTTCAGGTTTTTTTTGCAGTTATTAAAAATACCCTATGTAATTTCAAGAGAAGCATATAATAGTTATCTTTGTAGCCATCATTTCTAGGAATGATTGGTAGATGAAGTGACTTGAAACATGAGTGCAAATAAAGTGATTACAAATCAAATGCAAGTAAAATTTAGCAGTCATGTAAACAATGAATTTGACTAACCAGAGAAAATACTGAAGTTACTATCGAGGGAACTGTCCTTCAAGGAGCAGATGTGTAGATGTATATAAAGCAAATGGCATTTAAAATTGAATTAATTTTATTAATTTATCCTTGTCATTTTAAAACTAGTGAAGCTACATGATTTTTCCTTTTTGCATTTATCCACATCTACGGTGTAATTTGCTTGTTTAGTTATCAAGTCACAGAGACTTTTGTAGTTTTTGTTGAATGCTTTTGGATTTTTCAGAATTCAAATAGATAATAAAGACTGGTTAAAACTAAAACCCTCATGGTTTTTTGAACCTGCACAAAGTCGTAGAAAAGTGAAAAAAAAAGAAAAAATGGTCTTGATTGAGACGATTCAGGAGTTTTGATTGAAACATTCATGTAAGTGCTTTTTTGGACATGTGCCAGGGCACTTGGTTGTTCTTTCACTCGTGACTCTCCAGTGAAGCAGATCCCTCAGACTGTTGTCACAAGTCCTTGCTCGAGTTTATTGTGGCAACTTGAGCTGACACAGGAATGAAGTTTGCATTTCAATTAGCAGAAAGTTTGGGGGAGAATTCAAAGCAGAAATAGGATTTGAACTTTGCTGTTTAGCTGACCCTGTATCCTGAGAACTCCAGTGAACCCTTGATGGGCTGGCTCACCTTCCTGCCTACTGACACAATCCAAATGAGCTGCAGAACAGCTCAATGTCTCCTCATCTGAGAGGAACTGGAGCTTTTAGTTACATTTCAGTGATTTTTATTTTATTCATCTATGATATAATTTTTTATGGCCATATGGACTAACATAGTCTGAGTACGAACTATCTTTCATTTAAGCAGTTAAAAAACATGTAGAAGTCTGTCTGCTTCACTAAAATTAAATGCAAAAACATGGTAAATTAGTGTTCTTTAAAAAAAATTCTAAAAAAACAAGTAGTATTTAAAAATATCTGAGGTGTAACTGCAATTTTCTTGTTAAAGAAAGGAATTTGAACAACGAGATTGAGTAGAAGCTTTAAAAATTGAATATTTGACATTTTAAAATGCAACAGAGAAAACTCTTGAACACCTGTCAAAAAACTCCCAGAGTTGTATTCCACTCCAAGTATGACTGGAAGGTTTTAGAGAGATGAGAGTTGAGATCATGTGCATGTATCTTTTATACAAAGAAAATTTTTATTCTATTAAAAATTCTTTACCAACATTTTACAACTTCCTTTTAATTAGTAACTGGTAAGATATTTTCCATTACCCTGCAAGAGCTGACAGATTCTTTTCTGCAAATCTATGAGTATCTGCTTTCATCTGATTTCCCTTCATCTTAGCTGTGCTACTTTTCCTGCAGAATTCTAAATTCTGATTTATAAAAATTTAAAATCTACCAGAATTTTAACAATAACCTCATTGAAATTCTCTACAGCATAGCAAAATTTATTTAATCAAAAATCCTGCTTTAAGAAGCAGAATAGTTTTCAATTATAGGCACTAAATTGTACAAAGTACTCATTAAGCAAAATGCATGGAAATGCAAATTGCAGTAACAGATTTTCTCTTCTAAGGAGCATAGTTGTATATGTTTATGTTAAATACCCTTATAAATCTCTTTCTCTTTTAGCAACAGCTTCTGCATGTCCAAGGAAAGAGGTAAACACTCCTTTTCATTTTAAAATATATTTTCATCATTGCCATAATCTGCAGCATTTTACTGCAAAATTATTTGTTTCATGGTGGTGTTTTGTTTTAGCAAAGTCAGGTATTATATCTGTGGCTCCTGAAAATCTCTGCCAAAAACTTTTTGAACATTTCAGATATGACATTTCTAAAAGAACCCTTCAGCTTTGTCATTTCTACAGTAGTCATTAAACTACTCCATAAGGCTCATAGGTGAGATCACTGTGCCAGTACACTCAAGATAGCAAAGTGATGATTTGTTCATTCATGATTAAAAAATTTGCAAGTTACTATTGGATAAATTCAAATCCTTAACAATTTTTTTATATATATATATTTAAAACTTTCTTCTTTTCCTATTCTGAAAAACATTAATTTTTTTCCTTGCTGATATGTACCATAATTATTCTTAGAATTAATACAATTTTAACAGGACATAATATTCCTAAACCATCTTGAAATAGTGGTCTGGAATATGAATACCTGCGAATAGATAGATATATTTTGTTTTGTGGTCTGGATGCTATGAAATATTCAGCATGTGACAAGAAATACTTCGAAAGGTGGATGCGTTCTGGCACTCCAGTAATTAGGTTCACGAATTGCTTTCAACAGGAATATGGAAGTTGCTTTTCCTCTTTTCAACTAATTTCACTCAGGCTCATGAGGGGGGAAAAAAAGTAATTTTAGTAATTTTAGTTTAAGAAAATAAATCTGCTTGCCCAGTTGAAATACTGAATTAAAAGCAGGGAAGACCCTTAAAAATAATGGGAAATTGGACGGGAGCAAAAACGCAGATCCAATCACTATGATTAAAGCTACGTTCTCCGTTTATTTTGTCTAAGATGGCAGGTTATATACTCTTCTATATAGTTTACAAATGCAGATACATTTTCATTGGCACACAGCACAGAAAGAATGTAAATAAATATTGTTTCACTTGTTCCTTAAGGTGGCTAAAGGGTTCACACTAATAACTATACCTATTAACACCTGGAAAATGCACTATCTCCCATTAACACCTTAATACTTAATTTTAACTGTGTCACAAACGTCACCAACTAATTTCTTACTGCGCCACAGGCTCAAAGTGAGACCCAGGCTGGGTTAGTTCAAACCTTATTCCAAATATAAATCATGTTCTCGTTCTCTAAGAAAATCTCCAACATTAAATACTTACCCTTTTTCCCCCAATGTGCCAGTGACACATGCAATTATTACAGTTAATCTAACAAGGCATGCAACCTTCAAAGGTATAATACCAGCATTTTCCAAGAGAAATCCCACAACAATGCTTGTCTTCATTTATGTTAAACTCTTGTAAGAGGAAATTGAGGACCTATTGTCAGGGAATTAGAAAAGGTTAAAAGGAAATGTTGTCCTC
Organism: Zosterops lateralis; assembly: GCF_965231275.1. Classification (NCBI taxonomy): domain Eukaryota; kingdom Metazoa; phylum Chordata; class Aves; order Passeriformes; family Zosteropidae; genus Zosterops; species Zosterops lateralis. The sequence continues at coordinate 41,138,978 of NC_139766.1, forward strand.
TTTATTTTTTCTCCAGCAAATTGAAATGTCTTTACATAATCTGAGAGAATAGGACAACTTGGTAAGCAATGTTTATTAAATGCATCTTCTCTAAGTATTCATGTTTATTTTTGAGACTATTTATATCAGTTTCTCATTTGTTAAAGATGAGACACTACTACAGATTGAAGTATCAAAAGCAGTGTATTTAAATTTCAAGCTTAAAAACTGTTAGCAAACTACAAGTTAAACATCAGGAGACACCAAAAATCTCAGCAGGAACATAGTGAAGGTGGTTGAAATCCTGTAAAACAAACAAGCAAACAACCAAAAACTCCTAAACTCAGCTATTCATTACAAGGGGCTTCCACAGCAGAAATTATTTAGCTACCTTTATGAGAGGAGCAAATGAGATCCCAGAACTCACTGAGCTTTAGTAAATACTTCAGTTGAAGTATCAATTAAAAGTAAAATTATTAAATACTTAATGGATGATAATTTTACAAGGAGATTGGCCTTCATAAAGGGAAACATGGAACTCTAGTATAGTATAATTCCTTAAGGATGTCAATGAAATGGTGAATGAAAGACATAGGTAGACATGTTTGTCTTAATGAAAAAAAACCCCTTTTTGTAGTCTTTCACAAGAAGCCATAAAAAATGATCAGTCTTAAGTGGACAGGTAATATTGTCTCACAGGTCAAAAGCAGGATGAGACCTGGAAAACAGAGAGTCTGAATAATTCCTCAGTTTTGGAAAGTGTAAAATGTAATGATATGTTTGAGTATTGAAAAAGAATTACCCTGGTTTGAAGGAGTGTTTGCAGTAACGATCTGGAAAAGACATTAAATGTGCTAATTTTTGATTATGTATAATAGAACTAAAAAAATATTGAGAAGTGCCAGGAGAATTTAGCAGAATGAAGTCACCAGTGTGATCATGGATATAATGTAATGCTGGTCATGGTAGAACAATGCTGGCAACGGTACTGGCAATTTTCTAAATGTTCTTGAGTATCATTGGATCTATAATTAAGATTGCTCAATTCAGAAAAGATTCTGATAGGTATTTCTCAGTGATAGCTCAGCTCCCTGCCATCTCCCCAAAGAATAAGAGGAAGTAGAAGTAGAGGAAGAGGAGGAAGAGGAAGAGAAGGAGGTAGAAGAAGAAGGAGATGATGACAAAGAAGAAATTAGAGATCACTGTGACAGGAACATTTGGGAAATTAGTATATGATACCACAGAACTGGTATTTGATTAGTTCTGATGGCAATAGTCTTTGCTGACTGTAACCATCAAGGCAGTCAGTTTTCAGAGCTTCACTCAAATGGTCAGAAGCCAAATCAGGCATGTGCTTTTTCTCCCTCAACATCTGAGATCTGGCTTTTTGAAAGACAGCTGAGTTTCACTGCTTATTGCAGCTCCTGGTCTGTGTCCCTGGGCTAGATATTTTCAGGGATGTAACTTTGCCAGGGCAGTTCTTTTATGCTGTTTCTCGACTGTTATTTTCCCTTGCTGAGCTTCTACTTCTTTAACCAAGCCCAGTCCTGCCCCAGCTCTCAAGGCTGCCTTTCTTCAGTGCCCACAACTGACCATTAGTGTTGTGGCCTCCCCTTCCAAGCTGTGCACACGTTGTCAAAGCCTCTGCTGTTATCCTGCATTAAAGTGTGCATCACAACAAGAGACACCCAGTAGCAGGTTTGGGCTCACACAGCCAAGTCTCCTAACAGGCTGATGAGAAACTGTGTGTCAGTTTTGGCACCTTGTGCTGTGAGCTACAAACACACCAGTGTAGAGCTTCTGACCTCTTAGTGACAGGTTCTGCAACATTTTCAAAGGACACTTATACACCCACCCCACCCCCCCCACACACACACAAAAAAAAAAAAGTATAAAAAAGTTTTGCTATGTCTATGTGTCTATGTTTGAGTTCAGAAATCAATATTGTTAAAGCCTGCAGAGTGTGCTTCTACTTCTGTGGGAAAATTAGGTTTCTGTGTTAGTTACATGGGATACAGATTTGTTAAAAATGTGTTACTTTAATGGTGAATACGTGCCCTGGGAGGATAATAGGTCTGAATTTGAGACCCTGTTATAAGAAGCAAGTATTCTTTTTCATGATAAGACCATTGTGTCAAGTATAAGGATTATTCTGATTTTATCAACTGATTAAATTAAGGAATTTTGATTAAATTAATCTTACTTTGATATGTACAATGATTTTGGGTACAAAGTGACAGGCACTAAAATTACTATGAGAAATGGAGCTTTCAGAAAATTATTTAACTTCCCTTCAAATTGCTGCCTATTTTCAGTGTAATATATTGATGACTTATTTGAAGTGATGTGTCTATTTTTTTCCTACAGTGGCCTGTCTCAGAGGCAAAGTTAGCAACATTTTCTATAGCACTGTTAACAGTTTTCTCTTTTTAATGTTGACATATTTGTTTATTATCTAAACCAATTCAGGTAACAATTGGGGTCTAAGTCTCTGTTGAATAATAAAATTATATTCACAAGTAGTAATGCTGTCAAAAAAATGATATTATAATTCAACTTTTCTAAAAATTGGAAGTTTGTGCTATCGTAAACACATAAGCATCTATGCTGTAATCAATGGACATTTGGTGAATGGCAGGCTAGCTGAATGATAATCTTTCCCTGTAGTTTAAGACAAATCTTTTTCCCTGGCAGGATAAATAGCAAAATCTGTAAAACTTGTAGGAGAACAATGCATGCAAAAATGTTTCAATTCATGTGATTTTTGTGCAGTGCCACAGCAACAATCTCAAGCAGAACATCCATAGGGAAAAAAAAAAAAATTTGAAAGGTGGCAGGTGTTCCTATTAAGTTCATAAAAGTGATTTTCAGTGCTGGTAGAAGCAATATATTAACAAAAATAAAGCTAATATTTAGTGTTAGGCAATCTAAAGGAAAGTATTACTAGATCTATATGTTATATGATGTGATAAGATCCTTCGATGTATTGGCAGACTCCAGGAGTTAAATGTAACAAAGAAGGTGGGTAACTATAATAAATCTGCAATGGCAAAATTCAGCCTTTGCATAGTGCTGGATTCTAACCCACTTGTACTCTTTTTTTTTTTTTTTTTTTTTTTTTTTTTTTTTTTTTTTTTTTTTTTTTTTTTGTTTGTTTGTTTGTTTTTGTTTTTGTTTTTTCAGTTTGTAGTCAAAAAAATGATTGATACTTGAAAAAAAAAATAAATTGTTTAAACAAGACTGTGTACAGTGAATGTCATAGGATCTTGTGTAATAGAGTGGAAAGGGCAGGCTTGAGAAAAGGAGTTCTAATCATGCCCATATGGGAGTAAATTTTATACTTGAAATTCAAATATTTTTATTTTTTTAAATTCTTTCTTTTACAATAATTTCTGCTCTCTATACCTTTCAATGCATACATATATGTGTATGAGAATAATAGAGAAGTTATGCAATTTTATGTTTCCAAATATGATGTCGAAATTCCTACTGTCGGACATTCCTGGAACAGTCCTGTCTTTTTTCAACTGAAGGACATTTTGGTATTTTGTCTGACTGAAAGGAGGAGGATATGTTTTTTTATTATTTTTTTAAATTAAAGTTTAGTTTCTATTGAAGTGCAACTTTGATTGACCTGTTGTTAAAAGAGGGACCATCGCAGCCTTTTTGCTCATGCTAAACTCAGCCTTTTCAAACCAAAGAAAGATTTAAGAGTTACCCAAATGCCTTAAATTATTAGAGCAAGGAGAAGATTATTATTTTTCTCAACTGAACTTTTTCTTTTATTAAACCCAGACACTTTGATCACTTTTACTGTTCATCCACAAAATAAGAAGAGCTATTTTTTTTTTTTGCTCTGCCTCAGTGTCTGCCCTTTTCTCTAATACAAATGACTGGGAAGGCTTGATGATGACAGAGCTATTTCACCCATATTTCCACTTCTGAGATATTGCTAAAAGAGGAGGAACTTTAAGAGTTGTTCTGGCTATTTTAAGGATAATTTATTGACCAGAAAAATCTGTCACTTTATCCTCTACCCACCTGCTGAAAAACACTTCTTTTCTTTTAAGGAAATCAGCAGCTCCATTTGTACTCTTTCTTCCAATAACAATTGTAGCAAACAAGCATAAAATCATAGAATGATTTGGGTTGGAAGAGAGTTGCATTTGGGAGTTTTTCCTCATTTGCTGCTATGTAAAAAATACATTTGCCTCTGCTTCTCAAAAGCCATTTCCTTTACAAAGTATCAGTTTTCCTCACTGAAGCTGAAAATAAAGCATCAGGCAGACAAAAACGAGGACATCAACAGTAAAACCTGGGTTTGTCTCTTCTTCAGTATCTCTGTAATAGAGAAATAACACTGCAGTGACCTCCTTATCTGAATGTGAATAGCTTTATTGTCAGCTCTATACCAGCTTTATGTACTAAATGACAGCTTTTCCAGTGTTCTCCTTTTTCTCCCCTCATTGCCCATTAAAAGAATTTTTACTGATATGTTAAACTAATATTCTATTCAGATTTTTTATTCTATTCAGTCGTGATGCAGCAATTCAACAAGCAATTCTTCCCAGTTTTTCCCCACAGACTTTTCTTAGCTTCTGTCATACATGATAAATAAATACTTTAGTAAATGGCTGTTCTTTCATCTCAATCATTAATTCATTAAGATAACAAAAGACAAATTAAAGTGCAGCAGAAGAGTTAATTAAAGCAAATATTTCGATAATGCTAGCACAATTCATAATTCTGTTACTGTACAAAGCCCAAAAAGCTGAACTTGATCTGCCGTGTACATGATAGATAGAGTGAGACAAAAAAAAATTTCAAGTCGTTTTAAAAATGTTCTAAATATAACATTTTTTGTGGCTTTTGTAAATGGCAGTAAATAGTGAAATTATGTACTAGATGATTCCAAACCTCAAAACTCAACAGAGCTCTATCTCTGTAGTCCTGTAAAATCGTGTTAGGTCTAGTGCTCTATTGTACATGTAACTCATGCATTCACACGATGAGTACACTCTGTGCTTCCACATACAGATCCAAACAAATTGTTTCAATTTACTAATTCTTGGGCATTTTCTTCATGTCAGCTCATTTCAGCCTTCCATAATATTTCTTTCTTTGCTATTTTAACCTGCTTTTGCAGCGGAGTAATTTCTGCTTTACTTCCTTACCTGCCTTTTGTAGTAGCTTCAGAGTTGTTTGTTACTAGTTTAAACATTCTGCATACTTGATCAAGTATGTGTCATGTTTTTTGACAGACTTGTATTATAGGCACAAGCTTGTGTGCTTTTTGTCTTATAAACATTAATATATATACTATTACATAAAACATAAAGAAAAATTCTATTAGTAATTCTGCTACCATTATTGTGTAGGCAAAATATTTAAAAAGCGATAAAAAAGTATATTTTACTGAGATGACTTTGACATTTTAACATAAATAAAAATGATCAATTTATGCCCAAAGCCTTTCTGAAATCATTCTGTAACATATAGCAGAAAATTATGAACCATTTTTCACAATTACAAAATGAAATCATTTGTCACAATTACAAAATTAAACTATGTGCAGCATGAAATTTCTCCAACTACTTTGAAGTAAATCTGGAATGACGTCAAAAGTTAGTCCTTAGGTATTTATAAACAGTTGCCATTCTGTCATAGACCTCTCGCTCATGCATTTTCCCATCGGCATAAAGAAGTCTAGCAGTGATTCAGTGCGGTTTTAGTGTTATTGACAAGGGCTGGAGACCTCGGTGGCTCAATAAAGCTGTGGATCATTTTCAGAATATGACAAAAGCTCTTCCTGTCCTAGAGCAACCCTTTTCTCCTGGGCACATGATACAAAGAAAGCAGTTTGTGTAACAAGACCCTAATCAGCCACCATTCTTGTTTGTATTTCTTCTGCATTGGATAAAATTAATAGGTTCTTTTTATGGTTTTTCGCTCTTCAAGCACTTGAAACTCCACAATTATAATAATGTTTTATGTTTTTATAATGGCTGTGCAGAATATATTTGTCCAATTCTGTTCTTCTCAAATACAATTAACGTTTCTATTTAGTATTAAATATTCATAAATTTGACCTCAGGGAACTAGTGAGTATTAACTAACACAGAGATTGATAACAGCCCTCAATTCAGAGAGCTGATGGGTTTTTGCCTCTTTTGCAGGAGTGGTAAAGGTACATGCAGCGGCTGCAATGTAAGGAAGAAATGAATTTTGCATTCTTTTCTGTTTTATTTTAATATCACGATTTTATTTCACTCAAGTACTTCTTTGATGAAAGAGAAAAAGGAAACAAAATTCTACAAATGGTTCTAATGTGTAAGCTTTCATAACAGTGACCCATTTTTGTGGGGTCAGAGAATAGAAGTAGTTCAGTCAATTCTTTGCCATAACACTCCTTGCCACTTGATTAAGTTATGTCAAAATATCTACTGTTCCAATGTTAATTTCATAGGCATGAAGTTTAGTTTATATAATAGAATACATTAAGTAGCAATAAACCTAGAGAACACAGTGATCTTGACCTACTCCTGAAAAAGCGCATGAAGCTTAATTTCCTTTCAAACAGAGAAGTTAGATTGTAAGTCAGGAAACATTAAAAGGCTGAAAACCATCTTCTTCCACTCTTTCATGTTACAATGTGCTTACTGATACTGCTTTCCATGTGCTGAAAGGTTTTCTGATATATTTCCTCCCTCACTATGACTACATTGAGCTAACAGTGTGGACCAAGGGAGCAGAGGGGATTAGGGGGCTGTGAAGAGCAGGTTTGGGTTTTCTGAGCTAGGAGTTTCAGCTGAAAAAGGTCTCCAATGTTTTTTTTTTTAATCTTATCTTAAGTGATTGAGTGGATTGGCTGGTTGGTTATTCAGAATCTGGGTTTTTTTTGGTTTATTTTTTGCGAGATTTGAAGCAACTAATTTATTGAGTAGCAACCTTCAAAGTGCTGTTGGAGTATAACCCGTATTTGCATCTCAGTAGCAAAAGAAACTGATCTGTTGTTTAGGACTCAACAGAAATTTAGTCCTAATTTTCTGGAAATGTATTGATGGACAGATGTTAGAACTAGTTAAACATTTTTTGAAATTACATACAAAATTCAAGTCGAATATTATCATTCCAGTGTTTAACTTCTGATAATGAAGGTATCCTGTTAGGGCATCAGCATTAGAGGGAAAGGCAAAAATATAATTTTTTTTTTTCTTAACTATTTTTAACTATTTAGAGATGGAGTTATTTGTAAGATTTTTACCTGTATAGGAGGAGATGGGGATCTCTGAATATCTGTAGGCCAATGAGTAGTGAAACTAAATATCTAACTAGTTAGGTAATAACAGATTTACGTGGTTATGGCATCTTCAGGGTTGTTACAAGGATGTAAAAGTAGTCACAGAGTAAAGAGCTTTTATTTGAGAAGGATGCAATGGAAGATGGCAAGAAGACATTGCTAATTTTGATCTATTTATTTTATTTATTTATTTTCTTAGCCATTTAAAGCTATTTCATTTATTTATTTATTTATTTATTTATTTTATTCGTTATTTTAACTAGGTATTTATACTGTTTAGCAGCTGCAAACTCAGTAAATTTTTGAGCTACCATGTCTTCTTGAAACTGCCAAACAGAACCCAGTGTGTATTAAAGAATTATTAATAGTAGTAGTAGTACTATATACACCAGAAAAGAGATGCAGAAAAATACAGGGAACTTCCTTAAGATATAGGTATTTTACCTAGTTGACTAAAACTTGCTGGAATGTCTTAGAATTCAGGAACTTCATGATTAATTGACTAAGCATGAGCAGGTCATTAATAGTGTACTAAAAGAAGTGCAAAATCTCTTCCTTGCAAATGGGTCCTCTAAGTACCCAGTTACACAAACAAGCTTTTCTGCAATCCTGACTGTTGTAACTGTACCAGGAGAAGACAAAAGAGAAAATAAGTGTATGACTTTGTGTCATTTTATTAGAGCTGAGAACAGAATGAATATGCCAATGAAATAATGCTTGAGATAACAAACAAGGATTCCTTTCACATTCTTTTGAAAAAACACATTTTCTGTTATCTCTTAGTTTGCTTAACTGGTTTTATCTACCAAAGCTATTTTATTTGAAGGTGAATCAAAATCCTAATTAATACCAAGTACAGACAAAGGACAGTTATTTTATTGGGTTAAGGGTATTGAGTTAATTTTCCTTTATTTTCCTTAATTATAGGAATTTAATGTACACACATTATCTGAGATTTGAAAAGGATTTAGAGGCTCTGTATCCCTTAAGATATTGTAGGAACAAATGCTCTATTTATTTTAAATTGTTGGTGAGCCAATTCCTTTCCATGAATACAGAAGCAGGGGAAAGAGATTATTGCTAAAGAAAACAGCTGTATTATAGTGTACTAACAGAGTTCTTTGCTCTTTAATAAGTTATATTTATGTCTGCACTCTAGTTCCAACTTTGCCATCACTCAGATGCAGTTAAAATATTTTTTTGTCTCGTGTGAGATTTTTCCATATAGAGCATATTCTATTTTACATTAGCTGAAAAAAACAGCAAAACAGATATGCTTGTACCAATTAATATTATTATATACACTAACAGATAATATGTTCCGAGCATGTGAGATTTTTTTTAACCTCTTCTAGCCTTAACATTTTATACCAAAAAAATATGTGTGATTTAGTTTTTATTTATTGGATTAACGTATAGATTTGTAACTTAAGAAAAAAATCCTGATTGTTTCCCTTTTTTTGTGTCTTCTAGTCTTGTTTTACAATTTTTAAACTAACTGTGCGATATTACTTATTTATAGAAAGAGGGAACAAAATAATTGAGAGGAAATGACAAAAGATGTCTCTCTTATTTTCTGATGTTTCTTGGAAGCATAAGAAAAGGCCTATGAAACTCATAAATCACCACGGAACAGTTGTGCTACATACATATGTATTCACATGCTTATGTGCATATACATGCATGCTTAAACATAAACATTCTTCTGTATAATCCTGTTTGCTATGAATGGCATAGCTATTAAAGGGTTGTACACTACAGAGAAAAGTGCAAACACAAAGGATTTGCGTAGGAGTTAGTTTACTTGGCAAGCATCATACTCAGAAAATTATAGTAGAAGAAAGTGTCGCTTTTACATTGCAATTTTTCAAATTGTAATCAACCAAGAGCTTGTTGCATTACTTATTTACAGCATATAAATATAATCTGTAGAAGTTAAAGCTCGTCAGTTCATTTCTAAGTCTGGGCAGACATAAAATTGGGGCTCAGCAAGGTACATCCAGACACTGGTGTCAGGACTAAGTGCACAGATATCTGAATTCCTTCAGCTATCTAAAGAACTCTTTTTCTTTTTCTTCTTGAAAATTGGAAAGATGGTGCTGATATCTTTCCAAGGCACATAATTGACACTTGAGAAAATAAGACTGTAGCATGCTCTTTTTATTTTAAATCTATAGTATTATTATTGTTAAGTATTTAGATGCTGCTGTTATGCAAGGATGTCCTTCATATACATCATTTCAGGGAAAGCTACTTTTCAGTTACTTTGGCAGTTGTGTCCCTAATTCTCCTGTCTTAGTGTATGCTTCCTACAATATTTTGAAGTGATAAATCATGATTTCTATTTCAAGACGCAAATAGATCTTTGATTTAATTCCTTACATCACTTTTTATTCTTAGTCAAGCAGCAGAAAAGGTTTGAGCCTTGATTCTTGATAACTTTAATGGTTCTCTGTAGAAACTGAACATTATAGTGCGATTAGGTCACTTTGATACATAGATGATATTACAAACCGACTGCACTGCTTTGGAAGCTTTTATGCTAATGAATGGCAGGAGGATGTCATTTTGCTCTTGACACCTTAGATATAAGTGTGAGCTAATAGTGTAGGAGTAGGATCTGTAAACCTGTGAAAAAAATTTTAATTGTACTTCTGACATTGACATCCCTTTGCCTCAAGAAAGCCATTAGGCCATCTCAGAATTCCCTATTATGAAATAGTGAAGATATTTAACCTCGTGTAAGTATCTTTTACATAACCTCATTAACAGTTAACGTTACGGGATATGTCCTGGCGTTGTTCTTTTGTTCATGAAGTTTGCATAATGTTCCATATATTTCTTTTTGGTTTTGGAAGTAGTGAAATGCCCCTTGGGGTTTAGTCCTTTTTTGAAATCAATGCTATCAAACTGGGAAGAACTCTATATTTCATATTTTGAATAGATTTCATATATTGAAATATATGCTTATTTCAACGAATATTTTTAAAAGTTTATCTTTCTTTTGATAATACCAATATAGGAGCAAAATATTACATGTCAAAGGTGCTCAAAAGAAGCCTTTTATATACTGATTCACAGTCACATAGCACAATTCTCCTCAGTGATTCAAAGTTTACAATTTCTTTTTAAAATCAGCATTCTCTCGCTTCTTCTTAAGTAACTTTTTCCTCTCCTAAATTGGAGTTTGGGGTTGGTATGGGGTTTTGTTTGGTTGGTTTTTTTGGATGCTGGTTTGGTTGGAGTTTTTTTCCCTGTGGGAGAGATGGTGCTATTGTTTGATTTTGGACGTTTTTCTAAAACTTTCTGTCATCAGGACACTCCAGTATTTTCAATATATACAAGGCTTGATAGCTTTTGTGTTGCAGGAAATAGCACAAAGTCAGGAACTATTTCCGAGAGCTACACTAATTCAAGTTTGATCCAGGTTAAAATGAGAACCAGGCTAAGTGACTTAATCCATACTATAATAAATACTTAAAAGCCATAAAACTTATAAGTGTTGGAGTACATGTTAATTAAGAGAATGAGTTCTACAGAGTAATCTGGTTTCAGACAGCTTACTGTACAGTATGAGCCAATATCTTCTGAAAAATCAGGGTCACAAAGGTATCTGAAGATTGCAATTCATATTTTTAAGTTACATATCCAATTTTTGGAAATAATTCTTGGGCATCCCAGAGGATGAAAAATTAATAGAGAACATCTGAGAAATGCAGTGGCTAAAAATTAGATTATATGATTCTTGAATTCTTAGAGAAAAGAGTTGTGCTATGGTCAATAATTTGCAGTGCTCTTGAGACCCATTCTACGATGGTATAACAAGTTTTAATGTCCACATTAAAAAAAAAAATGTTGGAAAAAAGAGGAAAATACTGGAAAAACTAGTAGAATGTTTTGGCTGATTTTAAGGCAAAAATTGAGAAGCAATATTAGCATCACCTGTCATTTACATCAGAATGCAATCTTTCCCAGACGGAAGTGTCTTAATCTAGAGAAAAATGGATGGACAGCACCTGTTCCTCAGAAAATAATGCTGGATGCATTTAAAAAAAGAAAAAAAAATTCATTAAAGATTAATTTTTAAAAATGAGAATAATTTTAAATGATTCTCATTAGATGGATAAGAGATCATAAATAAATATATATATCATAATATATATATAATAAATATATTTTTCAATACATGTTCTATTTTACATATACAGGCTTTTTGCAAGAGTGGACCACATTAGCTAAAACTGAAATAATTTTTATTCTCACTTGAAACCCTATTGAATTTTTAATCTTACTGAACCCTACAAGCTGTGGTATATTTAGTGTAATATTTTGCTTTTACATGCAGTAATGTCGTATATCGACACAGAAAGTATGTAAGACACAACCAATACTACTTTGCACCACATTTGGTCCCACTGAATGTTAAATGTGGATCTGCTTTACTGTGGGAAAGTCTAGCTAAGAGCTTCACTGTTATAATTTAAGAGAGGAGATTTTTTAAGCAGTCTAAAATTTATTGCTGTTCTTCAAGATAGGTTATTAACAGAATTATGTTTAGTGAATAGTGAGTTCGCCAAATACCTCAACCCTGTGAAAATGATTTTCATTGCAACATGCTGACATCTGATAACAGCATAAGAGTAGAACTGAACATGAATATCCAGTATTTTTCTTATAGACCACAATAGTTACTAATTCAAATTTAAGTTTCTTTTTTTAATTTATTTATCATTATGTCATTTGTCACAATTAATGTTTGTTGGAGAAATGCACTTGAGAGAAATCTGTATTTCCACATGGCAGGAAAGACATTCCATTCCTAGTCATTAATTTTCTCAGATTTTCCACAAAATTAAGTTGTTTACAAGGATAATATTGAATGTGTTGAAGAAGTCTGAATAGCTGATGTCATTGTTTTCTGAACTAATCAGCTGCATAATGTCATAGAAGTATTCTTATGTTGGACTTTCTAACTTGGGACAGTTTAAAACTATATAAATATATACCTAAATGACTGCCATAAATATAGAATTTTAGGTTGGGTTTTTTGAGAAATTTAGTGGTTACTTTAGTAGCTGGGTGGTGGATTCACTGAGTTGAGCTCCTGACTATGTCATTTAAGTATTTGCAATTATACTTATTTTTAAATTCTGCCTCCATCTTTTCCCCTCCCTGCCCTGCCTGATTTGGAACAGTAACGACTGGCTGTATGTGCAGTAAAAATTAGGAATATTAACCAGCTAAAATTGGTAGATAATTATTTTGAGTAAATTGTCATATGAACCAAACTTGTTTCTGGAAGTAGGAAAGAATTTTTGATCAGAACAGTAGTTTTCAAATTCACAGTATCATTTTGAACTAAGTCATGTATGGACTTGTCAAGGCAGGGTAAAAAGAAGGAGATGAAAAAGACAAGTATAGACACCCTTGTCATCAGTGCCTTAGTAGTCAAATAGATCAAGCTTCCCTGAATAACTGAGTTTTTGAATTATTAAAACATCTTCTTACTTTCCTCCAGAAGATGATAGACTTAATTTAAAAAGAGATATTAAATTTGAAGTGATAGTTCTCAACATCTTTTGTTCTACATTAATATGATTTACTGATGTTCACTTTTTCTATTATAGCAGGTTACCTTGCTTAAACTGTATTAAAAAAAATGCTTAAATCAAAAAACGTTCAGATTTCCAAACCCCTCTGATTTTAGTGGTCTCCATATCTGCCCAGGAGATTTGTCTCCCTATATTTGCCCCATACATCAAGAAGTGGAAAGCCCTTAGAGAGAGTGAATTGTGTGCTCCAATTTGTCCTCAAATAATGTCTCTTTTTGCTACTGGTAGAGAGAGCCTTATGAAACCAGCTTAAAATTAGCCTTTGTTAATAACCCATCACAACCCAAAGACCATATTATCAAAGGAACTCAAGCAACTAAAAGATTGATTTTAGTGAAATCTCCTTGTTGAATTGCTTTTAATGTTCTTTTAAACATTTCGCGTCTTAAGAAGAAAAATTCTTGAATGGAGCACTTAGTGGGATGAGAAGTTTTACTCAGCTTGGGTTGTGGCCTGTGAAATAAATCATTAAGATTATTTTTAATAAAACAATTAAGGGTTTTTTTAAGATGTTTTAAGATTATTTTTAATACCCCAGGAAAGAATAAAAGACTAAGAGAATAAAAAAGCAAGAGCAAACCCACATATTTTCTTAACAACTAGTGTGAGCTAGGCTTTTTTTTATCTATTGTTTTTATAAAGATTTTACAAGTTTTGGTTTGCTTTCACAAGTGGGGAATGAACATAAGTGATTTGTATACAAAAGAGAGTTAAAATGATTGAAAACCCTAGGAATATTCTGTGTTGCTTCTATGACAGCAAGAATTGGACTGAATATAAAATAAGTTTCCATCTCTAAAGGAAACAGAAATATATATATATATATATATAAAACATGTAGAGCATAGTGAATAAGTATATATCAGTAAATGCATTCACAAAGCAGTGATCTGAGGCTAATATAAAATATTCTAGTATTATAAATCATGATAAAGAATTTAAAATTCCCATTGAATCAGAGATAGAAAATTAAAAGCATGTCTGTGCCCTGTTACCAAATATTCTGTGAAACATTTGTGCAAATATGTAAATACAGACAGGATGGTCATAATTTCATATATTTTCCTAAGTCTAGAACATTTAGTAATAATAAATTGGCAGCTTCAGTATACTTTTGGATCAATGTCTTAAAAAATACTCAAACCAATACCCTCCAAAATCAAAAGATAGAAACAAAAATGACTCCCAAAAAACCCCATTAGAGGTGATATTTACCAAAAGATCTGACTGCATAATTGATCAAGGATCTTGTGTAGTCACACCATGAACTTGTACCAATTTTCTTATGGGAAAAATTATTATGTTCCTTTAAGTAATCTTCTGCAAGTGGCCATATTTTTATTACATGGCATTAAACAGACCCATTATTATAAAAGAGAATTTCTGAATACTTCGATCATATTGAGTTATAAAGATATATAACAGCACTTTCCATCCAATTATAGATATCCAGAGGAGGATGCATAAACAGTCAAAATGTGAAATGATACTTCCAAGGAATACCTACTATTTGAGGTTCAGAATCTTTTTCAGTCAGAGGTGGTATTTCTGTATTTAACGGGCACTAAGGCATCTTTTCTTCAGATATTTGTCAAATTATTTTTTCAGGCCATCCAAAACATCCTGTAGCAAATGTCACTCTATAGAGGGAATAGGCAATACAGGCAGCTGCCCTCTCTTTGCTTGCTTTGCACTTTCTGACTGATGATTTCACCTGTTGCTTCCCTTTTTTCCAAGAGAAGAGAGTGAGCATTTATTACTTCTAAGTCCCTACTAAGGAAATCAGAACAAAGGGAATTCACACAATAGAGAAAAATTGTCAAGAAGGTTGAATACCTGGGTTGAAAACCTCAATTGTAAAGAAATTGTTAAGGAAATCAAATGTAACTTTCATTTAGGGCCACATACAGATATTGAAATATCACAGACTTCTCATTCTGGACAATTTAAATAGTCTTGTGCGAACTATAATTGTGAATACAATTTTCTAAGAATAAGACTGAGAATTAATTTAATTGAACTCAGGTTAAATTACTTCAGTTGAGATAAGATAAATGTTGATTAACAGAGTCAAATGCCAAGTCAATTAAAGTAAGTCCAACTTTAAAAGGAAGCATTTGTGACATACTTATTGAGGTCAAGTCTCTTGAAACAAGATTACATGTGTTACCTTTGACAGTATTGAAGTTAAGGTATGTTCAGGCCATTATATGAGCAGGAATTGCTGTCAATAAATATGGAGCTTAAAAATAATCTTACCTTAACATTAATGAAGTTAGAATCTTAAATGGAAAATGTACAAATGTCAAATTATACATGCTGATACGATTTAATTTTAAATGTAAATATGGAATTGCAAGCATTGGAACAGTAAGCACAATGTGCCAAAAGAATTTTGTTTGCTTTACTGGATCTTGAATAACAACAAGAAAAAAAGCTTTTTTTTTTTTTTTCTTTTTTGTTTAAGATTCTCATTTAACACAATTTGTGTTCATTCCTCAGATTGCCAAAGTGCACCTTAACCTGCAATAAAAATATAAGCTATGATTGCAATGCAATTACACAAAATTAACAACTATTGAAATCAAAAAGCTGGTAAAAGGAATTATTTTCAGTGCATCAACACACTGTGAAAAACTACAGGGGAAGGAGGAAGAAAGAGAGGAAAGTAACACGAGATAGTTGTGCTTTACCACACAACTAACCAATAAACTGCTCTGAGTAAAATCACTTGAGCTTTAGGAGGTCAAATATGCTGATTGTAACTGGGCTTTATATTAGAGAAGTTGTGAAATCCATTACTATACAACAAAATCAAAATGTCTGAAATTGCTGTTTGTAGGGATGACACTTTTTTGAAAAATAGTTGCCATATTGAAGGCTTGCAAAGGTGCCTAAAGAACACCATATTTTAAAGGGAGAAAGAGATTAATTCTATCGCCTGAAAAAAAAAAAATTCTCAGATTGCATTGTTTTGGGTTTTTTTTCTAAAATGCTGGAAGTATATGTTTGTTTAACAAGTTTTCCTGTTTCCTCCACCTGTCAGCAGTAAAGTCTTTGTGAGTGCAGTACTTAAACACTGAGGAAAACACTTCCAGTCAACAGATTAAGTAAGTATGAGTGCTTAAAGCTTGGGCCTCTCACTGATGAAGTAGATTCTCCAGTCAGCAAAAAAATAAATGCTAATGGAGAACAGAATGGCTCTAAAAGAGTATTACTGATTGAGTAATAATAGTAGTGGACAATGAGTAAGGGTTGGATAAAAAGAAAGAGTTTGATTTAAAAAATATTTTAGAGAAAGGTGATTAAAAATGGTCTGCTTGAATATTGTATGAAATGAATGTTCTCCATTCACAAAAGCTCAAAACAGCTGGCCTGTGAAATTGGCAGTTATTAGTAGGAATTTCTAATGAATTTTCCAAGTTGGAGTGGCACCATATGACAGGAAAATATAATATCTAGCTTATAAGGGAGAAAAACATGCAGCTGCAAGCTGATTAATCTATCCTCAGTAGCATACAATTTATGAATAAATACTGAAGATAAGTGTTCAATTCATGACTGTAAATGAATAAGTGTTGGAAAATAATGCATCAGTTCATTAGAAGTAGATTGCGTCAGGCTAACCTTGTATATGTCTTTGATAAGACAACAGACTTATTGTCTAGACAGGAAAATTCAGTTTTCATCTTTCAGTAAAACATTTGATATAATACCATAGAGAGAAAGACAGAGATGCAAGATGCTTGAGGAAGTTTTGTTAGTGAGACAATTGTTGAATTTGTTGAAGTTTGGTAGTGAAACTCAAAGATAAATAATGGGGAAAATCTTGTTTAATACTCTTCAATGATGTATTCACAGTGGAAGATTGCTGATGCAATGAAGCAGGCAATGAGTACAGAAAATTATGGAGATACAGTAAGAATTAGATGTCTTAATTACTAGAAGTAGAATAAAATTCACTAATTTGAAATTCAAAAAGTACTTCTATGAATACAGTTCAGGCTGTATAATGGAAACACTACAGGTAGAAACAAAGAAAATTTATTGGATGTCCCAAGTTAGCAATGAATCGGTCAGGTTGAGTAGGGCTTTGAGTGACTTGGTCTAGTGGAAGGTATTCCTGATCAACACCTTCCAGGTGTTGGAGTGTTGGACTTAGATGATTTTAAAGGTACCATCCAGCCTGCAACATTCTATGATTACCTGAAATCATGAAAGCAAAGCAGTTTTAAAAAATGGTTATTCAGCCTTAGGAAACCGCAGTCAAGCATTTTTATGATGGAGTTACTGTTCTTGCATAAAACACTCATGAGACTTCCTCTGGAATGTTATATACAAGGAAGAAAAATCTTTATTTGCAGGATAAACAGGGGAATGGGAAATACATTAAATGAGAGGAAAATTGAGAGGTTTGGCTGAAATAGCATAATATGAAGAAATCTGAGTGATCTATAAATACAGTGAAAAAATATGATCGTTCACAGCAGCTGGGTGAGAAACATCTAAAAGTTTATGGACACCAGGACACAGGGGTGTAAACTTCTCACTAAATAAGATAGCCTGGAAGAGGGAAGACAGTTTCTTACCACAACAGGAGGAATGGGACAAAGATATTGCCTAATTTTAAAACAGATTATTATCATTTTAGAAATCATTGTGTAGCATTGGTGACAGATTCAAGTGCTTCCCTTCAGGTATGTGCTTCTTGAATAGTAATGATGTTGTTAAATAGATAAATTATTTCTATTAATTTCATTTTGATCTAAACTTGGAAATCTTTTATGAAGGCCTGCATATGGAAAGAAGGAAAAACAAGGTTAAGGATCAGTATTGAAATAAATTGAGCATAAAATTTAGTACATTCCTTCAGGATCATTTTGTGTCTTCCTGTTTCATCTTCACCCTTTTTAAATCATGGGGATTATTGCCTTTACATATTCTCTATTTAGTGTCAAATTACTTCCATATGTTTTACTGATAAATCAAAAGATTAAGGAGATTAAAATAAATATTCTGGTAAGAAGGGCTAAGATTTATGAAGGCTTACTTATAAGCGACTTTGAAGTCACTTGAGGATCTGCATAGTAAAGATGGCAGGGAAAAAGTCTGCAGGATGCCACACAGATTTGAGACTTTTCTTAGTGTCAATTATTATAAGCAGCATGTGGGTCTCAGTAAGAATACTTACCTTGAAACTCTTTTGTGAGTCATCTGTAATTTACAGATTTTTGATATTTATTGAGATAGAAATTAGTCAAAGAGGCAACACCATGTAAAATGAGAAACTAAAGTAGAATACCAGGCCTAATTGAATTGTGTGCTCTTCTTAGACTTTATAAATATAAGCTTTGTTCAATTCTTTTTAAAAAACTTAGTCTATTACAATGCTAACCAATTAAATCTTCTGCTCTTAGAGCATAAAAATTTCCTAGAACAACTGCTAAATCCAATGCAGATTATAGAATCATAGAAGATTTCTGTAGGTATCTATAGATATCTGTAAGAACTACAGATATCTATATGTAGGTAGGTATCTATCTATCTAGGCATATACATCATATACCTCACCAAATATGGAGGGAGTAGGGATGTAAAATGAGGAGAGAAATGATAGTCGAAAAGGGTCAAAATATGTTCTCTTCAGAAAAATGTGAAAAAAGGAATCTAGACATCACCAGCTTGATGTCATTGAAGAGGTTTTTTTGAATGTTTGAGGCAGCAGTGAGCTCAAGAGCATGAATTTGTGTGAGGTATCCTACTAATTTAGATATTATTCAGCTGTTTTCAAAAGCTTATTTGAAGCTGTAATTATTCAGTTTTGCATTTGTCAAAAGTAAAAATTGCTATCTGTTTATGTATGGTTGGTGGTAGGAAATGTCAGGATATTCATAATGACTGGAAGAAAACAAAACAGCCAGTGAGCATACACATAAGTTTTCTGTCAGCTTTGTTGCTCATGTCTTTTGTCTCCAGTGCATCACTGGTTAGCCCATTTCACATGGTTATTTGCAACCTCAAAGTTGTATCAAGTGGTAAAATAGAGTTAAAAATAACATATTTGATAGAATCAAAGAATCGTTTAGGTTGGGAAGAAACCTTTTAAAATCATAATGTAAATATTAATCAAGCTATTAGGACTGTCAGCTGGGAACAGAAGCAAAGACATTTCTTTAAAAAGGAAAATAAAAAATCTATGCCAAAACTCAAAGTTATTAGAATTATTATTTATGTTATAGGACTCCTTTGTATAACTATGAGATATAAAATTGAATCCACAGATTTCTCTACAACCTATCCAAATATTTACAATTTTTTTCTCAAATGTCTCTGGGCTTTCTGAATTTCTGTTTCAATACTTCAGAAGTATAAAATTAGCCTGCCAATAGTAGTTCTGGTTTATCATTTCTTTCTTGTGCAATGTGCTCAAGAAGATACCAACATTCAAGGGAAAGTAAAAGAGGGTCAGCAAAGATAATGGTAGATTTTAATGAGGTGCACAAAATCATCACATAACAAGTGTTAATAGTTCTAATAAAGCATTCATACAGTACTACACCTGCCTTATATGTTTTGCCCTACTGCCAAAGGAAACAAACTGAAAGGCTTCCTCAGAAAAAGAACAGAAAAAATCTGAAAGTTGCAAAGATAGATAAAAGTTAAAGGTTACTAAAAAAAAGCGACTCTTTATAACTAGGATAGCTTCCCACTGAGTTTGCTAACCTAGCTTATAATTAAAGGGAATTCGATGGTATAAACATCACACTAATGTTAAGTTGAATAGCAGGATAAAACAATCCCAACTCCTGAGAAGGGCTTGGATTCACATCACTTCTATTCTGAGACTGAAAACATAATTATTGTGGCTTCTTGTGTTTCGGAGAGGTCTAAACTCAGTGTGACAAAAAATACTTAGTCTTCTCTTAGGCACAGGTGTACTACTATGACGAAAAGGTAAGTCAGGTCTCTTGCAGAGAAGAATTACCTCTTCTAAATAAATGATAGAGAAGATTGAAGAGACTGTCAACAACATGCTAATCACCTTCAATTCTGCTGCCAGTAACTGTTCCCCACAGATCAAAAAAGATATTCTGATTTGACTTTTAGATGCCTGGCCATCTGTTTGCTGAACATCTTGTATTAATTGTCTGAAGGAATAGAATTTTGGCAAGCACATGTAGCTTAACCTGTCCATTGGTTCACATGAGATGCATCATTAGCAGTACACTATCCATCGTCCACACTTGTCTCTCCCTTTGACAAGTCCAAAGTAATTAGGTCTGTCCTACATGAACCCTGTCACACAAGGAAAGTCAACTGTTAATGCTGCCTCATATTAAGGCAATCCGTCTGTCAAATAATTACTCTCAACAGAAAAGGACAGAATTAGTATTAGTGTGTCTCTTGACAATGAAACTATGCACAATATCTTATGTGACAGTTATGTTTTTCCTGGCACAGGCAATAGCCCTGTGGTCTTCAAGAAAGCTGGGTTTTAAAATAGAAAAAAAAGCCCGCTGTTGTCATTGGTGTAGTTATCTTAGAGTCGTGCAGTCTGGTCATTGTTTTCACATCCTGGATGTCACTGCAATAGGAATAATCATTAGCAAATTCTTGTTATTCTCTCTGACTATTTCAGGTGAGTTCCATACTGCTGTTAGATAGAATGCACAAAACTACCCTGAAATGAACACACTCAGAATCACAGAATACTCTGAATTGGAAGGAACTCACAAGGATCATCCCGTCCAATCCTTCAGGGAATGGCTTATACAGGGATCAAACCCACAACCTTGGCCTTATTGGCACCACTTTCTAACCAGCTGAGATTATCTAAGTCACTCAATAGTTTTGGTAGGGATTTTTCTCTTTTACATAAAATTATTCACTTCCCTAAATGGTTATGGGGATGTCAAAACTTCATTTATGGGTTCAATAAAGCATTTAGTATAATTATTTATTTACTTTTGAAAAGGAAAAAATGGGGAAAGCTTGAAGCCCCTAAATGTCACCATCACAACTGTGTTTGGTGAAACTTCATGGCATTGAGATCAATGATACATTAAGGTATGAAAAATTGCATTATTATCAGAATTTGAACTAAATTTATCCTTCTTCCTTATTTGGATCAGTGCTAGAAAAGTGCTGCAAAAGTGTTAATGCAAGTGGAACATTCTGGCAACAGAATATTTTGTTAGCATTATTAGCAGTATACCAGATTTCTTGCAGCTAAAATAAGACTTAAGAAAAAAATCAGTCAGCTATTTTTTACAAATGTCCCCTTAGAACTGAGGCATAACAATAGAAGTTCAGATAGTGAAAAGATTCTGTAAGATCATAGGATTGGTTTAATACTTCAAGACTGCAGAGGATTGTATCTATGCTTTTCTGTTTGTCTGTGGACACATGTCAGTTTTAAATGGACAGCTTTTAAAAGAAGGGAAGGTTTTTAAAAAAAAAAAAAAATCAAAATAAAAAAAAAAAAAACAGCCAAGGCTTGAATTCATACATTTAAAATACAGCCAATAAAATGCACAGCTGAAGAAAAACCAGTGCAAATATTGTAATTTTTTTTAAATGTTTATTTATTAACGAGTGTCTTAAAAGTATTTTCTACAATTTATTTAATTTTTTAGAGGTTGAGGACAACTTTTTAAAATGCATTGAAAGGACACACCATAATCTAATCTCATAGGTGATAATATTGCATTAAAAAGTTTGTAAACTTTCTGAATTCCTTTGTGTTATTGCTTATGCTTTGTGCATTAGCCATAACATAAATTCTGCATCCTTTTTTGTTCCTACATGGTAGCAAACTGTTACTTGATTGACTCAAGATCTGATTTTTAAAAGCAATGTACAACACTCCACATGAAAAGTCCATAACCACTACTAATAATTGATTTAAAGACTATTGCTAGTATTCAACACAATTTTGATGTGAGAAAATATGGGGTGATAAATAAATATTTTGAGGAACTTCTTAAAACTTTTCTTCAAATGTTTATTTGAATAAGATATTCTGCTGAAGGCAAAACTTAGTTTTTACTCTTGTATGCCTCCATTCATACTATTTGTATACATCACATTGTCCATTATGTTGTATTATTTTTTAAAATACTTAACATTTTGAAATAAGTACTCAACACTGGTGAAGTATCCCTGAAATATTTTTTAACCACTCTCCTGGGAAGTTTTTAATCATACTGGATAATTTCCATTTTTTTCCCTGATTTCTCTTCCTTACCCCTCTTCCTGTGTGAGCTGGGATCAGATTCAAAGCAGAAGATTTTTTGAGGGACTGAACAAGAGTTCTGTGTTACTCCAGGTGTGCCTGACACCTTTTAATTGAGTTGAAATAGGTCCGTGATGGTGCAGAGGGGAAAGCGGGCTTGCTTTGTGCAAACCTTTCTCTTTTATCTTCTTTAAGTTACCTTTGGTAGGCAGCAGCACTGAAGCCAAACTAGCAAACTGTGCTTCATGGGTGAAAATAGCCCTGAACACTTTGGCCAACAAATGCTGCCAGAATTTCACAGCATCCAAAGGCACTGCCCGTGCTGGGTTCACAAAGCCACAGTGTGGTATCTTCATGAGAGATCTCTTCAACATAGCAGAACCTATAATTCCATTTAACAACAAAAAAAAAAATATAACAAAAATCCAAATTTAAAGATGAAATGTGTGGATAAACATTCTAAATTTTTATGCATTTGGTAAGTATTTACTGGAGAAAAGCACATTTAATTAAAGAGACTGTTTTCTTTCCACATCTTTTGATTAAATTATTTTTTAAAATCTTTGAATGTTTTATTAAGTAGCAGGCAGAACTATACTAAAAGAGCTCATAATGGAAACCAGGAATATTTGCATCTCCTTCAAAGATGCAGCTGTTTGGGAATTTTCTGACCTTTCTTTTATTTTTATATTCTTGACTCTTCTTCCATATATATATATATATATATTTAATTATATTGTCCTTTTCTTCTTACATGGATGAGCTGGCATTCACTGAATGCCACCTCTGGTCTCAGCAACTGACATCTAGATAGAAAGCCAGTAGAAGGAGAAGGTCATACCGGTTTATGACTGTAGTCTCTATACAAATTGTAACTATTTTTGTTGCTGACTTACAAATTCCAATCCTGTATAGCTTTCAATTTAAAAGTGTTCCAGCACAAAAGAACAGAAGATGACCCACTGCAAACTAGAAGTGTAAATAAAGCCCAAACATATCAGAAATACTTGTTTTTAAAAGCATAAATGGTAACTTTTTATAAGAACATAACTATTTTTTTTTCCTGTAGCCAGATGATTAGAATTCCATAGAAGCCCAACAGGAACACTGATGTTAAAGTACATTATGCATATGTATGTTTGGAATTGGGATGTATTTTTCAATCTTGTCCTATCTTATAATGTTATTTCATAAGGATAATACAGAAAGTTTCAATTTTTAAGACATTGCCTAAGCCCCCAAATTTTCTATCATTTTAGAGCTGGAAGCCAGTCTTAATAATAGTTGAAGTCTTTTCTTCAAGTTAAGTATAGACATTCATTCAGCATTTCCAAGGCTCACTGAAAAAATCCCAAAAGCAGCTGAGGTTATGAGCCTGATATAGAAGAATCAGTATTAAACATTTCAGAAAAGTATTGTTGTGCTAAAAAAAAAGGTCTGTGGTTACCATATGTTTAAAAAAGATTTTTTTTTTCCTTCAGGAAAATATAGCAAATATTTAAGATCATAATTTTAGGGTGAAAAAAAGGAGGAACTATCATTTATATGGCATTTATAAGATGGTTCCTTTTTTCTTTTTTCTTTTTTTTGGAGACACACTGCTCACTTTGTTCTTGAAAAGTATTAAGAGCATTTATCCTTATGGTTAGGCGAAGGAATATATTAGAAAATCCATCTCAAGGTAAAAGTAAGAAAGAAGTTATAGGAAAAAGGCTTAAAAGATTATATTTGTTTTAACTTTAGCATCATTTTTTTTCTCATTTTTGTTCTGAACTTCAGGGTTTAGACCAAATATATAAACCTCTCTAGTACCTTCCATGCAAATTAAAGCACTTAACAACAGATTGCTTTCTTTTATTAGTCACAAACACATGGATCTGGGATAATAAATCTGAAGTTCATAAACTCTGGATCAGGAGCATGATGTCAGTAAACGAGTTGTTTAAAATTTTAAAAAGGAGGAAAAATCCCTTTACATTAATTGTTTGCCCACTGTGATATGTGTGATATAGTATTTATATCAAACTTTATTAGTTACTATAACAAATTTAAAATTGAAATCACATGAAGAAAGTTCTGCCTGTTTTAAGCTCATTAAATAACCATTATTTGTGTCAGCTTGCTTCTACTTAAATGGATAGATTTTTAGCCTTTGGAGTCCCTAATAAATTTACATGATATTTGAATTACATATTTATTTCTTTCACTAATTTGCTACTGTTCGTTACCTCTTGGGTAGCTTGTAGAAAACCTGAATAAATCGTGCAGTTTGAAGAAGTTTGGTTTTGAAGAGAGAAATCCGTGAAATTACACTGCCCACATTCTACTGTTCACTGGAGAAAGGCTGACAAAAGAAAGGACATCTGACTAATTGCAGCTCAAAATGGACATAAAGAGCAGCCAGTGATCAGAGAAGTGATAATGTGCAGTCTGTACATAACCCAGTAGCAAATTTTGGGCAAGTAGGAGAAGTAAATGGAGTTTCCAGGGGTCTTGGAGCCAGTTAACTGGAGACCTGATAGCAGCATCCCAGAGAGATGGAGCACCTGGGAGTGAAACACTGGTGAGATCTGGGAAGGGGTTTTTCCCAGATCCTCTCCATCAGTTCTAGCGAGAATGGATCACTCCACTGGGTTTGGTATATATTATATGTATATTACCTACCAATCTTAATATTTCAAAATGTAATGTATTTTTTTTCTCCCAGAAGTGATTTTTAGTCTTTTTTTTTTTTTTTTTTTTTTTTTTTTTTTAACAAATGGTGTGTGAGGGTAGGGATATGGAGTTTTGTGTACTTTGAGGGAGGGGCATTATTTTTGGGGTTTTTTTCCCACTTACTGTATCATTAGCTTGGATCATATTTGGAGTGGTGATGAGAAAGCAAAAATTATTTAAAGATGTTAAACATGGAGGTGCAGCTATCTGTTATGTTATCTCAGTGAAAAATTTATGATACTGTTGGACTCAGTACAAATCATGGTTGTCAGGAAGGGACCTGAGATATCCGGACTCATCTCCCTGTAGGTCATGTTTTGGCTGGTTTTGATGTTTAGAGTATCCAGCCTGCAAACCTGGACTGAACTTTTGCCTTTCGAAAAGAGATTCTGTTTCAAGATTCCTTTACTTTTTCAATAATTCATGGTTCACACGTTACTGTGTCATGTCTTATACCACAAGTCTGAGGTGCAATTTTGTTCCCATGAAAAGTTGCACACCAAAGCACTTTCTTCCATGACTGTTATAAAGATAAAATACTGCAGGGTGGGTTATCAAGGTATTGAAAGGATTAAATGAGGTTAGAAATATCTTCGGGGGTTTACTTTGTACAGGAAAACACTTTTGTGAAGAAAAGGTACAAACAAGTTGCACCTAAAAGAGAGCATGTTCTGTTTTGAGTCTCTTGAGGATATCACAGAACCTTACTGGGGAAACATAATACAGAACAAAATATTATTGATTTAGATTTAAAGGGAAGCGTAAGACTTGAAAATACTTTATATCAATATCTTGTAACTGTTACTACCAAAAATTCTGGCATTAGAAATAGTTTGTATTACACTGATATTTTTATTTGCTGTTTTTACCTGTTTATAGCATTCTTAGTTTTCTTAATATTTGGCCAGCTAGACAAAGACTTGTGGTTTATACTATTTTTGGTCAACATTTCTTTTTCATTTGCAAACTAGTCATTTCAAGACACAAGTAGAAAGCACTCCATTTTCCTTTAGATATTAATCCTCAAGAGCAGAAATGCATCAGGCAGCAGTCAGGTACAAAACGTTGACTTAAAAAGATGTACTGTCATATGATCTTGCGATATTAAGCTTTACTTAATACTTTTTCCTGCCTTCTTGTCCAGTACATCAATTCACTTTTAAACAACTACATTTCTAGTACATCTCAAAGAGTTTACATCTCATACCTCTCAAAAGTCCAGAATTATTTGGATTGCATCATTTTCCAAATTCAGCATATTCAAATATTATTGCCTGTGAAAATGTGCAGTCCTAAACTATTCTTTCTCATGGTCATGTAATCTCCTCTTTATTCTTTTCTCTATGCAGATATGACAGTATCATTTGACACATGAAAAATCATTATTGATTTCAGAGATTTCTGTCTTACTGGTCAAGAAAAATAAAATTTCATGGCTGAAAACATTTTTTTTTTACTTCATGCTATGCCTTGTCTTAATCCAAGTTACAGTAGGGTTACCACATTATCTTGCAGCATATCCCTTTACTTGAAAAGAACTGTCTTAAAAGACTAAAATCTTAGTTCTGTGTGACTCTTAAAATAAGTGTAGTTTAACTCCTGTCAATGATGATCTTTCTCGGGGGTTATTTTTGTATATGGAACTTTATAAGTACTTCCTGAACTGTAGAGTTTTTTAATTATTGAAGAAGATAGTAAGTCAAAATGGAAAACGATCACAAAATAGAAATTGAATTTTAGTGGAGTCAATTAAAAAGAACATAGAAGAGCCACTGTATAGGAATAATTAGACAATTACAGGAGAATATCATAGATGAACAATTCAAGTGACAAAAAATGTCATGTAAAAATCTCTAATATCAGTGTAAGTTTATAGATCCTTCTATTATTTCCTCACTGCCTTCATTACTGTTTCCTGGGACATGGTGTCATGCAACAGAGGGTGGCAAAGTTTTTTGCATCCTCAACCCTCACAAATCAGGAAGGACTCTTATCACCCCAAAGTTTATTAAAGAGAGGCCATCTCTGAAACCACTGCCAGAATATTTTGGGGGAGATAAGAACATCTAAGAAAAATAAAATTATCTGAAATATCCTGCTTCATAAATGAGGGTAATTTAGAATAGGGAAGAACTAATGAGCTGTAAGAGGTCTGAAATTAGCAGTCATATCTCCCTGATGCTGTGACTGGTTGCAGTTCAACTAAAACAAAGATGTTACTGAAATAATAGCAGTAAGTGTAATTGAAAATCAATGACAAAAGACAAAAGCTAAGAAGAAATTTTGACTAGAGTAAAGCATCCTTTTCTATGGCAGTGGTTCTCAAAGAAGTGTGGCAGTTTGACACCAGGAAGTCTTGACATGCCATATAGTGAGAGCTCTGCTGTTTCTCATTGCTGTATCCCCCAAGGCAGCTAAAAATACTTCCCTGCTATCACTTTTTTTATGTAAACAGATGCTTTAATGGCTAGTGATGACAACTGAGTTGGAACACCCATAAGAAGTTTTCTATTTGACATTTATTCTATGTTGCTGATAAATACACCTGCTGCTCTAAGGTAGTTTTCTTGGTGGTATGCTGATTGCAAGCATGTCTTGAAAGGCTTGAGAAGCTCAGTTCTGCTTCATGTGTACTTTTTTGTCCTTTGGAGTTTGTGAGAATAATCACCTTTGACTAATTTCTGTGAATTTTCAGTGAATGAGGTGCATTACAATATGCCAGTAGAGACATTACTTTAAAAAGGAGGAGAAAGGTAGTTAAGTAATCAGCATGTATTCATTGTGCTTTGCCCTCTGTGCTTCAGGCACTCAAAAATAACAGTATACCACAGGAATTCTCTCTCTTTTCAATGTCTCTGATAATTACCAACAACTTTTATACAGGAAATTTGTATGTCTGAAATATTGGAAGGATTTATTCTTGCCTGAAACATTGCTGATGGATGTAATAGGTATCAAAGATATAATACCAACATTTTCTTATAATTTATTATTCTCTGTCTTTTTCTTTTTTATCTAATTTCTCCAGTCTGCTAGTTTCTCATATTACTACTAGGCCTGGGGATATTTTACCAGAGCAAAAGAATAGCTGCTGGAGACAGGAAAACAGGTTGGCTGGCTTCTGTTTGCATTTGAAGGGAGGGAGGCAGGAGCAGTACTTTTCCTAGTGCTTTCATTGAAGCGTGTTAATTAAATGTTGCAAATGGTATAATTTCTTCTGGTTTCCATAAGAGATTGTTTCAAGGGTAAGTATTTTGTACTATTGTGTTTCTTTTTTCCTTTCTTGTATTTTATTTCTTCCTCTTCTCCTCTCCTAAGACCTTTTCAGTCTTCCTAAATCATGGACCCCTTGATCTCTTCCTTTCCCTTTAGCAGCAACAGATTCAGTTCTTTTACTTCTTTTGTCATTTTCCTAAGTTAATTTCTAATTTCTATTTTACCTGAGGTATGTGTCTTCCTTTTTTTCAGCTTCTAAAGCAGCTTTCATATGTTTGCTTAATGTCATTTTGAGAATTCTCTTGGAACTGCCAATGAGTTATTGTCAAAGCAATAATAGGACTGTACATGGGATCCCTGCCATATGCAATTACTGTCCTAATATTCACTTTATATTAAAATATAAGAGATTTTCTACTCAACAACAGAAGTTCATTGCCCGATCCATTACAAGTCTCTCTAAGTCTCTTCTTTCTCTTAAATAGCTATTTATATTAGTTCTGTATAGTGGATCAATTCTTAGAACATTGTAGAATCCATGGCTAATAGAGTGGGCCTTGTGAAAAGATCATTTATTCAGGTTTTGCAAGGAGTGTAGTATGTTTCTTGTTATGTAAGATATTGTAAAATAAAAATAAGAATAAATATTAGGAAGTTAGCACAGAATATTTTCAGGGCTCATTACATCTTTCTGATGAAATAATCACAAAACCTTTCCTGCACTAAAGACACTGAAACTGCAGTTTCTGAGTATGATTGTTAGAGGTGTTAGGATTGAGTATTTGTTTTAACCTTATTGTTCTCTATAACCTGGTTTTTCTAATTATAGTTTCTTATGGTATATTCAAAACCCTGATAATTACTTCTACCATTTATAAACTGGTATTACATATGCATTCAGACTTTTATCAGATCACTTAATGATAGTTTTACATTACATGAGAATTATTTTGACTACAGGGGTTTTTTTTCCCCTTTTTGATACAAGCCAAGAAGTGTGGACGTCTACACCTGCCTCGCTTCAAGTACTATTCAGTTCCACTGATTTTGTTGCATTTTCTTCATATTAGGCAAGTATTATGCTCCTTATAAGAGAAGTTTACAAGCATTTTAAAAATAATTAAATTAATGTGTTTGGACTAGGTAATTGTAGATCCCTTCCAACTAAACAATTCTACTTTTTTATAAATAAATAATCTGGTTACCTACAATTTTACAGAAATACTTATGTCTGGTTCCATACTGGTTCCTGGAAAAATCTATTTTTAAAGATGATTTTAAAGGAATAAAGTCCTTAGGCCAAGATTCAGGCTGAGTTTGAAAAAATAATTTTTGAAAAAAATCTCTTGTGGATTTTCTGTGAGTTTAACCCCTATGCTTTGGATCGGATTGTGTCTGTACATTTTTGGAATTTAAGGGAGAGCTAAGAAGAATTTTTTATTTCTGGAAAACACCTTTCATGATAACCATGGTAGTCTGCAAGCAAAAATTAAAACTCTCTTCTAATAATCCTATTCCTATACACAAACCCACAGATATTAAAGTAAAAGAGAAGATGAGCTTCTTTAAAATTTATAATGTCAAGAAGGGAAGCATCTAATGCCATGAAATATTGTATATAAAAGTTTAATCTTGGTCCAGAAATCCAAGTAGCACAGTAAAAGCAATGACTCATTGCTTAAAGCATTTCTGAAATTACGTACTTGAGAATCTTCATTTTCTTGCAGCACCCAGTAGAAAAGGCAGCAATTTTCTGTCTTTGTTAAAGTAACTAAAAATACTTCATGGTGAACTACAGAATAATTAATCATCCTGCAGGATTTGGAGTTTTCAAAGGCGTATTTCTGAACTACTAATCTGTTCCTGAAAGGGCTTTCTGTGTTTTTTCTCTCTCATGAGCTTGGATCTTAGTGCCCCAAATCTGCACATAAAAATAATAGAACGCTTTTCTTATTCTTGGCATTTTCTGTTTTAAATTCTTTTATACAAGTATTTTTCAATTAACTTGCATTTTGAATTATTGTTTGGCACAGAATCTGGGGATTTTTAGGTCAGTTTACACCAATATAAATAGCATCAAATGTCCTTTCCATTCTTTTTTCTGAAGGCTTAAAGTCAGTTATAGAGCCTGACCAAGCATCATTAATGTAAATTTACATTTTTCTATTGATATCACTATGTGTTCACCCAGGCCTTTAGATATTCTTCACTTCTAAATTTTTGTATTGCAATTTTAAGTCTTCTCAGTTATCTTAGAAACCAGCAGTGACTACAATATTGTCATTTATGTCACTTGATTTGGCATTTTTGATTGTGTGGTGGGTATAGTTGTAAGTAGAACAACATAAGTCTCAAAGGAAATTAGTCTGAGCTAAACAAGAAGGACCTCTATAATTAGCACCATATGGTTTCAGCAAAATTTATACAAGACATTGTAGTTCCTATGTGGCATCCCTTGTCTATGTGCTGAGTAGCACTGGACTGAATGGACACTGACACATGACTTTAGATCTGCTGGCTGTTTTCTTAAAACTGATGTTTTTGACAAGAAAAGAATGTTATTTCTGCATTTTATAGCCTAAGCATATGCAACTTCTATCCATTCAATATTCACCAGAAGCATTCACCAGTTGATACATTTGCTATGAAATGTAGAATGTAGGAACATTCACCAAAACAAAAGCTCTGATCTCTGAACTCTGTAGTGGGTTGTTTTAATTAAATCCTTTTTTTTTCCTCTGTAAAAGCAATCACATTCTCTGTAATTGAGAAGGCAAAGACAAAACACCTCTGAAATCACTTTAGTCTGTGAACCCCAAACCCAAATGGGACTCAAAGTAAGCCTGGAGACAACAGAGCATCAGTGAGCAGCGTTTTTTGTTAAGCAGTAATTTCAAATTCTTCTTACCATTTTTCATACTGTGGTACACATTTTGCACTCAACAGACCTGAGTTCATATCATTTCACTGTTCTAATGGATGAGATTTTTAAAAAAAAGTCAGTACAAGAATAACAGAGGTATTGTGCTCTCTGGTGGTTTTTTTAACGGTAAAAAGGAAACCTTTAGTGTCATAATGTTCATGTTAAAATAGCTTATGTGTGCTCTATGTCTTTACTGTTTCTATAAAATCTTATAATTTCTTTTTTTCTCTGTAGTTTAAAGCACAAAAACTGAATAGAAATTAAGAAATTAGGATATTCTTCTGTGAAAAAAGTAGTACCTCAAACACTTTCATGGAATTAAATTCAAGATCTGATTTTTATGGAAGATACCACAAGGTAACCACAACAACACTTACAATTCAGGAACGTGGAGACCACAGGAGCAATCAAATGTCTCTAAGCCTTCAGGGACAAGAAAGCATATTAATTGTGCTATTGACACACCCTTTAAATATTTACCCTTGTTTTTAAGAATTTTTTATTACTTTGGATGAAAATTGAAATTGAGGTCTGGCTGAATGGGAGATCCCAGAGGGTTGTAGTCAGTTAGAAATCTGTCACAAATTGTGTCCCCCAAGGTTCAATACTGGGGCCAGCAGTAGACTTTAAAACTGCAGAGGAAATTCTTCACAATTAGAATTTAATTTTTTTAACAACATGGATTGAAAATTAGATCTTAATATAATGGCTCATTTAGAAAATTCTTGGATCATATAGAAGAATCTTAGGCTGAAATTTGGATTTAATCTTAAATTGAAAAAAACAGTTATAAACTCTGCCAGACTTCACTGAAATAAAAGTAGTAGGGTTCCTCCCTAGGACACATTTCTGACAAGTTTAAAATCTTGCTTTAAGCCCAATTGATTTTTTTTTCTTTTTGTTTAAGTTGCTGTTAATAGACTTGCCTCTTTGCTACCAATTTCTATTAAATCTGTGCTCTCATTATTTTTTAATAAAAAGTAGATTTTAATTAGCAAGTCCATTAGTCAGAGTAGCACAAGGCAAAATCCACAAAACATTTTAAAATCAACCATTTAAAATCAATCTTTAAAAATCTTGTTTACATGCAGCTATTTTTTTGTCTGTGGGTCCAAGGTATAACCTTGTACCCAACACCTTTGTGCACAGCATTTAGTTCTTGTTCTCTTTGGAAAGACATTACAGAAACTTAACTCTACTTCCACTTTTTAAAAACAAAATTATTATTTTTATGTTTCGAACCTTTAACTTTCCCAACACATGCAACCTCTTACCTGCTCCGTTATTATTGTCTCTCTGAACAGCCTTCACTGAAATAATTGCTAAATACACTTTTTCTCCCTCTCCTTTTCAGCTGAGCAACTTAAACTGATGGCTCTCTATGGCTGTTAGTCTATTAGAAAAAATTGGAGGTTTGTGGAATTTCAAATTACGGTTGGTTTCATTTCAGTTCAAGTCTTACTACAGCAATTGTCCTGAGATGTTATGGTGAAAATATATAAAATAATAATCTCAAACAAAAGGAAAAAGAAAGGTAGATGGTAAACACAGCTGTGCTTATATGGTTATGTAAAGTATAAACCTTAAACTCAATCCAAAAATTAAGTATTTAGCTGGATTGAATAAAGATGATACATTTACATCCAACTCTAAATATAGAAGTAACAATACCAATGAAAAATGTCATTTGGCAAAAAACATGATTTGAATGCAAAAATTTGATTTGGGATAAATTATTCTAAAGATAATGAAACAAGAGAAGAGTACAAGCATGTGTACAACAGGAGCTTCTCTCTATTGCCAGATGTCATTTTAACACACAAACTAAAATAAAAGAGGAAGAAGCCTCAGCTAGAGAAAGGCATGCCACTGTTGGAAGTGTGAAGGGCATACACATATTTGTTGGCTCATTTGAAGACAACAGCTTGTACTCCTTTATAATGTACCACAACTGTGCTTTGAAAAGGTAATGGGCGTTGCACTCCCCTTCTTGCATTTTCCTTTGCTGTATCTAACAGAACAATGATGGGGTGGTGGCAATTGATAGTTCTTCCCACAACTCATCAACGAGGAAATAATCTCACCTTTACAAAAGGAACAAATGGTCAAAGTAGTCTTGCCACAGGAAAACAGTAAACCACACCATTCGAGAATTATGCCATGGTAAGCTTTTAGTTTCCTAACGTGATAAATTTTAATTAGCAAAATTATGAAGGTTTCTCTGTTTTCACAGAGCAGGTGCAGTGTTGAATTCTAAAAGATTACTCTGCTATATCAGTTAATTGGGGATGACTTGGTTTTGAGTTCTCAGTAGAATATTTCTGAAAATTTGAAAAGAAATGAAGGACCAGACAGGGAGAAGAGGTCAGGAGTCCCAAGTAAGATCTCTCTTCAAAAAGAAAAAGGAGATAGGATTTTCCTTAATTCTCTAACAAAGAGTGGCAGGAAGCTCAGTTGACACGTGCATATTTTATTTTTTTAGGAAAGAAAAAGAAGGAATTCTGAGTGATATAAAAGCAGACTGAAATCAAGAACAAGGATGTACAGAGCAGCTGTTAGCATAGGAAAAGCACACAATCACAGAATGATTGCATGTGATGCTTTATTGAGTGCTCTGGGAGCCAGGGGTCTGAGGACCCAGATCTTGACACCACCAAAATCAAAAAATGACACAGTTTTTATACTTTTCTTGTTACATAAGGATACATGTTAATCATTAAACCCCATTGTTCCATTGATTCTACCCAGTCTGAACCTCTAGCAATGATTCTCGTGATTCTTGCTTAAGATTCTGGTTTAAGAGAATAATCATATTTAGTTATGAAACTAATGTTATAATTAACACTAATGTTAATTATACAACAATTTATTGTATTGATGATTATACAGGTACAGATCCACTTGACCTAACTCTTTTCTCAAGGCCTACATACTTTATTAAGAATCACCATCATCCCCCCTTCTCCCCCTTTACCTAAACAAAGTTATACTTTATTTGGTTAAAACAATAGCATGGAATAACATCCTGGTTACAGTGAAGCCAACGTCCCATTCTTGGGCCCTGCTACCTCAGAAATCATTTTAACCCTATACTATCACAGCTAGTGGCTTTCTTTAAGTGTGTTTTGTTCAACCAAATTTTGCATTATTTATGTTTGTGCTCAGAGAGGAAACACAGGTAAAAATGGGACTGTGTTGGGAAAAAAAATACAGCAGGAAATTGATGGATAAAAAGGAATTTTACTGTGAGCAAAAACAAAAGGAAAGAAACAGTATGATCCAGGCTTGGCAACTTCACTGCATGCAAAATGAAATTATTGGAATAGGATAAGAAGGAAAATAATAGAAATCAAACAACACCTAAGTGAGGTTAGTAAGCTAAAAAATAACAAAAAAAGGCCTAAAAAACCTAAAGAAGTATATCTGCTTCAAAAGTGTAAATCAGTTAGTAAGGTAGTAAAGAAGGGTTTATAGCAGAGTGATAATTGCAAAAAATATATTTGCAGGTCAGAGTTAACAGTGCTATTTCCAGTGTGACAAGTAGAAAAACAGAACAAATTACATTTTAGCTACCTGGGAAATAACATAAATGTGATAGAAGCAATGGAAGAGTTAGAAGTAAGTTGATTTTTACTCTGTCTCCTAGTTCAGTGACAGTGAGGTGAAATTGTCATTTCACCTGAGCATCACATCACCTACAGAAGCATTTTGATATTCTCTCTTCACTGTCATTATTTAATAAGGGATAGGTTTGGGTTTTTTCCCTTTGTGAGCACGTTGCTGCAGCTGTAGTCTTGCTCTGTATCTGTGCATATATTAACTATGAAAATGTTTTGGCCACTGCTGCAGAACAGATGTGCTTAAACTTCCTCCTGGAGAAAATCCCCAAAGAATCCAAAAGGGTTTATATTCAGGAATAAAATTTATTCCAAAATAGAAGCCTAAATTTATTGACTTTCAAAATGAAAAGAAGTCAAAGCAATTAATAAAGAGAACAAAAATGGAGAGATTTATACGCTGCCCACCTTGTCCTTGTAGACTGGAACTTACTTTTGTATTTCAGTTCAATTAGTTTAATACTTTCTGAACATCAGCAAAATTTGATCCTTTCTCCTGTGTCCTAGAGAAGCCCTTCCCTCTTCATTTGTGGCCTCAGTACCACACTCATCCTCTCTGCTGCCTCTTAACCTCTGCATGAGCCCCAGCCTTTGGGCTGGATTTTGCTTGCCAGCTCAGCAACCTTTCCCACCCTGCATATACCCAGAAATTCCCTGATGACATGAGTGCCCCCCTTCTCTAAAAGATCTCTGTTGGAGCCAGCCTCTCCTTAAGGCAAGGATAGGCATATGCTTGGGATCACAGACATGAATTTTAGCAAAGATGATCAAGTGAGCAAGTACAGTCGTCTACTATGCATTGAAACACTGTATATGCCAGGATGGATATTTGATATATGTTTATTGATTTGTTTATATTTAATTCTTCAATTGCCTTAAAATTATATTAGCATACTTTTTACTTATTGGATAAGGCTTGATTTAAATTTCTGGGAGGCTCTGTGTTGTTAGTAAAATGTAGTTAGTTAAATGTTTCAAAATCATTTTAGCTTCTGGTTAAAGTAAGCCTGATTTTATGGTGGTTGTATTTTGGCACACACTAGCCTTGAAACTCTCCTTCTTAGTGAAAATTATTTCTATGACATTTATCAGATGTGGTGGTGCGCTGGTGCGACTCCGACAGGATTTTGTTGTTCTTATTTGAAGTTATACAGTTATGTTTTATAAATTGCATTTATTCCCATTGTTCAAAATGGCCTCCCCTTCCCTCACAGTTTCCCACCTTTTCCCCGTTGGCATGACAACCCCCAACCCATAATAGTTGTTTACAAGTTTCAGTTAAATGTCAATCTTGTTGGTTATATAATTTTCCCACCCCCTGTTATGTAACTACCCTTACCCCATTGGCCCAAAGTTTGCTCACCCCACAGTTAAAGTTTGTAAAGTGTTCCTGATTTGCCCGTTGAGAGACCACCCTTGTTCCCACCCCCTGTTGCAAGCTAATAAAAAGCCGTGGCAAACCCAGGCTGTTGTCTCTCCGGGACGCAGCCTTGGGGAACACGCACTCCCTTGGTTCAGCTACCCGAGAGTCCCGCCTCTTTGTTCCTCGCATATCCGCAGTGCTGGTTGGGTCCGCTCGCCCCTCTGGCTAAGTGGCCCCCTGGTTGTGGTGGCAGCTGGGCTGGCCGGAGCCGCTTCCATTGGAGCTGACCACCGCAATCAGACAATTAAAATTGAGATGTCTGGGTAGGTTTTCTAATGAAGGATTAAGACTGTACATTTTTATTTCTTTGGTTTGCTCTTACATTTGTATCCTTTGTCATGGTATTTTGCAAGTATTTTATCAAATGCTATGTTGGTGTCGTTGTTTGAAAGCAAAACAAGTGAGAGGCTTCAAGTCAGAAACACAATTTAATAAGAAGAAAGGTAAAAGGGTAAAAATAAAATTAACTAAATGCAAAAACACAAAGGACCACTGACAGAGTCAGAACACAACCTGAGCAGGATGGTGGAAGCAGTCCAGGTGAGGTGCTCTTCCTGAAGCAGTGATCCTGTAGAAAGGTCTGGTAGCTCTGGTCCCCTGGGAATCCAGTGGGTAAAGGCTGCTTGTACTTTCCCAAATCCCAGGTTATATCCAGGTGAGAATGCTTGGCTCCTGCCCCTGGGCAGAGCATCTCACAATGGGATGAAGAGTGTGAAGTGGGTCCTTGATGGCCCATTAAACAGAGATAACTCCTGGAGGGAGTTACCTGTGAGTCATGGGCAAGGCATTGATGGGCCATTAGCAGAAGAGCCCAAAGGCAGGGGCTTGGGAACACTAGAACACTGCCCCGCCTGGTTTAACAATTCATGAGGATGGTGATAGAATAATACTTTGTGAGCATCCTACACTGCAACCCAGGACAGTTGGTAATCCTCTTTCCAGCAGGTCTTTCGCAGTTTTGAGTGCTTTGCTTGTTTTGTCCTTTTGCCACTTCTCTTCCTACAGATTAAACCCTTTACATAGAAGCAGTCCATAGCAGTACCTGACAGTGATGGGAGCACTCAGAAAAAAGCAGCATTTTGTAAAGTTCAGAATCTCAGGTAAGAATAGAATTCATTATTGATAAAACACAAACACAACAACCCAAACCTGCAATGCAAAACTAAAGAAACATAACTAATTCAACCAATACTAATCTGGATGTTCATCTGGATGTGTTTGTTCAACCAAACAATACTAACACTTAAGATAGATAAAGATCTAATACCACCTAGGCTGAGAAAAGTAACCTTGCTATAAATTCATAAACTACATTCTTTTAGTTTCCTTTTTCATTTTTGTTCAATGTATTCTTAAAGATTGTTACCTACATGAGTTCACTGACTTGGAAATATTTGGCATAAATTACATCTTCTCATGGCTCTACAGAATAGTTTAGTTGAATAGTAAAAGATAGAGAATTTCAGTTGTTTCATGGAATAATCTTCATGTAGAATGACTGGCAGAAAATAGTTATAAGAGATAAGAAATAGAGGAAGAAAAAACTGAGTAGAGCTCTTGTTGCTATTAAAACTGTTGCAGATAAAATTTATTGGAAAAGTAAAACATTTCAAAGGCTTGCATTTCATTGTATATTAAGATACAGTCCATTGATAATAAGTGGTTCTTCAGAGCACGCTTTCTTCTTCATAGATTAATTTCCTAAAACAAGTAGAAATTATAGATCTGTCTCAACAATATGTTTCATATCTTGTAGATCAGAAAATGCTCTTTAGCTGGATGACTTCAGTTCTAGAGAAGCTGTATATAACAAAGCAAAAGAAAAGGAGTCAGGAAGGAGAAAAGAGCAATAACGAGGAGAAACTCATCGTTTTTTCTTCTGCCTCTGAATGGGGGTTGGTGTCTCTCTAGGGTGCTTGAGTTCCCCTGAGGCAAAAGAGAATAAATTTCCAGTACCAGACAAGGTGAATGCAATTGTATATAAGGTGGGTGAATAGAAGAATCTTTCTGTGATTGCTTTCTAAACCATCAAGAGAGTCTGGAATAGGGCAGCCAAGGGATATATTTTTCACTTTACATATTTTGTTTAGGTCTGCGTAATTTTCATGTAAAATTCATAATACTGTATATTAAAAATGAATATCAAACTTGGTTTGCAAATTATAATATGTGTCTATCATTAGATACTATGATTTACTATGCTACTATGTTTTACTTAGCTCGAATCTTAAGAAAAATCATAGTGATTTGGGAAAACTCCCCCTCAACAGCAGAAACATAATTTCTTTCCTAAGCAGAAACAATAAGAGCTGTTAAATATGTTGTCAATGCATAATTTGCATTTTAGTGGTGAAAGTATTCTGATAAATTACAGCTTCCTGCCTTTTTAAATCATGCATATAGCTCTTGAATGTTGTATAATATTATTGCGGGATCATAGAGGTTTTCAGCTTTATCTAATATAATTTGTTATAAGCATTAAAATTGAGCTTTCAGCTTTTCCTGATTAAGACAGTCATATTTTTTTAATTTCTATGGCTAATGTCACAACAAGAATAAAATTATTTAAAATAAGTATCACTTTGAAAAGAGGAGGAAAAGAAAATTCACTTTAACATATTATTTTCTTGCAAATTTTCCTTGTCAGATTCTTCATAGAACATGCTGTTCTCTCTTGTGACACAATGCCTAACAGATTTCTACTGTAGTATTTCACTCTGTAAAAACCCGAAACATGTCTAGAAAATAGAATGCATTTCATGACTCAATAGTGTTTTTCTCATCCTAGACTTTCTCTCTTTATTCAAATTCATGCATTTGAGATGGTTTCTAGCAGCCTATTATAGCAGCATAGGACAGTGTAAATGGCCCAAGCACAGACTAAAAGCATTCTACCTGACTATACATGCAGTCCTTTTTCCTGTTTTTCTAACACTTAACTTGAAAAAATTACAAAGTAGAGGATCATTACTTTAGACTTAATGAAAAGCATCTCTTCATCTAGAAGAGGTCAAAGCAGATAAGAAGGTGAATGTTTGGAAAGAGTGAAAGAACAGTTACCTCTCTCATGAGCACTAACACGTCTTTTGTGCTCACTTGGGAGATGCATAAGTGTATTCAAGCTGCTTTTAGTGGGAGGGAAATTTTCTATGAAAGTTTCTTCTGGCTTAGTTCACCTAAGAACATGAGGTGGTTTTCTTTTCTCCAGCAGTCTGGGGTCAGGACATTTTAGCTGCTGGTAAAATGCAGTGAAAAGCTCCATCCTCTAAGGCTGTAATAGTTACTAGTTGCTCTGAGGAAACCTGTAAATTCAATGCTGTCTCTATCCATATGCTCCACATAGCTCAGGAAATCTGTGCCATGGCCAGATCTGAGCATTCACATATGAGACCTGTGACTTTCTTTGTGGCATGATGGTTTCCCTCAGCCTTATTGATTTCTAAAAAGGTAACAATACAGTTTGAAAGAGTGCAAAATACTGAGGGTGGGGCAGTCACACAAGAGTAGGATGACTGTTTTCAAGGAGGAAGAGACGTTACAAATGTAAGATATACCACTGTGCGTGGCTTCAGACCCTGCATGAGTTAAAAACACAAGCAAATTTTAAACAAAACAAAACAACAAAACACCCCATAGAAGCTTCAAAAATCACATTTCTTAAACAGAAGAACAAGGCCCACATTTGGAATACTTAATGGCACTTGTGTGTAAAAGTGCTTCTTAATCCAAAAGAAGGATCAGCCAGAGACTATGATGTAAAACCTTGGATGGCACCTGAAAACTGATGTGTTCTCACCTGCTTCTAAAATCCTTGCAGCTATGGTTCTATAGCTGAACTATTAGTTTATTTTATTCAAGGAATGACACATCTGCACTTCACTTTATCCCCAGGCTTAAACATATTATGCTTTAACTACTATTACACCATCTCTCTCATCCCATGGCAGATATATCACTTTGGTTTTATTTAGTTTTACCAAGTGCTTATTTTATTACAGGTTTTTGGGGTTTTTGGATTGGTGGGGGGAGGGGGTGTTGAGGAGGGTGAAAAGGAGGGAATGTTGAGCCTATTCACTTGTATTCAGACTATTCTGTACCTTGCAAAAGTGAAGTTATATTCCTTTTAAAGAAACATCATTTTCAACTACAAATATACACTACACCCTGTGACAAAAGAATATTTCATGCAGGGTAATAAAACAGTATTTGTGGTGGTGAACTGCCCTAGAATGAAATATATTTCTCTTTCTTGTTATAAATCTGTGAACATGCTTTAAAATATATATTAGTTCATTATAATATATGCACAGGCATCCACATTTTTACACAGAAATTGACAAATATACTTGTGTGTGTCAACTTATATATTCCTTCATCCATGCAAAACACTTCAGATGAATATCTGTATCATCCTTTGGTTTGCTACACACACACATGTACATATATAAAAACAGAAGACTGACAAATTCTTTGGGGTTTTTTTTTAATAAATAATTGTATATTAACCCCAAATCATATGTATTATGCTACACTGGAAAAGCAATCAACAAAAATTAATTGTAAATGTCTTTAAACATTGGGGAAGGTATAAGTCAAAGGATACTTGTCAGTGTAGATTGAAAATGGATACTTTCATCTGAATGACAAGTCATTTAGCATCTTGTAAATGTTTTCAGACACCACTATAACATGTCCTGCCTCTGGGGAAAAATGCTTTGAAGACTTCTTATAACCCAGACTCCTGATTTCACAATACTTTTAATTTAACATGTTCAGGTGAATGTGGTAAACAATGACCCTATCTAGTCCTTACAAATTTATGCATATGATACTTTTACAGTGATATAAGTACAGTGGGTGCTTGTCCTTCATGAAATTTATTCTTGTTGAAAAGTAAAATTAGAGAAAGCTGTCCAAATTATATTATGTTGATAATCTTTGCCACAGCTCCTAGAAATTCCAACATTTATTCTCCTAAGGTCTCTGATGTAAATAATATTTATCAGAAATCAAATTTTAATAGACAAGAATAATTATCTAAAAATTCTAGATTACACTATGAGCTTGATAACAAACAAAAGCAATATCTTTGATCTTCAAATATAATTTTTACTATAAATAACGTGAATAGAAAAAAATTCAATCTCCTGTTTTAAAGCTTCTAATCTATTTTTCTCCCAGATAAATCTTATTCCCAAAATATGTCAGTCCTGCAGTGAATAAGGAAGATAGCAATGCAATTTTGCATGGTAAAATATATGCAACAAGAAGGACAGTTAAAAAAAATGGAATTATTATTTTTGTAAAAATACTTCTAAGTATTCAAAGATGAAAATGCACCAAAAAAAGTTGTAAAAGTAGCTTTTAAATTGAAAGTTATATGTATGTAGAATAATTTTAAAAAAAGTAATTCAACCCTAATGAGGAGAATAACAGACTGCAGCAGGTTTCACATTGGTGCTATTATTACATGTGAACTTAAGCTCAACTTCATTTGAAACCAAATTCTGTCTATGAATAGTAATATATTCATCATTTTATGTGTATTAAATGTGTGTATATATATAAGTTACTTTATAGTATAATAAATATTATACAGATTACATTGATAACATAATATTTGCAAAAACATTTAACTAAATATCTGTTTCATAGAGAAAGTGTAATTTCTTGTAAGAACCTGAGCTTGGACTTGGGAAGATTCCAGCAAGCTGCACTCATGGTCATTTCTTCAGACTGTAAGTACTTGTAATGAACAAATCCATCCTTTGAGGATTTAGTCTCCTTTTGCAGGTGTAACAGAAACACTTAAGGTGATAACAAGTGTCTCTGTGTTTGAATGCTTAGTTTGATTTTTTTAATTTTCTTAGGCCACTTCTCAGTCTGCTTGTTATTCCAGTCTCTATTTCCTACTCTTAAGAGAATAACTCTGCTTTGCTGGCAGATTAGAATTAAGTGAGTAATGGAAACATACCGTAGGACGAAGAGAAAAAAAGGAATTATGTATAATGTTTTAAAGATTATGTTTTTTAAACAATGTTTATTAGCTTTAAAATGATCATACCTATGTGCAATCTGTACCACCTATGTTATAGAATCAGAGACTTTGATCAGTGATTGAAGTTTTCTCGTTGAAATGACAAATCAAGGTATGAAACAACATTTTCCTCCTTTTTCCTTAGCTTTTTGGAAAAATCTTTATTGCATATTTTAAGTAATTTGATGAGTTTAATAGTTTATCCCTATGCTAATTCAAACCCAGTATTTCTCTCCATGCTGTTACAATGCCTGGAACAGCATATTTATTAGATGATTGAAATTAATTTCAGTGTCACACTTTCATGAGTAAGGCAAGGGGAAAATAAAACAACCAAAAAAATCATTTAAAGTAGAATGCAAGGAGAATGGAGGAAATCATAAAGATTTATAAAGGATACATATTCATAAAAATAAAATTTTAAAAGTTAATTAACTGGGAACAGTATTTTCTAATTAAAAATAATAAACAATGAAAATTATCCCAAACTCTTTTGTCTGTGAAACATATTGTGCATTTGTACTCTGACAGGTATTCTGCATGACAATTTTCATGTTACTATACAAATCTTCTCTTACATGTGGAAAACTGAAAAACTCGTTTTAAAAATTACCCATAAGTAATTACATATGTGAAAGGAGATATTGGTCTGCATCTCATCACCAGGCAAGAGTGGTTCCAGAAGTTACAGCATGTAGCACTTTGCATGTGTTCAAAACTTTGAACAAAACTGAGAGGTTTTTTCATTTGTAACCATTTTTTTCCATTTTCAAAGATAAAGCAAAAATCAGAGATTGCTGACATTTTGTAGGAAAGTGAAGGAAAGGAGAAACAGAAAGAGAAGGGGTTTGGGTAGCAGGGATTCAGATAAGCTTTCCCATGGCAACTACTGTACCACAGAAAAGGTCGATTAACATGAAGCTGGAGATTAGGATGGAATGGTAGTGGTGTCACTAACACTCTTCTTCCTTCTCTCCAAGAAAGTATAAATGCAATCAGGTTTCACCCATAGACACCTTTTTCCTCAGGAAATATGAAGATGACCAAGAGAGATATAGAACATTTTATTATTTTTTCCCCATCAAAATACAGAGAACCAGAAAGCATTTTCAGTCTGCCCTTGTGATGGTGTTTGGGTCACTCAATTTGCTCTCTGCTGGATATGTTAATAGAAGTCATGCTATGTCCTATTTCTGTGAGCTATAAATTTTGACAGCCTTTTGAAAGCTTGTATAGTAGAGTAGATTTTAGATGAAATCATCTTGAAGACTTATCTTGTCCAGAAAGGTTCCAAAGTTTATCCAAGCAGGTAAGCTTTTCTTCAAGACAGGAATAACCTTCAGATAAGAATGTATGTTGGTTCTTTTGAAGAGTTTTCTTGAAACAATTATGTCATACTTCACCTTTACTGCAGGCTTTCTGTTGCATGATAGATTTATTTATGGTGATGACAGTTTAAACTTCTTCACTTTTAAAAATTTTAAATGTTGATGTAAATCTAAATCTATATAACAGCAGACAAATAATGTAATGTAGCATTGGTACTATGAACATAACTTAATGAAAAGACCTTTGATGTTGATAAATGCAAATATAGGTAACATGTCATCATGATTAGATGATTTATTACAGCAGCTGCAGGGACATGTCTC
Source organism: Zosterops lateralis (assembly GCF_965231275.1). Lineage (NCBI taxonomy): Eukaryota > Metazoa > Chordata > Aves > Passeriformes > Zosteropidae > Zosterops > Zosterops lateralis. The sequence goes on from NC_139766.1 coordinate 41,182,687, forward strand.
CTTAGAAGTGTTCCAGTTGTGGTAAAGGGTACAGCAACGCCTTAATCAGCATTTGTAAGTGTTTTCCACAGAAGTATAGCTCCAGCTAATAGAGCAGCCAGTCATCAGTAGGGAAGAGCAATTCTGCACATAGCTTAGAATACGGAAGTCCTAGACTTAAAATATACTTAAAGGAAAGGCTAAGAGAATTGGATTTGTTCAGCCTGAAAAAGAGAAGGCTCAGAGATGACCTAATTGTGACCTTCCAGCACCTGAAGGAAGTCTACAAGAAAGATAGAGGGACATTTTTACAAGGTTATGTAGTAATAGGACAAGGGGGAATAGCTTCAAAATGAAAGAGGATAGCTTTAGATTAGATATTAGACAGAAATTTTATACTCTGAGAGTGAAGAGACACTGGAACAGGTTACCCAGAGCAGATGCCCATCACTGGGCAGGAGTGTTTGAACTTGAAAGTGCCTTCCAGACCAAAGGATTCTATGTTTCTACAGTTCTATGATTCTATGATTTAAAGTGACTCAGTTGTATTACAGCATTGTAGGTACATATGCATGCTTTTATTCCTGATCTCTTTTCCTCTGGTGCTTGCTTTTTAAGGATCACAGTTTAGACAATTCTGAATAAACTTTACTGACATGGGTTAACTCATAAGTAAGGATTTGAGTCTAGCTAGTATTAAATTTTCAATGTGTAACTTAGAATGTATTACACATTAAAGCATTAAATATCATTATTCTCACGCTTCTGGCAAAAAAAAAGTAAAATAAATTTCAATAGTTCAACTGAAAACAACGTCAGTGTGTGGAATAAATATTCTAGGATACAGAGTTTTCAGTTGGATGCTGCAAGTTTGGCAGAGGTCAGAGGTAGAGCAGCATGCTGATTACAATGTGTTCTTTTCTGACCCTACAAAATGTCACTTTCTAAGTTCTTGTTTCACTGAAATGCATCTGACCTATCTCTTCTCCTAAGTGTAGAATGTAATTCTTTATAGAAAGCCATAAGCTATAGCTGTAAGTGGAACAGATTGTAGATGGTAAAATACAGTGTTCCCAGTGGGCATGTGGGGAAAAAAAGACCTCAAAACAGACAAAAAACACCTAATAGCTTTCCAGTCCTAGAAATCAATAACAACATTGTTAGTTACCAAAACTAAAATAAGTATTGATTATAAAGATTGTATAAAAAATGTAGGTTTACTGAAATGATGTGATTTCTTATGCAAAGGTTCACTCTTGTGCTGCCACAGTAGACGTGAAAGAGAAGGCTCAGTTATAAAAAGAACTTCCCATTCTGAAAGCATATCCAAGCTGTTCAATTTGTCATAAGCCACCACAACAGGTTCACTGCTGCTAGCCTGTGCTGAGGCTTATGTAGAGCATCAAAGACTTGGAGGCTGATGCTCAGGGAAAGAGACTCTGGAAGTGGACTTGAATTCTAATTCCATCTCTCACCTTGTCATTGATTGTTTCATGGGATGGATAGTGCAGCTGAAGCTGAAATTGTGTTTGCTTTACATCCAGCTCTGAGAACAAGCTCTGACCACATTGTTCAAGTATTCTCAGCCAGGGATGACTTACAAAGGCTCAGAACTAAAATGAACTGTCTTCAAAGTGTGTTAAGCCTTCTCCAGCTGGATTATAAATCCAAGTAAAAGGATGACCTGAAAATATTTTTTGTTGTAATTTCCAGCAAAACAACATCCCCCTTCCCAGATTCTAAAAATTTTGAAGAATGAAAATGCTATTTAAAAGAATTATTTTTCTGGATTTTTTATTTTACCTCAATCTTGACTCTTGTGCTATAGTATAGTGAAATATTTTTTTTAATTTTTTCCGAGGGCCATTTTACTCGGGAGGACTAATGACACTGTGGGAACCTGCTGTGACCAAAAGACCTTTGCTGGAATGGGGAATATCCTTGAAGTCTGAAAAGCTGGACTCTCTTATGTAGGTGGGAAATTTTTCACTAATGTAATAACAGAATATAGCTATGCTTCTCATAGCACATATATCCATAAAATATCCATAATCAGCCATGTGATTAAGCCATCACCAGTCAGCTCAAGGTGGTTAATTGGTATGGATACATTTCAGAGTGGAATGATATGGATTTAAGTATAAGTACCTGACTGTGGTGGGTTGGCCTTGGCTGGGTGACTGCTGCCCACCAAAGCTGCTCTGTGATTCCCCCCCTCAAATGGACAGGGAAGAGAAAATGTAATGAAAGGCTCGTGGGTAAAGATAAGCACAGGGAAAAGTCACTTGCAGATTACTATCACAGGTAAAAGAACCTTGACTTGGAGACAAGTCAATTTAATTTATTGCCAATCAAATCAGACTAGGATAGCAAGAAATAACCCCAAATTTTAAAAGCTCTTTTCCCCTATCTCTTTCTTCCCAGGCCCAGCTTCACTCCCAATTTTCTCTAGCTCCTCCCCCACAAGGAGGGATGGGGAAGGGAGCTGCGGTCAGTTCATCACACACTGTCTCTGCTGTTCCTTCTTCCTCAGGAGGAGGATGCCTTACACTCTTCCCCTGATCCAGGAGGTCTCTCCCACAGGAGATGGTCCTCTGTGAACATCTCCAATGTGAGTTCTTCCCCCAGGCCACAATTTTTCACAAACTCTTCAGTGTGTCCCTTATATGGGGTGCAGGAACAGACTGCTCCAGCATGAGTCCTCCACATGGGGCATAGTCCTGCCAGCAAAATTGCCACAGTTTAGGTTTCTGTCTCCACAGGGTCACAGGTCCCTTTCAGGGGCATTTTCCAGCATTGGCTTCCTTTGTGTCACAGCCACCTCTGACCTGTGGGCATCTGCCTGCACAGTGTGGGGCTCCTCGACAGGCTGCAGGTGATCTCTGCTCCCTGTTAGACCTCCATGGGCTGCAGGGGCACATCCTGCCTCAGCATGGTCTTCTCTTCATGGTCTGCAGTGGGATCTCAGCCCTGGTGTCTGGAGCACTTCCTGCCCCTCCTTCTGCACTGACCTTGGTGTCTGCAGGGCAGTTTCACATCCTCACTCCCCTCTCCTGGCTGCTCTTATGCAGCAGGTTTTTCCCCTTCATAATCCTGTTATTGCAGAGGTGCTTCCACCACCGCTGATGAGTTCAGCCTTGGCCAGCAGTGGGTCTGATTTGGCACCAGCTGGCTTTGGCTCCATCAGGCTTGGGGGAAGCTTCTGGCAGCTTCTCAAAGAAGCCACTCCTGCAGCCCCTCCGTGCTACCAAACTCTTGCCATGCAAGCCCAGTACACTGACAAGTGTTTATATATTTTAAGGGATAGGAGTATCTTACTGAGAAATTATTTATTGATACCATATGGCAATCCCCAAAATTATAGCTAAATTAAGTTTAATTTATCTCGTAAAACACCCATTTGTTTTTCAATTAAAAAAAAAAAGACTTAGGGACTGAAAATATTGCCTAACATAGCTTGTGGGTTTTTTGGGATTGAGTTCTTAAGATGTTTTGAGCATACTTTAAGCTGCATGGTGCTACCATAAGGAAATACATATGAGGAGTGCCTTTTACACAGGAATTCCTAAGCATTTTTTTTAAAGCTGTTGTGTCAATAACCTCTTTCAGATTGCTTTGAAGACTTTAATCCTCAGAGATCTCTCAATCTCTAGAAATCCAGTAACGATATATGTCTTGAAATCTGTTTAAGATCCAGAAGTCAGACAGAATATATGTGTAATAAACTTTGTGATTCAGTCTACCAAGAAGCCCTTTGCTTTACCCACATAAAGAAATTTAATAAAGTTCTTTTCAAGCTATTCTATCACTACAATATCTCTAAAGCATAAGAGGAAAAGAAAATATATTTGATATTATGACTGAAAGTAAGTACAGAAATTTTGAGGAAGAATTGCTTCTGAAATATTTAGGTATATCCTCTGAAAACACTCTAGATAATCAGAAAGGGACGTAAAAAGTACATAAGGGGCTATCAAGTTATTACTGTCTTGTGTGTTCTACCTGTGTGCTCTAATTGAGAGTGTGTGTGTTGCAAACTTCCTTTTTATAAGTGCCTGGAGTTTAGACAATGGAAGTGAACCTGGAAAATTTGATACAGAACTTGTTGTTTTATTTTTTATGTGCAATGCAATTTCTTTTTCTACTACTTCATATGACCTACTCTACTGAAATTGTTGATCATAATGATATCTTAGTGTTTATTCTTCAGGTAGTCCTCTGAGAATCAAGGAGTTGGACTCTATGATCCCTATGGGTACCTTCCAGCTTGAGATATTCTAAGATTTTCTATACATAGTGTCTTGATTGCCAATTGCATGATATATGAGCTAAAAAAAAAAAAAATTAAAAAATTCATTAAATACTAGGTTTCTTTTTCTGAGGTCCTCATTGGAGAATAAATGACATTCTGAAAACAGGACCTGAACGACACCTAAAAATAATATGGCTTAATAAATGCTTTTAATCTATTTTCACTGTCATATATTTATATCAATATAATTATTAGGAAGGTTAAAATTTTGATAGACATTATGTATTCCACTAACTAACAAACAATAACATAAGCACTGAAGGAAAGAGGAAACTTATAAGTCACTTTCAAATGTGAGATTATGTCAAAACAGTTTATATGAAGATCAGTTACACTTAATATAATCAAAAATACAGTAGAATAGTATTTAGGTACATTTTTCTAATAAATATCAAGACCTAATAACATCAGTGTTTCTGTCAAGTACGTAACACTAAAAATCTGAACTGAAAAAATAAAAATGCTAATTTCATTTAAATCTGTTTTCTTCCTTATCTGCTACAGGTTTTTTTTTCCTCTCCACTGGATATGACACACATGTGCCTTGCTTAGGGAAATTGCCTATTGTATAAATCAAGGACAGTGCATAGCAACATCTGTTACACATCTCTTACGCAATTTTATCATGCAGCAAAATAAAAAATCCTGCCTTACCATATATGACATCTATTGCTTATATATCAGAAGCATGTTTGCCTAATAACAGACTATTGTGAATAAGCATATAATTTCTTTCAGATAATATAACTATATTATATTTTACATTCCTCCTTTTTTTCCCCTCCTTTCTTATGATCATGGAATTACTATAAACAGAAGACTGTTTGACTAATTTATTCCAATTATATTTTGGGAGGAATACTAGGACACTGTTTTCTTATATTTCACAGATTTATCTGTCAGTTGTCAGTGGATTTGTTTTTTAAATGTAGCTCTTTCCCAAGGCAAAGCTCACTAGGAGAGTAATTTAGAGATATAAATTTAGGCCCCAGATCCTCTTAAGCTCCTTCAGGTGCAAGAGAGAATATGGAATATCTACATTTATGAAAGGAAGGAAAACCAAAGGAAACTTCCTTATGAATAATAACAGAACTTTATATACTCAGCTAGAAATGTTCTTGCCTTGAGATAGCTGGTTGGAAAGACAGAATATGTTTATCTGATTCTCTTTAAAAACCAGAAGCAGATAATTTATATGCTTAATTATGTCCAGAACCTTAATTGTCACAGTGTTTTGAAGCATAATTGACATACACTATAGGAAGTGACTCAAGGCTCTATAAAAGAAGTTTGATCTTGTAACTTCAGCAGCTTGTCAAACTTTGTTTTTTGCATTTTCAGCGAAAATCCACATGGCAGGATCATGGTAAGAGGTTCTTAAGACGTAAGTCATCCTGTTCCTCAGTTTGAACAAGATGGAGTGTGTAGCCCAGATTGCCTAAGTCATGGGAAATAAAAAGACGCAAGAGAGACTCATTAGACATTAAATATATGAAGATAAAAGGTCTTGATATTCGGGACATCCTTCACAGCCAAATATCCTAAGCACCTAAAATATGGGTGAGACTAAGCAGCAAAAGCACCACCACTTTCAGAAAAGGCATGAGGTGTGGTGGTGCTTAAATTCAATTCCAATTGGGTTTTTACTGCTCCAGTTTGGTTTTATAATTTGTGTTTTATAATTTTGTATTTATTACTATTGTTTAAGATGGCCTCTCCTTCCCTCTCCTTCTCCCCTTCTCTCCTTCCCCCATTCCCCCAAACCTTCCCGCCAAAATCTTGGTTGTCCTGGTAACCCCATCCCATAATAGTTGTTTACCACTTTTCGGTTACCTGTCAATCTTTAAGTTATATAACTTCCCCACCCCCTCATCATGTATTCCTCCTCCCCAAGTTACCTGTTACTGGTTCAAAAGTTGTGCATCCCCTCATTATACGTTGGCAAAGAGTTTTAATTGGTCCCACGCGATCCCACCCCCGAACCTACTCAATAAAAAGCCGTGCCATCTTGAGGCCAGCGTCTCTCTTCGGAGCGCTGCCTCGGGGACACGCATCCCCTTGTTGCACCTTCTGAGAGTCCCGCCTTTCTATTCTGCGCACCATCCGCACCGTTGTCGAGTTTGCCCACGCCTCTGGCAAAGTGGCCCCTGGATGTAGTGGCGGCAGGGCTGGCCGGAACTGCACCCATTGGAAAGCCGAACCACTGCAATGAGGCAGCTGCTTTCTTAGAAATACATATGTCTTTAGGCTCTACACAGAATTACCCACCCCCTTGTAGTGAAGAACAGGTTTTTTTACTCACATCTTTTACCACTGGTATTTCCTACAGACTCACTATAGTCAGTGCTGATTATTATGATTACCAATCCAAGTACCTCTCCTGCCTCTATCATTTCTGTAGTACAAATCAGCAAATCAGCATTGCCAATGGTTTTCTCAGAGATAGCTCTCCATTTCTAGGGGCCCACAATGCTGAGGATTACAATGACAAAGTCCTATTTTTATTTGTGACTTGGTGTTTGTCAGTTTTAAGCATTTAGACCTGGCATTGTCAAACAAAGCAGCCCCTGCATAGCCTTAAAAACTAGGCCTAGGTAAAAGTATGAGAGAAGGGCATGAAGACTAGTCATGTTTCACTTAGGCAACTATAAAGAGTCTAAGGTCTCTCATTAAGAAGGGTCTTAATCTTTCGATTGTCTTTCTGGTAAACAAAGCAACAGAAAGGAGCAAGGATAGCTGCTATATTATTACAACTAATAGGTTTGGATGAGAATCTTAGGAGGATTAGCCAGGATACAGACTGTTCCAGCTAAGTGATGTACAAAGAGCTGGGATAGGCAAGTGCTTAGGATGGCTTGGAAGATCAGGCAAAGCAGTGGATAAGCTGAGGATGGGTTGGAAGGATAAACAAAAAAACTGTGCCAAAGGAGTTAAACATCTTTTGGGAGAAAATGAGACTGATTTTTATATTGTAATGTCTGATTTCTGGGTTTCCAAGAGAATTTTTTTTTAATTCTTTCAAGGTGAAAACTTTAACTTTAGGAAAAGATCTCTAGAAAAGGAACAGTCAAAGAGAAACAAAGGCAATTCTAGTTTGATTATAAACATTTTTATTTTTATTGATGAGAGAAAAACTTTTTCATTTGACTCGTGTCTGTACTATCTCTATAAATTATGACTCCAAAGGGGAGACTGGAGCACTGTCCAGAGGGATGTAGTTAGTCATCCCTATCACGGAATCATTAAACGAGCCGTTCATGTCTTTCCTTCTGAACCAACTGTGACCTGTATTTGGAAATAAACACAAGGAAAAAACACAATGAAAAAAATTCTTATGATTTTTGAGATGTGGTCAATCTATGGGAGATCCAAAGCTAAGTAGTAGAATCTTTCGTACATTGTAATTTTAACACATTGCTTATATGAAAGTTTGCTTTAAAAAACTTTAATTCCACAGAATTGTTTTCCATCTAATTCTTGTAATTACAGAATAGATCCTTTGTAAGGAAGCTGAAGTTCTTCTGTGTGAAAAGAAAAGTTTCTTTTAAAAATAAAAAGTTAGAAGTGGCAAAATTATTAAATACTCATTAATATGAATTCAAATAAGCAACCTGGTGTACCTAATGGACTTTGAAGAGACTGATAATTTCAAAAATCATTGGAAAGTCATGCAAGAAAGAGTGAGGTAAATTTTAAAAGGATATAAATAAAGCTTAAGGGTATTAAGAAATCTGAACACCCACATATAAGTAAAATCAGAAAGAAAAGAGAAATAGGCACAGTGAGAAAGAAAAGTTTAATTAGTGGCATTTATAAGATGTAGAAGAGAAATTATGGACTTTAGGTCACATTGTTTTTAACAAAAAAAGATTATTCTTCATCTTGGACATGTTCATGGAGAGCTGTCTCCTGTGGTAGAATGTTATTTTCTGGGATAAAACCTTAGGAGTCTAACAACCTGCTGCTGATATATATTTTTATATATAAATATAATCCAAATATATTACTGATTTTTAAATAATTTTCCCCATGATTTTTTTAATGCCTAAAACTTTAATTAACTAAGAACAGAAGGAAGAGACAAAAATAGAATGGACTCTTCTGTTAAACATGCTTTTTTTTATTGAATAATTATAGCTGGAAATTTTACTGTCTGTTCCTCTACACTGTTTGAGAATACAAATGTGTATTTATTCTTTTCACTAGCACTTTTTAAAATAAAGAATCTGAGATCATAAAAAATTATGATTTTTAAAATTATTTTTCTAGATTTCACAGGTTGCTTTGTTGAGATATTGTATTCCATTGGAAGGAAAATTTTATTCTGGCTCCCACAGAAGCAAGAGCTGGGAGCTCTCTGATTCTTAATGTGTCAGAAAAACTAAGTGCTCTTCTGGCAAAACTCTCAGAAAAAGGCCCTCCTATACCACCAGAAGGAGCACATTGTAAGGTTTGTAAAATTGCCAATGAAATAAAATCAATGTTATTAAAGAATTTTTTTTATGGTAGAAACAAAATGTGTTTGAAAGTAGATAAACTATTGGACTCAGATATTCTCTTTAAATATGCTAATTGTTGCTGCCCATGAAGAAAAATTCAATTCCATTATCATTGGCAGATTTATTTCAACTTGTTTTCAAATTTGACTGTTTTCAAATTTGACTGTTTTCAAATTCTTTTATATTGTTACTAAAAGTTATTGCAGGACATTTTATTGCAGTTTTCCAAGCAAGTTCTATAGTTAAAAAATAGAAATTTTTTGACCCTTGCATTTTAAGAATAAGTATTTTGCTTCCTTTTTACCAATGCCTGTTTCGATTAGAAAAATTGTGCAGAAACCCCACTTTGATTTTGTCCTCCTGGCAGATGTCGGCTTTGACACAGGAATCACTCACTGCCAATGCTCCTGCTAAGGCCACCTCAGCTGTCATAGTTGGTAATTTCCCGATGAGATCTGTCTGATCACCATGTAAAAGATTTTATCTACAGTGCTGACCTTCACTCTCACATTTTACTACTTCTTTCCATCAGCTGCAGTTTGTCTGAGTAGTTATTTAGTCAAGAAATTGATTCTAATCTGAGGTGGAGAATGCTCAGAAGGCTTTACTACCTATTGACCTTAGAGTAATTCATAATGTGTGTTCCCAAAGCTGGCCACTCTGATGGCATGCTCAGAGATTCATGTACACATTTATCAATCCCCCATATTGATATGGTGGTATTTATAACGGGGTGAGTGGGCAGTAAAGAGGCATGTTTTGAAAAGGCACTGAAAATTAGGGAGGTGATGCTGAACAAAGAGGGAAAAGAGGAAAACTAAGCATACAGAAACTTAAATAACACAACTATATATTTCCCATAGTCATGAAGTCTTGAAAGTATTGTGGGAAAAGAGGCAACATTCTGCAAGGAAAATGTGTAGTGTTCAGTGGATTTTCAGCTCAGTTTTTACATTTAAGAAATCCATATGGAAGAATTTATGAACTAATAAGAAACATAAAACTATAGGAGATAATGATTATTAAAGCAATACTTTCTGCACCTTCAGAAGTAAAAGTTAAACAGGCCAAATTTGTTGTAAATTATGTATCCTGAAGTTCAGTGTTGTAACTGCTGTTTTTATGAAGTCCCCAGAAGAATATATGACAATGTTGGAATGAGTAGTTAAAATCAATGGTAGCCACCTCACTTTTCACCTCAGTCATCTGCTTGCTTTAGGTGTCTTTCTGTCATAAAAATGACAAGATGATGTAAACCACAGCCAGTATTCTTGATCTTGGCTATTATACATATGTATAAAAGTGTATTTCAATAGTAGAAATTAGAATTCACATCACAGAGCTTCTCCTTTTTTCCAAGTCTTTACAATGTGTTACTGTCTGCTAGACATGTCCTTAGTGATGTTCCTTGAGACAGAATCTGTTTGAGTGTAGTAACATCAACTCTGACAAAGAAATGCCCTTCTGACACATAAAAATGTGTATGTATGGATAACCCAAAGTAACAGTACTTCTTCTTAAGGTACTGTGATAACTTCTGTGATTCGGGCTGAAATTTAAAAAGCTTGTGTCTTTGCAAAGTCTTGCTGTAGATCTAATCTTATGACTAGCTGATGTTTTCAAAGAGTTTCCTCTTTTTTTTCTACATTTGACATAACTGAAAGTGTAGAAACGACCATCAGCCTGCAAGCAGCAAGCTGAGGTTTTGACACTTCACAAAGACACATGCCAGAACATGAAATGAGGCTACTGAGAGATAAGAGAAAGGCATGTTATTTTTCTGGCCTGCTTAGCTCCAATATTGTAATTTCTATAGTCACCAGCATCTTTATCAGGTATATGGATAGTAAATCTATTAACTATTTTCGACAAATGTACCCAGACTAATTGTTTCCCACTTTTTTTGTTTCCCAACCCTCAAAATGCATAAGAAAGCTTGAAACTGGTTTCTAAATTCCTGTTTAAATAAAGGATATCTGCTTTTTTTTTTTTTTTTTTTCATTTTGTAGAGAAGATTGCATTTAGATACACAGTATAATATGGTATGTATAACTCATCTGAAAATTTCTGTTACAACACATTTCAGTGGTCTCAGCAATAGCTCATAGATTAAATAATGTGGAAGTTCAAAGGCTTTTGGGTGTCCTAAGGAGTTAGTAGTTTAAAGATGAATGGAAAGAGAATAATTTATTAAAAAACATATGGTGGGGAATAAGAAACCATTGAGTTTATACTGATAAACATGAAAAATAGTAGGCACGAAACAGTGTGCAACCTCCATGCCTGTCGTAATTAAGAATTTCTGGCTCTTTTTTCCCAATCTTCTCTCTGTCTATCATAAGAAATGTTTGTGCTGGTTAAATGAAATACAGCACAAAGAGCAGAGGAGCTGAAATGTGAATGCTTAAGAACTTGATATGTTGTGTACTGAAATGATTTTATAAGTTCCCTCTAGATCAGGTCCTTCTATTTGCACATGTCCACTTTAAATCAGAGTAACAGACAAGTCTCTTTGCCTAGAGAGAAAAACAACTAGGTCATGCAATGACTGAGCAAGAAGTGATGAAAGCAGTGTATGTGCAAGTTCTCTCCTGTAGCATCAAGTAACCAAACCCACAAGAGTTTTGACAGGGCATATGTGAAATTGCTTTCAGTTTCTCTCTGGCAGCGTTAACTGAGAATGCAGACTAACATTTCAGCTGTAGACATGCAATTACATTAAAATCAGCAGTGGAGCTCAGTGTGCCTGTAACTGCTCACTTTTTAAAAGAAGCCTTAATTCATTAACTCTCAGATACTAAGTGCATCTGTTTTCAATGTCAAACCTTTCAAAGAACAAAGTTTGTTGTTCTTTAGCTTTATGTTCTGTATTAATCTATAGAATCACTCTGGTGGGTTATAACTGTACAAAAAGGAAATTATTTGCTCCATATAAAAGTGAAACAAATGCAGCACTTTACAGACGGTAAAAGATTCAGAAATATTCATTTCATGACCAATCTAAATGAAATCTGACAAATCTATCGTACCAGTTGCTCTAGCTTTCCTTGTAGATCTCAGAAAATTGACACACTGAGTGGCTGGAGTTGCTGTGGTTGTTTGGGAGGTTTTTGGTGCAAAACGGCATAAGCTCCTGGATTCTCCTGAAACATCACTCCTGAATTTGCTTAATTTTTTAAAAGATGTTTTACTTTAAAGTAAATATTTGCCAATTTTAGAATGAAGAAATTAAATGTATTCCACTCAGTAAAATCTCAGGAAGGAAATAAAAGTAAAATAGCTGCAAGTGAACCCAGGAGAGGGGGAATTATGGCATGAATTTCTCCCATCTGCTCATTTTGGTGCACTTCCATATTTATTTCCCTTTCTGTCAAGTGCAGATTATGAAAGCTTTAGATTTTTATCTTACTTGAAAACTTTAATGAATATGCGCCAAAGTATCTCAAGTCAGGAACATGATTAAGAAGTAGTCTCTTAGCCAAAAGAAATCTTAAAAGGCTGCCTTCTTATTGACTTTCTTAAGTACCTATTTAGAAAATACTATAATCTGAACAACCTATTCATTAGTGTGGATAAATTAAAATACTTGACCTACTCGTAATTTCTGATTAAACACTAAACCAATGTTTTAATTAGTTCAGTAGCACAGACTTCCAAAACTTGTTCTTGAGGCTGACCAAGTACTGCATCTGCCCTCCTTATGAATATTTCAAACAGCTAAGTCAGCTGGTAGGAAATGCAGTTGTGTTGGCAAGTGGAGAATTTGGTGATTGTAAGTGCCCAAGAAATTATAGATAATTTTCTTTTCATACTTTTGATATTTAAAGTGATATTATTAAGAATAATAGTATCTTTGTATATAGCTGCAGCTTCCCAATTTGCTGGGTATTTTGAAGTTTCTTTGACAGTTTCTAGATTGGTAGTCATACATGTAACTTGAAAAACTAACCTAACTCCAGTTTGTATCACTCTTGTTTCAGTCCCAAACATCTTTTAAGGAAAAATAGTCAGGTCATTCTCTGCAGTTATGAACACTGGTGTTATCGTGTCATATCATTGGCTTTGTGATAGAAACCAGTCATGTTTCTGATAAGGTGGGTGACTAATGAAGAATTGGACTATTGTAGAATTTGCTTTTTTGTGTATTTAGCTCTTGTTTAGTAAAAAATAAATCTTGAAACTTCCAAAAGAAGGGGGTTTTTTTGCTAATCACTCAGATCCTCTTGTTGTGGTTTGAAAGCAAAACGAGTGAAAGGCTCCAAGTCAGAGATACAATTTAATAAGAAGAAAGGTAAAAAGGTAAAAATAAAATAAAATAAATGCAATAATACAAAGGACCACTGACAGAGTCAGAATACAACCTGAGCAGGATGGTGGAAGCAGTCCAGGTGAGGTGCTCTTCCTGAAGCAGTGATCCTGTAGAAAGGTCTGGGAGCTCTGCTCCTCTGGGAATCCAGTGGGTCAGGGCTGCTTGTCCTGTCCCAAATCCCAGATTATATCCAGGTGGGAATGCTTGGCTCCTCCCCCTGGGTGGAGCATCTCACAATGGGATGATGAGTGTGAAGTGGGTCCTTGATGGCCCATTAAACAGAGATAACTCCTGGAGGGAGTTACCTGTGACTCATGGGCAAGGCACTGATGGGCCATGAGCAGAAGACAGCCCAACACTAGAGCACTGCCCCACTTGGTTTAACAGTTCATGAAGATGGTGATAGAATAAATACTTTGTGTACATCCCACACTACAACCCAGGACACCTCTGCAGACCGGTAAGACTATTTAAAGCATTTATGGGTTCAGAATAACTCAGGGCTTTTTCAAATAATCAATCTTAAAAGGCAATTTGATTCATTAGAAGAGGTTAACAGAGAATTTTTGGAAAATAACTTGTAGCATTCAGTTAAAAGACAGCTGTGAGATTGTCTGTACTTTGATGACTTTAATTAAGCACCTGACTACACAGAAAATATAGGTGCAACAATGTGAGATGTCTCTACCCTAACTGCCTTTATTTTTCATTTTTGTAAATGACTAGCACTTAAAATGCCATTAGGGTTTCTAGGTTCCCTCTCAAAAGACATGTAATCATTAAAAAGTATAATATATATAAAAGAACAGATATTTGGCAATATACTAGAAACCCACAAAGGCTTGTGCTATTTCTTTTGCTTCATGTTTATATTGAGGACATGCTGAAATGTTATTTACCATAATCTTCTGGGGTTTTTTAATTGTATCTTGTGTCTCCCCACAATCAAATCATTAGTCTTATTTAATAATTTTCTTTGACATTAGGAAACCCTTCTCTGAAGCCCCATATGCACCTGTGAGGTGTTGGTTACCACTTTCATCTTGGACTGACAGTTCCCTATCCAGGTAGAGGCTATTCACAGGATTCCACAGGCAGGTAGCACTTATCTGGCTTAATGATAAGAGACAGATTTTGTTTTCTCACCTAATGCTGAAAAGATTATTTTTCTTACTATTCTGTTTACACAAAGGCAACACAGTGACTTATTTTTCTGCATTTATAAGCAAAAAAAACCTCAAAGCAAACCAAGACACAAGTGCAAGTGAGCTTAAAATTTAAGGTTAGGACTTGAGAGTTCTGAATTTTGGTTTAATTCAAGGTCTAGAGCATTATATGAGGTCAAATACTTTCTGGGATTAAATAAATTTTGAGTACCGAGAAGGATCCCAGACTGACATTTTCTGGTGGCCTGGAACGTTGGGCAATGCTAGTTTGTTGGATGAAGGATGGATTTTGTTGTTCACTTTTTTTTTTTTTTTTTTTTTTTTTTTTTTAATCAAACACCACCTAGAAAAGGAAACATCAACATAGATTCAAAAATGGCACTAGTGAAACTTACTTCTCCTCCCTTAAAATAGAGCATAGTTTTCCTCATGGGGAAAAAAACTAAACAAAACACACCCAAAAAAAACCCTCCCAAAAAGTTATGCATTTAGAGAACTGAATGTTTAATGTTAAGTTCTTTACATTTAACTTATTTCAATATGAAAATTAATTTCTGGTTTCGAGAGACAGAACTAACCTAGTGAGGAGAATTGACAAAGTCAGCCAGTCTTACTGCATTACTGTGGCTGAGTACAGCTGAATTGTTTCCCAGCTTAGCTCTGCTGAGCACTGCCAGCTAGTATCACTGGCAATTTTTCTTTTGGGCATCCAGAAATCTATGTGATTCCCCAAGGAACCATGCTGACCCAACTGTTTCTGAAGCTGCCGCTTCAGAATAGCTCTATTAGAGGCTTAGGCTGGTGCTGACTGTTAGGAAGGTGATCTCTAACTATATATCTTATGCTCTTTAACAATTGTAGGAGGCAGTAGACCCCTCAGTCTTTAAACTAGAAAAATCCCAGAAGAGCTGTTCACAGGACTAAAGCTTTGAATTATGAGTGCTCTATCAGAAGATTAAATCTTCCTAGATAACAGAACAAAGCCTAGTCAATTTTGGCTACTATTAGTGTTAGAGAAATATATCTGCTTTAAATGCTGCTTATATAAGAACATTTTAACATATAATTGGAAATGCTTTCAGAATATTGTTTCAAAGTTAAGAAGTTCTGGAATTCATTGATGAGCTATGAGATGGTATCATGCAACTAGAATTTTGATAGAAAATCAAACTCAAGAAACTATACACAGAGCTGTGGTTTTCCAGACACGTTTTTGGGGGGTGTTATCTGTAAGTTTTTTTCCTCCATCTTGATCACTTCCTAATTTACTATGTATTACAAAAGTTTGTCTTAAAAAACATTGATTGTCTATACCTGTTTTCTGATGGCTTTTACTCCACAGTTGCAATATTTCAAAAGCACTAACTCTGATGAATGCTTTGATCAAACACAGCACTCTCTTTATACCCTGCAGTCAATCTCACTTTGACTTTCACCCCATCCTGATCCTAATCTCACTCTTCAGTTACCTGATGTTGAAGCTTCCGGCACAGAGCACATTCCGTTCTTTTCCCAAATTACTAGTGTTTTACCTTGCTTTAGTATGCTGCCAGAAATGATACTAAATCCCCTTACTACTCTACACCTTATTTATTATAACCTTACCTAATATGAGTGTGTATCACAGTATTCATTTCTTCAGGCTACTCATTTCACATCCAATTCACTCAGTCCTTATTCATTCTCTCACCTCCTTCACCTTCTTGCTTGATCACCTTTGCTTACTACTGTTTCTCTGCCAGACTCCTCCTTCCTTGTTCAGACAGAATAATTTCTTCTTGCTCTCTATTTCTCATCAAACCAGTTTTATATTTTCTCTTTTTACGCAATGTATAAGCAAAACAACCCATGCCAGGGCTTTCTCAGGCTGTTTAGCCCATGCTCTTGTTTATTTGGGCACAGTTCTCCATTCACTGGCAGTGTCTGTGGAACTTTTCAGCCTTTGTGCTTCCCCTCCTCATGGATCCGTTTTTCTCCCAGCTGAATTAATATCCACTAGCCCAGTTACAATTCTTACTTGTCTTACCATTTCCTTTCTTCTGTAACATGTAATATATTCCTGACTAAATCCTATCAAACACATGATATCTTTCTTATAAAAAAAATATTCTCTGCTCTGAGAAATTCCTAGAATTTCTTAGCAGAATTAAAGCTTTCCTTTCTTTGCCTCATAATGAGTGAATTAATTCTACTGAAATCTTCCAAATTAAAAGTCCATAGTCCAAGTAAAAACATATTAGGTGAAATTCCACAGAAAATAATTTCTTTTTAATTGCATTAGGATTCTATTTTCATTCTTACATATCACAATTGAAGAACCCTACAAATAAAGAGGTGATGCTGCAGACTACTGATAATATAGATAATATTTGCTATATTTATAAGCACTAAAATTTCCATAAATCACTTTATTCTAATCTGAAAGGAAACATGGAGCTGACAATTACCAAGCAGTAAAAGGAAATTGTTTTACAGAGCCTCAGAAATAAGATATTAAGTTTAATGGCTTTTCTTCTTGTTTTGACAGATTTTTAATTATACCATAGGTGGTTTGGGTTTTTGAACATGATTTGCGAGGCACATGTTTGTGGTAATGATAAGGATAAGCATAATCAGAAGGAGATGCTTGAAACTGTAACAATAAAAAGTAATAAAAATAATAGGGTTAAAATCACTTTATATATAACTAAATAAGTGCAGAAAAATGTCATTAAAACAACATTTAGATATGTATATATTAATATTGATGTGGTTCAAATGTATCCCTATCTTATTCCTTAACAAATATTATCATTTTAATCTCCTAGCAGACATTACTCCGTTACTGACAGACCTAGATTATTTTAAGCATTCTCCATACAGAAATGTAAGGTGAATATTTTATTAAAATGATATAATAAAAGCTCCTCTCAAAATACATCATCATTAAAAGCAATATCTACCCAACTCCATGGCAATATAATTATAAGTAAAATAAAAATATCATCACATATAAAAGCATTCTCAAGAATCTTATTGCTCTTTGTCTTCTTGCACTTGGTTATATTTCTTTAGACAGCTGTTAAATGCAGTGCTGCAAAAGGTAACATATGCCAAATATCTGGCAGGAAAGCATCAGGAAATAAAGCTCCTCAATCCCTTTCAAGACAATAAATAATCTAGACTAGTGTAGCAAAAAGAGCTTGTAGAGGGAAAAGTCCATAGATAATTGGAAAAAGAAAGAGAAACAGGAAAGGAAAAAGGAAAAAAAGTTTGAGTTTTCCAGAAAGAGAGGTTAGAAAAGGTTAACCATCAAAAAGTTAAGGGTGTTGTCTGAAGGTAGTTCCTGTACAGTCAGTAGAGAAAAGTCACTCTGAGAAGTGTCCAAAATGTAAAAAAGTAAGTAGACCTGCAAGTACCTAGTGCTCCTGTAAAGAGAAGTCTAAGGGCGTGCTTTAAAGAAGGATAAATTTTGGATGAAAGTACTACATATTAATGCCACAGAAAGAGATAGATGCTTGAAACCTGCTGAAGACTAGAACCTTAAGCTGTAGCATTAAAGGAAGTTTGCGGTCAACTTACATTTTGCCTGTTACAAGACTTCCATGCTGCCAGTAATGAAATAAAGCTTAAAAAAAATATATCATTTAAACTTCAGAATTTAAATACTGAATGAAATATCATTTAGACACAGGGGCAACTTTGAGTGAAATGAGAAGTCACCCATGAGAGCCAGGAACCAGGCAGAGACTTTTTCTGGGTGCAGGTCTGTCACCTTCATTTTGCATTTCAGAACTCATTATAGTCTCTCTTTAAATATGTGATAAGGAAAAGACTCTAAAGTACAAAGGGTGAAAACAGTGATGAGATTGACTTGAAATAATGCATGGAATGGTCCAGGTTGGAAGTGACCCTTAAAATCATCTAGTTCCAGCTGCCCTGCATGGGCAGGGACACCTTTCACTAGAACAGGTTGTTCAGAGCTGCATCTGGCCTGGCCTTGAACACCTCCGGAGATGAATATTTGATCGAGTCATCAACTTTGAAATCTTATTAGGTATTGACTGTAAGTGAAATTTTTAAAAGCCTTTTTTAATTATCTCAACTGATTAGCCAGACCATTTCATCTCAGTGGAAATTATATTGGCAGTGTTATGATTCACACCAGTTCATTTTTCTCCCATGTTCTGGACAAACAGTATCATAGATGAAACTTAGATTGCTAACATAAGCTAACACCTTAGGTTAAGTCTTTTAAAGGAAGAAATATGTATAAAACTTATAATGTGAAATACTTTTTTTGCAGAAATTGATTATTCTATCCCATATTTCCATTGTTAAATTTTCTACCCAATTATTGTTACCACTTCCTTTTAAGCTTTGGAAGGACTGACTTACATCAGGCGTAGTCCATTGGTGTGAAGAAATGAGATAATTCAGCTTCTCTTTATGGAAGTGATGTTCTTTTAAACATCACTTAAGCTGGGTTTTAGCCACCAAAAAACTTTTTTTTGGCAAAAGGCCTTGCTACACTATGGTAGCATCTTTATCTCAATCTCATTCTGTGGAAACCATTCTTTAAATATTATATCAGCAAAATAATCATAACACTAATTTGTGAGTTTCAATAAGGCTGATGATTTAAAACACTGTTTCTGGCCTTCATTAATAGCTGGCTTTAATAATGACATATTTTTTTCTAATTTAAAATTGTTTCTTGTGTTGTGCATCCACACAGAGCACCAAGACTAAAAAGCTATAAAATGTTTTATAATTTCACAATTTTAAGCTAAAATTAATGACTCAAAAGCAAAACCCTGTTGACTCCTTTATTTTTCAATAAATAACAGAATAAATATTCAATTTCCTAAAGAAGAGATTTATGTCACAAGGAGTAGTAACAGTTTTAAAGGTCTCAATATTTATCTTCTCAATGAAAAATTAACCACTACCTTCATGAATGCAGATACCTTAAAGTGAAAAATGTGAGATAGTTTTTCCAAGCTTGCCACTGATCAAATGTTTTCTAAAATTTTAACTTTCTATATAAAATTAATATGCACATGTGCTTATCTCTTGCTTTTTTTTTTGTTTTAAATGCTTTAGTCACTGTGTCCTATGAGTAGTTCCTCTTGATCTGCTTTTATCTGTTCTCACTGAAAACTTTCCATAGTCACCTTCAAGTATGGTCTCTGAAGAAAAAGGTCTTACTGAGAAAAAAGATCCTATTAAAATATACTACAAAACTATTTTAATAACTCTTTAATGAGACATATAATGGAAGAAAGGTAATTTTAAAGCTTATCTCAGAGACACAGTACTAAATAAGGATATGTTTTCTACTGGCAGTTTTAGACTATCATTGTCTAAATACTATCACCTGTCCAAAATACTGCTGTAATTCTATTACTTTGTTTTCTAGCCTACAGTCACAAAGTGAGGTTGGATTTTAAGAAAATGTAAGTCAGAATGCTTTTTCAGGCTGTATTGAGTGCCTATCACAGTGACAGCTGATTGCTACGTGTTACCTGAAATAAATATACTATCTTGGAATAAATAGGCTAAATCTTGGCAGCTGATTTAGAGGAAAGAAATCCTTCCTAAATGCTAACCACTTATTATTAGAATAAAACGGAATACATTTCACAAATGCATTTTCCCTCTCTCTCTATGTTAAAAAGAAATATAAACCACTGAGTTGTTTTCCAGATCACAGAATGTAGCTTGGTAACTGGTTTAATGTACTTTAATATCTGGTTCCTTGCTAAATCTTACATGCTACGAAGTGTCAGCTGAGGAATAGCTGCTGGTTCAGAGCTAGTGAGACTTGTCACATTTAAATAGGTTCTTTTCCTTTTCAGCCACATAATTCAATTAATAATTTCCTTTTCTAGGAGTTATAAATGAAATATGCTTGCTTGGTTGTTAGTACCGATTTTAAAACTCCAAGTGTTCTCTTTGAATTCATTTTCTATGCAGATTGCGTTAACACTCAATACAGAAAATCTGCAGTTACTGCAATTGGCCACAACCTGCTTGGAATAAAAAGGAACTAATCAATCAGAAAACTCATTCTCTTCTCTATGATAAGGCAAGCTGTTTGCATACATTCAAAGTGGATATGCTCCACCTGTTTGTTCAATGAAATGCCCTGGATTTAAGTGGCAATTAAAACTCAAGGCTCTCGCCTCAACATCAGCTGCCAGGAAATGCCCCACCCATATGAAATTTTTGCTTAATTAACAAAGGAAAAAATGTTCTATGAGTACTTAACACATGGTTACTTTGCATTGAGGGCTTTATATTTCCCTTTTTATGGGAACAAAGCTATTCAATTTTATGATTTTCCTCACTTATGAAGCACTCATAAATATGAACTTGATTCTGGAAGATGCTGAGCATCTGGCCCAGGTCCAGAAAAGCACTTCAGTACATCTTTAAGTGTGAAACTAATCTTGGGGTTTTAGTGACATTATCCCAGCTGCCAGTGTGCTTTCATGAATTGGAAGGACTGGACAGGAAGGGTTAGTCTTTGGAAAACAAAATTTTTGTCATTCCATTCAGTTCACTACAGGCATAATAGAAGTCTGGTGCTTTCCATAACCCAGAAGACTGCTCCTTTACTTTTATGATTATCTTTTATTCTTTAAGCAATGAGATCCTGGCCTTGTTTTTAGCTGTGATGTGATAAGTATTATCAGGTGCGACAGAAATTTATGTTAAACCAGGTGTTTCTTGAAATAATTGCCAAATATGCCAGAGAATACTGACTGCACTGAGAAATATACCAGAAGAGATCATGGTTCTGATTTATTGTAGGTCTAGTCATTGTATCCCAGTGAAAAACTGGGTTCATTTCACAGTCCTCTCCACATCACAGCTCACAGAATCCTTACAGAAACTGTCTCTCTTAAGAGCAGTTCTACTCCTTCATTAAGAATTTGATGAGAGTACTTAGGTGTATAATTAAGCAGAAACTTAAGGATGCCCATTGAGAGCAGAATCTGTATTTCCTTTTGCCACTATGGCATTTGATCTACATGATCCACAGTCCTTCAAAGTCAACAGTTTTGGTAATGTATGAATGGTTTCACTGATTGAGACCTAGAGTCAATCTAACCTAACTTTATTTTTCTAGCAGTGAACAAAAATAAATGTCTAGACAGGAAGATTAGGAACAGGGCAAACTTATATAACCATGCCCAGTAATATCTTCTGAAGATCAAACTATTTTTATGTGAAGGAATTACCCAGCTCAAGTACGGTAGGTCTGTTTAGCAACCCACGGTTTTTCCTTTCAGTCTTTTCTGTAGCTTCCCTGAGACCCTCTAAACTTGTTGAATCCAGAGCATGCTGTAGCAAAAATCTGTTTAAAAAGAGACATATTTTTCTATTTTTAACCTGGCTCCTACTGGCTTGAAATTTTTTTACAACTTTTTTGAATCTTATAAGTGTGATTACACAGAGTTGAGATTTTTATCTCAATCCACCCTCTTCATGCTAAAAATCTTATTCTACTGAAGATTTTTTTTCATAATCTACCTATGTTCTCTTTCTCCAGGTCACCCTATTTTAATCCCAAACCATGCCTTTGAAGGAGGAAAAAATAAGGTTTTCCATGGTGAGTGTTTCAGTTAACTAGTTTTCTGAAGGGTTTGTTATTTGAATTGCCACACTAATTACTCTGTAATAATTGACTTCTAGGAACTGATGACGTCAAAGTTTATACTGAAACCTATCTGGCCCAAAAGCTTGAATCCCTTGTCTTCCCTCACCTGTTGCTTTTATGGAATTGTTGCATTAATTGTGCTGTATAGTGGCTGATCCATTTAATCTGAACTGAAAAACACTTTCCTTAAAGTTGGATCAGATCCAAAAGAGAAAAGAGTGCTTTTTTTTTCTTGTCATATTCATGACTTTAAAAAATTTATTTTAAAATGGTTAGATGAGAAGAGAACAAAAATATATATAGCATTGTCCTTAGGGACTCTAATACAAACTAGTTTTTGAAAGATGGAAGGAAGATAACTATTTTGGTTTTTGAACTTCAAAAAAGATGTGTGAATCAGTTTAAAATATCCAGAGTTCTAAAACATGAACTCAAATTCAAAGCTTTTCAGATCAAAAGATTACTATGACCATTTTTTTGCCAGGAAGTATATCCTGGTTCATTCATGAATTAGTTTGCCTAGGGGGGAGATAAATCTTTCCAATAAAACCAGGTATTGCACTGAACTATTTCTATCATGTTAGTGCAAAACTTCAACAGATGGTGTGCTTTGGAAGCACATAGATTAATTTTATTTTCCTGTGAATGCTTTTATAAAAAAAAAAAAAAAAAAGTATGTTCAAAGAATATCATAGCTGTCATTTGTCTGGTCAAAGAAAATTTTATGGCAAACTAGGGATTTAAAAATTATTGTTTTGATTCATATTGAAACTCGTTAAGGTCTCTTCAGGAAGCAACATTTGTAAGGGTGAAATATTTCCATCTTGCAATTCTTCTAAAGAGAAATTTCAGTCTACAAAATAAGATAAATCAAAATAAGATAAATCACACATCTAAATTAAATATAATTCAGAATACATTGACTTTTATCCTCTCACAATGGAATTCATATGAATATTGTGTAAAAATAAATACCAGTGGTCAGATGGAGTACTCTGGTCATTAAAAGAACAAAGATTAAAACTATCCTATCACTTCCTGCAGCTCCTTAAACTAACCTATAATGAAGTTTGCAATCCACACCATAACTTCTTATCTACGTGAAAATGAATCCAAAGCTGTTCACCCTCATGGTCATAACCCCTAAACTTTTTGGTTGGTTAATGAATGGCTTATCCTGCTTTTTGAGTAGCTAGTCTGTGGGGACTATGTCTAGAGGATGTGACTGAACCACTGCAAAAGCTGTGGTACAGTACTGCAGGAACTGACAGACTCTTTATTGAGGCTTAGTGATGTCAGCTTTGTACTTCTGGGATGAGGCTGGCAAAGACTTTTGCCGTTTCTAACGGCAAAGAAAGAAAAATGGAATATTAATAACATTCTGAAAAGAAAACAAAAATCCTAATTAAGCTATTTGATGGGTTGAATACATTGACTCTCTAACACATTTCACTGTCTCATCTATCTAAAGTATTTCCATTGTTTACTTTGTGTCTGGTGTCTCTGTCTACTGCTCTGTTCTCATGCAGAGTAACTCCAGTAATGCAACCGTGTCACTTTTGCATTCTAGGCTGAATGATGATGATTGGTGTATTCCGAATTGGAGAGAATGATCTCTAAATACAGGTATTGCATTTGGTGAAAGATATGCAATGGAAAAAGTTGGTGAGGTAAATAATCAGTGTTTTCATATGTAACTTGAAACTGCAATTAAAGTATGATAATACTGATATGAAAAGAAAAAAAGAAAAAAGTAACACTGAGTAGCAACATATATATGCTACTCTAGTGGTTAAACTGGCTCATGGATTCCTTTCCTTTGATTCAAGATGTCAATTTTTCCATTATGCCCCAAGGGTCTTTCTTTGATGATGATTCAGCTGATTGCAAATTCAACATCAAAACCATTTGGTCTTCTTTTTGTTGATCTTATAACCGATTCAGTTTAGTGTTATATCAGCACAAGCCACGGTGCCACAACAGTGGATATAAGCATAAAATGAGGTATTCAGAGGTAGGAAAGATCTAAATCTATCAATTACTCCATCAAAATGTAAGTGTACCATGCCAACCAGAAAGAAGGAGATTATGGAGCTTAAATTGGCACTCAAAAGAATTTTATACATAGAAATGTTTTGATTTCAAAGCTATAATTAGTATAAAAAAATTTTCTCTAACGGTTTGCTTGTGGTTAATCTGTACTTTTCTCACATGCTATATTAATACTAATTCTCAGTTCTTACATTACAATGTTATTGTTATTCTCTTCATTGTATTCATCAGTTCTTCAGTGTCACTGTCTTCTCTATTTTCAGATTTTTCTTCATGCTCATAACAATGTGTGTTCCATCCATGGAATCTAAAATACAGTATTCCTTAAAAACCTTAGCTACAAGTTCTGTATTTATCTGATCTGATACACTCAAAATGACAGGGTAGTTTTTCGTCACTCCATATTTTTCCTGTAGGAAGAGAGCCTGTTCCCTGCCAGTAGCCAGTCTGAGTATGAAGATTTTAACCTGTCTTTAAAGGGCATTTTCACTACTACATAGAGAGTTTTGATGTCATTCCTCCTGATATAATGCAAAGATCAATATTTATTTTCGTGGCAGTATTCTTCACAGCTGGCATTAGATGATCTCTGGATTCATCTAGAACCATTATTCTTTTTTGTAAAGCACACCTGGTCTTCTGGTCCAAATATTGTTTAGTCAGTCGTTCATTAAATCTGTAGATATCTATCCTTGATTTTGATACCCCACTATTACTTCAGTAGCCAGTTACTCATTCAGCATTGCTTTATGCTTCCATATCACATACAGAAGCAATATTAGGCCATCCCTCAACACTGCCAACATTACAGTATCAAGCATTTCTTCATTCACCAAAGCTTTGATAGTGGTAGATTTTGTACCTACTTTTTCAATGATACAGTGGATGTTAGATAAAAGTAAATCAGTTTTCTTATTTGGCTCAGCAGATAACAAAGTAAAAGGACTGAGAATCTTTCCTATAGGAAAAAAAAAAAAAAAAAAAAAAAAAAAAAAAAAAAAAAAAAAAAAAAAAAGTTGTGGTATCATTTGAACACAACACTCTTAACTGGTCTTGACTTCTGGCTGTGAAAATTTTGTACTTGTGCTAGATCTTGATCTTTGTGCTTAATACTTTCCCATGTATTCAGATTTTCATTTCTTTTTTGACTATGCACAAATTATACAACTTTGATCTCACTCTCTATGGCAGTATCCTCTTATGGGTCCATTTGGGTTGATTTAGTACATAAAGGCATTCATTTTGATTGTTTCAGCATTCTCCCATTTTTTTCTGTCATTACATTTCTTCTAAGCCTTACCTCTAATTTGTTTACTGCATACCATATTACTCTTAGCTGAAAATTTACATCACATCAGCTTCCTATGCCTTTTAATATTCTGCCTTCTGCTCTTGTACCTCTCATCTCGGGAACAATCACAATTCAATTAGAAGATTCAGGGAGATTTATAAAACTGCCATAAATGCCAGTGGAACAGTCTGAGTAGGTCATCCAGCTGAACCAGTGAAGAGGTGAGGAAAGCAGCAATATTTTTGTGTTGGCTCTATCCCACCATCTTCATCTGGGCACGTGTGATATATATCAAGTCATCATAAGGGGCTTGATAAGCAAAATCAAATGTGAATATTTTGATTATAAGTACTTTACTGCAGTCCAGCTCCTGAAATTAGAATGACAGGTTTCCTAATGACTCTAGTGCCAGGAAAAAAAAATAACTTTCAGGTCCATGGATTGAACAGAAGTATTTGCAAATTGCCTGGCAATAGATGACATATATTGGAGCTACAGCATATGTTGGAGTCATTAGGTACGAAATACTCATTATCCTGATTAGGAATTCAGCCTTATTGCGTAAATATTATAGTCCTGTCTCCTAGATGTTATGATACTTATTTGAATTTGAATATATGGTCTACTGTTCCTACCAATGTGATAGAGACTGCCTTTGGAGATTCCTCTCTTTCTTCTGTCCTTCCAGGACAAAAGGAAGGTGCAGAAAAAAGACAGCAGTAAAAGTTGTTACTGGACATTAATAGCAATATGAACTATAAAGCTGGAAAGACCGACCACAGGTTTGGTGTTTCTTTTTAAAGCTTCAGTCTCTCCTCTCCTCTCCTCTCCTCTGTGAGAAAGTGACATCAATGTCAGCTAATACCTAATGTTTCAAGGTTGCCAAGTAACAGGCTAGAGATGTGACAGCGAAGGCTGTTTCTATGAGAGAAATTCAGTAGGTTACAGTTTCAAGTACTTGGAAATAAACTTACTCTGCCTGTCTGTCTGCCTGTCTCAAACCAATGAAAATTAATGTAGTCAAACAAAGAATACAGTACCTCTTTAAGACAGAAGTCCCATAGTTTGGGTAACTTCTAAATCTTAAAAACAGTGAAACAATTAGCATGTACAGTTGCAATTTCCAGAAAAAAATGTCTGATGGAAAAATTACTTGAAAATATTATATTCTGTGAAGTTACTTGGATTAAAGAGTTACTATAAGCAAAATTGCTGAATCAATTTTGAAAGATGAGAATTTGATTGAAAAGAATAACAAAGTGACATATGGCCAAATGACTGTGGAATTTATTAGTACTTATCACTAATTTTTGACAGCAACTTTCCTGATTCATAACTTAACCTCAGGTTATGTTAGGGGAGTTTTGCAGTGGTCTGCAGTGGACAAGCTAGTGGTCAATATCTCCACTAATGCTTTTCATTATGGAATAAAGGGTTTCAATATAAAATCTGATGCAAATGTTTGAAAGCACTTTGGAGGATAGGATTAGAATTTGCAACATTCTTGATAGACCAGAGAAACAGATTTAATTCAATAAGTTAAAATTCAATAAGGACTAAAGACAAGCATAAAGTATTATACGCAGAAAATAAGGCAGTAGGCCAAGAATGTTCTCTGTATACAGAAATGACATTCACTGTACTGCCAGCCTGAGTTTTCATAAGAGTTAGATTTATTGAATGCCAAGCCACATTTGGGTCTACTGATAGTTTTCCTAGACTTTATAAAAATTAAAAATGATGCATACTATCTGAAAAATACAGGAGAGTATGTATTTTAGAAGGCAGGCTAAAAGCTTATTCCAATGCACTTGGAGTATGCATGTCTGCCTACTGTAAAATCTATCACCAAGGGAATAGAAAAAAAAGGAAAAACCAGAAATAATATCCACAAAGGTTTAACTGAAATCTAGTAAATCCAACACATATCATGCTTGCAAGACACTGTCTACACACCCCTACTGGGATTTTGTTCTTTCTTTTCCCTGAGTTCTTCTCTAACATCTTGCTGGAAATGTTAATCATTGCCCTTTTGGAATATTGAAAATTGCACGTGCTTTAAAAAGTACATCTAAGATTACCTGAATTCGTAAGATAAAAATACTTTGGAAAAAATATAGTACTATCAAAACTTTCATGGATGAAACCTAAGCTTGAGGGACTTTATCCCATTTTGAAAATGAGAATGACTGTGGTGGAGCACTCCATAGTTTGGTTCAGACATTTATTTGTCTGCTTTATGCAAGACTTACTTAGGTCTCAATTTGCCTAATTCAGAAAAATGGTGCTCTTCAATTTGTCATGATTTAGAACATTTCCTTTGTTTGAGCTTTGAGTAATGGTTTACTTTTTTCATCCTTATATTTCCTTCTCTCTGTTTTCACTATGCATCTCTGCAAAGCAGGATAGCTGTAATAAAAAACAAAACCAAAACACACGCCCACACAACGAAATCTACCTGGAAACACTAGTATATTTGCATACCTTTCTTCTGATAAATCATTTCTCAGTATTGAGGGAGAAGAATTAAAGAAAAAATGCATTGTCATAAATGGGATAAACTAAATTTATCTAGAGGAAGGTTAGCATTAGCCCAGTAAATAACTGCTTCTGTTGACAGTGCTTGTTTTACCACTTCTAAAGGAGATGGGAAGTAGTTCTTTTAGCAGTGGGTGTAACCCAGATCATCATCTGTTGCCTCTTCCTTGCAGTATTTTCTGTTGCTGATGATGTTGACCCTGAAGGACTCACAAGAAAGCTTCCAAAAAGTGGCTGTTCTCTTCTGCTGTCTCATCATCAAACTGTGGCTTGCCTCAGGTACCAGCACCCACCCTGCTCCCCAACCTCCACCATGTCTCCTAACACCAATCACTAACATCAGAAACAAACAGAGAAAAAGATCCTTTAGTCTCCCTTTTCTTGCATGTGTGGCCCAAATACAGCCTTGTTAACTTGTTCTGGCCCTCCCAATTGATCTCGCTTCTCTGAAAATCTGACTGACCAAACAGGCAGCCTTGTTTTTCTACTTTCCTGTGTTATCAGACTAATTAATGGAATTTGTGACATTGACACTGGTCGTAAGACCCCACTCACTTACTCGCTCCCCTCCCAGCTGACTAGAGTAAAGTTTTGGAAGGGCAAAAATCAGAAAAACTCATGGGTGGAGATAAAGACACTTTAAGAAATGAAGTAAAATATGTGCACAAACAAAGCAAATTAACGATCTTGCTTGTCTTTGGCAGGCAGATGTCCAGGTAATTCAGGAAAAACCCAGCACATGGAAGGTTTACTTGGGAAAACAAAATCCATGGTCCCCCTTCCTCCTGCTTTTGTTTTATAAATGGGCACAGTGTCATATGGAATGGTACATCCCTTTGGCCAGCCTGGGTCAGCTCTCCTGACTGTGTCCACTGCCGGCTTCTTGCCCACTCCCAGCCTACAATCTGTGAGGGAGATAGAGAAGGAAAAAAAAAAAAAAAAAAAAAAAAAGACCTTGATGCTGTGCAAGCAGTGCTCAGCAGTAGCCCAAAAATTGGTTTGTTATCAACTCTGCTCTAGTCACAAATTCAAAACACAGCACCATACAGGCTGCCATGAAGAAAAAGAACTCCATTACAGTCAAAATCAGTCTGTGGAAAACTTCAGTGTTATCTATGTTGCTGGAAGGTGTCCAGCTTGAAGTTTGAAAGTTCAGAATGAAAGTTCACAACTGCTCAAAACAAAGCTGTGGAAAACTTTGAATTTTATAAAGAGAACTGACACTTCTGCATTAACAATGCCTTTTAAAAAATCTGATTATTATTACCAATTTTATCTCTTTCAGTTAAAATCCTACCAAAGTCCTTTCTACATTCTTCTAAGTTATAGTACCTCAATTATAAAGTATGATTCCAAAGGAAAATACGTATAATATACACATTATTAGTAGCGAAAATAAATATAAGGCTAATATATGAAGGAAAATATTGGTTTGATTTCCCAATTTAGCCTTAAAAACTGAAAGCATATCTCTTTCAGCAAACTAAAAAATAGCAGAAGAGTGTTTTATGTAAGATTCCACTCTATTTCCATAGATATAAGATGAAAATTGTATGTAGTGAACAATACATTTGAAATAATGGTAAAGAATAACTACTCCCACCTTTTTCAAATATCCAAAAATCCATTGAGGGAATATTTTAACAGCTTTTTGTAGAAATAAAGGACTTGTCACTGATATTTCAAACACAGTCATAAACTCAATGATTACTTACTATGCTTTCATTCTCATTTCCTTAGAAATTTACAGGAGTAAATTGAGTAAAGAATGACAAGTTGTTCTCAGCTCTCATTGCTGATCATTTTACATCAACTTAAAAGTAAAGGCAGCACTTTTCTGGGGAGCATTCAATATCTTATCTTATTCAAAGTGCACACTAGATTCACCTCTCACTGAGTGGTGTGAAGAGAGATCATTCACTGAATGCAGCTTACTTCTAAGAGTGAGGAAAGAAGGGTGGGGAAAGAAGATTAAGTTTTTCTCTGTTATGCCTCATCACCCATAGCTACTCTCTTTCTGACTCAAATGCCATGATTTCCAGGAGAAGTCAGTAAGTATGTTACTATGTCAGTATGTATGCTACCTGCTACCTTGGTAGAATAGAGTGGAATCTTACATAAAACTCTCTTCTGCTATTTTTTAGTTTGCTGAAAGAGATATGCTTTCAGTTTTTAAGGCTAAATTGGGAAATCAAACCAATATTTTCCTTCATATATTAGCCTTATATTTATTTTCGCTACTAATAATACCTGAAAGATAAGGCAATTTGGTTAAGTGTCTTTTTAGTTCCTACAATAATGTATTGTTTCAGAAAATTGAGAGTAAATAATTTTGAAACTGGAGATGGTTGTTTCTACCATATTCAATTATTTCCCCAATACAGTTGTATCATTTTATCCTTCACACTGCAAAGAAGATACCACAATGCTTGACCACCCTTCTGTGTCAAGTACAAGCTTTTTATTTATGGGGCTCTTTCTCTCTGACCCACATAACCACAGGGCATGGTGGGTTAGCTGGTGAGCAGCCCTGGAACCTGATACCCACATAGCAAATAAAACAGTATTTACTAGTCTGAAAGACATATCATAGCAATCCTGGTAAAGGCTGTCAGTATAAAGGACAACAAAATGTATTGATGAGATAATAGCTCATTAGCATTTACTAGCATTTTCATGTTCAGTGTGTTGAAACAGCTTTCAAATGGC
Source organism: Zosterops lateralis (assembly GCF_965231275.1). Taxonomy (NCBI): domain Eukaryota; kingdom Metazoa; phylum Chordata; class Aves; order Passeriformes; family Zosteropidae; genus Zosterops; species Zosterops lateralis. The sequence goes on from NC_139766.1 coordinate 41,213,190, forward strand.
TATAAAGCTCTACAGTTGCATATCACAGCTGGACATTCAAGTCAGCTATGACAAAATCAGAAAGTGATTAGAAAACTATGGCTTCCCATGCCCAACTGAATCCATATTCTCAGTTGTGTTTGTAATTAATTGCTATGTCACTCTAAGTACAGTATTTAATATCAGAAAATGTCCTGTAATCAGTAAACCCTTATGGTTATTCAGAGCCTGAGGTGTCTCTCTGAATAAAGACTAGCACAGCAACTGTCCAGATGGCTGCTCTGTGCCCTGGGAAGAGGATCTATGAGAAGAATTTATCCTTCCCATAATCTCCATGTTGTCCTTAGGGCCTTCAGTGTTCTCATCCTAATGTTAGTATTGTGCTAACAGAACAAGGGAAAAAGCTTCAGATGTCACAGAGACTGATTCCTTCTTCCATGCAGCCTATTTTCTCCACAGCAGAGCTGTAGCATTGATCCAATCAGCAGAAAGGTGAAACTTTATTACTTGGCTCAGGAGTGCAATGATGAAGGAGGCATTTTGTAACACTAATATCTGCAAATTGAAAGAATTAAAAAAAAAAAAAAAAAGACAGAAAGGAAAAGGTAGGAGTACTTTTCAGAACCTGCTCCCCAGCATTACATATTGAGAGAAACAAGTGCAAGGTATCAACAAGCAACCTGCACATCAGCAGGGCAGTTCTTCCCTTAGGCTTTGCTCTTTCAATTCTATTAATAAATATAGATCTTGAAATTAACAGGACACCTTCCTCCAGCAAAGATTTTGAAATGTGTGCAGCAGATGCATGGAGGGGTTTGTCAGCTTTTCCCCAGGTACACTCATCTTTCCATCTGTAGTGCCTAATAATTTTCTCGTGAATTTCTAGTATTTTATCTATTTCTTTGTTCCATTTCTGGGTTTTCTTCAGTAGTCTTCTAGTTTGTCAGCTGCTTTTATTTATTATATATCTGTTCTTTTCTCATAAATTACTTCCTGATTTGCCTAATTTCAAACTCCACTGTTTTATTGCTTGATTTTTTCATTTTCAAAAGCTATAATCTAGTTTTTGCATTCTGTGAAATTCTTTATTCATATAAAGTCCAAGCATTTGTTCTTAGCCTTTCCTCCATTGAATTCAAGGAAGTTTTAAATTTCTCCCCAAACTCATGATTTGAAGATAGGGGCAAGAGATTGAAAACATAATTAGGCAAGAAAATTTAAGTTCAGTGTTTGAGTCAGACATCTGAGAGATTTTGACTTGAAAATATTTTAATTTGGCTTCTTTGTTCGAGACTTAGAACTAATTTCTAGAGAAAATGAGCTGACCTTTTGATTAAATAGGGAAAATACACATTTTCTATGGAAAACAATAGTAACTCTTTTTCCTTGTTCTTAGATCAGGTAATACTCAAACTGTGGCATCTTCAGATTTGTAGGTTTGTTTAAAAAAAAAATTGAAGGGCTAGAAAGTGACAAGGTAAATCTCACAACACAGGACAGAAAGAAGGACACTTTCAGCTGAACCCACAATTTAAATAATTCAAGGGATATGTTATAATATCAAGTAATATACTTTGCTTATTATGTGAAATTGCCATTTTTATATCAAAATACAGCTTTGGTATTGGAAAATATCTTGACATAACAAATATAATCTTCAGGTAATGATCATGATATAAAATACCCCTTTTTGATAATAAAATCACCTCAACAAGGATAAATAACATTGCAAAAAATAGAAAAGGAGTGTCTGGCATGTCAGTAACATCCCAAATAAACGAGCACCATTTAAGTGGTCTTGTAGTAAAGATAAAAATCTTTGAGTGAAATACCAGTTTGTCAATATATTTTACAAAATAAATTGTAAAACTATATGAACAAAAAATGAAAATATCTTTGCTAATATCTTTATTAGAAATATTATTCCTGCTGTGCTGCTTCTGAGAAAAAAACACATATCCTTGCAATTTAATTTTTCTTGATGTAAAAGGATTAAAGAAAAATATGAAAATAAATTAGACTACAAAAAATTATTGTGAAAAACACATCGGCATGTTTCCCTAAGTCCTTCTCAAATTTAAGCCTTAACTCTGGTAACAGCTTTTGTAATTGATTGGGATGTTATTAGGCAGACTGTGTTGTAAATGGCATAAGATTTTTGTCTCTATTTTTCAAGACAGTTTTTCTCAGACCTTAGGATTCTTGGACACTTTTAAGAAGAGATTAAAAACCTATCTCTCAGGAACAATTTTGATTTAGTGGATCATATCTTTTGATGGACAAATGGCTTAGACAGCATTTTGAGGTGCCTTCTATTTCTATTTCTATTTTCTAATTTTGTGATCTCTTAGAAAGATATTTTAGTTTGGAAGTAGCCTCTCTCTTGTGTACTCCCTTGGTTTTCTTATGGTATTTTTTGTTAAGGAATTGTATTCTTAAACCCTGTTCTCTCCTGACAGGTAGGGATTGACACATCTATTTTTAAGGCATCAATTAGTTCCTGATGCATTTTTAAGCAATTTCTTCTTTCAGATATTTGCCTCTTTTCAAGAAACCACCTCTGAGATTACCACAGATCTCTCTTCATTATCCTATTTCTTTCAGTTTTCGGGATAGCACATTAGGAATTGACCAAACTACTTTCATCTCCATATTTCTCCTATATGCCTTATTTGGTATTTCATTTCTTTATTGTTTTGCTTGTTTTGTATTTCCCCTTTGTTATAAGTGTATTTTATCTATTTTCTGGTATTCTAACACAAAATTATCATCTGAAATAATGGGACTGGTTGTTTTTCTTTCTTCTTTAGGTGGATTAGGATGACATTTCTATGAAAAAAACCACAAGATAATTTATATTTTACTCAATTTAATACTATTCCCAAAGCAGGGGGCTGGGAATACGTCTATTCAGGAAGATCTTTGAAACTAAGCTAACATATATTGTTCCTCCTGAAGTATTCAAATGCATATCAGTAGAACTAGCAATGACACGCTCTGTGACATTAAAGAGTTGAAAAAAAAATCACACAGGTACAGAAAACTGTCTCCATCACAGTGATTCTCTTGGAGTTTTTTTGGTTTTTTAGTATATTGGTATCACTTTAAATATAACAGAAAAAAATTTGCATTTTGCCATTGTGTGTTTGAGTTAATGGAAATAATCTTTCATGGAGTCCCCTGGGATTTCAGGTCTGCAGAAATGGTAAAGTGTATCATAAAATGGAGTATTTTTCAGACACTAAAAGAATTTTTTTCACACCTTATTGTTCAATGTCAGGGAAAAAAGAAATCCAAAGCAACTGCAGCAAAACAATCACAAATATTGCAAATATTCCAAAGTATTTCATGGTCTGACTACCAACTCTATTTCATTGCATGTGATTTGTAAATTATGCCTAGGATTTATATACTAACATGGACTTGTTCTGAGGCTCACATCTAGGACTTACCTATAAAGGGACTTTTTTCCCTTTGCATAGTTAGCAAGAATGTCCTCAGTTGTTCAAAAATATTCTGTCAAGGAATGTGAGATACAAAAGGCCACTGGGTGGAAGGATGGCAGGAGCAATCTCCAATCCATTTTGTATGGTTCTGGACAGGAAGCCTATACATGGGCTATATTGCTATATCTCAGGCATAACTGTGCATTTGCTTGCCCAGAGAATCATCTTTTTCAAGCTAGACTGGAGTATGGAATAAGGCTTTTTCTTGTCCTATATGTCGTATGTCAGTGGGATTTTATGATAAAGTATTTTAGAACCATGGACAAAAAATAATTTTTCTGACTGAAAATATTGTAAATTTGCTTTTTTCTCAGTATGAGCAGGTGTTAAAAAGAATTCTACTGTTAATGTTTAATTTCTGTTGTAGAATTGTGCTTGAGGCTTCTAAACAAGAAATCTGTCCTAAATGGATTTCCTGAAAGTAATTAGCAAATTTAAGCAGCCATCCTAAAGGAAGGCGACCATAAAGCAGTTCCTAGTGTGGTCAAAATTCCCTCTCTCAAAGCACTTCCAGAGCAGATGGTATCTGGATTTGACTTTGACAGAAGTAAGTATTCTTTCCCTTTTTTTAACTTTCATCTTCTTAATCCTGAGTTGTTTTAAGTATAAATTGTTCTTCCTGAAAAATGAAAATCATAAAAAATAAGATTTTCTCCATAAATAAGACATGTATTATAAAAGATTATCAGATGATTTACTAGAATAATATAATACATATAACATTGGTCTGACTAAGGATTAAGATAGCAATTTGAAACACTTCAGGCTCTTTATCAAACTGACACCTCATGCATTAAGCGTGGGTCAGTTCTGTGAAACTGTCTTGGGACTACTTTGTATTTAAATGTTTTCATGTTGATTTTGAAACCCCTCTAAAACATAGGAGATAAAAATAATAATGAAATTATTGAAAACAATGATTAAGAATTGAACCAATAGAAAAGCTTTCCTCAAAGACATGGCTTTGGGTAAGACCTGTTAACATGGGACAATTTTTCCTAGCTATTGATAAGTGCAGAGTGGATTAGAGTGAATTATTGAAGAAATTAATGGTCTAGTACTTTTCCTTAAAGGCTATGAACTACCATATTAATGCTCTTTCCACTGCACTAATATTGAATATTCAAATTATCAGTCCTAGTGTATATTAATTCTTGGCATTTCATGTTTAGGGAGACAGCCCTTAGGAAGGTGGAGACAAAAGAGATTATGATTATTAGAACCTTAAAGAAAGAAAAAAATAATCATAAATTATTCTTATTTTCCATATTGTCATATGGAAATGCTCAGTAGTGTATGCAGCAGCATGAGCCTACACACAATGTTCATCCCATTAACAAAGTTTGGGGTTTACATCTTTTGAAGAGTCCTAATATACTGAATTTTTAAACCCAAATGGTGATGGCAGCTGCGTGCATTTATAGATATTTAATGTAATTCAAATGCAAATACAAAACACCTACCAAGGACATTTAGGAATTGTATAAGTGATTATCTTCTTTGTGATCAATTTTCTTTGTGATCTTGTCTAGTAGGTACCTAGAGTTTAAAAAAAGTTCAAAACAGTGGTTTTGCCTTTGAATCTACCTTGCTTTCCTTGATCTTCAAACAGTATTTAGTGTTCTTCATCATGGTCTAAAATTGGATATTTTGTGAAACACAGGGTTATGCAATTACCTATCCAGGAGAGGATTCTGTGGGCAATTTAGGCTCAGAAAGTTTGGAGCCTTTGGTTCTCTGTAAAGTTAAAAAAAAAAAAAAAAAATCTCTAAGCCAGTAATATTAACTAAAATAAATGAAAAGTACAGAAAATTTTCCTGTGGAAGGTTCTGGTCTTCTGCCTGTAAGTTTATGGGAAAGATAAAACACAAAGAGGAGTTAAAGAAAGGAGAACTAAAGTAGAGAAATAAAAAACTTTCAGCAGACCTGACAGGTTTCTGATAACATTGAACAAATTTTCTTTTGGTGGTGGTTTTTATAGCCTCCAAGAAAAATACACTCTTGTAGGGTATGAAAGACAAATTATGAAAGCCTCACAACTGACCAACCTACTTCTTATGTTGATACAGGTCTCCATTATGTAGCCAGATTCTGTGTAAGTCTGGTTGGCAATATCTATAGAAAAACATCTGGAACAAAATCTATGGAAAATGATAAATTATTGGTGTATGATCTCAGTGGTTAACTACAGGCTCATTCTAATTTCATTTGAATGATGTAAATTCACAGGAAACTGCTTGAAAACCCCTCAGTGCAGAGAGCTGAGGTGTGGATTTCAGTCTTTCTGAGGCATAAGGCACAAAAATGATAGACAGGAAAAGGAATGATATATTCTGACCAGCAGTGAGGTTTAGTTATGGAGATGTATGTGTGTCACTTTCAGCATTGCAGGAGCCCTCCAGATAGCCATGTACTGACAAGCATGAAAGCACACTGACGTGGGAAGAGTACTTAAGGGAGAAACTGAAAAAGCAATCTTATAAGCTGGTCCCTTCCAAAAGGTTTATTGTATTTTATTCAGATTTTTTAAAATACAAAGCTGCTAAACATCAAGGAAAATGGAGGATCTAAAAACTATCAGGTCACAAGGCATTAAACAGATTCATAAAGCTTAATCAGTTTCTGGTCCCCAGGCAATGATTTGCTTATGCTTTTCACATATGCATTTTACAGTGAATCTGCTGATTGTTCTGACTAGGTATCATAGCTTCTGACCTAATTTTTCTTTCCCCTTTAAAAAATAATAAGATACTTGATAAGTCTGTTTGATACAGACAAAGCAGCAGTTGTTTTGAATTTTCTGGCAGCATAACTTTCTGAATTACAGTTCTCTCATATACAGCTCTGCCTGGTGTCCTGTTGAGACACAGAATGAATCATTTTCCCCAAAACAGATAAATAATGGCAAATCTAATGGTAACTCAAAGTGTAAGATCACCCACTTAACTTGGCCACACAGCTCTGTAACTTGTCAAATAAAATAGCAAATGGCTGTCTATAGTGCTATGTTATGTGGTAAACCTTGGAATCTCAGAGACAGCATTGAGTTGCAGCTCTGTATTGGGAAGAGGATGATGCCCAGCACATTGCAGTGTACTGTGAGAGAGAATATTGCTGCAACTCCTCCTCCAGCTCAGCAAGATGCACTGGCACACCCTCGATGAAGTCACCAGAATTTATAGCATCGAACACCCAGCAGACCTCTGAAGTGCCAACATTTCTGCAGCTCAAGATGACAGAAATGCCTACAGTAAAGCTGCCCTTTTTCTATGATGCATCTCAGTGACAGTGGGATTCAGAGATTAGACCTCCAGGGTAGGACCTTGCAGACGAACTCAAAGCAATCTGAAACCTTTGCAAAAAAACCACCACAAAGTGTCCATGCCTGCCATAGAGCACAGCTGCAGAGCTGACAGGGTGCTCAGCTGGGACTCAGTTAATGTCTCTTCCATATCTGATTGCATTTTGATGAAAGTATTTTCCATCTCAGCAGACTGCCCTAATTGCAATGTTACCAGATAGTCAGGGACATATCTCTCTTGCTCTGAATTTCTCCAACTGAAGGTATTCAATTAATTACCCTAGCTGAAAGTAATGAAATAGTCACTGGGACAAAGAGAAAGGAGAGGGAAGAAACAAAAGGTTGATTCATGTGCAGGCTCTAGTTCTTGCTCCAATGAACACTAAAGCCACTTAATTCAAAAGCAGCATTTTCCACAGGAGAGAAATTTAGCTTGTCATAGAGCTCAGCCTCATGGTTAGGCTGTTTGGTCCCATATTAGTGTAGACCTGAGCTATGCTGACTCACTTGAGATTATAACTGTACTGGTTTAGCTACTGGGAGGCAGAGGAGGTGAAGGAAAGGAGCTCTTCTTGTATTTCCTTGCCTGTGTATGCTCAGCTGCTTCATGTTCCCTAAAAGGCCAAATATATTTATTGTTTTCTATTGAGAACATAAACAAGGCAGCCGAACAAACATGGGCAGTCATTGCTTCAATCTTCCTGTCAAATATAGCCCCCCATGGATTTTAGAAATGCACAGTTTTTGGACTAGTGCAAATGTGAAGCTAATTGCAATCACTGCCTCTTCAGTCTAGCAGAGGTGGTTGCATCTATTTATCCAGGTTCTAAAAAGGTAATTCCAATACAATATGAAAATGTATCAGCAATACAAAGTCATGCTGAAAAGAGTCATTGACAACATAAATAAAATTTCAATCAGACTACATTTAAAGCAGTGTTAAAGGAGTGACACAATGAAGTGGATGTCACCATAATCTCCTGGTTGTTGAGGTTTTGTATAATTGCTCTTAATATTTGAATATAAACAGGTCTTTTGCAACTCAGGAATGAATGAATTATATATAGTCTGGATTCAGAAGGCAGTTTAACAATGCAAATTTACTGTGTCCTGTGGCCTATATACTGTCCATATTCATCAGCCTGAAGGCTACATTGGACTGTACTTCAAGTGAATTTAAATGCAGTCTCCCAGTTGCACATTCAAATGTCTCAAATCATTGCATGCTTCAGTGGAGTTGCATCAACACAGTACCTATTTTTCTTTAGCTGAAATCACTCAGAGAGAGTAATCATTGTGCAAAACCACTTTCATTTACAAACAAAATATAATGTGAGACAATGTGATTGCATGAAAACTTTACATGATTCAGGCTGTAGCATGTCATATTTTTCACCTGTAAACTTATACATGGTGGATCACAAAAAATATAAATACCTTTCAAATTAGAAAATGCTTAATTCATGCTTCTGCTTAAATAGACAACTATTAGTTACAGTTATTATTCAGATATAAGCAAATTAAGTAAAAAGGACAAAAAAAAAAAACCACCAAAATAAGAAAAGTTAAATATTATTCACTAAAAAAACCCACATAGAAGAGACTGTAGTCAGTAAAAAAATTAATAGGAGTATTTTGGCTGTTAAAATTATTATACCCATGTCTATAATACCAGTCATAGGCAAGAGAATATTAAGAACAGTTGCTTGAACTGGAATAAAGATTATCACTCACTTTCCAGGAACTCTGTCATAAAATCATAGAACAGTTTGGAAAGGAAGGGACTTTTAAAGGTCATCTAGAACAAGTTCTCTTCAATGACCTGGGATACCTTCAACTAGATCTGGCTGCTTATAGAGCCCCATCTAAATGGGCTTTGAAGATTTCCAGGGATGGGGCATCTACAGTCTCTGAGCAACTTCTGCCAGTGCTTCAGCACCATCATTGTAAAATATTTTTTCATTATATCTAGTCTGAGGCTACCCTACTTTAGTTAAAAACCCTTACCCCTTGTCCTGTTCCTGGATGCCCTGCTAAAAAATCTGTCTTCATCTTTCTTATAAGCCTCATTTAAATACTGGAAGGCTGGTACAATGTCACCCCAGGGTTTTCTCTTCTCCAGGTTGAGCAACTCCAGCTCTCAGCCTTTTCTCATAGCAGGAGTGTCCCAGCCCTCCCACTGTTTCTGTGGCCCTGCTCTGGACTTTCTCTAACAGGTAAGTCCATGTCTTTCCTGCACTGGACAGGACAGAACTAGATGCAGCAATCCATGTGGAATCTCACCAGAGCAGAGCGGAAGTGCAGAATTAGGAATCAATTACTGACCAATATAGTGTAGAGGATTTATGTAAGGGAGGAGGGAAGAGGAGTAGGAATACTTGCCATTTTAGATTTTATTTTCCACATTTCTTAGCATGCCTGGAAATAATCATTTGTCGGTCAACATGAATATTGATTCTGCATTTGTGATCATTCAGTTCTTCTTGAGAACATTCGTAATCATGTCACCTAAAATGTCCAATATCTTCCCACCATGACCACCTCCTTTTCTATTGTGCAAGGATTGTATTTTTCTGAACCCGGGTCTTGGTTTCGTTAATAATTGGCTCCTAATTCAACGCAAATATGTGTTTCGTTTTCCTTCCTGTTTATATATTCATGTTCCTGTGAAGGACATTTACACCCAAAAATTATTAGAGCAGACTATTGCCATTTAGTTGCTTTCGAATACTTCCTTTAAATTTCTTAAATATTGCAGTGACTGTTACTTTCCAATCTCTTATGTCTACAGATTAATCATGTCTATTTTACTGTACTGGACACTCATCCTCACTTCCATCAATTTCTTCTAGAAGAATCAGCCTTCTTATGTACCCTAGTATACACATAAACATTGTTTTCCAATCTTCTCTAAATACATGTATTTTTCTCTATTAAAAATAGCTTTATATATGTTTAATTAATTAATTTACACTGGTAAATCTCCCTTTTCTAGTACTGCTTGAGTAATGGAAACTGATACATAAATAATAACAGTGACTTTGGCTTGCTGTTCCTTGTTATGATTGCCTCATTAGTGGTTTTTTTTTCCATTCCCTGGTTAAATTTTTACACCTGACAATTCAAATGGGGCATGAAGTACTAATTATTTTTCTTGTTACATCATTTTTTATATTGTTGCATTCACGCATATCAGAATTAATACTGCATGACTCAGGGGAATGGTTCTCCACAAAGGGTGAAATAATACCATCAACCAAAACATTGCTTTTTAGCCTGTAAATGCTTATGTAAGTAGCAAATGAATTATTAAAAAATAAAGTTGATTAATGAAGGATTTTCACATGTGAAAGCTAAGTTTTTTATCCCTATTATTTGAAATAAAAAGCCTAATCAAGTCTACAGAAACATAATTGGGAGCTGCATAATAGATGCTGTGCTAGCAAAGGGTCAGCTGAGTTTTCACTGAAGACAACTGCAATATTTTATTTGTTCTAACATGAATAGCCTTAGATGATAAAGACATTTCGTGGCATGCTTGCATAATATGTCCCTTCATGCTCCAGGCTTGAAAAAAAAAGCTGGTTTTTCTAGCTGTTCTTCTAAGCACATTCACATATAAAAAAATAAACTATTTAACTGCAGATGATACACAAAATTCTTATTCTGCTTAGTATGTGACAGGTAGAGAAAGAGTAAGTACTAGATTAACATTTCTCCTATAATTAATTTTCTTTGTTTTTTAAGTTTCCAGGAAAGTTTGTGAAGGTTATAACTATGGAAGTAGAAGTGATTCTTTGCATGTGCTATATTGATGTAACATTGTACTATCCTAATGAGGGATAAGCCTCAGCTTCTCTTTCTAATTCGGCAATAATTAGACAGATATATATAATTTTAGATAGAGAGATAGATATAAAAGATATAATCAATATATTAGCTATATGATAATGGCCAAAGTGATTTTTTTTAACAGAGTTACTTTTGTCTGTATGATTCCTGGGAATCGGTTACAGAGCTGAGAACAATTGCCTCTGGCAGCAAATTTCAGTTAATGATTGGAAAATAGTTGGCCAGTCCAAGGCATTAAGTATAGCAGTGTCTGAATGACTTGTTACAACTTAATTATGACTTCAGAAATACTGGCAGCTATTCAGCTACTTCTTAGATGTCATATTATGCTGGTGTAGCTTCTGAAATGGTGAGCAGAACAAATTTTATCCTTTAAAACATCCACCATGATGTTACAAAATATCTTACAGCTTTCCAAGCAGTGGGATATCTGGGCCCTTCTCAGACTAAAGCTTAAATAGAAGTTTTATGTTGTTATTTTCTCAAGGTAGAAGCAAGGATAAAAAAATCCTCACTTTTCTTCTTATAATATGCAAGATGTTACAACTAATTTCTGCAGGAACTTCTATTCTAAATGAAAAAGCCTTCAAACATACTTTAGAAACAAAGAGGAAGGAGATGCTGAGGTTAATGTCTCTGTCACTAAAAAACTAAATGAGTATTCATCTTTATGGTTGTAAATCACTTGAAAGATTTTTTTTTTCCTTTGCTTTAATATGTATTTAAACAGTAGTGCATGTGTGGATGAATACGTATTTATAAAACTGGCTGGCACAACTGACCCAAAATGGCAGATGAATGTTTCTCCCCTTTTTATAGATATTCTAAGTACTAAAGAAAAGCCTTAATAAAGGTGCTGTTTACCATATCCAGTATATAATATGGTACGATAACACAGTACAAACTGTTTGTGTTTGAGCACATGTAAAGTTCTCCCTGGCCTGGCTTCTCTCCCTTGGTAAATTCAGTGAACTGAGCTCAGCAGCACAATGATGGTTTTGGCACCCCAGTGTTGAAGGGCTCACTTGTAAGTCTTGTATGAGAGCTGGGTACCATTCTCTGAACTGAAAGCTCTTCCTCAGGTTAGCACTTTCTGCAAGAATTTAAACATAAGGATGAAAAAATATTTTTATACACATGCCAGAAGGCACTAATGACAATGTGAATTATGTGACCAAAAAAAAAAAAAAAAAAAAAAAAAAAAGCTGGTAGACTACACATGGTTGGGAACCTCTGGCTCTGAGGACAAGTTGCAGAGACTTGGCTGAATTTCACTAATCTAGTACCTGATTCTGTGCAATGCTCATCAGACATGATAATCACTTGTGTGTGTATATGTGTGTCTGTGCTTTATTCAAGGTATGTGAAATAATGGAAGGGCAGTACAGGCAGTTTCAGAAAAGTGTCATGAAGTTGGTGGGCATGTCACACCTCAGGCCATGCATGTAAAGAGGGTGAAGAGCACAAGGCCTCCTCTGTTAGTGTTGGAGATTTCTGTCTGAGAGAGAAAGACAAACCTGTTGCAAGCTTGTCCCTGGTGTCTACTGTGGGCCTTCCTTGGCCAGTGCTATAGCTCTAACCTGAGGCAGAAACCGTTACTTGACATGGACCAAAAACCTCGTGCTTTGCTAACAACTGAGCAGTGAAGACTTCAAAGGTCTGTGGATAAAATCATTGAGGTAACAAAAATGCTAGCTGGAGCTAGTAATACTAGGAATGCTTCAAGCACTGGGAAGAAAAAAGGGGCTATTTACTTGTGGTTTGAAAACAAAACGAGTGAGAGGCTCCAAGTCAGAGATATAATTTAATGAGAAGAAAGGTAAAAAGGTAAAAATAAAATAAAATAAATGCAATAACACAAAGAATCACTGACAGGGTCAGAATACAACCTGAGCAGGATGGTGGGAGCAGTCCAGGTGAAGTGCTCTTCCTGAAGCAGTGATCCTGTAGAGAGGTCTGGGAGCTCTGCTCCTCTGGGAATCCAGTGGGTAAGTGCCCACTGCACTGTCCCAAATCCCAGCTTATATCCAGGTGAGAATGCTTGGCTCCTCCCCCTGGGCAGAGCACCTCACAATAGCATGAGAAGTGTGAAATGTGTCCTTGATGGCCCATTAACAGAGATAACCCCTGGAGGGAGTTACCCGTGACTCATGGGCCATTAGCAGGAGACACCCCAGAAGTCATTAGCAGAAAAACACCCCAAAGGCGTTAATGGGCCATTAGCAGAAAAGGCAGGGGGCTTGGGAAAACACTAGCCCACCTGGTTTCAACAGTTCATGAAGATGGTGATAGAATAAATACTTTGTGTACATCCTACACTGCAACCCAGGACATTACTCAAATGTATTTTTTAAACATAAAAAATAGAGAAAAAAGTAATATAATCAAGTTTTTTTTCTTTAAATAATTACAAACTGCTGCAGTGTTACTGAGTGACTCCCTGTAAGCAAGCGAGTTACAAGACAGCTCTCTTGCATTCCAGGCCATGGCTGTAGGTGGTTATTTGCACATTAAGGCAGTATTAATTATATCATTATGGAAAAGCAGCATTGTATTTCCCCATTTTATCCGTGCATTTTAAACTGTGTTCCCACTAGGAAACATCATAAGAATGTAACAAAGGATGCTGAAAATGCCTACACATGGCACCTTACCATCCTCTTAAGGACATCAATGCCAATGGCAATGCTAGGACAGCACACTGAATTTTAGTAAATAACTGGTAACTACTTACAATTACTTAGAAAGATTTCTCATCTTTGGGGTCTCTTTTCTACAGTGCAGAGGAAAATTTAGATCTATTTCTAGTTAATATAAAAGCTTTGCTCCTGCATATCCAATAGCTCTGTAAATTCAGAAGTCTGGTATTGATTTTTTGGAGATCATTTGCTGTAAATTATTCATGTGGAACAATTGACAGTAAATGTAATGAATGGGCACTTATAGAATGCTCAGAATACTTCTATAATGTAAAAGCAACTGAAAAGGGATCTATTTTAACACCGGGTTTAATTCAGCTAAAAGAGAATAACCTGGCTGGGTCACAGCCAACATATATCAATTTCTCAGTCTGTAGTTATTAAGTCATTCTTATTACATCATTCAGGTAAAATATAAAAGCAAATTCTTGCTTTTTCAGTGAAAAGTAGCTCTTCCATCCTCTGGCAGCCAGAATTTGAACTATAATAAATCAATCTTTAATGCAATTCCATTGCTACAATCTAAACTGCTTTAGAATTAAGTTTGTCTTTAAAAGCCATTTTGTGAGGAGATCTTGCAGGTATCCTTATCTTTTTGCTTTAACCCAGCACTTTCCCAGAAGCATGATCTAAGGCACTTTTTTCTAACCAGGGCTGGGCTTGTGGGTTGACACCACTGCAAGGCTCATCACTATGGGTGATGGTAGCCACAGTGTAGAAGACAATGGTTTCCCAACAACTTCCCTTTCATCCTTCAATGGTCAGTGGTAGCATTCTCTACCTTAAGATGTATCTCCTGTGCCAGAAAACGGGAATTTTTAGATAGCCTTAGCTGACCTGCATCAGCCACTATTTTAAAAATGCAACATAACAAACATTTATGTGTTGCGCATATGTCACGGCATTGTCACATTTGCTTGGATAAAGCAGCCTTTTCTATTAAACATTACCTTGAATTGTAACTGTTCATTTTATATAAGTATTTCTCTTGACACAAGACACACTGAGGTCACACACTGATCTGCAAAACAATGGAAGAGACATGTACCAGGCAAATGTTATGTGAAGGAATATGTGATTTCCTACCAATCACATACACGCATAAGAATCCAGGTCTCCTAGGAAATCTGAATCAGGTTTGTGTCTCCAGGATGACTAAAAAGTCTGTTTTCATTCTTTCTCAGTCTGTGTCGAAAAGAAGCATTTCTTTCATCTAAATATTACATTTTCTTTGTCTAGCCTAGTAGCTTATGCTCACTCTATTTTATATCTTACTTTACTGCTGTGTTAGGGCCAAACTCACTCAATGTTTATAAACACCTTCTTGAATTAAGACTGAACAGTGATAACAACTGAGTGCATAAACATTGAACGCAAAGTCCACCTCAGGTATTTAAAAAGCATTCTTACATCTTATTTTATGTATAGTATGCTATTCCTGATAGCCAACGAATCCCTAGTTTTGATCATAGTTTAGCAAGTTGTGTCAGAATAACTACGTCTTCCAATCAAAATGCTAGATAAAATGGAGATTTTTCTTGGAGAAGATCCAACCTTTTCCATATATAGATATGAAGTCATGGTTTTGTTGAACAGACTCCTCATAGGAGGATTGTGTCCAGAAGAAAACCAAGTCCTCCAGTAGAACACTTTTTTCTGACAGTTCAAGGTCTTTAGCCAACTCAGGTCATGTTTTAGCTATGCAAAACTCCCAAAAGAGACACAGTTTATTGTGCAGAGAAGACAATATTTTGTGTATGCTTATTGCCAGAGTAAATCAAATGATATGTCAAACAAATTCATTGTCGCAGCAATCACTGGCAGGGCAAGGCCAATTTCAGGCAAGAGAAAAAAAAAAGAAAAAAAGAAAAAAAAAGTCAACTCGTCTAACTGGCAAGTATGACAAATGGAGACTAGTCCATTTTTTCTGCCGGAACAATTTCTCTTTTGGAATGCTTATTTATACACAGTAATATAAAATGTGTAATGGAATTGCTGAATTTAGAAGGGAGATAGTCTCCTTCATCCTTTTGCTAAGAGCAAGGCCCAAACACAGGTTGCTCAGCACCATGTCCAGTCAGGTGTTTAACAGATCTAAGGACATGATGAGATTCCACAACCACCCTAGACAACCCATTCCAGTGTTCAATCACCCTTATGTTTGGTAATAAGTTAGCTGAGACTCCATTATCTTCATGCAGGGAATTCTTTATTCACGTAACTTATATAGTTTTTACGCACCTCGTGTGCAACACCCATTGGCTGGTAGTTTTCTTACTACTTTGTTTCAATTTTTGGTCAGAAGGTGATCTATGTGTACGTGCTAAGATCCAAGTTGTTTACATTTTTCCTTTATGGGTTCTTGCATATTGCAAATTCAATTGTAATCTATATAAAAGTTTAATATAAGTTATGTGAATAAAGAAAAACTTATACAGTTTTTACACACCCAGCTCCAGCTCCAGCACCAAGTGCTCCTGACTGCTTCTGCTTAATGAGGCCTTCGTACCTGCTGCGTTTGTGTGTCTTTGTAATAGATGTAGTATATAAATTGACGTATAAAAATATTGTATTAAAAGTTTAGACTATTAAAAGCTACCGGGGCGTCTCTGAGATTCCAAGGCCCACTGTGCAACTGTGAAACCACAACATTTGCAACAGAAACGACAGGGCCTGGCTGGAGATGACTCATTCATCAAGGATGGACTTCTACTTCACAGCTACTCAAGATCTGATATCAATCTTGGTGGAGGATCCGGAGGATGATAAAATCAGCACCCCAAAGGAGGAGTCCAGGAAGACTTTTGGGATAGTTTTTCTAATAAATTGGTTTTTTTATATTAATCCGATTTTGCTATTGCATTTATAACATCTAGTCATCCTCAAAGACTTGTTCATTATTTGTTGAAGTCATTTTAGCCTGGTTTATTTTCATAGAAAAATGTGTCCCAGCTGCACAAGCACACTTGCCACCCATGTTGCCAAACTATGTATACATGTAAGAGTACATATTTTCCTATTCCAGCCTCCACTAAATCTCATTTCTTTTTCTTTTAGGTCCCTAAAATGATTGCTGCTATTTAATCTAAACTCAGCTCCTGGCTATTACTAAGCAATGAATTATTTTTTAAGCACAAAGTTCTATAAAAAGGTGATGTCCAGTGAATATAAAATTCTCCTCATTTTCACTGCATCAAACCAGTTTCTTGATTTAAATCTTACCTGAAAATCTTAGCGTGGTCTGTAACTTTTGTTTAATTCTATGTATGGTGCACTGTGGTGACATGTAGGGTTGATGATATAAAAATAAACCAGTTGTGTTCTATTTTTGACTGAAATTTCCATAATTTATGGAGCACTGAGATGCAAAGGTAGTAAATTTGTGACTTTTTTTCTTTTGGTCTGTTCAAGGCAGAACCACAGAGCTATTTAAACATAGTTTTAGTCTTTTATGTTTGAAAATCAAATTTTTTTTTTCAAATTTAAAGAAAAAAAAAAAAAAAAAAGGAGGAACTTTTCACATTTTTACTGTGTTTGATGCAGAGGTTCCTTGACTATTGTGTTGAAAATGTGGAGGATCAGTATTTTGCATAACGTGCTAAACATATATATTGCAAAATATTCTTGATATCCTAGGAAGATGTTATGATCCTTGTGAGACCTTATCTATGTAAGGAAGGAGTAATGGAGAACCTAAACTTTCTGGGGATTTTACCCCATCGCTGTCATAATAACTAGTAGGTTCCAATACTGTTTTTTTAAAATATAAGAACTGTCTTGGCTAATGCAATTTGAATATATATTTGGTTGCAGGACAAGAGATTTTAGTCCCTTCAGCAGATATATGAACAAATGGACATTTTAGACCAAATTCTGGCACATGAATCTAGAGATTACATTTGATTTGAGCTCATTTTGCATAACTTCCACACCGACCATGACAATAAATTGCACCGCAAAACATCACAATAACTGTTTGTGAAATTCTTATCAGCCTATAAAACACCTATCAACTTTATAATCAGGTCACATCTTCCAAAGTAACCATTTTGCAGAATTATGCATTTCCTTGATCAATACTGATATTTCCTCTCAAATCATCTGAAAATTTAGACTTTTAAAATGCACAATATTAAATTTTCATTTTACAAAAGATATTACTGTGAGCCTGGCAGATTGTGACCAATTCACAGAATTACTGAAGTAGCAGTTTACATCAATGAAGACATTGATGCTGTCATGTCTAGTTATGCATGTATCCTCTGAGAGACAGTCTTCTGTGTATGAAACCCAAATTTCAGAGATACATCTTTAGCTCCCAATGAACAAATAACAGATAGAAAAAAATCTCCTAGATGTAATCTTTCATCTTCCAGATAACATTCAAATGAGATTTTTGTGTCCATGGTTACCAAGTCATTGTTCAGAGATTCATTTTGAGCATTGTGAATAATGTTAGTTTTTAACCTTACCCTTCAACATTTAAATTTCCTCTGTCAGATTTCAGTGACAAAACACATATGGTTACAAGTCAGGCATGAAACCCAGCACTTAGTCTGATCTAGGAAATGATCTGCTTGATGTAAAACTTCACAACCAGGACTGTGGTTGTGCTCATGTAACTACTAGTGGCTGGTAGTGAAAATCAGTATCAATTTCAGTTTAATGCAATATATTTATATCTGTTATATTCCCCAGAAGAGGACATTTCATATATTTAGTCCACTATTATTATCTAGGCATGTAACAAACTTCAACAGTGCTCAAAATACAGAGGAAATTTTACTGGCAGTATGGCATTTTTCCATTTTTGTTTTTAAATGACAAACATTGCAATTTTGAATCTATCTTTATGTGATTTATTATTAATGGAAATTTATTTATTATTTCTGGCACCATCTCCATTTTTTTAAATTTTTTTTTTAAAGCTAGGAATACAAGCAGTATGTCAGTACACAGTCAGGCACAAATATGTACTTTTATATAATAAATAAAAATCAAACCCTGTTCCCACAATCTCACCTTATTTTTTTCTCTCTTACAAAACTTGCACAGTGCTAACGACAAAAAAAAGAAAAACAAGATGTCATTTTTAAAACTGGAGATGATTGCAATTTTCCACACTAAATATTATAGTAGAAAGGAAGTACTTGTTCAGACCTTTACAGCTTGTCCTATTTGCCAACATTTCACACAGCCCTCCCTGCTAACAGCCATGGAGGATCAACTCCTTGCTGAAAGCTGCACATAATTTTTTCTGGTTTATTTTCATGGAAAGACTATTCCAGAAACTTGAAAGTAGCTGAGCAGAAGACTTTATAGAATATTAAGTTGTTCAGCAAATATAAAACAAAATATTACTTTTTATTAAATACTATTTCTTTTTGCAAACAACCCAGGTGTGTAATAAAGCATCAGGTGGTATTTAATATGATCCCTGTTAATAATATAATATAACGATTATGTTACATTTATATCTATTAAAATCAGTTTTGGGAGAAGAAGAGATGCTCAGTGTTGTCTTTGATGCTCTTGCTATGTCAAATGTCCACACAGTTGTGCATCACCATGTTCCCCTTATAGTGGTTACTTGTTCCAGCTATTATATTTCCTTATTATTGTTAACTGTAATACTGTCATTACTACTGAAATATTTCCCCTTATAAGTTAGTTAAATATAGGGAAGGATTAAAAAGTAACATTCGTTTTTCATTGCAACACCCATCTAATTATTGTTGACATAATTTTAGTGTATAATGACACTTCTTGCAGAATCATTTTTAATATGAGTTATAATTATTGTAAGGATAAATTAATTCCTACATGAGTATTATTGAAAACTACTATGAGATAGTAACTCACATATTACAAACATATCATTTTTTGGTACCAAAAAAATAGTGGTTTAAGTAAATATTTCATAATCCTGTTTAACACAGCATTTAACATTGGTCATAATGAATACTTAAAGATGTTCTCAGATTCATTATGATGTGGAACATAAATTCAAGATACAAGATTATGTATAATGTAACGTGATTAAATCTGTTTCTGCTTCTTTTTATTTCAGATATTCTTGCTTCACTTTCTTGTTGATATTTTAATGGAATTTCCATACTACAAAATTATGCAAAAGTATCTCAAAACCAACTTTCCAATTCAGGATACATACAGATATTTATTCAAATGGCCCCTGGTTATAACTGTTCTGACTGAGGAGCAGGAAGAACATGTATAATTAATTTGCTTAGAAATGTCATAAAACTCAATGATGTGTAATGAAATAGCATAGCAATAAATACATAAATATCACTTAATTCCATCATAAACTCTGATATGACAGAAATAATGATGAATAGTAATATAGGATGAAGAATATTCTTTATAATAGAAATTTTTTATCAGACAGGTCAACTTTATGGTATCCAATTTGGCTTGTTTCTTTAAGGCATATACACGGATGGGTTCATATTCATCAACATTTAAAATCAGAAAGATCCACTGATAATGATCTTAAATGACTTTAGTATTATATTTTACTCAGGTGTAAACTTAAATGCATTATTGATAAATAGATACATACAATTAGAAGAAAACTTCCACTAATTGATTTTAAATTGTGTTCTTATTCAACACCACACAAATAAAAACAATACAAGGCCTCAAAACTCTCCCCATACTTAAATATTTGTATTCTTTGTTAAATACTTTCCATTGAAATTCCTGAACCATGTAATATTGCCAAAAGAGTATGACTCTTTCTCATAAAATATAATAAAATCTAGCAAGAGAAAAGAGCTTTAAACCGGGGAAACGAATAGTTTTTAAAAATGTACGAACAACTTTGTTTTACTTAACATTAATCTTTCCTCTTTAATATTTTTTCTTGCACATTTTGATCATATTGTGTAATCACAACTAAAAAATTATCAGTTATTAGAGAGTTTATCATAAATTATATAGAATTTTACCCATATGTTCCTCTGCATGGAGTCTTCTATATATTCTTGCTGTCTTTGAGATGAGTAGAGGAACTGACCTTTTGAAATATTTCTCAATTTTTCCCATGAATTTGTGCGAAACAAATAAAAACTCTCTATGCCTGCTACACATTCTGCCTGGACTTTCAGAATCGAAGTATACATTAGCTGAAGTGAAAACTACCATGAGGAATACTCTTAACAGCCTTTTCTCAAATCCTGATGCAGTACTCATGTACAACATGACAATTACAGTGAAAAAGTGTCTGGTACATTTGCTATGCAAAGGGAAGTGCAGAACTGTCACTGCAGATGCATACTAAAATGCATAATAAAAAGATACCCATGAGACTGTTATAAAATTATAAATAGGTATAATTTATCAGAGTTCATCTGCAATATGGAGCTGCCAACAGATGCAGAATTGAAATTGCCAGCGTTAGCACAATATCTGTATTTTCATTCCTGACCCTCTCACACCTTCCAGCATCAAATAAGTGCATTAAATCTAAAGCTCTCAATCTGTGTATTGGTAAGTTCATGTTTTTGAATCCTTAATTAAAATTCAACTTTACCTCAGAAAAGCTTAAGATATGATTATCCTGAAATGTCACAGAAATTGTTCCCACTTAAGAATAGTGAGAAATGATATGTAGTTAGCAGTTATAACAGCAGCATGATTTTCTAAATAATTGGAAGCCTGAATTATACTGACAATAGCTAACCACCAAGAATGCACTAGAGAAAGTGAAAAAAGTGGTGAGATTCACATGATGAATTTTCAGTACAGAATTAGATAACCTGAAATGCTTATTTCCAGGTTAAATGGAATAAAAGTAATACTTGAATAAAGCATTATCTTAAAATTAAAACTCACTACAGGCAGTATAATACACCTTTATTAAGATTGCCAAGCATGTAAAATTTTCCTATTCTATACTCATTTTCTTTAGCATAAAGAATTTGCAGTTCACTGGACACTCATCTTTTGAATTTGAAGACCTGATATCACATAACTTTTTTCCACTCATTGAATTTAAAAAATTAATTATTTTACTGTTACTTAACCCATGTTAACTTCAACCACTAGTCTCAGTTAATTCTTAACAAAACTTAGTCTAATAAAGAGTCAACTCTTACTGGTTCAGTAATGTGAGTAATAACATTTTAAAAATCTTGCCACAAATTTTATTATTTGTTTACCTTTTTTAAAAAAATAATTTGGTCCATACAAATTCTGCAATTAGTATATTTTCATTCCATTTTTTTGTGGATTTTTTAATCTCTTTAATGCTTTTTCCTCCTTGAACATTATATTGCTTCTTGATTTTTTTTTTACATTTTAGTGATTGACTTCCATTCTTAGTGATTAGCCTACCAGGTTTCAAATATCCAGATTTCACACATGTAGTTCTTTTCTTTCTGTTTATAGACCTTCCCAGATCTCTCTTTGGACTTTGTAAACTTTGCAATTATTTCTTTTTGATTATATTCAACTATCTGTGTTCAGCTCTTCCACAAACAGTTATTACCTACTTTGATACTGTGTTATTATTAAATATTCCTCTCTCATGATGATTTATCTATTGCGAAGTGTCTTGTGACTTTATTTTTCCCCTTTTCTTTGTATGTTGGAAGCAGGGATGAAAATGCATTGTGAGTGCAAATTTGTTCCCTTTCATTTTCAGGATCTTTGCAGTCATGGTAACCTGAAGGCAGATTTTCTCTAAAATTAACTCCACCCAGTCATTGTGTTGTATTTCTGAACACCTGTCTATGGCTGAAGTTCTTGCAAATGTAATGTTATTTTATCTTCACAGTCATCTATCTATTATCACAGTTTATTCAGTCTTTCCACCTACATGTTTTGTTTTGCCTTTTTATGTAAAAAGAATATAAGAAAAATAACACTTGAAAACCTTTACTGTTACAATTCCTTGGCCTCACAGTTTGGCATATTCTTGATACTTTAGAAGGAATCTGTCAAATCTATCATGATGGATGAATAGCAGATTCCATGGTGTTCACCTTTGGCTCTTTTTCAGCCTCAAATAAACTCCTGCTGCTTTTTCCTCTTTCATCTAACTTGGTCTCATTTTTCCTGTTTCTTCAGCTGTAGCTGTCTCACATCATCCTTTTCTATGCCTTTGCAATACTGTTATTTTCTTCCTATACTTATTTTTTTTTCTTTTTCTATTTTACTTGCAAACTAATCATTTATACTACATGTTTTATATCCAGCATCTGATCTTTTTATGAGTGTTCTTTTCCTCAATTTTCTGTGTTCTTGGAGATGCTTCCATAAGTTTCTCAAATATGAACTCCTTCCATTTATGCAGCACTTCAGTAGCTGCCAGGTCTTGACTAAGTTACTCTATGGTGTTTCACTGGGGTATCATTCAAGATTATCACTCAAGAGAAAAGGTGACCTCTTATTTTATAATTGGTGTCACCATTAGTGTCTCCCTCATTCTTCAGACTCCCTGTAGCTCTGCATCATTATCAATATATTTTCCTTAGTTTCGACTCTAAAAAAAAAAGGCCTTTTTTCTCTCAGATACCACAGGACACAGGATATAAGATATAAGAAGAGATATGACCAGGAAAAAAAAGATGCTGAGATGAGCAAGGGACAAAAAACCCAAGCAGAATCCATGTCTGCCACGGCACTTGAATAAATAAGAACAGAAGTAGGAGATTATCTGATGGAGTCCTGTGTGATTCATTGACAGTTTCCTATTTTGGGTGTCAACAAGGTTTACAAGGAAATTGGATGAAAAATTGTAATAAACTATTTAAAACTTAAATCAGATTAAGATTACCTCAGCTAATTTGTATTCTTGTCTAGCTTTGGTCAATTGACTTAATTGGATCTATGTTGATTTACGTTGTCTGAGAAACTTGTCTATTCCTGGTTGTGGCATTAATTTAAATAGGGCACATATCATGTCAGATAGGGAAGCCAAGAATTTGAAATGCATGACAGGCTAGCCTGAAATATTTATTGTTGCCAATGAGTAGTTATCACTACTTCCAAAATCACACACAACAGATATTGAGTCTCTTTTCATTTGCTTATGGAGACTTCTTTTTGAGAAATACTACCAAAAAAAAAAAAAAAAAAAAACCCACCAGAATTGTAGTTTACACTAAAATTCAAAATTATTTACGTGAAAAGATAGGAATATGCTATAATAAAATAGCATTCTTGGAAAAAGCTTTACAGGGTTTTTTGGTGAGTTTGGGGAAGGGGGTGTTTGCTTGGTTTTGAGTTTGTCTATTTTCAGCTAGGAATAAAAAAGCCAACCAAAAATTCCACAATGCTTCACAGAATTTTCTCTTCCCCTGTATCTCCCATCACAATGATATATTCCTAACAGTAGCTTTGTGTTGCCCCTCATTTTGTACTAAAGTTTGAGTTACATTTTTGGATAGACACAAGGTACTTACAGAGATATCAATATAAATAATGTCAATACATCAGCTTCCTATTAATAAGCCTAGGTGAATCTTCACTGTCTCTTAAAAACAAACAAACAAACAAACAAAAAAAAACCTATCAAGCTTTTTTCTCAACATTCAGGTCAACACTGCTTAAGCTACAGTGGAAGGACAGATGTGCTGTGGTAAGAACTGATCTGGTGCTGGAGCTGGTCAGGACTGAGTAAGAAACACAGTGCAGAAACACCCACACGGCTTTGCAAGTGCCGGCTTGTGCCTTACATTTCTTGTTCTA